>NC_092816.1:168773315-169393315 GCF_023375885.2 Dermacentor andersoni
TTGGGCACACACAACAATTAAAGGCAGCGGCCCACTCACGTCTGGCAGCACAATGTCAGAACTGCACATGCCAGCCGTGATTCAACAGAGTGCAGATGCCATACTGGCACTGGGACTGTATGGCGCAAAACATCAAAAGACACAATGAAAGCAATTGTGCAAAACAGCCATCAATTGCCCGCGTATAAAGCAAAGCTGCGCTCTTGTATCTCTGATAGCTCCAGCCGTGTAGGTGTACATCACCTACAGTGCAGGCGATGTAGGTACCACTACTTTTTTTTTTAACCTCTCTCCCCCCCACACCCTTTCTTTTTGTGAGCCATGCATGGTGCGGTAGCATGTGACCTATATAAAGTTCTGTGGTTTGATAAATTATAGCAGCTGAAAGTTCAGCACTTAGCCTTGTTTCAATTTTCATGCTGCTCTTTAAACATGAATCCGTACCAATTTGTCCACTTAACTATTCTCAGTGATAGGTCCAGTGCAAGACCTTGCTCAAACCTTGTATTTCCAGTTTCATATGTCCCTGATCCTGTTTGCATTAATTAACCTTCACACACATAATTTTTCAATGCAAATGTGTCCTGTCATGGATCAATCAGTCTCACTGAGCCTCCAATAGCGGCCATTTCACAGTTTTGAGAAGACTGATGAGAAAAAGACTTGCTAAGAATATCAAACATAATTAACCTACAATGAGAGTTGCTTTTTATATCGCACACGTGTAAGCTGAATTGTTGATATTTACTCATTTATCAACCAAATTAGGATCAAATTGATTTATCAATCAAATTAAGAGACAAGGTGAATTGCCTGCTCATGCGAAGCATGTCATTGCTTCCAAGAAATCTTGAGCTAAACATACAATCCCACTGAACATTGAAGAACAACAAAAGGAGCTGCAATTCGCTTTCCCAACAGGGCTTCCCCACATGGAAGAGAAGTCTGAGCGATATCCAGAACTCTCACAGCAGTGAAAAGTGCGACCAATTTATTTAATTTTGTAATCTTCAGAAAAGAATCTGAGCCAAATGCAGGTACTCCAGTCCAGGCTGCCAGCAACGACACAAGGGGATGATGAATTATTTTAAACGTAACTCGCCTCTGTACGCTGACAAACTGTAATTAGGCAGCAGGTCAGTGGGATTTTAAACATTTTTTCTCCAACTTATGTTACCTTTATGACATGCATCCTGTGACAGGTGGCTTCATGTTATTTGCAATATGACAAAACGATGTATACTTGTCAAAGGAGTCAACATCATACCAAAGCCAGTGAAAACTTGCAAAGGAAATAGAAGTGTTCGTAATTGTACAGGGTTAAAGAGGTTGCTTTTCTTTCTTTTTTTGTGAATGTAAAGCTTCGCAATAAGTGAAAAGTGAGAGAAAGGCAAGCAAGCACACGCTATCAACGGGGCCACTTACATAAGTCTGAAACAAAAGGACACCTGGATTTCCCTATTCGAAGTGCAACGGCGCACGGGCCGGTGTTAGCCTGGGGACCACGAAAGCGCAGCCAGCCACGCGTGTAAACGTATGCAGCCCCGGTTCGCAACCGAAAACAACGGGAAATCCGCGGCTTCGCACGCACCAGACGCCACCGCGGCCGGACACAGCGGCAGCAACGGCCGGAGGCACGCACCGGCACCCACAGCCGTCGTCTGCCAACCCACGCGCGATGAATGGGTGCACACGCGCTCCGAGCCAAGGTCGGCGCTGCCAAAATCACGCGCACGGGATCGCGCCTTTTTATTTTTTTCGTTTTCCTTCCTCTACGGCGACTCCGTGAATGACTATTACTACTGACGGGCTCGTCAATCGCGCGCCAGCGTCAGGTGAACATCGTGCAAAATACCACAAATGGAAAAAGATCCGACACAATAAAAGAGCACGCCGGTCCCAACCCCGCGTGGAAACTGCCGGCGTACGTGGTTATCTCATTCCGTTTCACTCGGTGTTTCGTTCTATCTCTGGTTTATCGAGATCGAGTGACGATTAAATGGCAGTCCAGCAGGCGTGCGCCGCCGCGGCTTATATGCCTCGGCTTCGGCCGCAGATAAGGGAGGGCAATCGCGCGGTGTCGCGGTGCTCGTCCATTCATAAACGTGCAGAACCTGGCGGAGCGCTCGGCAGAGCGTATCCCAGCTAGCGCAGACCTGCCGAAGGGGTTTCTGCGCCAAACAAGGATGGACACGCGCGAAAACTGCCGACGGGTTCTGTTTCGCTTTCAGTTCGGATCCCTACATTTCGGTCGTTTCGTGTCCGGACGCTGGCCCAGCAGTTCGTGGTTGCCGGTGGCATCGCCGTACGAACAGGCCACCACCGTCCAGCGGCGCCTCAAAATAACACGCGAATGTACTGATCCCGGTATTCACCTGTGCGACCGTGTTCCGTTATACGATCGCGGAGGAGTAGGAGTGCCGGTTTATCGATCGTGAAGTCTCTGTCTGAGAGAAGAGGGATGGAAAGAAAGAAAATATATATATATGTGAGCTGCGGAGGCTGGCGCGCGCAATGTTCGGTCGGGCCGGCCGGCTAAACTTGAACGTGCAGTGACGGCGTGTCGCACCGCAATATCGCGTGTTGAATGCGTCGCTGTCTTCGACTGTTGTGGCGCCTTCAGGGCGCGGGCCACGGGACGAAAACCTGCTTCCAAACGGGCGCGAATGTGGGCGTCCGAGCCGATCGACTTCCGCTCCTATGCGACACTTTTTTTTTTTTTTTCGCTCTCTCTCTTTCCTTCCCCTCACGGATCGCTCGCCACTGCACAGCGCTCCTCCTGCGGCGAAGACGCGCGGGCGACTCCCGCTAACCAAAATAAAGAAAAGGGGCGACACGTCGTTTGGCAGCAGGCAGTTCTGACTGAAACAGAGAGCGATCCCGATGCGAGGTCGGCAGAACGTCGGTAGGGTAACGCCGGCCCCGCCGAACGGAGAACGGCCAGATCGGCGGCAAAGGTCGCCTCGAGAAAACACGGCTGTCGGCATCCGAAGCCGCCGCTGTCGCAGCCGCGTCAATAGTCCGCGCCGGCCCAGTGCCAAAATGACGCCGTCGGGAGGCTTACCTGTTCTTCGAAACGCGTGATGAGCGACGAAACCCACTCAACGGGCTTGGTGGCCATCGTCACTTGGACTTGTAGGAACATCAACAGAGACCGCCGAACATTTTGGACGCCATCTTATTAATAGACGCGCAGCAAGCACGCATGCGCCGCTCTGCGTGCGCTATTGGCGGAACGCTCAATGGGCGTCGTCTGCTAGCCGCTCGCGCGCGATGGTGCTGCCGCTGCGGCGGCCGCCGCCTACGCGCGCAGCTTTTTGACGCAGCGACCGACGGCGCGTTTTTCGGGCCGTCGACCGTGAAGTGAAATCAGTTGTCAGAAAAAAGCGACTTAATTAGTATTGCTAAATTTACTAACAGATAAAGCAGCGCACACAGTTAAAATCTTCAGTGAGAACTCACAGTGCTGCGAAGAATTAATGAAACGGGGATCTCTAAATCGCGACTTCATTTCATTTATTTCCTTCATACAGTACTAAAAAAAAACGTTAGGTTACTAGCCGAAGCTAGCTTAAGCCCGCGTTCGTGTACAATATGTAGCAGCAAAAACTAACAATACATTGAATGTATTGATAACTATAACACATAGAGTCATTATGTACGGAAATAAAAATATTTCTGCTAAGCGCAAGTTCGCGCGATCGAATCCCTGCCACGGCGGCCGCATTTCGGTGGGGGCGAAATTCGAAAACGTCCGTGCACTTAGATTTAGGTGCACGTTAAAGAAACCCAAATGGTCCAAACTGCCGGAGTCCCCCACTGCGGCGTGCCTCATAACGAGAAAGGGGTTTTGGCACGTAAAGCCTCATAATTTAATATTAATTTTTTTTTTAATAGCTGTAAAACGACATAGAACAAAAACAATAGTTTTATCACAAAAATCCATCTAACGGAAATATTAAAAGCAAACACAGTTCTGTGCGCGGAAACTGTCATCGCACAAAAGAAACAAGTTATTCAAGAATATGCTGTCGTTTTGTGCAATGTAAGATCACTCAATCTTTGTGAAATAAAATCTTTCAATGGTTTATGCAAAGTTATTCGCCATTTTTATCTCCAGTGGCACCAAATTCCATATCTTCACTCTGTGGTGCTGCTGCAAGCGTTGCCCTTAGTATTTCCAGTTATTGGTAAATTGAAGCAGGCATTAATGGAGTTTCTACTGCTCCTGTGTGGGAAAATGAGCAGGGTAATCGGAAGTGGGAGATTGTTTCCAACAATGTTGTGAACTGTGAGGCATATCTTCATTTCACAAACAAGCATGGAGGGTGATACGTGAAGTTGTTTGGACAGCTGTACAGATGGTGTATAGACGTTCTGAAACGTCATTAAGCGCACAGCTCTTAAGGCGAATAACAGGGTCTAAATATGCTTCAAAAGTCGACGTCCATCATTCGCAGTAGTACTTCAAGTGTCAATAAAACAATTAAAAGATACATTATTTTTAGTACAGAAATACTAAAGCATATCCCTGTTTCTAAGCAAGGCGAAGCCAGCAGATGCAAGCTTTGAGCCCGTGTTTGTAATATGTGGCTTCCAATTCAAGCGACAGTTTAGTGTAACACCTAGAGATTCGATACAATCGACCTGTTCGAGTTCGCTAATATTTAAATTGAACTTATTCGAGGCTGGGTCAAAGAATTTGTACCGAGATCTAAAAGCTATATAGTGCTTTGTCTTAGCACTGTTTAGCGTTGTGTCTTTGCAAGCACAATATGATGCATGGCAACTCAAATTTTGTGGTACTTTCTATGTTCAAGAATGATTTTGCGAGATAAAGTAGCGCTGTGTCATCCGCATTAATAACACTTTTTTCGGTTTTTAAGCAGACCGGAAGATCATTAATATAAAGCGAGAGCAAAACAGGACCCAGAACTGATCCCCGAGGAACCCCTGTTTGTAATGGTAAATGAGAAGAAACAATTTTACATAAATAAATTTATTGTTTTCGATTACTTAGGTAAGTAGAAAAAAAGTTCTAAGTGGATCCAGCAAAAACCATGTTCTTCCAGCGTTTATAATGGAACGGCTTACGGTGTCGAATGCTTCCTTCATGTTCAAAAATAAAACTGCGGCGATTTCATTTTCGTTTAGGGATGTATATATTTTATGTGTTATTTCTAGAACTGCTGTAGCTGCTGATCTCGCGGTACGAAAGCCGTGCTGAGCATGATTAATGGTGCCATTGCGTTCTAAGTAGTCACGTAACTGGGCTATGCCTAGTTTCTCGAAAAAAGCGTTGACAACGTTAAAGGGACACTAAAGGCAAATGTTAAGTCAAGCTAAAATGATAGTTTAGCACTGGAGAATATCTAAGGCGTCAATATTATCGCGAGTAGAGCCTTAATAATCGAGAAATTGAGGTAAATGCAGGACATCGTTAGAGACTCCCCCGAGACATTCAAGCACTTGCCCGATGACGAAAGCACTCCTCAGTTAAATTCTGTCACTAGTACTCAGTCACTCGACGAAAAAAAAAAAAACATCCTTGTATTGAATCATAAGACGAACTAAAATGCTACTTGTTTAATTCTATTTCATTTTTAGAAAAAAGAACTAATTGAAATTACGCTTGACAACGACGCGGGTGGTCGAAGGGTTTCGTTTTCACTCGACCGCGCAGCGCCCACACTTTCTCGTTTCAGTAGTTTCGTTATCGTGTAGTGCTGCGCTGGTTTTGCTGGCTCGCGATGTTCGCGCAAACGGCAAGTAGCTGAGAACTCAACTTCCATGTGATGTCGCGGGGTGCCCGAACGGGCTACGCCATTAGACCAAAAAGCAGTTGTAGCGGTAAATACACCGCTCTGGATGGGTGGAAGGATGTTATGAGCAGGGGCATAGCCAGGGGAGGATGGGGGGTGGTGGTAAAGCCCCTTAAACTTCGTAAAGTACTGCCACGCTTTGAAGAATGCCGCCTCCTCCTCGCGCGCTCTGGTCGAGGCCGACACCGCGTCGCTATTGGCCTAATAGCATCACGTGGGCCCTCGGGCCGTGCATCAGCGCCATTTTTGCTCGAGAAGCGTCTACGGAGTGGCGAGGAGCGCATGTTCGCGCCGTTGCTACGCTCGAGCAGTGTAGGCGGCGCCATGGTCGAGGAGGGAGCGTGAAAGAGAGGAGCAACGCGGAGGAGTGAAGGCGGAGGAGGAGAGTGTAACTACTTTACGAAGTTTAAGGGGCTTTAGTGGGCTTTAGTGGGGAGGGGGCTTATGGGGCTTTAACCCCCTCCCCCCGAATTTTTTTCCTTCTGTCCATGCACCACCGACCAATTCAACTCCCGGCGCCGGAAATCACTCTGGATTTTGTCGAGAATGTCTTTTTCACGCTCGAAAAAACATTTCACCGCGAACATTGCGAACTTGGGCTGGATTTCGCGGCAGCGCCCATGCACCGGTAGTCACATAACGCAAGCAGCCCCATCCGAGCACAAAGTTTCAAGGGCGTGTTGACGGCGAACGGGCTCGCTGCGGCATCTCGCTGAGGCCGCGGAATCTGCGGAGCGCATGGATGTTAATTCCGAAACTTTATGGGTATAAAGTTCTTATAAACTTTTGATGTGAAAGGCGCATTGGCTTTTCCAAAGTTGTGCTTTAGATCTTCAATTGCAGAAATTTGTGGGTTCAATGTTTTTGTAAACATTTGATGCCAAAGGTGCATTGATTTTTCTAACGTCGTACATCGGAACATACAACGAGGCAAGCCAAATCAACACACTATCAGACAAGTTGACAAAGCACGCAGCGATGTCCAATAAAACGAAGTGTTGTGGTGGTTCATTTGGGCCGTCATGTCACAAGAAAATATCAACTTTCTTTTTTTCACTTATGCCAAACCATCCATGTCAAGACAGTAAAGCCAGCAAAGGTAACTACGTTCTTATTTATTGTTTCTATTTTGACTTTTATTCGCGAGGACACATTGAGCCTCTTCAACGTTTTTGTTCTCACTACCCTACCTGCGGGTTGCCAGACCCAGCCAGAGCGTATGCGTTTTTCTGGTGTTGTCCCGACCACCGCGCGGTGCACTTCGGTGCGCGTTCGATTTTCTCTGACCGAGTGGAATTTCGCCTGGCAGAGTTTTGGACGCTTTCAGGCTGGCAGACGAGAAAAAGAAACAATGGTCGCTCGCCGCCATCACTGTGGGGACTCGACGGATTGCACCGCGTCCGCTTGAGCGCAACCTCTCTGGAAAGTCTTGTCTCGCCGGTGTAGGATACAGAGCAGTATGCGTACGGTTCTCAGTGGCCCAAGCGTCTCATGTTTTCTTCGATATTCCTTCGGTAGCCACACTAGGTGCCCAAAGTAGGCATTCGATTGTGGCCAAGAAGCTTTTATTTGCGTTTTTTTTTCAATTCCGTGTTCCCGCCCCACAAAAGACAAAAAGACATTGTCGCGGCGCAGCAAATTGTCGCATAGTGAAAGTTCGACTTTGTTACTTCTTTTGTGCAAAGTAACGGACCACGGGACGCTTCAGTTGCCGGATACTCTTAGTATATTATTGCGATAGGAACTCCAGGCGCATTCTTGCCGTCGCCGTCGTCCTCATGTTCCGTATTAAGTCCGCGGGCGATAACATCGTGACCACGCGCCGCATGCTGTATGTTTCAGTTTCAGTTTAGTTTCAGTTTCAGTTTATTGATGCGATTGAGATTTTGTACAGGAAAAGTAACTCTAGGAGGTCCCATAGTCAAAGACTGGGGAGGGACCTCCAAAAAAGTGCGAGTGAAAGCGTAGGGGGGGAAGGAAGGGGTGGCATAGGTGAGCCAACGATGGCGGCTCGGTCTTGTGTGCGCAAAGGAGAAAAGCGGGGAGGAAGCGTGCCGCCTTCCGTCGCGCGCGATGCAACGGGGGGAGTGGATGGAATGGGGGCGGGATTCTGTGAATCTGTGATTGCGCAACATGTTTATTTGCCTTGTTTGACGCATCATATACAGTGATTTTTCTTAGGTACGTAGATTTATTGGAGACTTATACGTATACTTAAATATCTTGTTGCGAGGTTTTGTGTATACATGCAGTGAACTTAGTTTCCAGTGACACTTTTTTGGCCTTTATAAAGCTGTATCTTCGCATGTGTTTATTCCATGGTATCTTTGCATATATAATGTACGAGCGCAAGTCAAACGAAAGTGCGTCAACCCATTCCGCGCAATAATGGCTTGGTTCATTATCTCCGAGGCATGCGCGAAGCACGCAGGCATCTCACATTTACAAAAGTGACACACAGGTATGAGGATGAAAGTTCTTTAATGCTCTCATACACTGGCTTGAGCATGGTTGCGTGACGTAATGGACGCTCCAGAAGTTGAGCAGCGTGGTGCCGTGAGGTTTTTGACAGCTGAACGTGTTTCCCAAAAAGAAATTAGTCGCCGTATGGCTGCCGTGTGAATTGAACATTGCATTTCATTGGCCACTGTGAAGCGTTGGAACAAATGGTTCAAAGAAGAACGTGAAAGTTGCAAAGACGATCCAAGACCGGGCCAAAGCCATCGTGCAATCACCCCCATCAAAAATGCAAAGGTTGATGAGATGATGAGACAAGAACGGAGGATAAGCATCGATGAACTGGCAGAGCGTGCGAACATCAGTCACGGTTCGGTTCACGCCATAATTCATGAACATCTCGGTTATCGGCTCTTGTGTGCACAATGGATGCCCGAGATTTTGAACCACCGCCAGAAGGCGGAGAAGTTCGGCGCTGCCTTTACTCTCTGATCCGGTATCACAATAAGAGCGACGATTTCTTGTCTGCAATTGTGATCGGAGACGAACCATGTGCCACTACTACGAGCCTGAAACACGACGGCAAAGCTTACAGTGGAAACATTCGAATTCACCACCACCCCAAGAAAGCAAACGCCGTCGTTTCCGCCGGAAAGGCGTTGACTCTTTTTTTTTTTTATCGTCAGGGGCCATTACAGATAGAATTTGCTAAATCTTGAGAGGCTATCAATTGTTTGCGATATCGTGAAACGCCGGATCGGCTGCGTGTCGCAATCAAGAACAAACGACGTGGAAAATTGACGAGTGAGGTCATCTTTTTTCACGACAATGCCCGTCCTCACGTCGCTGATGTGGTCGATATAAAACTGGCAAAGTTCAAGTGGGAAACGCTGCAACATCGACCATACAGCCCAGACCTGTCGCCTTGTGACTTCCACATTTTGGAGCGCTTAAAAAAGAAAGACAGCTCAAGGGAACCAGATTCGTGTCGGACGATGACGTGAAAGAGCCAGTTACAGATTTTTGAAGTAGCGACCCAAGGAGTTTTGCGAGACGGGAATCACGCGACTCGTTAGTCAGTGGGACAAATGTCTAAATACTCATGGAGGCTACTTTTAGATAAAGTACCCCGTTTGTCATATATTCGCATTGGCTCACTTTCATTTGACTCGCCCTCGCATATTTTGCAGAACTCCTGCTTTTTATACGTGCTCTCTGTTGCGACTATGATTTCGGTGCAATTACTCACGATACACGACCGGTGACAGCTGATCCTGCGCAATGCATTGAAACAAAGAACAGCGTCATTGAGATTTTTCACTGGCCGTTGCATGTGTCCAAGAATGTAAACAACCGATTCTTGAATGACAAAGTTTCATTAACATGTTTGTCCTCAAGTTGTTCATTTCATGGCCCTTACATTTTTCATATCAGCGGCATGCACTGCTTTGCTGGTTTCGAACTGATATAGTTCTAAAGTTGGTGTGATATTTTCTTTACTTATTAAATAGACAAAAAACATGGAAGCATTGATATTAGCTATTTTGGGCACAATTTTTCGAGCATACGAGTATATTCTTTTCCTGAAAAGTACATAATTTACTTGTTTTGACAGTGCTTAGCGTTCAAGAATTCGTTTGCAGCATCTTTGTCAATGGCAATGCAGTTATTATTCATGTATTTTATTGCTCGACAAATTGCTTAAGAGGAAGCTTTAACTTAGGCCCAATTCCGACGCGGCCTGTTCAAGTGAATGCGAAACGCGGAAACGCTTTCCTGAGATGACCCGTTGGTCACTTTTAATGAAATATGTTGCATTTGAGAGAAAAAGTCGTATTCTAGTGTCCGTTGGAAGCGGAATTTCGATTTAGGGCGTCAATCTTGTTTAAAATATTTTGAAAAAATCAAAATTTCGAAAAAAGAAGAGCACGACGTTTACAAACTAAATAGCTCTGCATCAAGAACAGGTATCGCGGTTCTGTAAACGGCATCTACTATAACAATCAAAGCGGGCAAATTTGGTGAGTTAATTTGCATCTTACGTGACTTGGTTACGTTGTGTACAAAGCTTCTGCAAAAGCCGTATTTCCATACTAGAATTTTTGAGATTCATGTGTAACACATTAATTTTGTCCGCTGTAGATGTGCTGTTAGATGCAATTCATCGAACTGTGATATCGTTTTGTATTGTTGAGTTACAGAGTTTTAATAAAAACTTGATAGTTCCTTTTTCTGAAAATTTGCGATTTTTGCCATTTTTGAATAAAGTGACAACCTAAATGATAAATTCGAAACAAACAGTCATTAGAATGTAATTTTCTTTTTTCAATGCATCAAACCTTAAGTTTGGTGCAGTGGTTGCCGAGAAAAACAAATTCTCCTTCTACATGTGTTTAGAGTGGAGCATCCGAGCTAAAGCTTCCTATTAAGGAGGAGGCCGAGCTGCAACCTGAGCCCCCCCCCCGAATGAAATTTCTGGCTACGCCACTGGCTATGAATGTCCCTTTTGGAACGGCGTGGGGGGTTTCGCCCCAAAGCTGTTGGTACTTTATTGTCTAATGTCCTACCTATGCTTAAAAAATTATAAATTCCCATAACCAAACTTTCTGAAACCCTATTGTGAACTTTGTTTTTGTACGCCTCCGGTGTTTATCGTTTCCCTACTCCCGCCGATCTTGCAATTGCATCTAACTAATCTTTATTGCAGACATGTTTATTTTTCTCCTGCTCTCGTTGAACCCAAGGGCTTTAAGGATGCCAGAGGTGCCTAAATAGACCGCTAGTCAGATATCTTCACATTCTAATAAAACATGCTCCATAATTTCCGTAGATCTGCCGCAGCAAGCACATACTTCTTCTTCCTTGCTGTATATCGCTTTATAGGTGCGTGTGCTAAGGCATCCTGATCTCGCTTCGAAAAGTAATAAGCTTCCCTTTGAGTTAGCATGAATTGTTTCTTTCCTGATTTCGTATTTTCCTCTTAAGTAGTTACTCATGGCAGGTTTCTTTTTCATTGCCGCCACCCATGAGATTATTTCAATCTCTCTGACTTTCCGCTTGACGTTCTTTATTGCTGGGTTGCTCAACCTACACGCCGCATACTTGCTGGTAAGCTTCCTAGTTCTTTTCCACCACTGTGAGTCAACGTTATTCCTGTACAGATAGCTGAACACTCTCCTAGCCTATTTATTTTCTTCCATATTCCTCAGTCGTTCTTCACCATTAATTTTACTCTGAGCTTCCCTCACTTCAACACTTGTCCAGCCCATATAACCCTGCACAGCTTCATTTGTAGTCCTCCCGTGAGCGTCCAATGCTAGGCGTTCCACTGACCTTTGGTTGACAGTGGCCCATCGAGTCCTTTGACCCATCGAGTCCTGACTGTACCCTTGATTTAAAACAAACGACCGCATTTCCAAAAGTAAGTCCTGGAACCATCACGGCTTTCCACATATCTCGGAGGACCTCGTACCTATTTTATCCCCATAGCACTCTGTGCTTCATTATGGCTGAATTTCTCTTCCACTTCACTGTTATTGTTTTTTCCTGTTTCCACATATCTATTGCCTTCGTTTATCCATATACCAAGGTATTTATATTCTGTTACCCGAGGTATTTCCTGGCCCTGTATCGCCACTGTCTGTTCACTGTTTTCATTGAATATCATAACACCCGATTTTCTAACACTAAATTTCAAACCTAAATTGTTGCCTTCTTGTCCACGGAAATTAGCCAGACGTTGCTAATCACTTTGCTTGCTAGCCAGCAACACAATGTCGTTCGCATAAAATAAACCTGGAAGCTGCTGCTCTCCCACTGTACTCGCCTGTTTGTATGAGAGATTAAACCCGATATTACTTCCTTCTAGCGCTCTCTCCATCCTCACGGTGTACATCATAAACAGCAGTGGGGATAAAGGGCACACCTGCCTCATTCCCTTGTTGATATCAGCTTCCAGAATACCCAACAAAATGTTGCGGTCTACGTTGTCATACGCCGCTGTAATGTCTAAAAAAGTCACATTTAACGGTCTCTTTTCTACTCTGGATATTTCAATACGCTGAGTAAGGACAAATAAGTTATCATCCAGACGCCTTCCTATTCTGAAGCCATTCTGAAGTTCTTCCAAATTGTCATTATTCTCGGCCCATGCTTACAGCTTTAATTGCCTGCATTGCTAACCTGTATATTACCGATGTAATGGTCAACGGTCTATAGGAGTGAATTCTTTCTTTCTCCCCCTTACCTTTGTAAATTAAGTTAATTCTACTTTGCCACCAACTGTCTGGTATTCGTCTATCTTTCACAGTTTTTTCTACTGTTTTCAACAGAGCTTCCTTACTTTTTGATGCTAGTTCATTGTTCAGCCTAACGGGAACCTCGTCTAGCCCTGTGGATGTGCGCTTAGGAATTTTTTGCTCGGCTTTCTTTCAGTTGAAATTTGACAGCACCTGCTCCTTTTCCATCTGGTTCTCTTTCATGCTCTTTATTTAATCAAATACAACCTCGTAATTGCCTTGGAATGATGCGGCTGTTATTTTTCGTATGTAAATTAATGCCGCGACCCTTCCAGTGTGTTTCCATCTTCATCTAAGATATGTTGTATTGTTGTTGACTTCCTGCCTTATAATTTTACGTGGTTCCAAGATATTCTACGTGCGGCCTTCTTTTTCTCGCGTATTTCTGACAACCAACGTTCACATTTACCTTTTATCTTTGCGTGCACCAGTATTTGAACCATATACTTTTTCTCCCGGTATATTTCCCATTTTCTGGTTACTTCATCCTGCAGCAACTGCGCTTGTCATCACGGACACAGTCACGGACATGTCATTCACGGACACAGTGGCTTGTTGTATTCATCTTTAGTGTATGTTGTACGTGCCGTTAGGAAAGAGAGAGAGAGAGATATGAATACAGGAAGGCAGGGATGTTAACCAGTCAATAGTCTGGTTGGCTACCCTACACTGGGGGAAGGGAGAAGGGGAAGAGAAAGAAGGGAGACAGAAGATGTAGGTACGTGTACGGATAGCACTTCAGTTAAAGTCGCTCGAGCAAACCAGAAGTTCTGAGAAAACACAAAAGTGCCTTCACTGCCTTCTGAGCCGATGATCGGTCGGGACGGTGCTCTAATATTGTCTGTTCACTCAGAGGACGATCGTCTAGTTTCCTCAATGTGTCGGACAAATACTGTCTTTGTGCTTGAAATTGAGGACAATGGCACAATATGTGGTCAATGTTCTCCTCGCATGCGCAAACATCACATGCAGGACTATCAGCCATTCCGTGGTAATGAGGTTGCCGCACTCGACGTGGACATATCTTCTGCATAAATATATCATCTGCTTTTAACTTTTCAAGTCTGTGTCGAAGTAACCCGTAATTTATTTTGTCACGAAGCATGCTGTTTGCTTGAAATACCATTATCCGATGTCTGAAGTAGTGCAAAGATCGGACAATGGTCGACGATAACTGCATTATATACAGCCGATACAACGCGGCTAGAAGTATTGCATAAGACGTGGTAGATAGTAGCAGCAGACTTATAGCTGCAACTCTGGTGGGTTGTGCTATAAATGGAAGCAACACAAACACGACAAATATCACCTGCAATAATTTCGAGGTCAGAAAACGAGAAACGGGAATACAACATGCTACTAATCGAGCAGCACAGGATAGGCCTAAGGATATCTGGAAAGTACTAAGCGATGTTATTGGCAGATCTCCTGTTGAACATGTATATCCTGATATAGTTGATGCTAGCACAGGGCAACGTTTCAACTCTTACTTTATCATTATGGGGCCTGACTTAGCAGCTCAGCTCCATCCGCTTCCACATAAGCAACTGATCAAAGCGCAGACAATCACCTTCAGACTTTTGCAGACGGGGATATAACACATTTTCATTACACTCGAGCTATCCAGACACGCATACTAGCAATACCTGCTCTCAGTGCGTCAGCTAACTGAGAACATACGCTCTGGCGATGCCCCTCGTTACGAGGCACAGATCAAGCAGACCAGTCAAGATGGCGTGCCTCACTGCGAAGCCCCGACTATACGGGGACCAAACCTGGGCTGTCCAGAGAGCCCACGATGCGGCGGCCAGGCTCGGCCTGGCGCAGTTCTTGTGGCGAATGGACGTGCTTTTCAGGACTCCGTGGCGGTGACGAAATCATAAGATTTTTGTGCATGCTTTGAGCTTCCTTCTGTTCTTGATTTGCTGATTTTTTTTCAGCCTTTAAATAATAATTGGGTAGTTTCCTTTCTTTCTTCTCTCTTTTCGTGTGCGCGGGTGTGTTTCGAGTATATTTCGTTTTGCAGGATAGTCAGAGCGTTCTTTCTCGCCACGTGCTTCAACACTTGCAACCGGGTGGGATGTTAAGTCTTTATAGTCTTTAAATAGTAGCTTGGAAGTGGCGAGACTAATAGCTATTAGTGGTTTTACTGCGTGTGCTTTGCTATCGGGAATACTGCCTTGGTAGGAAAGTGAGAGCGTGGCCGCGTGGTTGAACATGCGCGAAAACGGGGCATACTTTAAATCTGTGCGGCATTGATTGCTTTTAAAACATTGGTGAGAATTACTTTGCGACATTTTAAGGATTTAGATGCTGTGCGTATCGGTTTTTGCTAAAAGGCACGCGCTCTGCATTGTTATAGTATTTGCATTGGAAGAAGCCGTGCTATACCATTATCATGTCTCGAATATTAAAAAGAAAGTTGCTTACGGCATTCGGTTACTGATTAGAGCCCTCCAATTCTTTAACCGGTCTACACTTGTCTCGCTATATTACGTTTTCTTACACTCACACATTAACTACTTGTTAATATGTTGGGGAAATACATATAATACTCACCTCAGTTCACTTCAAACTTTGCAAAAGCAAGCAATTAGAATAGTCACTTCTAGTCCCTATAATACTAGCGCTCTCCCATTGCTACACTCTAATAACATTCTGTCTGTCAAAGAAACTGTCTTGTATAATTTGAGTATATTTATTTTTAAGTTATTGAATAATCAAGTTCCTGCATGTATAATTCCTAAAACATGCCTGATAAACGCTAATGTCACTAGATTTGCTTTAAACAATAATCTCATTTTACCTCAGGTGCGCACCAACTATGGCAAACAATCAGTTCATTTTTCAGCTTTTTCATTTTGGAATTGCATACAACTTTGCGTCAAAAGTTCGCATTCAACATCCATATTAAAAAAGAAACATCTCAAGAATTTACTTCTAACAGAAAATACTTAACATTCACTTTTTTTCTCTTCTTTTTCCTCTTTTTTTTTTCTTTCATCCTTATTACTAAAGATATTCCGCTGTTCTGATACCTTTCTTTTTTATTAATGGTCATGTATATTTCGAAGTTTTCTTTTGTTGTTGTTTCTATTGTTGCATTTATGGTCATGTAGGTATATTGCGAAATTCTTTTTTGTTGTTGTTGTTCGTATTGCATGTTTGGGTAAAAATTTTTGTCCGTTACTGTCAATTTCGTTTAGTTCATTTAGTTTTGCTGCATTTTCTCCTTGCAATTGTATATTTTCCTTCCTTCGATTTATTGTAACTCGTAATCGTATGTTGCATTATCCAGAACTTACTTTCTTCCATGTTTCCTTATATATGATTTTCATGTAGTTCTCCTCGTTGCTTTAGAAAACGCATATTTATAAATAACAGAAGGTCCCGATACAGTCTTTGACTATGGAACCTCCTTCTGTATATTATTCTTTTTTATAACCTGTAATCTATAAAGAATAAATCAATTTCAATATACATGGCAAGAAAACCGGGAAAGCGTGCAGTGCGGGGAGTCCCTCAAGGCCGACGAGGGGATGGATGAGAATGGATAGGGAATCGAGTCAATCGGCATACACTGTAATGTCGATGCTATGCTGAAGAAAATGAAGGCTTTCCAGAAAGAGCTCGTCAAACAGGTGGAAGAGCTAAATATGGCGCGCGATGCACAGAAGGTAGTGGAAAAAAGACTTCAAGCAGCCGAGGAAAAGCTGAACAGGACCGCCATTGTGAACGAGAATAGTCGTGACAATGGAACGCAGTTCCCCGACATGACAGGAGAGGGAGTGCCAGCAAAGTACGTGGAATGCGTGCAACGTGGTGATGGTCTAGTTGGAAAGAGCGGCACCCACCTTGAGGCCGCCACGCGCAAAAAGCAGGAGCGCAGGGGTCAGTGTCGCTTGTCGAGTCCGAATAAGGCGGAACGAGACAAAGGGAAGCAGGGAGAGGTAGGAGAGAGTGAAATGGTGATTATCGCCGGTGACACAAACATCGCTAGGTGCTCAGAAGCAATTCTGGGGAGGGTGAGAGGCGATATAAGAGTGGCGGCAGGGACATTTTCAGGGCGGGCACTGGGTTCTCTCATGGAGCGAGCAAAAGCAAAGCTCGCGGAAAATGCCCGCGTGCGCAACCTTGTCATAGTAGCAGGTGGGCTAAATGACGTCCTAAATAGGAAAGGGACCGGACTAGCCCAGCGCTTGGCGAAGGGGGTGGACGACTGGCGCGAGCTGTCCCCTCAGGTGCAGATCAGGGTGTGCACGGTACTTGAGGTGCCTGTACGTGACAGTCACGTACAAAGAGCCGTAGTGGCTGCTACTGAGGCGATATTGAAAACGAGCCGAGAGAAAGGCTTCGAGGTTGTCGAAGTAAACAGGGAAGTGAGAAGGTGTGGTGGTTTTAAACGAGACGGGATCCACTTCAATTACAGGCTGGCACGAGAAGTGGGCTGGCGACTTGGTGGTCGCGCTGTTGCTTTTTTAGGGGGCCCACGGGCGCTCAGTAGGCCAGAGTAGGTAGTAATGAAGAAGCTCCGCTAGGGGAACCTCAGAATATCATCGCCGTCAATAACAGAAAAAGGAGGAAAACAATAAAGAGAGCTCGCCATGCAATAGGCTACATCAACATGCAGGGCGGCAGAAGAAAGGAAAAGTGGGCAGAGATTGAGGAGCAGTTAAATAGAGAACAAATAGGGGTATAGGGGTGTATGCGGTTACAGAAACGCACCTTAGAGACTCGGAAGAGCCGCAAGTGATTGAGAATTATGTTTGGGAAGGGTGCAACAGAACTAAGTCGGAAACAAAGGGAGGGGGAGGCGGAATGCTTAGTACAATTAGCGGGGGAAAAAACTTGGCTGGGTGTAACGTATTTGTGGACCGGAAATAACTGCACAGAGAAGAAGCAAGTGTTAGTGGAATGCGTAAGTGCTGATATTAAGGGTTTCGGGAGTGATGCCGAAATTATCCTATTAGGTGACATGAATGCCCACATACAGGATCTAGGTGGTTATACCGCCAACAACGGGAAGTTGTAATCTTTGTAAGCAACATTACCTCCTTAACGTGAATACAAGGCCTAAATGTGAAGGGCAGATCAAGTGGGAAGTGGGAAACCGGCAATCGACCATTGATTACTTTCTGATGACAGAAGGAATTCATGATAAGTTGAGAGAAATGGTCATTGATGAGGAAGGGTATAGCAGCATAGGGAGTGACCATAAACGCATCATTTGGAAATTGGATATGTAATTGGAAAAGAGAGCAAGGAATATAAAAAGAACAGTCCAAATTTGAACGCTGAAAAAATAACAAATATAGTCACTAGAGTCGAGGAAGAACTTGGCAAATGGCCAAGTAAAGAGCGGGAATATAATGAGCTTCTGAACGTAATAGCGACATAAATACGGAAAGAGAAGCAACATGCCCTTTGGAAAGGAAGAAAGGAAACCCAAAAGCTGGTGGAACAGGGAGATACGAGAAGCGATCGCTGAACAACAGAAAGCATCCCGAGAGCACAGGCAGGCAAAGAAGGCGCAGTTGCAGCAGGATGAAGTATAACCAGTAAATGGGAAATATATCGGGAGAAAAAGTCCATGGTTCAAATACTGGTGCAAGCAAAATTAAAAGGTGAAATAGGACGTTGGTTGCCAGAAATACGTGAGAAAAAGAAGGCTGCATTTTGAATATTTTGGAACCCCATAAATTTATTAGGCAGGAGCTCAACAACAGTACAACATATCCTAGACGAAGATGGAAACAAATTGCACGGGGAAGTAAATTAAATTACACCCGAAAAATAACAGTCGAAACTTTCCAAGGCAATGACGACGTTGTATGAAAAAAAGAAGAGCATGAAAGAGAACCAGATGGAAAAGGGGCTGATGCTGACAAGTCTCAACTGGAAAAAAAGCCGAAGAGAAAATTCCTAAGCGCACAACCACAGAGCTAGACGAGGTTCCGTTAGGCTGATTAATGAACTAGGACCAAAAAGTGAGGAAGCTCTGGTGAAAGCTGTGAAAAAAATCTTAAAAGATAGACGAATACGAGGCAGTTGGCGACAAAGTAGAATGAATTTAATTTTTAAAGGTAAGGGGGAGAAAGATAGAATTCACTCATATAGACCGTTGACCATTACATCGGTAATATACAGGTTAGCAATGCAGGCAATTAAATTAAAGCTTCAAGTATGGGCAGATAATATTGGAATTTTGGGAAAACTTCAGAATGGCTTCAGAATAGGTAGGCGTCTGCATGGTATCTTATTTCTCCTTACTCAGTGTATTGAAATATCAAAAGTAGAAAGCAGACCGTTATATGTGGCCTTTTTAGACATTACAGGAGCGTATGACAACGTAGACCGCAACATTTTGCGGAATATTCTGGAAGGGGAAGGCTTAGGCTATGATCGTCTACAGCTTTGGACAGAGATTTACATAGAAAATACCGTTTGCGTTGAATGGGAAGGGATGACGAGCGAGGAGCAAGTTGATATCAACAAGGGACTGAGGCAGGGGTGCCCCTTATCCCCACTGCTGTTTATGATGTACATGGTGAGGATGGAGAGGGCGCTAAAAGGAAGTAATATCGGGTTTAATCTCTCATACAAACAGGTGAGTACAGTAGTAGAGCAGCAGCTTTCAGGTTTGTTTTAAGCAGACAACATTGTGTTGCTAGCTAACAAGCAAATTGATATGCAACGTCTGGCTAATTAATATCTGTGTACAGGAAGGTGAGAATTTAGGTCTGAAATTTAGCGTTAGAAAATCAGGTGCTAGACATCCGCAATACAGGGCCAGGAAATACCTCGCGTGAAAGAATATAAGTACCTTGGTGCATGGATAAACGAAGGCAATAGACATATGGAAACACAGGAAGAAACAATAACAGTAAAGGGGAAGAGAAATGCGGCCATAATGGAACACAGAGCGCTATGGGGATACAATAGATACAAGGTTCTCCGGGGTATGTGGAAAGGTGTGATGGTTCCAGGACATACGTTTGGAAATGCGGCTGCTTGCTTGAAATCAGGGGTACAATCAGGACTCGACGGGAACCAAAGGTCAATGGGACGCCTCGCATTGGGCGCTCACGGGACGGCTACAAATGAAGCTGTGCAAGCTGATATGGGCTGGACAAGTTTGGAAGTGAGGGAAGCTCAGAGAAAAATTAATTATGAAGAACGACTGAGGAATATGGAAGAAATAAATGAGCTAGGAGAGTGTTCAGGTATTTGTACAGGAAAAACATTGATTCACAGTGGAGGAAAAAAAACTAGAAAGTTTACCAGCAAGTATGCGACCTGTATGGTGAGCAACATGGCAAAAAAAAAAAAAAAGAACGTCAAGTGGGAAGTCAGAGAGGATGATATAATCTCATGGGTAGCGGCAATGCAAAAGAAACCTGCTATGAGTAACTGCTTAAGAGGAAAAGGCCAAATCAGGAAAGAAACAATTTATGATAACTCAAAGGGAAGCTCACTACTTTTCGAAGCGAGATGAGGACGTCTTAGAACACGTACCCATAACGCGAGATGCCAGAAGGAAGAAGGAGCATGTGCTTGCTGCCGTAAAGCTAGGGAAACGATGGAGCATGTTTCAGCGTTCAATTTATGAATCACTGGACTAGCTCCTTGAAGCCCTTGGGTTCAGCGAGAGCAAACATGTGCGCATTAGAGTTTACTAATGGCGTTTTTCACTGGTCGATTCGGAGCAGGATTTCTTGCTCTGCGGCAACGAATCCGAATTTCACTGGTCGATCTGGAGCGGGTTCGCGCGTTCCACTGGTCGTTTCGGATCAACTCGCTCCGCGCCGGATCGCTCTTACTTGCTCCGCCGCCGAGGCGCGGATTCGGGCGGAAATAGCTCGCGTCACTTCCGTCTTCAAGCGAAATCGGTACACGGTTGGTACGCACATTGTGTTGCTTCACAAAATGGCTGCGTTCGGTGCTGCTGCAGCGCTCGCGTTTAGCAATGAGAGCTCGGACGACAGCGATTACGAAGTGACGCAGGTGCTGCACGAAGACTTCTATACACGTTGTTCATGCACAATCCTTGCGGGCGCGACATGGAAATGACGGACTATGCGACTGCCACGATCAAATTACACACGGGGGACGGCGAGTTTGGTTGCCGTGGAAACGTACAGAACGGAAGTAGGGCATGGTTTTCGGAACCGGTTCGTGCGACGTGTACGCAGACTTCCTGTGGGATCCGCCGCGGACCGTTTTTGCGCTCCGCTGGCCGATTCGGATTTGTGAAACCCGAGCGCTCGCTCGAGGATTTCGGCGGCCGCTCCAGATCGACCAGTGAAAAACGCCATAAGAGACGATCGAAAGATTGTTGGAAGTAGGGAAACAAAAAAAATGGAGACGCACAAACACAAAATTCACAATACGGGGTCAGAAAATTTGGTTATGGGAATTCACCGTCCGCTTTTTTTTTCTTTTTTAACCTAGGTAGTGCATTGGACAGTATAATAGCAAGAACTTGGTGGCGCAACTGACCACCCCGTTCCAAAGGGGACGCTCATAACATCCATCCATCTATGGCGCCATCTCTCGTGATAAGCTGCAACCACACCTACTACCGCCTGCGCTGACCTACGCGGAGAAGCCGGATTACAGAGGACGCCAGGGCCAAGCGGGGGAAACAACATCAAGGACGCGTGGGAGTCGAGCATGGCCACAAGACGTCCTCATTTTCCCTAAAGCTACGGATGTTGTAGGGTAGCACAGACGGACATGAATACTTATCGAATTCCAAGTTTACATAGTCCATTCAAAACAATATGTTCGAGGAAGAGAACTACAAAAACTTTCTGGCAGTCTAACAGTTGCTTTTAGACAATCCTGGTCAGATCCTCCTCTGTGACAATGTGAGAAACTGGAATTTCCTGTTTCGCTCATCAATATTTTTTTTCCTTGCGACACCCAGGCGAATTTCAATTCTGTTTCGCGCCTTGCCTGAATAGCATTGCCGAAGAACTTTTTCTCAGGATAGAAATGCTCATTGCCGAAAATAGTGTCACCATTTGCGAAACCTAGAGCTGTTGTCGCGACTTTGCGCCACTTAGCGCTCTTCAAAAAGTCGTCGCCAGAGGCTTTAGAGATGGACTTTACAACAATGTTTAGGTGCTCCTTATTCTTTGAGAAGACACGGTGACCAGCCTCCACGTCTTCAACTGGAAGCTTAGTCTGCAAGGACGAAGCTAACCTCAATAATATGTCGCTCAGACATTCATGCCTCCAGGCACACCCTTTATCTCCAAGTTATTTCATCGGATGTACTGTATCAGGTCAATAAAATCTGGACGCGTTTCTTTGATTCGTTTGCTTAAGTCCCGGGCTTCTTCGCTGTTCTTGGTTCGCAATTGTTCAACCTCGAACAACTCTCGAGTGGGGTGCTGCACATCTTCTCTAAGTTGCTCAAAAGTCGAGTTCCTGAGTGGCATTATAGCTTTTTTTTTCTTGCATTACATTTAATGACTTCTTGTCATTAGCTGCGCCCTAGGTGTCTGCTCGAATGCAGGTAGTGATCATCTCAAACTTGCGCGACATGTCAATCAATGCTTTGCTAAGTTCTTTTATAGTACAATCAGTCACCGTGTTCCCAAAGTTTTTGTTTCAAGCATGACAAAAACTACAGGTCAGAGCGATCCAAGATACGAGCACTAAAACAGTTTCGACAATTTTAGGCACGTACCTGTAACATACGAAGTGACTGCCTACAAAGCTGTCTGGATCACTCTGTTCAGTAGTGCGTAGCCAGTTGTACAGCGCTTTTATGTCGCAGCTTGGTGCGCTGATCAGTTCAGTTGAGGACTCTTCTGCGCAGTAGGGTCACTTCCCAAGGGTTAATCGCCGCATGGCTTTTTTTAAGCAGACGCTTTTTCGACGCTAGCGGCAAGGTCCCCTTCAGTTACGGCCCTAGCAGGAGGGCGATACTTTGGCAAAATGGTGGCGCACACGATTGTTTATGTTGTCGTGGCAACAGGAGCTGCAGCCGCGCAGCGCCTCCTCACCCTAGCATTCCTTGTTTTTTTGTTTTGTTTCATTATGACGACCCGCTCCGCTCTCTCTCCACCCTTCCGCGTGCCCTGCGCACCTTCACTTTTGTTTTCTTTTTGCCGGTTCTCGGCGCGTATTTTTTTTTTTTTATTTCATCACGCACGCGCGCTACCCCAGGAATTGTTTGTGAACTGGCGCGTGGTGCACCGTGGGTTCTTTATGTGTTTGCACCCATGCAGTCTTGTTCCATACTTTGAGTATGCCTGCATATGACAGAACATATATAAATTCCACTTCCAACACAACAGATCTTTGGCCTCGTTTTATTGATTTCCGTTTCCGACAACAAATATTTTCGCACAACTTCGTATGATACACGTTCAGAAAATAAACAAAATTGAAAAATGTGTGCCATGTACATGACTACTAAACAGCACAAAAGTTTACAGACAGTGAAGTAACAAAAAATAATAAAACTCAAGAAAACGCGAAGGCCGTTTCATGTACACACATAAAAAAAGAATTTTATATGATGCCCTAAAGACCAAAGTGTAGAAGAGCTTCTGATATGCGCACTGAGAGTTTCTCATATACTCGGCGAGATACTGCACAAAACTTGACGACGTGTATGACATAGTCATAACAACTAAAGAAAAGGAAAATTCACTGGTAATGTCAATAACAGTCACACGCAAAATACCTAAAAAATAAAATAAAATGCCTTTTATTGACAGCCACACCAAAAAAAGAGCTTGCTTATAAACCTACACAAACGTATATGAAATGCGTGACATGTTCATTACTAAACAAAATGAAAAAGGCATGGCAGAAGAAAAATAACATTGTACTAAACACGGAAATACACATTATCACATTATTTTGCACTTGACCACAACTTGAGTAACGGTGGCAAGGGGCAGCAGAAGGTAGTCAGCTTTTTCAGGAGCACACAGAAAACATTCGCAGAAAGGCCTATTCTTCAATCAAAGACCAGGTGAAATAAGCCAAAAACACGACCTTTATTTCACCACGAATTCAATGCTTAGCAGTAAAATTACGTCACTTAAGGCACCAAGTCTTAGCTACTGGGCACTCCTTTGTATAATAAACACCAACTGAAAAATCTCTATATTGGACACTTGCAATGCTCATGCTTTCATGAAAAAAAAAAAGCGTATCGTGCCTACACACGAAGGTCGTTCGCGCGGTTTTCGCATGGGTAATTACTGAGATAATACATAAACAGGAACAGTAATTTTTAAGCTTTTAGTACGTTTGTAGAACGGTGACACATAGAAAAGAACTGAGAGCGGAATGGAAAGCTGGGCGAGTTACTGGTGTTGCAGAATGAAACTTGACACAGAATAACACAAGTCATAGACCAGGTGACAATAAGGAAGAACATCTATTTGTCAGCTTTCTCTACCGGTAAGAGGGAAGTGTAGCACAATCAAGGCGCAACGACGTCCGGAGACTCATGGGGCACACACATGGACAGGACCGTGTTCGTGTTCATGCGTCTTCTCAGGTCCTTGGGTCTGCGCGCTCACCTGTTGTCTTTAGGCACCCGGAAAAACCTTGCAGGGCTTGTTTTTAAGGTATTTGTGCATCACTGCACGATGCACGAGCGGTGTGAGTCGTGAAACGGGTGAAACATCGCGGAGCACAAGCACACAGCTATCGAGGATTACGAAACTGACAAAACTGCCCATGCCGGTCAACGCACAGCAGCGCACGCTTTTCGATAACAGCACATAACGAAACATGAAATGTCATGCAGCGGGCTAAGCTGGCGCCGGGCTGGCGGGCGCGCGCGGAGACAGTCGAAAGTAAGGGAGTTGCGAGGGAGGGCAAGGGGAGAGGAGTTGAGAGGAAGGGCGAGAGGACACGGCCTCCTGGATCGACGCGGGCCCGCGTGCGCCGGTCTAGGAGGCCGTGCGTGGGAAGCGGAATTGCTTTCCCGCCCTCCTGATGTATGGCGCCCATTACCTCTGCCACCGAAGCGGCGGAGTTTCCGAGGCTGGGTTACTTGTCGACGTATCGCTGATTGCCTCGTGCATTGGTGCAGCAAAGTACCAAACGACGAACTCTGGTCCAAGTATCTCGAACACCGATGAAACCCGCTTGTAACATACTAAGGGATTGTTTAGGCCACTGGACGTGTTCGCCCAACTGCCTGGATCACTCTGTTCGCCAGCTGCCTGGATCACTCGTAACACGTATACGCTCGGGAAGGTTTTACGAAAATCAGCCGCCTGGTTACTTCATCAAGGCACGTTTAACTGATCAAACAATACATCTCTCTGGCAGTGCCCATTATATAGTTGTTTAGCTACACGTTGTGTAGTCTTTGACCTCATATATGTGATCATCGTACACGTAGTTCCACTTACGAGAGCTCACGGGACAGGCTACCCGCCTACTGCGGCGCATTCGACCCCCATAGTTATAAAGTTGGTTAAACCTGGGGCAATTTATTCACACAGCTGCGATGGGGATTGATGATCATAATGATAAGCTTTTTGCATGCTGGCGGGTACTCTTCAATGATCATTGAACCTTTCTCGTTTCTCCAGAGCAAAATAACAGGAACAGCTGGGGAGAAGGACTTGACGAGGACATCCGGACATCCCCCCTAGATCTGTGCATCATTTGGGGTGATATCGGACGTGAATATAAACAGCAGTGAATGTTGGTGAGTGTGAGGGGACGCTATAGTAAGAATCAACATGAATGTGTACCGTTAAATGAGTTGGAATGCAAATGAGTGCCGGTGAATGTAACTGAGTGGGTGTGAGTACTTACTGTGAGTGAGCGGCGATATAACTCATCATAGTCAATCTATGTTTATGTTTAGGATGAAGGCCTCTCCCAGCGATCTGCAATTACGTACCCCTGTATTTCACTTTAGCTGATTCGAAGTAGTGCCTAAAAATTGTTCATTTCATCGTACCCCTTATAATTATCTGCCATCCTCGACTACGCTTCCTTTACCTTGGCACCCATTCTATAACTGTGATGGACCACCGGTTGTCTGCACTGCACATTACATGGCCTGTCCAACTCCACTTTTTAGAGCGTCCGTTCCTGCGTTGAGAATCGGCATCGGCATCCCTCGGTGTAACCGAGCGAACGAGCACAGCGAAGCATGAAAGAGCGAACGCGGAGCGCAACGGGCGCTGAAACACGGCGATAGCGAAGAGAGCGCAAGAAGGAAAGCGGAGGAAGAGAGAATGGCGAAAGGGTGAGGAGGAAAGTGGAGCGTGATACGTGCTCTACGGCGGCGACCAGGCATTCTGCGAATGCGTCCAACGATACCATATATGGAAACGAAGCGATGGCTTCGGAACCACTGCGCGTGCACTGCGCCTGCGCCGCCGCCGCTAGAGAATGCGCCCCGCGCGATCGACGCGTTCCCGTGTTTACGCTTTGTTGCTGAGCAACGAGCGACGCAGCCGGCGGAAATGCTTTGTCCGCCACTGCTGCTGAACGCGCTGCCCGGCAGAGGCTCGGCGCCACCGCCGAGGGGACCTTGTCGCTCAGAATCAAATTCTTCGCCACAATCAACCCCAGCAATTCCGGACATTCAAGATTGAAAATTCGCGCTACGACGCACACAGTGTACTGCAGGAAAAAATGGCTGTGGCTTAGCTAAGGTTAAGCCCAGGATGCGAAGCATACTAGCCTTTATTTTAGTTGTTGAACCACTGTTTAGCCTGGTGAACTGCTGTTGCTTGGCTATATTTGGTTCGGCTAGTAGAAGAAACAACTCATGCGTTACTCTGCTTCGCCTTCAAGAGTGGAACGCGACAGCGTTCCCGTCGACCCGCCAAGGGGTGTAAGACAATGGGCTACGGCGCAGCGACTACGCGCCCCGCATTGGACGCGGTGAGCGTCGAGCAACGCAGCGTTCGGCGCGGCAACTAAATGTGCGCCTGAGCAAACGACGCACGCCTGAGCCTTAGAAACAGTTCGTTTCTAAGGCAACAGCGCGTTCACTATAGGCGCTTTTGTACCGCTTCGAAGCATCGTACTCAGTGGTAGCGTCTCCGTCTCACACTCCGGAGACCCTGGTTCGATTCCCACCCAGCCCATCTTGCAAGAGTTGAGCCAAAGCCACCTAGAAAAAGCGCAGCTGCTTATATACCGCCGCGACGCCGCGAGCGACGGCGCGAGTTGGAGCCCCGTTTCTCCTCTGTCGTGACGTCACGGTGTCACGTGGTATTGAAGGCGGCACCGCCGCGCCTGAGGAGCTGGGTTGAGCTCTAGTAACATCATAAAAACATATATAGTAATAACAGACCGGACCACGCCAACAGCTTCCACCGGCGAGCGCGAATTGAGAATGGCTGATCTGATAACGGCCGCGCGTAGAAGACGAGCGACCGGACTGTTAATCAGCACTTTTGCTGCAATTGATACGCCTTTAGAGGCTCGGTCACGCTTCGAGTAAGCGGGTGCAGGATCTCGAAAAAGCGCCCTATAAGCGACCTATATTTCACACAGGAAACGTAGAGAAAGAAATTCAGGAAAGACGATATTTATAGCACATTCCAAGACAAGGTGGTGGTGGTGACAAACTTTAATAAATATTGAGCCGTATCTTAAGCTATTCCTGGGTTGGCCCTTGGTCTCGTGAAGTGGCCAGCAGTCGGTGACGTCCGGCGACTTCCGAAGCCCAGCCCACCAGCTGCTTTTGGACAGCTGGGTCGGAGCTGGACACCGCGACCTCCCATCGCTCGAGGTCAGTGAGTTGCCATTCTGATGGCGGTTGGAACTCAGAGCATATGTACAGTATGTGATGGAAATCAGCTCTTGGGGCTCCACACAAGGTACACTCTGGAGAGAACAGCCCTGGGTGCATTAGTGCTAGAAGGGCGGGGGAGAGAAAAGTGCGAGATTGTAGCTGGCGCCACGTCACCTGCTCTATTTTAGTGAGTGATTTGTGAGGCGGAGGATAGTGGAGTCGTTGCTCTCTGTAGTGGAGTGAAATTTCGTGGTATGTGACCATTCGGTCACGGGCGCTTCCTGGCTCGGCGGTTTGCCCTGCTCGGTTGACGTACGCTCGAGCGGTGTCATGGGCGGCTTCGTTGCCTGGATGGCCCGCGTGCGCGGGGACCCATATGAGTTGAATGGGCCTAGTGGGGGGCTGAGAGGAGTTGAGAATTTTATGGGCGACGGCATGCGTCCGTCCTTTTGCAAAGTTTCTGATCGCGGTTTTTGAGTCACTGAAGACGAGTGTGGCAGTGGTTGAGGAGATCGCAAGGGCAATTGCAGCTTCTTCGGCTTCTACTGAGGTGTGCGTTAGGACCGATACAGCTGCTAGAGGTGAAAGATTGTTACCGATTGCGCAAATGGCAAAGGCTGGCTGAGTGGTGTATGCCGCGGCATCTACGTAGACAGCCTCCGTGTGCTGGTTGTACCGTTTGTGTAGTGCCTGAGCTCTTGCTGCGCGTCGAGCTTGGTGGTGGACTGGGTGCATGTTTTTTGAGAGTGGATGCACTGTTAGAAGCTTTTGGGTGGCCCCGGGGGTGGGGTATGTAGGTCGGAGAGTGTTGGTTGGGTTAAGACCTAGGTTCTTAATAATGCTGCGGCCTGTAGGGGTGGAGGAGAGACGTTCAAGTTGCGCCGTCCGGTGAGCTTCGGTAAGCTCGGCTAGTGTGTTATGTATGCCCATGAGTAAAAGTCGTTCGTTGGAGGTGTGTCGAGGGAGGTTGAGGGCGGTCTTGTATGCCTGGCGAATCAGGGCGTTGATTTTCTCTTCTTCTGCTCTCGTGAGGAAGAGATATGGAAGAGAGTATACTATGCGGCTGACGACGAATGCTTGAACTAGGCGACGGAGGTCATGTTCTCTCATGCCCCTGTGTCGGTTGGCAATTCGTCGTATGAGCCGCATTGTCTGATGGACGGTGTTTGTGAGTTTGGTTATCGTGGGGGTGTTCTTGCCGTTGCTCTGGAGTAGGATGCCTAGGATTCGTACCTTTTCCACTTCTGGGATGGGGGTGCCGTCCAACGTGAGTTTTATTGGAGATGGGGGGCCTAGGTCCGTCCTACATCTAGGTGGTCGAAGAATTAGTAACTCGGATTTGGTAGGGGAGCATGCCAGGCCGACAGTTGCAGCATGCGCTGCCACCAGGTCGGCACCGGACTGCAATGTTTCTTCTATGGCTCCGGCATTTCCTGTGGTTGTCCACAGTGTAATGTCGTCGGCATAGAAGGAGTGCGAGAGATTAGGTACTGCGTTTAACGCCTTGGCCATGGGAATGAGTGTTATGTTGAAGAGCAGCGGCGAGAGGACTGACCCTTGCGGGGTGCCTCTGCTGCCGAGTGCGAAGGTTGGGGAGGAGAGAGATCCGAAGCTGATTTCTGCTGTGCGGTGTCTTAGGAAAGCTGAAATGTATTTGAAGGTGCGCGGGCCGGTTCCTAGTGCCGAGAGCGCTTCTAGGATGGCGGAGTGGTTGACGTTGTCAAAGGCTTTGGTTAGGTCCAAAGCTAGTATTGCTCGCGTGCATTTTGCATTTCGGGGGTGGAGGGCCTCTTCTGAAATCTGAAGCATAACGTCCTGTGTCGACAAGTGACTGCGGAAGCCAATCATCGTGTGGGGGAGTAGGTCGTGATCGTCCATATGGTTCTGTAGGCGTTCCAGGACCACATGTTCGAACAGTTTGCCTAGACAGGATGTGAGGGAGATTGGGCGTAGGTTTTTTAGATCTAGGGGTTTGCCTGGTTTCGGAATAAAGGTTATGCGGGCGTGCGTCCATTGGGCTGGTAGCGCTCCATCTTGCCAGTACCTGTTGAAGAGGTCTGTTATAGCCTGCATGGAGCGCTCGTCCAGATTCCTGAGCATCTTGTTGTTGATTTTGTCTGGCCCCGGGGCCGAAGTGGTGCGTAGTTTCTGTATGGCAGCTTTAACTTCCCATTTGGAAATGTCCTCATCTAGTGTAGGATTGGGGCCGCCGGTGTAAGTAGGGAGCGGGGTAGGTGGAGTTGTGGTAAGGTAATGTGTTTTAAGAGCGTCTAACAAGACGTCATCCTGCAGAGGGAGCTTGTGCAGAATGCGGTTGACATTCTTCCTTTGCGCTGCTTTTGTGCCTCCTGGTTCGAGCAAGCAACGAAGAAATGTCCACGTGTCTCTGAGGCCGAGGTTGCCGCTCATACGATCGCACAGCTGGCCCCAATGTTGGTGTGCCAGTTGGCTTGCATGTGCTTCAATCTCCTTTACGAGAGCGGCTATGCGCCGCTTAAGTGGCCGATTGTGTTTGTGAGCGAGCCACCTTTTTTGAAGGCTGGCATGCGCTTCCCAAAGATGTAGTAATCGACTATCTGCCGTCTCTGCATTTGGGGTGTTAGGGATTGTGGATGTGGCCCCAGCCACGTCCTTGGTGAGGGTTTGTGTCCAGGTGTCCAGATCTGTGATGGTGACTGGGACGTCTCTTCGGATTTGACGGAACTTGTCCCAGTCCACCACCTCCAGGCGTCGTTTTCTAACCTGGGCCAAGGTTGTGAGGTTGAGATCGGTGCCGAGTATATAGTGATCACTACCGAACGAGTGCTGCGTGTTGGTCCAATGACTGTTGGGGATGTGTTTTGAGAGGGTTAGGTCCGGGCTGGTGTTGTGTTGAATACTTGTTCCGATCCTTGTGGGTTGATCTATGTCGTTGAGCAGAGATAAGCCTTCGTTCTGGATGAAAGTCCAAAGCGAGGTGCCTTTACGACAGTTTTTACGGTAGCCCCAACTGGTGTGGTTGGCGTTAAAGTCTCCTATTATCAGAATGGGGTGGTCCGCACTGATCGTGAGTGCCTTGCGCATTGCTGCAATGAGAGGTGCCGGAGGGCCTTTTGGCGGGCTATATATGTTCAGTATGAAGAGGCTGCTGCCTTTGCGTGTGCGGGGTAAGAGTTCTACTAGGAGGCTGTCTATGTCATCAAGCTCTAAATCGTGCTCAATTGCGGTAAAGTTACGGTGAACCAGCGTCGCTACTCGCGTTCGTGACAGCCCGCTGGTTGACTCATGAACTGTGTAGTTTCGAAGCTTGACATTACAGAGAGTTTCTTGCAATGCTATAACGGTAGGTATCTCGTCTGCTGAGAGGTTTTGGAGGTGAAATTGCAGGTTGTTGCGCTTCGCTCGGAAGCTCCTGCAATTCCACTGCCACACTCGAATGCAGCTACGTTGTGCAGCCATGTTGGGGGGCAATTGACGGGTCTATGAGATTTGGGCTGTGTGGCTGGGTGATGAATGTTCCTTGTATGTGGGGCTGAATTTGAGCCATAGAGGCCGCGTGTGCGCCTTGACGTCGCTCGAGGGCAGTCATCCGGCCTGCAATGTTTGTCATCCATTCTGCAGTATCAGTGCGTAGGGCGTTCATGTTTTGTTCGAGACTTTTAATTATCGAGGTTAGCTGAGTGAGCGCAGCTGTGTCTACTGAGTTGGGGGGGTCATATTCAGCTTGCGCCTTGCGCTTAGCTGGGGGGTTGCGAGTAGGTGACGCAGCGCGTGAGGAGGAGGTGGAGGCAGGGGAAGGAGTGAGTTGCTTAGGTGTGATATTTTGTACTGGGTTGGGGGGGACAGAATTCTTTGTAGACTGTTCTCTCCTGAGAAGTAGTTGTAATTGTTGGCGGAGCTCTGCAATTTCTAAACTCTGCTGTCTGAGTTGTGCTCTGAGCTCTTCATTCTCTTTAGCGAGCGAGGGAGGTCCCGGCCTCCAGCTCACCTGTTTATCCATGGGCTGGGCGTTTGATTTCGGTAGTGGTGGGAAGGAGCCGGACCGGCTCCTGTGCTGGCTTTTCCGTGAGACGGACCTGGAACCGGTTCTGGAGTTGTTCCGAACCCGGCTGCGTGATGAGCGGGACTGGTGAGCCGTGCTCTCGGTGGATGAAGACCCGGCGGGATTGTCTGTGGTGGTTGTAGCATTGGTGTTGGATTTCGGTTTGCCAGCCCGGTCGAACCGGACTTTGCATTTTTTGGACCCCGTGAAGTGGGAGCCACCGCACAGGATACATTTGGAGTCGCATGTGGGAGTTGAAGTTGCCGGATGGGTGTCGCCGCATCTGTGACATCGGTTGCTGACAGCTTGCGGGCAGACGTCCGATCGGTCCCGTACAAAAAAAATTATTGAGAAGGCATTGAAATATTGTTGGTCAATGTTGAGTTTTTTATTGAGGAATTATTGAGAGTATGTTGGAGAATTGTTGGGTTGAGTGTTGAGCACTCTTGAATATTGGCCACTGAAATCGAATTGAAACTCCATTGGGTACCTCAATGTTGAATAATTGTTAAGCTACCATTGAAAGTCCATTGTGCCTAGACGGCCCGTTGTGTTCATTTTGTTGAATGGTTGTTGAGTTACCATTGATTCTGCGTTGAACTAACGTTGTGGTAGTTCTGTTGACCTGTTGTTGAGTTATTATTGCCACAGCATTGAAAAGCATATTGTTGCACACTTGAGATGCCATTGAGATTTCAGAAGTCGCCATTGAAATATGATTGACGTTTCGTTGGGCTAGTGTATTTTTATTCATATATTGAAATTGCTTCGCTGTTCACACTTGCATGCCCCGGTGCCTGCTCGTAGCTTTCCCAAACACAAACAAAATCAAAGGAGAGACTGATCAACTTGAAGTACCTTTATTTACACTAAAGATGCGTGCACGTGAAACATTACAGTACATAAGGCACCACTACATCGAACCTGGAGACATAGGCTAGTACCTACAGCACTCTAGCAGAATATACATCTGAAAAAACCTATACATATGAATCCAATCAAAACGATCATTGTGCTCTTCACTTTCGACTTAAGTTTATGACTAGAAGGCAAAGCGACTCAAAAGCCAAGCCTTAAGCATACCCTTGTAACAACCAACTTTGAACACATGAACACTTGGAGCTGCTTGCATGTGAATACACAAAAGACATCTGAATATGTTACATTAAAATCTTGCGCACACTAACACATCACAGGAAGAGCTACGGCTGACTGTGAGAAGGCAAAATAACCAACTTGAAACAAATGACTTCACGTAAATATATACAACCACGATTAAAATTTAATGAAGTACCAAAGTAGACTTGCCTGAGCTTTGTCTTCGACATATATACATTTTCATGTTGCCCAATTATTTTATAAAATAACATCACTCAACTTAGCTATTATTTGACGAGACATAATTTAGAAAGTTGTCGGGCATGATGAACACCTGAATCGTGTTTCTGACAAGCCAGGATTGCTTTCTTCAAAAATAAACTTGTAAAGCTTTTCTGTAATTAAAGCAGCTTATCTCCCTGGCACAAGTCAAGAACAAACAGTACACCATTTGATTATGTTAATGTGGGGTACAGAAGAGTTCCTTAGCGGCATTTCCTCAATTTAGTGAGCTCATTTTCAGGTAATCTTTCTGGACCTGCACAAAGCTAATTAAAGCACTTTTTGGGGCCTTTTTTCCTATACCCAGCAACTAAGTGCTACCTCAGTCAATAAAGAGATAAGGAAAGGCTAATACCTTGAACGATAAGAGAAAAAATAATTATTTAGCACAGAAAATTGGTAGTAACACATGGCTAACACAATTCCAAACAGCCAAATAAATGGTCACCTGCACTTTCAGTATCAAGCACCCGAGAAATAGTCATAAAGTATGAGAAAAGGTTCCAATGACTCGACAGCCATTTTGCTGAGACAGTGAAAAACGCCAATAAATGCATATACGAAACACCAATTACCTCAATTTCGCAGATAAAATGTTATTAAAATAGCACGAGAATTTTGCTGCATAAAATACATAAAGGTTGCATAAAAATTGGGACAAAGCAGTAACTGAAAGACAGAGGGAGCTACAGCACCCATGTTGAAAAAGATTACAAGGACAATGATATATATGCATATTTAAGTTTTCAATTTTCGCTCCAACATATAGAAAAAGAACGCATGCACTTAGAGCATAAAAAGGTTCATGGGCCTGGAGAATGCAGCGCAGTACAAAGAAGCGTCATGAGAACCGAAAAGTAGATCTTACTACGAATGCTTGCAACCTACAATCAGGCATGTGCCATGTCATGCCTTGAATGGATGAAATTCATAAATCTTACACACAAAGGAAGTTACCATCACTCTTATTGGCTTCCTCAGGGGACTCCTTGAAATTGAACTAGAAAAATGTACTCAGTGTCAAAAACATTGAGAAGATAAGACCCTATAGCGTTCTTCCTGAAATAAACAGCGCGAATAACTTCATGTATCAATTCTATGGACACTTCGCCAATTCGGTGTACATTTATATTTCACAACCACCCAAACAGAGACGAGAAGGAGGAATTAAGGTAGGAACACACATGAACGCTGACTCAAGTAGAAGTTTATTCGTGAAGAAGATTTTAAACACACTGGCCAACTTCACAAAGAAAAAGCCATGGATGCGCAGCATACACAGCCCGGCACAACAAAAAAGGACCTAAATACGTCCTGTAGAATAAACATGTGCGTCAAAAACTAACAAAAACATGAAAACTGAAAGGTTTCTCCTGTAAGTGATATTAACGAGAAGTACTGCAGCAGCTCTTTCCCACTAATGGTCACAGAAATCTTGCTTATGAATATTTCTTCGTGATCAATAAATAATGCTTCCATAAGTCCTCTTGTGTTCTGGTCTTTGTGATGAAACAATCGTTCTTTCTGCTCTATACCGCAACACCAGAGGAGTTCCAGAAGCAATATTTATTGATCACAAGCGAAACAATAGCATAACCAAGTTATCTGTTGCCCTTAGTGGGAAAAAGTTGTTCTCAAAAGAGTATTTCCCGTTGGGTAGTATCACTTATCGGACAAATCTTTCGCTTTTTCAATAGATTTGACCGATAGTTCTCGTTCTTCACGCACGTTTATTCTACATGACATGGCTTCATATTTTTTTCTTGTCGCACGTGGCTGTTTCTGCCACGCATGCACGGATTTTTACCTTTGCCAAGTTGACCAGTGTGTTTAATACCTTTGTCATCAAAAGCAAACTTTTAGTAGAGCTTGCGCTCGTGTGTGCTCCTACCTATTTCGTCGTCCGCCTCTGTTCGTGCTGCTGTTTACAGTACCCACGTATCACTTGGTTAGGCTGGTAAACATTCTCACAAACAAAAGTAAATGCCTCCCCTCAAAAGGTAGCCCATCCTTTACCACTAAACGCCAGAGCAAATCGAAAGTAAGCCTTCACAGCGTCCATGCGGCAGCTAGTACACCACAGAGCAACACAAAAGATAGTTGAAAATCCCACTTGATGGAGAGTGGCAACAGAGATGCGCGCTTGCTAGTGAATCAGCCACATATCAACGGGTGTCTCTTGCAGGACGCCAAGGTGCTTTTGGCGTAGAACACTTTAGCATCTGGGAATTTACTGCATACGTAACCTGTGAGAAGGGAATGTGGACAGAAAATGATATTGCGCGGATTAAGAATCTGCCACACACTGCACATAACTACGCACGAAATAGAACTACACACTATACTGGCAAGTAAAAATTTGCGACTCTTTACGAGTGCCGTCGAGAAAAGGAAGGAATGGGTTGCTACGGTAAATGTTAGCTAAAAAGCGCACAGCGATGTTTCACAGTGGGGAAAATATTCCCGGCTCTCTCGCAGAACCAAAGACCACGCGACAGTGCATAGCCCATACCAAACAGATATCGAATCTTTGGGCAGAAGTCCAGTAGAAGGAATGACCTAAACATACGCCGAGAGCGATGTGAGCGTGAGCGTGCCTGTACGAGTGAGAACATGTACCGCTTCTTTGAAGCTAGCCGCTCCGGCGTGGCTCCGATCATCCCGCGCGATTTGTGTGCAGAACGTCGCGTACACGCCCTTGTGCGTTTTGCGCGGTAGCGTCCGCGCAGTGAGCTAGCTTCATGCACGCGTCATTCTTCACCGCGCAAACGGTGCTCGAGTGCGACGCTTAGCTCGAGGCGACAACGTGCCGATTGGCGCTCCTTTCGCTTCTGGAAACAACGCACATTCGGATCGGTCCAACTCAAAGAGGCAGCAGAGGACGGTGGCATGTTTCGGTTATCGCTTATTAAAATTGTACAGTACGCCTTCAACGGCAACCCGCCGCGCTAGATAAAGATGCTTACTGCGGTAGTTTTGGCGGTGATAGACGATAAGGTGAGCCCGTCGGCGGCTGTGTTCTTTGACCACGTCACCACACCTCCGTTCATTTGCGCTGTGTATCCGTGTACAGTCACCGCGCGGAAGCTGTGACAAATCGGTTGGCCGTTCTCCGCAAGTCCCAGAGAGGCGAAATATATTTCGCGGTGCGCCGCATCATTAGCCGCAACCTAAATCGAGGCGCGCTAACCGCTACGGCACAAAAGGTGATCACACTAACCGTATGGTATACGATGAGCCACTACGGAAAAAAAATAATTCTGATGTTCCACGTGCCAAACCAACGATCTGATTATGAGGCACGTCGTAGTTGAGGACTCCGTATTAATTTTGACTTCCTGGAAATTTTTAAGTGCGTACAATGCACAATGCACGAGCGTTTTTGCATTCCGCTCCTTTGGAATGCGGCCGCTGCAAGGATCGTATCCACGACCTCGAGCCCCAAATTGCCACGGAGGCCGCCATAGTTACGAAATGCGTAAGCGTGAAGTGCAACACTGCCTTCCGGTACGAGTGTGGTACAAGCGTAGCACAGCTGCACACCTGCTGCACGATTATTTGTCGCGGTTCTCCTAAACTCGTAGTGCCTGCCTAAATACCTTGAAAGGCAGCGTGCCTCTCACGTAACGGAACGCGATAACAAGCGCTTAGACGGCATACGTGAGCCCCCATGAAAGATGACGTGGCCACTGTAGAAAATTATCACTGCGCAGAGAAGCCGATCCTTATGTTCCAATTGTGTTCTCTCATACAAATGAAGGAAACGTTATTAGACAGGAACAAATGAAGCAATGCACTTTTACGCACATGGGGCGCCGCTGCCTCTTCGCCTACCATTGTTTCAAACGAAGTGACGGCGGCAGCGAGAGTTAGTATCGCGCGCATTTGCTCCAGGGCATGCGGTTTGCTTCAAGAAAGTGAACGGTGTGCTTAACATGTCACGCTCGTGAATGTCAAAATAGAAAAGAAGGCTACGTGCCCGAGAAAACGAGATTACTTACGTATCTTCAGAAGTGCGGCTGCGACTGTTTCGGGGTGCCTTCTCTCCAAGAGGCATCATGGCCTCTGCCGCGCAACTCATCAAAACCGTCAGGCTCGCACATCAGTAGGAGACTAGTTGTTGGGTGAGCCAACCACTTCACCGGATAAACGTCCCACTTATCATCGTTAAAGCATTTCACTAAAATGTGCGTCATGATGTCCGAAAAGAAAATACTTTCATCAAGAAGCACGAGGCGTGAACCACCGCACAACTGCAACCGAATAACTGAGTCCGAGAGCCGTTCACAGCTTCACTTGGCTTCAATATCGTATTCAGTTATAAAAACCTTTCAAACACAAAATAACGGCACTTAAGAACCACTAATTGATTAGCAATAATTTTTAATCAACTAACCTTCATAAATTTTTAAGAACTACCTAATTTATAGCGTAAACAATAAATACTACGACCAAAAAATGCGACTACGAAACTAGCGGTAACCATGTGTACTGTTGCAAAAGTGTGCGCAAAACGAAGCTCGGTTGCGCCCGTTTGCGCGCACACATACACACCCGAACCTACCTTGACGTTGGTTGCGCCACCTAGAAACTAACATTACTACTAGTTTTGCTATTTCTACAAAAATAAAACTTCTAAAATAGTTTGCAGCATCTTTGCAGATGACGAGGTGACAAGTAAGGTACAATAAGAGTCCGTTACCTGTATTTCTTTCCTTTCCCTGTGGTGTTCTTAACTGAACATACGAGACCTGCAGGCTTGGAACATGAGAAGACGACAGTTCGGCGAGGCTCAAATAAATCGCGTGCTTCTTGCAAGGCGAGTAACGGGAGCAGCCGCAGATACAGCGATTAGCTGTGATACTGTTGCGGCTGTTGCTGAATCTGAAACTCTTTGAAGTCAATGGTTATAGCGGCTGCGCGCTGCGATCTCAAAGCGCGTTCATTCTTTGATCTACCACGGAAATTGGACAAAAAACTATATTTGCTTTACGGACATAGGGTACGTCGCAGGAAATTCTAAGACCTCACCGTGTATGTTTGTAGCGTGTGCGCACTTGCATCCTACGGTTCCCGCAGTGCGTCCGATGCTCGAAGGTAGCGTCGTCGCCTGTCGGCACCTGTCTTATCGCCGGCCGCGCTGCCGCCGTGTCTACTTTTGGGGAACTCCACATGCGCGTAGTCACCGTGTTTGCAAGTGAATTTCGCATTCTTCTGCTCCCCGAAACGTGCTCATTTCGGATCGTACCAATGGTTATGTCATCTAGTGTATGTTAAAACGACGATGGCATTTGTACACCGGCGAAGAAATAAATCGTTATGAACTTGGGCGGTCATGAATCTAGTCTAACGTTGCAGTTTTTACGTAGCGAAAATGGCTACGAAAGTGGGGCGGTCCCGGAGATAGGCGCTTCAAAGCGCCAGCTGTAGCGACAGCACCAGGAAGTGGCACGCGGCGCACACGCCAAGCATTTCAGAGCTTACTAGCTTTCGAATGAGAGGATTATGCGCGCGCTCGTGGCTTATTGGTTAGAGTACCGGGCTCGACGGCCGACGTTCGATTCCACCCCATCGGTCACACATAATTTTCTATTAATGAAAGCGAGGCGAAAGAAGAACCTACCTGCCGAAAAGTGACAGGAATTAGGTTGGAACGCATCGCAAAACATGTTTGGAATGTCTTCATATGCGATTTCTAATTATTGTATACTGGACTCAACTGCTACACAACAAAAGAACAACTGGAAAAATCAACACAAATTACCCAATAAATTGTTTATTGAGAACACTCAACGGTAATATTGTTGTGCAAAGATTGAGTGAACTCAATTGCTCTTGAAAATTTGTTGAAGTCCGTTGTTTCAACAATTCCCCAACAATATATCAATGGTTAATCAACACTCATTTTTGTACGGGGGTGGCCCGGTCTCCAGCAATTAAAACAGGCCTCTACCTTGGCTTTGAAGGGGTGGCAGTTATAGACGGCTCCGTAGAAGTTGAGCTGTTTGGGAACCTCCTTGGTTTTGACGAAGGTGATCAGGATTGATTTAGTGCGGCCCAAAGGGCGCGCGTCTGCTATTCTGTAGGATTGGCTAGGGTTTAGTTCGACGAGGTCGTTGAATATGTCTTCTTGGGTTTGGTTGTAGATTGCGTTGTAGAGAATTCCACGTACGGCATCGTCGGGCGCGGCGATGTAAGCCTTTACCGGGAATTGCTTGTCGTTGAGTTGGAGCGTCTGCAGCTGCACGTAGTTTTTGGCACGCACCTCGGCAGGAGTGCTGATCGTGAATGAGTTATTGTGCGGGTTAACTCTGAGTCGGTCGTGCTGCCGGGCGTCATGGTAGTTGAGCTTCACAGCCGCGCACACAATAGGCAGCAGCGCGCCACCGTTACATTGTCGAAGATCCAATCCGCCACCAGGTCGGAAAATTACTTTCAGATCCGTAGCCGGGAGTTTTGGTAGTGGAGCATGACGTTTAAGTTTTGTAGAAACAGTCTTGCCTTGATTGGGCGACGCCGACGTGGCCGGATCGGCGGGTGGGTGAGCTTGGGAAGCCTTCAGAGCCGGATTCGAAGTGGCTAGGGTGGGGAAGACCACATTGCGGGCTTGGATTGCTCTCGACCAGCGCGGGTCGTTAGCGAAGTCTTCGGGGCTGATTTCGTCGCCTTCAACGCTGTAAATCATCGTTGCCGAGGCCAATACGCAGGCGATGTGAATCTAGACGCACCGGTGGCCGTAAGCCTAACCGGCGGCCGCGGCGGTGGGGGCCCTTGTGCTAGGTACAACGCGAGGCCTGGCGTTCCGCGCCTGGCTCGGAGCGGTAGAGTCCTTTTCGGGCAAAAACGATCGAAATTGCACGAAAAATGGTGGGAACAGGTGCCGAACACCTTCACTGACCGATTATGGGTGGTATCAGTCCATTTCACGTCGAAAATCCGCCGTCCCGGGTGAAAATCCACGGAGCCGAGGTGAGGTGCGTCCGCTCGCTCCGCCGGCCACCTGGCGGTTTTTCTTCCAAGACAAGTCATAAATGTATGCGCGCGTCACATCTTTGTGTACGCCTGCGTCTACTATACTCGAAGCTAGCTGTCAGCTGATGAGTGCGCGATTTCTGGAGGGCTGCTTTTATACGCGTGGTAACCTAAATATGGTGTTTTACGTGCCAAAACCACTTTCTGATTATGAGGCACGCCGTAGTGGAGGACACCAGAAATTTTGACCACCTGGGCTTCTTTAACGTGCACCTAAATCTAAGTACACGGGTGTTTTCGCATTTCGCCTCCATCTAAATGCGGCCGTCGTGGCCGGGAGTCGATCCCGCAACCTCGGGCTCAGCAGCCCAACGCCATAGCCACTGAGCAACCAGGGCGGGTATACGTGTGGTAACGACATGCCTCTTTTTATTAGAGAGCTTTAGCATAGGGGCCCCAAACGTTTAGGGCACCAAAGAAATAGCGTCGAAGCCACTGCGCATGCGCGAGACGCAAACTGGGTCTGGGTTTTGTGTCGGGCACACTACTTCATTGATTTAGCGTTAGCCCCAAAAGCTGCCCAAAAGATTTGCATCAGCAAGCATGGCGGCACCCATCGAAGCGACGGCTCTAGCCTAGCAAGAAACTGGGCTCGATTCGTGGTAACGCGTAAAGTTCGCAAACTAGGAGATGTGACAGCGGTTATCGCTTTCTTTCAACTAGCGTGTGTTATGAAGACTGATTCATTAGACGCCGCTGATTCCGAATTCGATTGTCGATTTCTTGGCTCGTAGGTCAAACACGGCTTAGCTTGGCTGGTGAAGGCAAGTACACTCTTAGACAAAGGTACACCCTTTGGGGTGTATATCTGCCACATAACGATAATCGTCACTGCCTTGCTTCCATTTCCTTTCTTGAAAACGCCGCGCCCGCTACTTTCCTGTCGGGAATGTTATGTCATGCTGATAACGCACATGCCGTTCGTCACTGGGAAGTACCGGGCTCGCTGCGTTAAAGAAAGGAAATGCGCACAAGACAGATGACGTTTATCGTTGTGTGGCAAGATACAACCCAAAGGGTGTAATTTTGTTTTAGAGTGTAGAGTTGGTTACTGAAAACTAAGCGAAAGTAATCGCTTGCTCCTAATAGAATAACCTCCAAATTGTAATTAAACGCGAAAACACGAAAGTCAAAATTACTCTTCTTATCATACAATGGTATATTTTATTTAATTATTTCTAATAGCTTTTCTTTGACGCCGTACTGGCGCTGTCAGCGCAAGACACTATCTGCAAACGAACACCCCTGTTCCAAAACCCCCTCTCCTGCTTGCCCCCACGCTAACATCTGCGAAGCTCTTTGGGGCCCCAAACTTTTGTGGCCCATATTCTAAAAACTCTGAGGGGGAACTGCGGTACGGCAAAAGGCCTTTCTTGCAGCAAGGATTACACGCCCAACAAATGTGCGTTCCGGGACCGAACGGGACATTTATATCTACACAATAACTTTTTCCTGGACGAATTGGTGTTTGCCGAACCACATGGTATTGCAGCGAAAAAAACCGGAAAACAAGGAATCTAAGTGACAGACAGAAAAGAAAGAAAGGCGGCGTTACGCTCACAACTGTTTATAATTAGGCACGAAGCTTGCTACATTTATATACCGCACACACTCTCGACACCGGGAGGCCGTAACGAGCAAGCGACAGGTCATCTTATTTGCCTCGACCCTAACAACTTCCTTTCCGCATACGACTTCATTTGATATGCAAGATGCTAAGCTGCTTAAAAGTATGACCACATTGAACGGAACGTATCACTAGTGATCTCTAGTGACACGGCATCATGAATTAAATATGCTAACCAAAACACTCATGCTGTCACTTTTTGGTTGATACCAATGACGACTTGCACGAATCAGGGTTACCGCTGTAACACTAAACAAAGCTATTTTTGATCACTAGTGACTCGCTCCTACTATCTCCTAGTTAATGTAATTGAGTAATCGTTTTTATTACTTTTCATTTGATATCCATTACGCTCACATCGCATAAAATACGAGGATATCATATCGAGCGTATCACCAGTGATCACTAATAACCGGGCTTGATCGGTCAACAGTGGTAATCAAATAAATAGTCACTTGATGACAACTGGAATGATATCCATGACGACGTATATGAATAAATGCTGCCACTGTCATACAAGACAGAGTGATTCGTGGCCACTAGCAACTCAGCCCTGCCGCTCGTAGTTATCATAAATGAGTCACAGTTTGGATGACTTTTCATTTTATACGCATGACGCAATGCTGCATGAGAGTTAGACTCGGCGGTATCACGTAGCGAGGATATCTTAAAATTTTCATTCAATTACAATGCGAATGACACCAATGATGACGTGCACGAATAAAAACTACCATTGTACAGTTAAATAGCGGATTGATTATAACTATTGGCTTCATCATGCCAATTCCCAGCCAATCTCGTTGTTGAATCGCTCCTTTTATGGCATTTCATTTGATATCCATGACATTAATGGTAAGTAAAACCAAGTGAACCTAGCACAGTGTGTTAGTAACTAGTGATCCCTAATAAATGTAGTCATATTAGTTAGCTGTATTGTGTAATTATTTAGTACATTGCTCAATAATGCAGTATAACTGCAGGTTGGTTTTCATGAGTTAAGCTGGAACATAATGTCTATCTTTCTAAATATAAAATAATACATTTTACCATGCGCCGAAACCTGACAAAAATTGCACGCGCAGCCTGGCTTAATGCTTGAGTGCTACTCCATAAAGCCATGTGGTGCGCTGCTTCTTGCAAAATCTGAGCGTCATCTTTCCTTATACGTCAGGGCGCGAATATGCGTCAAGGCTGCACGTTCGAGTGCACGAGTTTTAACACGATCGACGAGCGCTTTCCCATGATGACATTCAATGGACGAATCTTTTGCTCCTGTAGTACTGCTTCACCGCATAGCCCCTCAACAAGAGCGCTCCAGGAAAAGAAAAACAATCAACGGAATAAAACTAAACTGGACCTACAGATAGATAAATCCATAGAGTACATGCCACTAGAGTGCAATTAGCGGATGAATTCTCGCTGCGCTGCAATTAGCATTTTGAAAATAGCCCCATGCATTTTGAACGGGTCTATAAACGTGCCCCAGGAAAACAATGCAGCCAGCGTAATTAAACTAGACATGACATGTGGCATGATACCATTGTCGGGATTAAGCGACTATATAGAGTGCAATTAGCGAAAAACGAGGCATCGCTCAGCAATCAATTTTTAAAAAAATTGCTTTCCATAGTACTGGTACGCCGACCGCATCACCTCAAGGTTGGCTTCGCCGCAGCAGTAGACGTCCCGGATTCCTGGACTTGATATCGCGAATTCAAGACACCCAAACAGCTGCGCTCAAAATTCGCATTAGGGAGTATCGTAATCGTCGGTGATTTTTTCCGTCTTAATGTCAACTAGAATTTGCCTAACCCTGATTACTCTCTAATCGCACCATTCCCTCAGAGTCTATTATAACCCAACATTAATCCTTCCATCGCTCATTGCGGGGTCCTTAACTTTTGCTAGAACTTCTTTGTTAACCTCCATGTGTCTGCCTCATATGTTAGTATCGGTGGAGTGCAATCAATGTATGCACTTGTGCGACGAGTGCATGTGCTAAAAGAATGCGGGCGTGTGAGGGGGAAGTTGCAGTGTCAACTTATATACTGCCGAATTATGGTGCCATATGTACACGCAGCGTGTTGGGCCTCGGGCTGAAGGTCATCATGGCACTATCACAACCAATAAAGAAAACACATCAGTCCGGTTGTTTGTACCGAAGCACGTGAGCCATTAACTCCGTCATCGCAAGCGCTCGCTTCTCATTGTAGCTTCGATCATGCTACAACCGCGATAGATGGTATACTTTTCATGAGCAATTACAGAGTGCTAAAGCGAGTTTCATCGCGCTGGCGTTCTGGGCAAATCAGAGTACATCTGTGGGGGCAATCAAAGCTGACGAGATGGCGACTTCGACAATATGGCGCATTTCGAGGGTATAGCTACGTCAAAATTATTGCTGTGGCGGCGCATTGCATTCGAATTTGCGGGTCATTGCAGTTCTGTGCAGACGTCGAAATTGGAAGATGAGTCCGTCTGTTGAGCCATTCCGCGCAGTTTATTATTATTTTTTTTCGTCTGGTCTGTGACTTTGAATGCTAGTAGATAAATACAGAAACAAAAAAATACGAAAGGAAAGAAACGCATGTCCAGTAATTTTGGCAGTTGCCCCTTAGGCAATCTGTTGAGCTTCACAATACACCAGCGTAACTAAATGGATATAGCATTTTAGAAAAATTATATTTCAAGAGACTGGCCGAGTTTCGGCAAGTTTCAAATAGCAACGTCGAGAGAGTAATTTGTTCTAATAGCATACGCATTTATGACAACTGGTTATGATAAAAAAAAAACTGCTGTAACGCTGCGCTAAGTACCGACTAAATGCAGTAAATGCGTAGGCTATTGGAAGGTAGTACCCTTTCAACGTTGCTAACGAAAGCCTGTTGAAGTTAGGATGATTTTTTGAAATGTAATCGTTCAACGTGCCGCCCATTGAGTTACGCTGGTGTGTTGCGGCAAGGTTCAACGAATTGCCGAAGGGAGCAATGTCCAAAATTCCTGAAAAAAATGAAGAGTGGTATTTATTTATTTATTTATTTATTTATTTATTTATTTATTTATTTATTTATTTATACGCTGGAATATCCTTTTTAGTTGCTGCTCGATCGAAGGGCCACGGGCCGGAATGTGCTTCATGGTTTGTTCAATAAGTTCGACCGGGCACATCCCGTGACCATCTTTAATTTTGAATGAAAAATTCTGTTTTACTGTCCAATGCCAACAACAACGAAGTAAATTTCGGTACTATGAGAAAACAAAACAAAATATTTGTCTTCATGAAGAAATATAGAAGTGCCTGGTCAGCCAGAAATGGTTTTTGTGGATCTTGCGGAATCGGCATTGTGGTCAGCTCCCAAAGAAAAAAGAAAGGTGCTGTGAATGCGACCCTAAAGATATTTAGTAAAGGCTCTAAGTCAATAACATTGATTCTAACTACTTACCGGTGAGTATTACGGCTATGATATCGTTCCGCGGGAAGACGCAATATACAAGTATATTTGCAAATGAATACGCTGCACTTGCCCAAAGGCACTCCAGCCCTCCAGCCTCCAATCGTCGTCGTCGTCTTCCCACCACTGCCCTCTTTGCCATCATAGGTACTGGTCCATAGCAATGTCCCCAGAGGCAAAAGCGCCGTGCCGGAGCAACTAAAGGTCGGGCTCGGAAGCAGTGCAGTAGACCTTGGGCCTACTGACATGCACCACATCACTGGATGTCAGAGTAGTGGTTGAGGTAGAACTGACAGGAGCAATTTCGTAGGCCACTCGGGTCACCATGGCGCTGCATGCAGGAGGGTCCCGTGCATCGGGAAAGGAGCTTTACACGTAAGCGCTCAGCTACCGCCTTAAGCACTTGTGCAGGAACATCCGCTGCACTTAGCCTCTGAATTTGACGGTCAAGGCTTTCCTGTAATACGTGACATCAGCTTTTCTGCAGCGCACACCGGAAACATAAAGTGGCTATACTTCTTGTTACCAACTTAGAATGGCTTTATTCAAACTGAATCAAAGCATTCTGAGTTCTGGGTGAGTAAATCCAGCAAACGTGGCTGTCGTCTCGAAAAGTTATGTCTAGAACCTAATGCCTTTACAGTGAAGCTGTGTCGCAAAGTTATGTCTAAAAACCTAATACTTTTACAGTGAAGCTGTATACCTCTGCCCTCCAAGGAAATTTTCGTGTCGTAAGCAAAACAACTCCCCATACGCGGGCCGATCCCAAATATAGTGCAATACCGGTCCGACCCGCGGCGGAGGTGAAGCAAGCACTCCCCATACGTGGGCCGATCCCAATTATAGTGAGTGCAATGGCGGGCCGACCCGCGGCGGAGGTGCAGTTCGTCATTAAGGGGCCCACATACACAGCTTCGCTGGTCATGCTTCTTCACAGAGTGGAAGGGCATTGAGTTTTTTTTTTCCTTCAGTTCAAAGGTAAAATTCAAAGTGTCAGAACACATTTTGAAGTACGCTGAAATGTTTTCCGCCGCAGATTTCAAACAGTCAGAGGACTCTAACTTTTAAAATATAAAAAAGTCATCTACGTATCGGAACCCGCGAAGCCCTCTATCGTCATTAGTTGTGACCTCCATTAGCCTTTTATCAAATTTAAACAGGAAAATCTTGCACAGCACAGGCGCCACATTGGAACCTATACAGATCCCTCGTTTCAGGATAAAGTGGCGATCTCGAAATCGAACTATAGTGGACGATAAATACATAGTTAGCAACTCAAGAAACGCTTCGGCGTTGGCCCCACACTCGTTCTGAAATTTGACTACACCTGTTTCATCGATCGATTCTCGAATGGCAATGAACAGTTCGTCGTGGGGCACCGAATAGTATTGGTCTTCAATATTAATTGACACAGTACTGGTTGCCCCGGCAGTCCTTCTTGTAGAACTGCAACCAAGTCCATCGAGCTGCGAGTTTCGAGCGGGTCATGTGCGTCCAGGAAGTTGAGCTTGCTCTGTGTACGTAGATCTCTGCGATAGAGTGCTTCGTGCGTTCCGATACGTAGACGATTTTTTGATATTTTTAAGGTTAGAGCCCTCTGACTGTTTGAAATCTGTGGCGGAAAACATTTCAGCGTACTTCAAAGGGTGTTCCGACACTTTGAATTTTGATAAAATTTTTATCATGGTAGAGATTACCCAATCTGCGCCGGGAGTTGAATCTGGCCGTCGCTCCATGATTTCAGACAATTTTAACATGGTAATTTCTACAAAATCATTTGATGCACTTGGTAAGCTAGAACAATTTGGCAAAAGGGAAGAAAATCTAATTTCTAATCTGTTCACGATTTGTTCTAGTGACTGGTTCATTTCATTATTACTTAGGACTATGGAATCAAGATTAATTGGATGCAGGAGAGCTTTGCAACTGCGGAGAAAATAGAACAACGCGCCTTTATTTTTATTGTTAGAGAGGAAGTCAAAATGCTTGCAGTCGTATTCGTGTTTGGCTTTTGAAAGTGTATGTTTAAAGATGGCTCGAAAAAATTTTTAATCGCTCCCATTTTTGGGACTATGAATATGTAATAATTTTTATCAAGCGGCGTTTCTCTTTCTGTAATTACGAGCGCATTCTTCATTTCACCAAGGGATGTATGACTTTCTGTTATTTAGACGAATCTCAAATTCATACGTTTTGCGAGAGCTTTCCATAGCAGAACAGATAATCGTGGTTTTTTGCTCAGCATTGCTCAGCATGCGCGCATCAGACAGAGATGAAAGAGCGAGTATTTTGTAAGCATTTAAAAAATATTGTAATTAATGAAAGTTTGCACCTTATCACTCATAAATGTTACAGCACGTGCTACTTCCAAAACTACTGGAAGGTGATCCCTGCTTGTCGCATAATCAATAACCGACGAAGAAGATACGGAGAGACTCGTGCTACAAAATGTAAGATCTATTCTAGAGTAAGATCAAGCCCGCATAAACGTAATAGATCCAGAGTTTACGCACGGTAGCCCATTGTCCAATGACCAGTTCCATAATCTGGTGCCGCACAAATCTGTTCTCAATCCCCATGATATATGGCGACAATTGAAGTCTCCTGAAAGTAGAATGTCCCGTCCACAAGAACTAAGATCCCTATCCAGTGTGCGTGTGTTCTCTACGCCATAACGAAAATATGCATTTACTGTGGTAAAGGGGCAACATCCAGGGAGATTCAGCTGTATCACTATAGGATTTCACACTGAGGAGTAGAAAGCTGAAATGAAATTTTGGCCTTATGACAAATTTTAGACGAAATTAATGTAATTATTCCGCCACCTCTAGTAGGACGGTCTAGATTAAATGAGCTGCAAAATTTTATTTGCAAAAATTTCGCAGAAGTTAACCACGTTTCTTGTAAAATAATTAAAGCAGTATTAAGTTGAGTACTTAGACAAGATAAATCTACTGATCCCGAATATAAAGAGCGACAGTTCTAATGAAGTACTTTCTGCGATCCTATGGTGTGGAAATTGCCGCAGCCGATGCTGCTTTCTGTACAACGCCTTGTTCTGGTATATCACTGCGCTGAGTTTTCTTGGCTTTTCAGTAGGGACTGGAGGAGGAACCGGCATTGATTGAAAACGTACCCACGAGGGGGATTGGCCAAGGTTCGCAAATGGAGCCATAACATTAAGTGCTTGCTTCCCGTTAACTTATTGATCAGCAGTACCTATATTTAAGTAATAATTTATTATAAATCCTTTCTCTTTTCTTATATGTATATCGTACCACTCACAAGAGAACGGTCCGACAGAGAGGTCGAACGAGACTCTCCAAGCTAAACTCGCGGATAGTAGGAACAAGCCAGGTGAACCCGACAGGGCACGGCATTTTCAAGTGGCTGCATACGTAGTTAATACGGCATTACAGAGCTCCCCTAACGAGACTGCGTACGGCCAACTTACAACGCTGGGCGCTACTGAGCGTGGCCACGCCCGTAAAAATTGCACGTTCCATTGCACGTTCCATTGCACGTCAGACGCTTTGCCGCAACATACGAACAGTGGCTCGCAAGAGGATTGTGCATGCCCAACGGGCGCAACAACGACACTACGCCGCCGCCGGAACACAATATTAGCGACGAGGTGCACCATCATCTTCGAAGGAATGAGATGCGAAGTTGGGCGAGCACCCTTGGCCAGCGCGGTCCTCGGCATCTGACTCACACGCAGAAAAGAAAAAGCGAAACAACTTACCCGTGCATGTGTCGCGTACGAAGAACTGCGTCTGTCGGCAAACCTAAAGTGCTGCCATGTGTTTTTCTCTCAGCGGCGCGCCAGTCGCAGCGTGGCAGAGTATGAAGAAGACAGAGCGGAGCTCGGGCTGGGATGCTCGCTCGGCGTGTGCGAGGAAGGGACGTGGCAAGACGGACTGAACCCAATAAAAGTTTATTCACTCACTCACTCAACAGTCAGCCCGGGGTGAACGGGTGCCTGTCTCCGTTTGTCCTTTGTATATATATGGAACCAATTTTTATTAGTCATACATACACATATAGAATTATATATGGTTCGCACTCTAACGAAGGTTAAATTACAACCTTCTTTATAAGCTAGATAAATGAAAAATAAATATTTGAATGCGAAATGTTACGTACATTTTCTATACCAGCGAGGTCCACCTCGAAACCTAGCGCTGCAAATATTAAACCCGTTCCACCTTTTTCGCCCCGCCACCTCTACCCGCATGAGCGTGCGCACACAGAGGTGGGCATAAATTGAGTGCGTAACCTTTACTTTCCGCGTCCCACGAATGTGTTGCTCGCTTTTGCCATTTGTGGAGCGGGGCATGGCGCTTTTGTTACGCTTCGATCATTCAGCACGGATCACAGCGATTCAGGTTTCTCCTTCAAATGGGAGAGGGACAGGATTCGCGAGGGAAAGCTTTACTCTCACTATCCGTGACTCGTGTCAGCGACCGGAATGGTTAGTGCGTATTGCCTTGAAAAATCACAATACGGATACGGATACGAAGAACTTTATTAAAAGCATCCTGAGAAGCGCCGCCCCTTAGGGCGACACCGCGGGCCGCTCCCACGTGGGGACAGTTAGGCCTAACCTAACCGCCGCATTGCAGGCTCTCTGGACAGCCCAAAGCTGACGATGGCATTCCGAGCTCTTCATGGCCGAGCTCCACTTCTGTTCAGTGATGTCCTTATCCTCTCATGTGATCTAAATTGCATGTCCCGCCGCAGCTAGGACACTGTGAGCTAAAAACGTCCGGGAATAAACGGTGCATGAAGGTCACACTAGGATAAGAGCGAGTATGAAGCATCCTAAGAGTTATAGCCTGAGGTCACCAGACCTCAGGCATTCCTTTTTTTCTTTTTTTTTTTTTTTGCGGCAGTGGCCGTTACGCAGACCGCGCGTGTCGGGGTTGCGCCAACACCGAGTGTAACTGCCTTCTGTCCGCGACAGTTCCGCGTGGTACTTCTTGTCCGTTCTGCGACGCCATTTATTGAAAACGGGAATGCATCGCGAATGTAATGTTCCTGCCGTGGACTTGTCCCGGTCTACACGTAGCCCGTCTTCGCCACCTTCCTGTCACAGGCCTTCGCCAAGGACGCGCCCTCCCTACACAAAACGCTGGGTCATTACTACCCTCTTTCTTATTGAATTATTTGCACGAAACAAATCTGTTTATCTTTAAACACACATTTATAATGCCTAAACGCAAGCCCCTGAAATTGACAACAATAAAAAGTGCCAGTTTCTGCTTAGGTGAGTAAGAAATGTACAGATTTATGAATGCGCAACAATTAACTCGATGCGGATTTTCTTGTTCAAATAGAGATAGCCGATAATATCTTTTGTTTTCACCGCTTTGTATTATAATACCTGGTGCATGGCTGCAGGTCGTTATTGCACGGCAGCCTAGCCTACTAAAACAAGGAAATGTGGCGAGCGATTACACACATATATATATATATATTGTATTTCCTTTTATTATTTCTACCGTTCAATAAAACAAAAATGTCGTGTGCTTTTCTCTGGCTTCATTGTTTCTCCGTGTGGTCAGGTATAGTCAGCGATCTGCAAAGGCTTACCCGAATCCATCCGACCACAGGTACCGACACTCCTAAAACAAGAAGAACTACTCCTTTGGCCTTCAGACAATGTGCAGTATAGGTAAGTAAACACTGTGACTAGTGGGTAGGCAAAACGAAAACGGGCACAACAGAAAGGAGAGGGAGGACAACAGTGAGCATAATACAGTGTTTATGTGTACGCTATCGCCCCGCAAAATTGCGCCTCGTGGCCGCCGTATACGAGTGTGTCGCGAATCGACGCGAGTGTTTCACGAAGTTCAAGGCACGAGGTCAGGCATGCGCCGGCAAACACGACGTCTACCACGCAAGAAGGCATCTGCATAGCGATTTCGCGACTCCAAGGCAACGTTCTAGTTTTGTAATTGAGGCCTGTCTGTTTCTAGCGATTCCCGAGCGGCGGTCCTAATTTTTCGCAGCCTTGGACCGGTACACTGAGGCGCAGCAGAGTCGTCTGCGGGTGTCGTTCGCAGTCCCTTTTTTTCGTGCTGTCTACCTGGCCGTGCAATGGCAGAAAGGCAGGGTAACATATATCAGTGCGCACTACAAGGTGACTGATAAATGACCGCTGAAAGTGAACACCACCCACACCGCTGCACGTTGCAGGTATTTGATACACAGGGAGTCAGTATCAGAGCAGTCTCTCCTGGATGAGAGCCTTTCTCCACTACGATGGAATAGATCGACGCGCACACAAAAAGATCACGAAAGAAACGTTCCGCTATCGGCAAGCAGTTCTGACTGTGTTCTTCCCGACCGTCAGCGCTAGGCAGTACAAAACAAGTCGAGAAAAAACACACACAACACGGCAATGCGAGAGCGTGAGTAAGCAAATAAAAAAAAAACTGAACAGAAGAAGCACGCTTTAGAATAACAATCAGTAATTATATAGCGGAATAAAATAAATCGATAACAATACAAAACAACAAGTACAAACATCGCAAGTTCAGCACAATCACAAAAAGTAATAAAGAGTATTCTAAATGCGGTGCTGCAGTGCATTCCAAGTTGGTTTTACTGCCTCATTGGTGGATCCCAGTCCCAGCAAGAGCGAGGTCTTCTCCATGGTACCCGGAGGTGCCCAAGTCGAAGCCAGCAATGTACCACAGAGCATGGTCACGTGATGCTGTACTTCGGCTGTGGGTTCATCTCCGTGCCCGGGGCGCAGGCAAACGCGTCCGTGAACTCCTGAAGGTACTGCAGGTGGACGTTGCACTGCATGCCATCTTCGTGTCCTCTAGCGCTCCCTGGACACAATGGATAGCAGGACGCCATGAAGAACAGCTGCGCGCCAGAGTAGTCCTCCAGTTTCTGGACGGTCGTGTCCCAAGAAGCCCAGTCGGTCTTGTAGGTCTCGAACGCAACGCTGGCAGCGAGCGGACGCAGCATCACCAGTCGGCTGTTGTCCCTGGCGTAAGCCGAGCCGTTCCGCAGGCAGTGCAGGCGTCGCAGGCTTGGGGACGCGTTTCCTGTCGTTGACGCACTGTATACGCCGCCGCGAAGAGCTTGGCCAGCGCGAAGGCTGCGACCGCGCCCCCGCCAGCTTAGTTGAGCGCCTTCGTGGCACCTCTGTCGAAGCAGGGGAACGCGAAGGCGTACGGCATCGTGAGGAAGTCGTTGTCCTGAAACACCAGCAGCTGCGCCGCCTCGATCACCGAGTAGATGCTCGATCGCAAGGAAGCTTTCGCCGGGGAGGGGACCGGCATGTTCTGCCAGTTGTGAACCAGCGATTCACTCATGTCGGGCACGAGGTCGTTCCACTGTACGTAAGTCGACTTTCATTAAGTACAGTATAATTATTGCTTAAAATTGCAGTTAGTATGTTATTAGACACTTGCGCTTTATTCTACGCGTATTACGAAGTAAAGCAAGTCCACGCTAATGAGCGGCGCTCGCGTCGTCCCACATTCACGGCGGCGCACGTGCTGTTGTACGCGAGCTAGTATAGCACGAGTTTGCAAGTACCCAGGGTTTTATGATCTCCCTGTGATACAAGAGGCCATCGACTAGTTGTGCCGTAAATGGGTGCGTGTTTTACCGACGTGTCGGTGACTCTGTCACACTGTAGCGACGTCGAGCTCTCCGCCGACCGTCGGCCGATTGTCGGCGTAGGTACAGTGTGACAGAGGCGCCGACACGAAGGAAAAAACGTCGTTGCCGACAGTCAGCAGAACGAAATCGGTATCGGGTCGGTCTAGTGTGATTGAGCATTTAGCAATCGGCATTGTCGCGCGCTGCTTGTGGCGGGGACGGTGGTCTATCGTGCAAGCTGGATTCCTTTCTTCCGCTGCCGCTTTTGTCAATTGAAGCATGACGTTCGGGCACTACTTCGTAAGGATCTAACTTCTGAACGCGCATGCGAGCTAAAATCCTTTGTTCCAGCGCGCTGAGGTCTTCGAGAGAAGGCATCGGAAATCAAAATTGCACGCTTGGCTACAGCACCACGAACCGCGTATGACGTGTAAAAGCGTCGCTCCGTTTTCGATGGGCTTGGTTTCGTTTTGACCAGTCAAATACCAGAGCAGTTGGACAAGAAACAGCAAGAACACGTAGCTGTTATCGCAGAAATACTTTAACACTTTGGAAAACATGAATCGCAGAGACATCGACTTGGTAAACAGATAATACTTTCTCACACCTACGGCCGCACTTGTCGTTTGCCTCCGACTATAGTGCCGGCCTATATCGCGCTCACCTATCCCAGTTTTCAGCATGCTTCCAGTGAATGACTTCATCCTCACTGGAGATGGGAAAATTCTGATAAAGAATGTTCCATGGCGTTTTCCACATTACTACTTCATGATTAGACGCCCTGGCCGGTAAGTTATCCATTGCACTAAAAAAAGTGGGTACCATGAAAATTGGTTGTCAGTCCCTTTAACAGCTGGCTCCGTTGCCATTCATCCTGTACCAGCGTTCCCATACTGCCCATCTCTCTGCCAAGGCGCTGACGGCACTGGCCCACTACCAGTCGGTGCGGTGATTTCGGTCTCAAATTCTTTGCCTGAATATATCACGAGATGAAAGCACGAACTTATATAACGAATGCGTAACACGAATGAAGGCGGATGTATAAAAATTATTGTATGTGCGTACCTTTGGTCACGATGACCACCTATAGTGACAATGAATGCGTTCGTGCCTTTGTTCAAAATTCTGTGTCGCCTCTTTGTCACCTCACTTCGCTGGTCATCCACCTTCACAGAGTTGAATGGCTCAAGAGAGAGAGAGAGAGAGAGATTCTCAGGAACTCGGCACCAGGTAACATTTCTTTACCTGCCTCTACCCCCCCCCCCCCCGCCCCTCCCACCTCCACATTTCGTGGGAGCTGGCATCTGTTACGTGGCTGTTGTCTTGCCAGTCATACAACTAGGGCCACTGGGCATGTGCAACTGGGAATGACGCACTGGGTGTGAGAACGTTTTTGGCTAATGCCTCGGAATGGGTAAGTGTCACTGGGCAGGTGCCCGACCGGAGAAGCAGAGAGAAGAGAAAGAGAGAGAAAAAAGCAAGGATAGGAAAGGCAGGGAGGTTAACCAGAAGAGCATCCGGTTTGCTACCCTACACTGGGGGTGGGGGAAAGGGGAATAGAAAGAGGAAAAGGGTAGAAAGTGAGCACTGAGTGCGTGTGGGCGGGACACTATGCACAGGGACACTATAAACGGTCTCGTAAGCCGGTGCACTCCAAGTATAGGAGAAGCAGAAGAGACAAGAAGAAGGCGGCAACTGAAAATTGAACAATTCCGCTGCAAAGATGTGACGAAATCGTCAACAGAAGCAACCGAGTGCGGAGAAAAAGAGAACAAGAAAGACCAGAGCGCGCCATTGAGCAAGGCGCGTTGAGCTACAGAGAAGTGAGAACATTTCAGCAAACATCAGAGTGTGGCCAGCGCAGTAACCCCCTTATTACAAGACAAGCTTATTCGCTTATGAAAGATTCCCCACAAATGCAGCCGATTACATTTTTTGTTTCATCATACAAGTCAATCGAAGCATCAGTACCAGTTATCACTCAGTCTTAGTTTCTTTTCACTAGTTTGATGCTTTATCACACAGTTTTACATGCATAACTGCTAGATTCAAATTCTTACGTGTAGTAAATCATCTCAAATCCCAATCAGACGAGGGTCTCAAAGTCAGTTCGATGTTATGTCAAATTAATATTAAGGTAAATGCGCTTTTTTTACCGCTTTTCTGACAGCCCTTTTCTTGGCCCGTCGTGCCCCTTCCTCAGACTCGGCGGACTTCACTCCCGAGCGCACGCTGGGCATCCGGTATACCCGAACGGCTCGTGGAGTGGACTCATCGGTTACCTGTAGAGAGACGTCGGTATCCGCACGCTAACCACGTGCATTCCAATTATAGATGCATCGCGAACTCACCTTCGCACGAGCACAGAAAAGGCGAAAGTATTACAGCGAAGCTGTAACAGATATGGTCGTGCTAAATCGATAGAAAGCATTTCATAGCGCATGCCATAACAAGTTGACTGCGAAAGTAGAAGGCCTTTCAAGTAATGGACTCATCACCTCTTGCACTATTTATGTTTTGTTAAACCGGAAGCAATTTGTATTCTTCAAACATGCGACATCAGAGTCTATTTACGTATCATCAGGAGTGCCACAAGGATCAGTCCTTCTTGGGCGGTCGTTATTTATAATATTTATTAATGACATTCCAACGAACATCGAGTCCGAAGTTAAGCTTTTCGTTGATGATTGCATGATTTACCGAGAAATTAACAATTGGGCGGAACGTCTTCCGCCGAGTGCATGCCTAAAGAAGTCCCCGCGTGTAAGACAGCGCGTTGAAATGCTTGGCGAATTTTATGAGAACTCCACGCGATTTTCGCCGTCATCCATAATTAAACATTTAAAAAATCAGGAGCTATTCCACGCTGTGAAGATGGATGACCAAAGCTGTTCAGCACACCGCACAGAGGTGACACAGAATTTTGAACAAAGGTACGAACCCATTTATTGCCTTGATCGGTGGTTCATCGTGACGAAACGTACGCAAACACATTTATTTATATATATTTGCGTGGATTCAGCATTAGATTCACATTCAGCATTATTCACCTTACATTATTCACATTCAGCATTAGATTCACCTTCTGATTTAATACAAGCAAATGGCATTCCCGTATTACAGGCACGAAGGCAAAAATTTAGATTAGAATTTCTTTCCCAACTTTTGGAAAACAAACTACAGCTAGATGCATCAACATATTTGTCACCCTTAACTAGCACGTCCACCCGACATCACAATGAAAACGCGCTAATCCCATATTTTGCTCGCACAGACATATTTAAGTTTTCTTATTTCCCGAGAACTATATAGTGAATGGAACTGCCTTATCAAAACAAGTGGTCAAACTGTGAAATAACATTTCTGAGCCTGTGTTATTGTTGCTTTTTTCGTTGCTGTTTCTTTTGTATTTCTTGTATTTGTATTGACCACCCTGCTTGGACCATGAGTCCGCAGTATTGTGTGTGTATATATATATATATATATATATATGTGTGTGTGTGTGTGTGTGTGTGTGTGCGTGCGTGTGCGTGTGTGCGTGCGTGAGTGCGCGCGTGTGTGTGTGTGTGTGTGTGTGTGTGTGTGTGTGTGTGTGTGTGTGTGTGTGTGTGTGTGTGTGTGTGTGTGTGTGTGTGTCGTCTGCATTACGAGAGGGATGAACCATTGCATTTTTTGCTTGCTTAAGGGAATGTGAGCCATTGCTGATGATGATATCTTTTTCACGCACAACAAAAATGCACGGAAGCCCAGCCATACACAGCTTTGCTGCAAGATGCTGATTTCTTTAGTTTGAATATGTTTTCTGAAGAACATTACTCACATTAACATTACAATTTTATTTTGCGTCAGAATTTGAACACCAGGAGGCGAAATATGCCTAGGCATGTTCGTGCCCCAGTAGCAGAGATTGGTGCATAGTAGAAGCTGTATTCTAAGACCTCAGGTTAGACAACTTTGCTTACTGGAACGAACTACGCAGATTACGTAGACTATGCAGACCCTGTCGGCTTGTGCCACCTTTTTCCTACACGTAGTGTAGCCAAGGTACGGTGGCTAGAATAGTACCTGACGGTTCGTGGTTTTAGCCGCGAAGCACCGCGTTCCTCATTTCGCATAAACATGCCCCCGCGTATTTTGAGAATTTTCAGAACGCCGCAGTGAGAAGCTCTAGCGGAATGCTAAGCGTAATGGAGCAAGGCGGACCCGCATAGGCGCAAGAAATTTGGAGTACGCTTAAGCTTCGTCTTGAAAAGTGGAACGCGATAGCATTCGAAGATGCCTACGTTTCACGCCTGCCGGAAACTGCAACCGTGATGTTTACCGGGAAACGCAGGCGGCGAACGCTGCTACGCACGAAGGCGAGCTCTTGGGTAGAAATGCGGCCTCGTGCGTGGGCCGCGATGCGGCGGAGGCGAGCGCCATCTGGAGGTGTTGCAAGGAACCGGGCGCGCCACCTTACGGCCTTTGAGATTTGCGCGCGCCGGCGCGCGGAAATCTTGGAGGTCATGGCCGCTCTATGAGTGGCAGAAACGCTGGAAAAGGGGTTTGCGTTCTGAGTTTCCGCGTAACAGAAATATGTTTTCTCGTATATTGCAGTCCGACGCTAGCATGTCTGTAGATTGTGTGTAAGTCGTGCTTTACGATTTGTCTGACGTATTTCACCTTGAGAAATTCCATTAGTTCAGTAACTTCCGCGCGCTGCATGGAGGGCGTGGGTGGTTGGGCATGCATGGTTCCAAGTGACTTTTGGCGAGACGATGGCCAACGCCGGATTTTCTGCGACACGTGGTCCTTAATGTTATCGCGTTAACACCACTCCGTTAGTTCATATTCAGAAATAATGCACTGTTGCGCGTGCAGCGCGCGCTGCAGCTTCCCGCCGGTGGCAGGCAGCCGGGGCGCTGAGGGAAGCCGTGGCTAAGCGACAACGTCGGCAAAACCCTGCAGCGTAAAAGCGCGACGCGGTCGCACACATCGTGCCCGCCGTGAGCATGTGGCGACGTGGGGATGCGAGGCGAACACAAGGCGACAACGCCGACGAGACCGCGTACTTCTAACCGACGCTGCTCGCGGTCATCGAGTTTTCTCTGTTCGTGTGTCTACACACGCCACACCTGATGTGTTTGCTAAGTCAGGTTACGTTCGCTGGAATTCATATTGCCACTACAGCTTCATAGCTTTACACTTCGTGGAGTATTCTAACATTAAAGGGAAATTGCATTGGGAATTTGTAGCATTTGCTCCAAAGGAAACCCACACGGGTTCCTCGAAAGTAAAACCTCGCAGTTGAAGAAAAATTCATCCTGGTCCTCGAGCCGGGGACCATCGCCTCTCCGGGGTAGCCGCTCTGTTATCTGAGCTAACCAGGCGGCTAGCAGATGGCAGGCCGATTCCGAATTTGCCAACAACAATTTGAATCAAATGCAGGAGGTTGAAATAGCAGTTTAGCGGAAACCAGCAAGTTGGAGAGAAGTAATTAAATAGAAAATGAGACATCCACCCAATCGTAGCAATTGCTACGATTGGGTGGATGTCCCATTTTCCCTTTAATTGCTTTTCTCCACCTTACGGGTTCCCACTGAGCTATCGCTTCAATATTCTAGCATGTTGCTATCACATTAATTGCTTCGCGCTTACTGCGATCAAAGCAGAAAGGTGGGCTAGTTGGTGTGTCATGATTATTCAAAAGAATAGCGCAAAGTAGCAGGGACAAAGACAGAGAAGACGACAGGACTTAGCGCTCGTCCTGTCGTCTTCTCTGTCTTTGTCCCTGCTACTTTGCGCTATTCTTTTGAATAATAATTAAGCTTACTGCGAGACTGTGATCTTATTTTTTTCTTAAACGTTGACAAATTTTTGGCTAGGAATCTCTTTGCGTGCATCTATTTACATCTAAATCCCGTGTTAAGTAGAGAGGGAGAAGGGTGTCGACAAAACGAACCACGCACATTAACGAAAAAACAAAACAGAAAAACCCCTTGTACTGTTAAAAACCAACCATCGCTTGTTTTCTTTTTACAGGAGTGGCGTGCCAACCGGCAACAACTTAACCTAAGACAAGAACATGTAAGGTACGTAAGGTTTGGTCACACCTATGCGTCGTGTGGCTCAGGCTTCTCGAGCTGTATTTTCTAGCGATCTATTTCATGCACAGAGAGAAGTGCACGCGTATACACAGGTGGCGCTTGGCGCTGTTTTGTACGCGAAGCGAGACCGAAGAGGAAGAAGTGACCGGCGGGCCTCAAAATGGCGGACCAGGCGACCGACACGGTGAGTCCCCGTCTCCGCTGCCATTTACGCAGAGGCGCCGCGGGCAGTCACGCCGATGCTAGTCCCTACTGTACCGCGGCGCCTACACCTGTCGAGCTGTGCCTCAGTGAGCGAATACTTGCTTCGTAACGCGGGACCCAAGAGCACAACTCTTAGAGTGTGCTCCAACCGCTTATGCCGTAATTCGCTCTTCCATGGGCAATAAGCGTTGAGACGTCGCTTGCCCAACAGTAGAGCCCTAACCCATGGTCTTGCGAGCGAAACAAACAATTTTTGATGCGAAAGCATCAAATGCCTCATTGAGCGAAAAAGCCGGCTTCTGTAGCGGCGAAACGGCACCTATATTCCCATAGGCTGCAACGGCCGCGTCAGGTGCGCGCCTCGACTGAGTACAGCGGACGAAAGGCATCGCTTGCTGCTGCACCAGGTTTGTTGCGTGAGGGTAATGGGCATCGTCGCGACGCCACGTCACCCTCGCTCTCTGAAGCCTGTGTTACCCGCGCGTTCATTGTCCGCGCAAGCCCTCGCCTGTGTTTTAGCTTGGCCGCGGTAATTGCTATAAAGAAATTAATGCATTAACACAGAATAAGTTCGAAACGAAAACCGTCGGTGGTAATGCGTTTTGCACATACCACTCCTCCCTCAGCAGCCGAATGTTTTACCCCCTGCGCTAAACCAGCGGCTCCTAGAGAGCACGCCTGTGCACTCATCTTTATGACATCAGGCTGCTTGGACCGAAATTTCCATTGCCAAGCCCGACTTGACGAAAGCGCTGTCAAAATCACTCCAGCTTACTTGGGAGCATCCATATTAAATTCTATGGCAGTCGGGCAAGGCAGCATGACGTCATGGATCAAAGTGCACGGTCCTTGTGGCCAAGCGTCTCAACGCGCTCCCTTGACAGCGAGGAGTCCATAACTCGAAGGACTGCTCAGCGGCGTTCAATTGAACATGAATGCTTTCGCATTCACAAGTCCTAAGATGTGCTTAGGTGTCCTCAGATTTTTTGGTATCACGTGCTGCAATTTCACCTTGACAGATTCACTGCTCATATTGAGGCACATGTGTTCGACTCCTGACCAAGGTTGTTTAAAAGATCTGGAGTGGAGATGACGTCTTGAAAGGGAAGCGAACACCGCCGCCATCTTACTCGGGGCATGAATGCTTGAGAGCAGGAAGCACTTTCTTTTCACTTCGTCTTTCGCCGTACATATATTACTGAACGACTATCTTCGCGTGACTGGTTTTAGGAGGAAACCTGAGCGCCGTGGCACAGTTTATTGAAAGTAATGGTATCGATAGTAAGACTAATCTAATAATTTGCTAGATACGACGAGCTATTATTTTGCTATTACCCTAGCGTTTATACGATAGCAAAACCAAAGCACTTAAGCTATGAGCGATCTCAAGCTGGCGTGGCACTCTTTCAGAGGTGAAGTTAGGGCAGGCGTCTGCTGGCAAGAAGTTGCCAGAGCTGCAACTCGAGGATACTTGTTAAAACCTCCTTGCCCCTGTCACCTCACTGGGAACCGACGTGCCAGAACGTAGGAACGCGTGCTCTTCTCGCATGGCCACGGTAACAGGGTCGCCCACGGCCGCACTTCAGCGAAGCAGCGCGCAGCATACGGTCTTCCCGCTGACCGCGTTCTCCAGTCTTTCGATTCCATTGCCCGATTCCTGCCGCTGCAACCAGCGGCGCGTGGTCCTTACGCTGTAGCTCCAACGCGTTCGGCCGGCATCTGAGGCGACGCTACACAGACGAGTTTGAAGTGCTGGCCCCTCGCCAGCGCCTGAAGAGCCCGCAACTCGCAATTCAAAGAAAATGGTCGTAGAATATATATATATATATATATATATATATATATATATATATATATCGGTTCCTTCACGCCAGCGTTGTTCACAAACTGAAATGAGGTGCCTTGCTGGATGGAGAGAGCACATTTCTTAGTCGAATTTGCTTCGCATATAATAATAATAATAATAATAATAATAATAATAATAATAATAATAATAATAATAATTATAATATAATGATAATGATGACGATGAGAGTAAGGAGACACGACATCAATATGCAAAAGCGGGACTATCAAAGTCACACGAGTCCTGGTTTGGGTGGCAAGATTAGGCAGCTGCGTGTGTGCAAGAAATTAAGAACCGTGTGATCATTATTTTCAGCGTATTCACTCGACTTTAGAAACAAATGAAACTGATGTTTACATATATTGCCTCTATGCCTGCATCTCTTGCAAGGGACGGGAATGAACGAAAGAAAGCCGGCAGATCGCGCGCCCAGCGGGAATCAATATTATGCGAAACAGCGTGCGGGGGAGCCTGCCAAGCTAACGAAACTAGCATGAAAGCACCAAGACGTAGACGGCTGTTTCATGACCTGCATGCCACGCATGTCACGACATTCATGTCATGATCTAACATTTGTGTTCGTGATACACTCTTGTCATACTATGCTAATTTTGGTACATACCAAGTTAACGAAACGACCATGAGAACACCAAGAGGGAGGCGGCTAGATAGATAGATACTGTCAAAATGGGAAATGTTCCCCAATAAATGCTTCCCATTTAAAAGAGAGGGTGTGAATTGCCCCGCCACCTCCTCCCCCCCGCGCCCCTCCCCCCTGGCAGATTGAAAACCCGGCGCCTGTCTACACACGATTCAGTTCGTCATGTATAGTTGACGAGTCGCGCGTAAACTTGCGACAGATATGTGGGCGTGACATGCCGCTTTGCTCCTCATTCGCACACTGCTCCTCGGCAGGCGTGCGTCGACGTCCAGCAGCGCGACGGTGGCGCCGCCTCGCCCAAGCACGTCCTCGCCAAGCCCGGCGGGTCGCCCTTCTTCCAGGAGGGCCACATGAACGCCGGGGAGCAGCACTCCGAGGGTACGTCATGCTGACAACACGCTCGCTGGCTCGGCCCCGCTATATGGCGTGGCGCTGCTGAATGCACGGAGTCGCGGGTTTCAATCCCTGCTGCCGCTGCTGCGCTCCCATGACAGTGGGGCCCATGTAATTTTGTTTTTCATAGCTGTGGTGCGAATATTCGAAACTTCGAATACGAATTGTATAGCCTGTGCTATTTGAACTTTGTATATATAAACCTGGTATATATAAGGGTTGCGAACACGAGTCTCGAGGGATACAGAAAGATGGGCGTAAAGTCTGCTCCGAGTGTTTATGTTGCAGGGTAGCTGTGCAAGGCACCATTTCGAGGGTGAACGCACGGGGCCGATAACTTCTGCTCCAGTCATTCCAGTTTTTTCGTTCCAGTGCTCCAGTTCCCATTCATTCAGTAGGGATGGCTCACATGTAGGTTGTCCTTGTACGAATTTGTTCCGATTCGTTATTTCTTTAGCCTCACCATGTTTTGCATTCCTTTAATATAAACGTAATGCTGTAGCATCACACTTTTCTCCAGCGAACCCAACCCTGTACGAGCATGTTGTGACACGCGGTTAAACATCTGGTAACATTTTGTTCCCTTGTTTCGCCACAGTCATTGTCATGGTTCCCCAGATGATTGAAAGCACCAGATGATTGAAACCAGTTGCTCGTCATTGGAAAGCTGCTGAGTTGTCCTGACGTCTAATTGCGAATGGTATGACGTGAACATGTTAGTGTATATACAAGTCTGATTTCATTTTCTTTTTCACCGGGCTGTGAAAACTTCCTATTTCATTTTGCTTTCGAAATGAGAAAATGTTCGACATTCGATTCAACATTTGATGGTCTTTTTTTCTCGAGCATTCGTATTCGATTCCATTTGAAAATTCCACTCTTCGAACAGCCTTGAATTTCTACCTTGTCATAAAAGTTTCTCCATATAGCACATTTCTGCAGAACTGCTTCGCCATATTTAGAGTCGTGGGACTTTGAGTATCGAATAATTCTGCGGCGTCACTCTGCCACGTGCTAGACCCTGCTATGGTGGAGTAACCACCCTAATGATGCTTTCATCCCGGGTTCGATCCCCCGGACAAGGAAGAATTTTCCTTCAACGGCGATGCTATCTTTACAAGATAGCCGTGGAGGCTTCCTTCACTGCCGCGTAATGCTCTCGAAAGTATGACGGAATTTACTAGGAGGTGTTCGAATAGCAAAATTTGTGATGCGGAGTGAATACAAATGTTCCAGAAAGAGTGCATTCTGATATCTAATCGAACACCTGATATCCACAATTTTGAGACCGAGTGAAACATAAATCCTCAGAATAAAAACATATTTTTCGTTACTTTATCCATCGATGCCATTACCTTGATGGTAGGTCAACTGAGAAGTTTGTAATTGAAAAACTGGGAATGTTAGCGTATCTTTTGTGCCATGACACGACCATAATAATAATAATAATAAAACAACTGTACGTCACCGCATGTACGTAGGGTTGCCAACGGTCCCACATTGGGCGGGACAGTACCGACTTTACCCATTCGGGACGGCCAAGTGTCTCAAGTCTTGTTTTTCTTTTTTTACTGACTATCAATCAATATACTAGATTTTCTTTTCATAGTGCGTGATAATTCGCTTGAACAGCTTTTTCTTGCATTGCCGTAAGCAAAAAGGGGGTTTAGCTTTTTTGTCGTAGTTCTAGTTCTGTTGTATGCCATATGACCTTTCGCAATGCCTCTATCTATATTTGGGTGCCGTGTTAGCTTATCAGGAAGCTACTGCACCTTTCTCGACGTAAATCTCTACATAATACAATTTCTTTAAATATGCTGTTTTGTTGCACGTGCAAATCTGCCACCACACCCCTTGCCGACTTCGACCACTCGAGAGTTGGCAAACCTAGACGTACGTAGCAGAGTGTAGTGATCGTTGTAGGAGCTAAGTGCAATTACATAGCACGACATACGAGTTCAAAAGAGTCCAAGTGTGGTGCGGCTGGCCAAATAACGAGACAGCAAATGGTCGGCTGCCAAAGAGCTGAGGCGTTCTCATCTAACGACTGGAAACTATATTGTGCAAAAGTAATCTGCTCCATGTATTTATCCGGCATCTTCTCGTCCATCTCCGTAACAAATTTGGTCCTTATGCAGCAGAATCACTTGGACGAGTCTGATGCTGAACAGATGTCCCTTAAAGTACTCGAACGGAATGATTATTCGATGAGTTCTAATAGGAAACTCTCGAATGGAACATAGACAAAGTAAATAACGACGATTATTAGATTCCTATAAGACATTTTAAATCTTTACATTTGCCTACAATTCTGCCTTTCGTGGCACCTCATCCATCTTGCAAGTTTCCACAAAACTGATTCGCCACTGGAGCGGTGTAACGAGCTAAGCGGTGACGATGCGCCATCGCTTTTGCTTTGCCACGTGTTGTTAAACTTCTACCTCCTCTTTCATTTTTTTTATTTTGTCACCTCTTGTGTGTCTTTATTGAGGCGCCACGCGAAGTGCGAAAAATGCAGTGGCCTGGGCAGGGACTCGGAGCAAGGACCATCTGCTGCAAAGGTCGTAGTCTCTCTGAAACCCGCAACTGCCGTGCCGCATGCCTACATTCGAGGTTGCGCCGCCAAGCCAAATCGCAGGGAAACATATCGATGCTTGTCACCGCCCTAACGAATTGCGTGTCTGCAGGACCAGGGGGGTCGTATATATATATAGTATAGTTAATCCTAAGTTGTGGGTGGGCGGGCTGTGATATCTGATGGCATGTATTTCTCTGTAAACGTGACCAGTGGTACGTTTGCTCTGAATGTAATCTTCAGGCCTGATGAAGCACATTCAAAGCATCATAGATCACGCAAATATTCACAGGATATGTATTTAGACCGGTTATTTTTTATATGTGAAAAAATGCGCATCTTTGCGCAAGTTTTCATGTGTAGAATGTCGAGACCAACCGTAAGCTGGAAGCGAAGGGGACAGCGGGAGCAGACGACATAAAAATGAGGCGGGACTCATATCCGTTGCCTGCTTTTCGAAGTCCCGTGTCGAGCTATATCCTAGACTATCTAAGTCAGGACCGCGGGCGATGAGGTGGTGGGGGTTTTTCTCCATGCGTCTGTAAGACTAACTTGCGCCGCATCTCCGCGTGCGCGCAGAGCTGGCCAAGATAATGGCGAAGATGATGAGCTGCTCTCCCATGGAGATGGGCCCCGACGGAGGACACCTGCCACCGGACGATATCGCCGCATCGCAGAAGGTACGCGTCTGCTGCACCGCCTGTCTCGCGGGTCAACGCTGTCAGAGAACTGTGTGGGCCGGGCGCCGTTCTCGACGTTGGCGAATTCCGTCACCTTTGTCAGCTCTGTACGGCCTCTCCGATAGGCTCGAGGCGCCGGCCGCATCGCACAATTTGACAATATAGGGCGGAACTTGACGGCGTCAAGAATCTAACCCTTGGATGCACAACGTCTCTTACAGCGCTTCCAGTATGCCGTCTCATCAACTCCGTGCAGGGCAACTGATGTTAGAGATCGCTCCAGCCAATCACTAACGATAGCCGGACGTTTCTATAGAAAGGAGGAGGGCTCGTATAGCGGGCCATAAGGTTATACAGACTTTTCTCGCAGCCGGCATTCGCGACCCCTCCTCCCCCCCCCCCCCCCCTAAAAAAACATAGTGCATCAATTATAAAAGGAAATTATATGTACGGTCATGCAATTCAATGTAACGTCAAGCCATTTATGCGGCAAAATGATTAGGCGTAGTCATTACATGACAGACGTAAAAAATACTCGTGTGCTTCACCTTTGACAGCCGAAGCACACGCGATTCACAAAGGAGGCAGTGCATGTGTGAGCACGGCTTCGATAGCTCTAAGCAAAAAAGAAATCGCATTCTTATCAAGTGCACTGCAGAGCATTCCTGAGGGAAAACCAGTTTTCTTTAATCGATGATTAACCCTCTAATGTAACATATTTTATAAATTATTTTTTAACCTTGTCGATATGCTCGTCGCATGCGGGGCTCTGTCCCGGTTCTATATATTGCCTTATTGCAATAAAGACGACGTTGTTAGTCGGCGCATCTGTTGTTCATCTTTCAATGTCCTCATCCTATACGCGCTCTTTCTCCCTCCAAAGGCGCTGGAAGAACTGCACGACTGGGCCTACTAATCGAATTAAGTTCTCTTAATTGCGTATCTATATGCGACTGCCCACACTATGCAGGATGAAAAAATCAGACTATAGGAGGGCCCGTCATGTCAGACTTTTGAAACCTAGTGATAAAAAATACAAAAGAAAGGCTCTTGGGAAATAGACCCCACAAAATGACAGAAAAGCGGTCATTCTCAGCCGCCAAGCGCGTGGGAAGTGTGCGCGGATAGTAGAGCGGAGAGCAGGTGACGAAGGCCCATCGTGACGATGGGCTTTCTTCTAAGAGCTACCGCGAACAAAAGAACGTCTGAAAAGGTCAGGCAACCACGGTATAGCCTATTCCCCAAGATTCAACGATCGCCTCCGAAAAAAAGACCGGGCGCGATCGGAAGAACTTCGCTCACCGAGGCTGCCTGTCGTCGCGCTCGGTCTGCCCCAAGGGCCGCACGAATTCGTTCTCGCGCACTTCGGACGTCGCGTTCGGCTGCAAATTTCGAGCGCGGTGACGCGTCCGACGCAGATGCGCGACCTGCTGGCCAAGGCCGAGCACAGCGGGGAGGAAGACGGCGACGCCGCCGTGCAGCGCATCGAGGGGCTGGTGGCCCAGGGCAGGGACCTGCTCGAGCAGATGAACGACACCCTCAACACCCTGCTGGCCGCCGAGCTGCACGGCGCCGCCTCGGCCGCCGAAGACGCCGACGCCTCTCGCTGAGCGCGCGCTCGTCGACGGCGACGACAGCGCTGCCTCCGGCCTCCGCTCGGGCCACCGCGGTGCACCTCGCGGAGAGGCTGCAGAAATACACGGTTCTCTGTGGTCGAGCGCGGTCAGTGTCTTGTTCGGAGATTTGGCCAAACGTATACGGCCGAATCAAACTGTGTCCGTTGGTGACTACCATTTCCTTTAACGGCGCGCTTAGCTTACTACCGGCCGATTCCGGCCATCGGATGACAAGGACGACAACTTGGAGTAAGCTAAAATGAAGCTCGAGAACAAGTTGAGTACCGCGTAACGAGCGGTCGAGCGAAAGAAATCTAGGCGTAATCTCGAAAGATAGGAAGACGGCGATCTTGATTACAGAAGTAAACGTGTGCAGCCGATATTCTATTGTTGACATTAAGAAGAACGAAAATGAAACCCTGTAATGGGTAGGGAGCATTTGTAATGTCTGCCCGACTCTTGGCCAATCCCCGTGAGCGGGTATGCGCCAAACACATCAAGGTCGTCGTCGTCGTCGTCATAATCATTATAATCATCATAACCATCATCATCATCATCATCAAATAACCGGTGGACCATAAGAGTTACAGAATGTGTGCACGAAAGGGTTCAGAGTGCGGGTCAGCTGGCACAAGATAGGCTTGATAGGAGATCGCCGGGAGAGGCCTTCGTGCTGCAGCGGCCATAATTGGGATGATGATGACGATGATGATGTTAAGGTGCACGTTTGATGCTTTATCCCATACCATTTATCACAATTTCCATGATAAGGTCCAAGTACTGCACTTTGGTTTCTTTTTTGTACTACGCGACGCTGTGCGCGGCACAAATGCGCGAGATTCAGTCAGCCATTCTTTTCGTACATTTAGTGCTTGAGCTCCTGGTCATTTCCCTCTCTAAATAAAATGTTAACTCGGTCAGACACTTCCAATTGCCCCGGTCTTACGTTGAACCACATGCACGCGGCACCCGCAAACTTCCCAATCTCAGTATCTGTTTGTAGTAATGGTATGCAACAGAGAAGTTACTCGAAATTCTCCGGAGCAATTATTTTTGCAAGTTTCATCTACAACCCCCCCCCCCCCCCGAACGCTTCTACAACTTACTCCTCTACAACGAAATGACCTGTATAACGAAACTATAGTTATGCCCTGGCTCTATTGTGATTCCTACAATGTGCGACCTTTACAACGAAGTGCCTCTACAACGAACGATTTCGGAAGCCCCAAGCACTTCTCTTATCAAGGCGTCTGACTGTACTGAATTCCTCTCAGTTTGTCTTCCATTTAGAGGATTTACATTTCACTTACACTTGAAGGACTGCAAAATGTTTTGCGGCATGAGATTCGTGAGACGACATCCTTTAATAGTGAGGTCATTCTATCATTAGATAGAAAAGGGTTTCAGAGTTCGTTTAAGTTTGTGGCAGCCTTTGAGAACACACAAACTAGCGCGATTGCCTTACTTAAATTGTCGTTTATTAAAAAAATCCACTTCTGACAGGATACGGAAAGTTTACTTACCGGATGTGTTCATCATTAGACAACGCGCCGTCACGTTCAGTTTTGAGAGCTTTGCAGATTAGCGGCCTTCCACGATGCATTTGGTCTCCACACAGCAGTGACTAAACCTGATACATGCCTCTCATCTCTTACTTATGTTGTTTTGAATACTGTCACGCAGTAGTGATGGTGAAGAAGGCAGCCAACCTGCGATTAACTAAACCAGCATTTTATTGGGCGAAATCATGCCCTCAAAAGCAGGCTACACTCAAAGAACAGCGATAGCGGCGAACACACTCGGCGATCGTCGAAAATCTGATCAGCGGGTCAAGCGCGTCGGCTTTTATACATCAGCCGTCGAATGTTCGAGAGTAATCCCTGGGACCCGCGTGTCTTCCACAAAGTTCTTCACTATTCGCATCGCGCATACATGCAATCAGATTAAACAAGGTTCGGTGACAGACAGCGGATGGAACCATCGGTAACATTCCAGAAACTTCCGATACATACAGGCGCGTCCGGCGCTGTGCGATAAGATTTGTTAGGCGGTGAAACGTGGTCGCCCGATAAAGATAAACAAGTACACGGGTCAATGCTGTCGCAGCAATTTCTGAAATGTATACAGAGCAAAACAACATTTATGACATTTTATTCCTGTCAACTTTCATACAACCCTGTCCTTGCTGCGTACATGCCGTGTTTCTGAGTGGCATTTTATTTCTTCTTGCGACAGTTTCCTGTCCAAGTGTTCAAACTGACACCCGTCTTAAATTACAATCCATACTGTACACAATATTCCTCACCGTAAGAAATAAACTGCTTTTGTTAATACATCATCTATCATAGCTACGTCATTCATGCAAGAACTGCTTACGCGCTAATATACGTAGGTGTCAATGTGACACATCTGCTCAATTAACACGAAAGCAAGCTGTATACGTATCGTTGCCAGTTGCATGATTGGGTGTAATGAATGACATATTTGTGAAAAATATGGCATTACTGCCCGTTATGCTCTGCCAGATGCCTAACCATCAGCTCCTGTACACCTTTGTGCTACATTAGTGCATCGAAAATTACTGACACACCTCTGTTTGGTCTGAAGAACAACTTCTTATAGGTCACATCTCCTACTACGACAAAATGACAGCTTCCTCTTCCGCTGCTGAAAAATCAAAGTCATCCACGTCCGATTTCACATTGCCATCTTTTTTTTTCTTGTGTTAAATAAAATAGTAAAAATAAATACTCTTCAAGTCATCCACGCCCGAACACATTTCCATCTTTTTTTTTCTTGTGTTAAATAAAATACTAAAAAGAAATACTCTTCAAGTCATCCACGTCGGAACACATTTACATCTTCTTCTTTCTTGTGTTAAATAATATAGTAAAAAGAAATACTCTTCAAGTGGCAAAGCCTTCGAAGTACGAGCACGCTCTTCACATATAGTTTCATTTATGTTGCTCACGATGGTGCGTATGTAAGCGAGATTCGTCATCGCTTTTGTGCTGCTAGTGTTTGTTCCATTAAATCTTACTTTTCTTTTTCCACACAGACGTGCTGCGCTAGTGACGCGGTCGAGAAAAACTAGTTTCTTAATTCGTCGGGGCTGCCATCACGAAGGCGAGTACCCTTGTCAAAACGCTGACTGCAGCTACATTCCTCGCAATGTCTGCATGGAAATCGAAAGTGAACTTGCCGAGTCCAATAAATTACCCTTCTAAACTCATTGCTGACTTTTTACAACGAAGCTGTTCGCCTCTCGGTGGTGGCAATACTTCCGTTAGCGAAAGACGGAGGCCGATTGCGGAGGCAGTGCGGGGCAGGAACAGAGTGGCTTGTACACCCATGAGGCAGAGGCTTCAAGCGCTGAGCAAAGTGAAGCGAAAATTGCCCACACTCTTTGTAATCACGTATACAACATACAGAAAAAGCGCAAAACAAGCATCCGAACCACATAATAGATGACAAGGCGCGCCTCATAAGAATGCGAAGCACGCAACGCTCCCCGCATGCGTTTCCCGGCACGTTTTACTGTTGCGCAACCGCAGTCGTGGCCAGGCCGCCCGTCAAGGCTGCGGTAGGTGGCAAGTTCGAAACCCACCGCCCGCACCCACAGTGCAAAAAAAAAAAAAAAAAAAAATGTGGGTACAGGTTCTCCCGAACCCGGCGCCCGGTAGTTCTAGGGGTGTATCGCCCGGGGAGTGCACCCCACCGCCGAATGTCCTGCGGGCCGCGTAGTTTCGAACTGCAACCCGTAAGGGTGGACGTGTTCGCTGGTCGTAATGCGGACACAGCTGCCTTTGTCACTGCTGCGCAAGCTGCCGCGCCGACAGCGACGTGGGGAGTGACGTCTGTAGCCTTTCGTACATGAAAGAACCAGCCAAGCAACTGATTTCATTGTCGCTCTAGCACCGCCATAAGTACGCAACGCATATAGTTAGCGCTCCCGAGGAGCAGCTTCTATACGAGGAGTGGCAAAGGGAAAAAGAAGCGGCAGGAATGAAACGTGAATCCGCTGAAAAAAAAAAAGCGGTCTACCGCCTTCAAGAAAGGTTCTACTGGCCTAAAGTGCGCCAGACGACCGCCCAGCATGTGTCCAGCTGCAGCGAGTGCCAACGTCAAAAGCGTCCGACGAGTGCTCTTCCTGGTCGACTGCATCCAGTGCCAACCCCCAGCACTCCCCTTGAGCTAGTTGGCATCGACCTTCTCGGTCCTTTCCCGCGGTCATCTGGTGGGAATCGCTGGATTGTCGCGTGTGCCGATCACTTGACACGCTACTGTGAGACACCTTCAACACCATCGGCTCCTGCAACCGAAGTGTTCTTTTTTTATTTTTTTGCTGCGTTTTGTCATTCTCCGACATAGACCCCCAAGAGTCATCATCAGCGATCATGGGCGGCAGTTCACTGTAGACGTGGTCGAAGAGATGATTCGTCTATGTGACTCAATGGATGGATGGATGGATGGAAAAACTTTATTTTCGTCAGAACGCATGTGCGGATGATTCCGTGCTAGATGGCCATCAGCTCATGGTTGACGGCGACCTGGGTAGCCCACTCCAGGGTCCTGGTCTGGACGACCGGGTCTGAGCTGGCCAACACGGCCTCCCACTGCTCGAGAGAAGGATCACGCATAATATCCGCCGGTGGCGGCGCTATGCTACAGCTCCATAATATGTGGTCATAAGTGGCCAGTTCCTAGCTGGCACCATTTGCATTCCGGCTGAACGTCCGGGTAGATTTTGTTTAACGCGTATGGGTTATAGAAAGATCTTGTCTGCAATCTTCGCCAGACGCTTTCCTGCGCCTTCACCAATTGCTTGTCCGGTGTAGGGTAAATTCTCCGCTCACGTTTTCGACATTCCACCCCGTATCATCCACAAACAAATGGTCTTACGGAACGCCCGAACAGGACTGTTATTAACATGCTGTCCATGTATGTCGCGTCAGATCATAAGAACTGGGACAGCGTGCTACCTTTCATTACGTACACATTTAACACCTCGCAGCACGAAATTACCGGCTACAGTCCCTTCTTTCTTCTTTACGCTCGTCCGCCTCGTTATACACTAGACACTAACTTCCAGTTTTCATGCCACGATAATGCCTGTATATCAGAGAGAGTCTGTCTTGCTGAAGAAGCCCGACGACTTGCTTCTTTACGCACTCTTGTTTCACACGACCGCTCGAAGGCACGCTGCGACCGCCGACGCCGACACGTGATATATCACCCTGGTGATTTTGTGTGGCTCTGGAAACCAACCAGAAAACGTGGATTATGTGAAAAAATGCTGGCCCACTATGTTGGACCCTATGCTATTACGGAGCGCACAAGCGAATTAACCTACCGCACAGCACGCCTCACGTCAAATGGCCGACGGTCAGCAAAGACTCAACTTTCGCATGTCGCCCGTTTAAAGCCCTTTATTTCTCGACAGCCTGTTTGACTTGCCCGGCGGGCTTCGTCTGCGCGGAGGGAAATGTGACGCTCTTACGTGCGCAGTGGGTTTACGCCTCAACAAATAGTATGCGGGGCATCGAAGAGAGGTGAACGAGGAAGACGACGTGCGGCTGGCTAACTGAATCTCGACAGGCTGCTCAGCTGATCAAGGCCATCGCGTCTAACTCTATACCCCGCTTGACAATAAACGCCTTTCGTGGGCGTAACAATATTATTTGCGTTACTTTATCCATCGATGCCTTTAACTTGATGCTAAGTCAAACTGAGAAATTTGTATAAAAAACAGGAAATGTTATCGTATGTGCTGCACCTCGACACGACCGTAATAACAAAAAAAAAAAGGAAAACTGCACGTCACTAGATGTACGTAGGGCTGCCTACGGTCCCGATTTGAGCGGGGCAGTCCCGGCTTTTCAGCAAAGTCCCGACCCAGTCGGGACGGCCAAATGCCCCGACTTTTTTCTGTTTACTCGCTGTCAACCAATAAACCAGATTTTCTTTTTATAATGTCAGACAATTCATTTGCACACTGTTCTTTTTTTCTTGCATTGCCGTAAGCAAAAAGGGGGTTTAGTCTTTTGTCGTAGTTCTAGTTCTGTTGTATGCCATATGACCTTTCGCAATGCCTCTATCTATATTTGGGTGCCGTGTTAGCTTATTCCGAAACTACTGCACCTTTCTTAACGTAAATCTCGACATAATACAATTTCTTTAAAAAATGCTGTTTTGTTGCACGTGCAAATCTGCCACCACACCCCTTGCCGACTTCCACCACTCGAGAGATGGCAACCCTAGACGTACGTAGCAGAGTGTAGTGATCGTTGTAGGAGCTAAGTGCAGTTACATAACACCACATACGGGTCTAAAAGAATTCAAGTGTAGTGTGACTGGCGAGATTACGAGAAAACAAATGGTAGGCTGCCAAAGCTGAGACGTTCTCATCTAACGGCTGGAAACTATATTGTGCAGAAGTAACAAACTCCACGTGTTTATTGGGGATCTCATCCGTCTCTGCAACAAATTTGGTCAATCTGTAGCAGAATAATTTGGACGAATCTCTAATCGAATCAGCCTTTCTGGGACTGTTGACTGTAACAGATGTTGTCGTCGCTAAAAGCACTAGAACGGAATGAATATTCGACAAGTTCTAATAGGATACTTTCGAATTGAATATATACAAACGGAATGACGATGACTATTAGAATCCTATTAGAAATTTCAAATCTTCACATCTTCCTACAATTCTGCCTTTTTTGGAACTTCATCCACCTTGCGGGTTTCCGGAAAACTGGTTCGCCACTGGAGCGGTGTAACGAACTAAACGGTGACGATTCGCCATCGCTATTGCTTTGCCACGTGTTGCACTTCCACCCTCTTCTCTTTGTGGGTGTGTGTGATTTCTTGTGTGCTTTTTTGAGGCGCCACTCGAGGTGTGAAAAATGCAGTGGCCTGGGCAGGGACTCGGAGCAAGGACCATCTGCCTCAAAGGTCGTAGTCTTTCTGAAACCCTCCCGTGCCCGCAACTGCCGTGCCGCATGCCTACATTCGAGGTTGCGCAGCCAAGCCAAGTCGCAGAGAAACATATCTATGCGGGTCACCGCCCTAACGAATTGCGTGTCTGCAGGACCAGGGAGGTGGTATAGTATAGCTAATCCGAAGTTGTGGGTGGGCGGGCTGGGATATCTGATGGCATGTATTTCTCTGTAAACGTGACCAGTGGTACGTTTGCTCTGAATGTAATCTTAAGGTCTGATGAAGCACATTGAAAGCATCATAGATCACGCACATATTCACAGGATATGCATTTAGGCCGGCTAGGTTTCATATGGGACAAAATGCGTACCTTTAAGCAAGTTTTCATTCGTGGAATGTCGAGACCAACCGTCGACCAGGTATACCGGCGATGACGACCAGTGGGGGCGTGCTTTCAAGATTACCATTACTCCCATTACTACTATTACTCTAAATTAGCATTACTACTATCACTCTAAATCAAGAAAACATTGCATACCCCCCCCCCCCCACACACACACACTCTCTCAGCAGTTGTAGTGGTGGTTTTCAACAGCTTTGCTGCACATCCGCTTTCGCAGGGCTGGGATGGCGAGTTAATTTGTTTTTTCATAATACTGCGTTCTGTTGCTTGGTTTACTTGTTCCCAATCACTAGAATTTACGTCTGCAATTGGCAAGTTCTAATTTGTTAAGAGGAAGCTTTAGCTTGGGGGCTCCTATCTAAATACATCTAAAAGGAGAATTCATTTTTGCCGGCAACCACTGCACCGAATTTGATGAGGTTTGTTGCATTTAAAACTGTTGGTTAAGACTGTTGGTTTCGAATTTTTTAGTTAGGTCGTCGATCTTTTATTAAAAATTGACAAATATCGAAAATATTCGAAAAACGAAAGTATCAAGTTTACAACCCTGCAACTCAACAACGAAAAATAATAATACAATTCTGTGAATTGCACCTAATAGCACATCTAAAGCGGACAAAATTTATGTCTTACACATGAATATAAAAAATTCTGTAATATGGAAATACAGCTTTTGCAGAACCGTTGTAAACAATGTAACAAATTCACGTAGGATGTAAAATGACATATCTAATTTGTCCGCTTTGGATTATCTAATGGATGTCGTTTACAGAACCGCGATATCTGTTGATGCAGAGCCATGAATTTGTAAACTTCGTGCTTCTATGTTTTCAAACTGTCAAATATTTGAAAATCTTTTAAACAAAATTCAAACCCTAAATCGAATTTCTGCTTCCAACAGTCACTAGAATTTAACTTTCTCTCTCAAATGCAACAAATTTCATTAAAATCGGTTCAGTGGTTATCTCAGAAAAACGTTTTCGCGTTTTACATGTATTTGAATAGGCCGCGTCAGAGTTGGGCCTGAGCTAAAGCTTCCTCTTAAAGGGACACTAAAGGTTAATATTAAGTCAACGTGCACTGTTCAAATATCATCTCAGAAACCTCGAAACGCTTGTTTCGTGCGATGCGAAGAAGAGACTTATTTTAAGAGAAAATGCGTGCTGAAGCGTCCGCGTACCTCTAGCGCAGTTCAAATCGCCCGCCCTCCGATTGAGGAGTGGTGACGTCATGGTCTCACAGTGACGTTGCGCCGTCGGTGAGTAAAACGGCGCCCGCACACGGCACTACGGCTTTTCTGCGCAAAACGCAAACGCGCGGCCAAAAACAGAGCCAAGACAGAGCCGACAGCAGCGCGAAAGCGGAACTATGGTGGCTAGCGGAAGGAAAAGCGCGCGACGATCAGCTGGTTCTTGATTTTATGACGCCAACTTTGACGCTCGATGCAATGGACGACCCCGACAACGACACATTGGCTCGCGATGCTGCAGTTGTCTTTGCGCTTCGGAGAATGCGGGCAAGACCGACGGAACAGCGCTACGGGAAAGCATTGCTTTGAAAGGCACTCCACACGACTTCGGTAAGTCGGCGTTGAACTCATAATCCTCTGGACGAAAGTGCAGCGAGCACACTATGCGATTTTTCGGCTCTTTGCCAACGCGCTGTGGCAGAGGTACGGCACTTAACCACTTCGAACGGAGAGGTTGACTCGTCGGCACACAGTGATAAGTAACGTTGGATTCGCCGCTGCAACTGCCCTTGGCCAAGTTCCACGGACTGTTCGCCCATCCCACGACATCACATGGACGCGGCATTCTCGCTGCTTGTTCCAAATGCAAGTTTCACGAGCCATTAGAACCAGCGCAGCACGACGCGATAACGAAACAACTGAAACTCCAAAGCGCGCGCGGCGCAGTGTCGAGTGCGCAGAGTCGAGCGGAAACGAAACCTTTCGACCACCCATACTACTGAAGGGCGACGTCAAAATGTTATTTTTTCTTAGAATCGAACAGAAGTAGACAACTAGCATTTTCTTCCGTCTTATAACCTAATGAAACGATCTTTTTAATACGAGAATTGAGTACTAGTGAAATAAATTATGATGAGGAGTGCCTTCGTCATCGGGCTAGTACCGGAATTTCGCTGGGGTGTCTCAAATCATGTCATGCATTTACCTGAATTTCTCGGTTACTAAAGCTCTGCTCTCGATTATATTGACGCCTTAGACGTTCTAGAGCATTCCTTTATCACTTTAACTTCACTTCATAGTAACCTTTAGTGTCCCTTTAATCTATCCGATCAAATGGTTACTGGTAACCCCAGTACCTTTTTGATACTTTTGCGCCTGAGAATGTTAAGCGTATCCTTTTCGGTTTTGGTCCAGTTAAGGGTCGAGGCTACATAGTTGATGTGACTCATTAGGAAAGCGTGATGGATCCTCACGAGGAGTTGTCTGCACCTAGTCCCTTCTTTCGTCCGGATACTCTAGCAACGAGTCTCAACATGGTTTCGGTTTTGGCCGTGATGCGCGCGAGCGTTTTGGCATGACATCCTCTCGCATCAATCAGTAATCCTAGGATTCGGACAGATTCGTCTTGAGGAATGGGCTGCTCGTTTCTTGGAAAGAGGGATATGGGTAGTTGGTTAAGGGGGGGTGAGCCCCCTAACACCTTGCCTGGCCGGCCTGTACAGTAACAATTCAGATTTGTTTGGGGACAGTTGGATGCCTGTGTCTTCCAGGTAGGACTCCGTTGCGTCTAGGGCTGATTGTAGCGCTTACTCTACCTCTGCGAGTGATCCTCCCGGCCACCAAATCGTGATATCGTCCGCGTATAGCGAATGGCCTATATTAGGAAGGGATCCGAGCCTCTCCGATAAGCCCTTCATGACTATGTTGAATAGTAAGGGGGAGATAACCGCTCATTGGGGAGTGCTTCTGGCCCCTAGTGCGAACTCATCTGACTTGAGTTGCGCAATCCTGATGTTGGCTGTTCTGTTCATGAGGAATGATCTTACAAAAGCCTGAAACGTTGTTCCCAGACCTAGGCTGGCCGTGGCCTGCAGGACAAATCGATGAGATAGTGTCAAAGGCCTTGGTCAGGTCAAGGGTTAAGATCCCCCTAGCATCTCTAGTGCTGTTATCGAAAATGTGCTTCTTAAGGAGTCGCATTACATCCTGTGATGCTGTGCGGGAACAGATCCTTGCGTTCTATGTAATCCGAGATCCTGCGGAGGATCGCATGCTCCGCTATCTTGCCTACGCAAGAGGTTAGCGATATCGGCCTTAGGTTATCAAGGTTTAGGGGCTTACCCGGTTTCGGTATAAGCACAACCGAGGTCGCTTTCCACTCGTCCGGGACGCAACCACTCTCCCAAGTCTTGTTGATCTTTTTCGTTTGCAGCTTAATTGACCTATCATCCAGGTTCCTTAGCAGTCTGTTTGAGATGCCGTCCGGACCTGAGGCCGACCTGCTTTTAAATTGTGAAGTACTGCTCTGTTTTCGGACTTCGTGATGGGGTCATCGAGCTCATTTACCGTGTCACATTCGATGTTGGGAAACTCCTCTGAGCGTGCTGCGCCTATCGGCAGATATCGATTGGCTGCCTCGTCTAAGAACGTTTGTTCTGTTCCTCCCTCTTGTTTGTGCCTGTGAATGAGGCGGCACAATGTCTGTCTTTGATTGCCTTTGGTTCGCGTGTCATCTAGCATGTATTTAAAAAGATTCCATTTTCCCCCTGTGCGAATGCGCCCGTCGACTGCTGAACAGGTTTCATCCCATTGTAGCTTAGCTAACTGGGTGCAGTACTGTTCAATATCGGAAGTGGATTTTTTAAATATTTGCGGCATCCTTTTTGCCTAAAGACATTGCTGAAAACGGCAAAATTGTTCAAAAATATTAAACACTCCGGGAGCATAAAAAAAAGACGTTATCACACTTCAGTATACTGCCCCTACTAAGACATAAAACGGAATAAAAAAAAAGATTGTATCATAAAGCACGTTTAAATATGTCACCAATAATCAGTGAGCAGGACTTTTGCGAAACCCTTGTAAGCGTTGGAAATTTTCCACGTAGGCTGTAATCTCTACACGTGCATCACGGGTTATCTAACAAATCCAGCTTTACGGAATTGCAATATTTGTTTTTAGGTGCAGAGTTACGAATTCATAAACTTTGCGTTCCATTTTCCTTTTCCGAGCTCGCTGATATTCGGCAATTCTTGTCAAAGCTATTTCAAGTCGACACTTCATGGGCAACCGTTTATAGGCTCGGTGCGCTCCTTCAAATGTGAGAGAAGCTGTGCTCTCTCTCTCTCTCTCCCCATCAGTCTCTCTTCCTTCCTGCCTATATCCTCTCCCGCAGTGCAGGGTAGCAAAGCGGACGTGCGTATCGTCATCCTTCCGGCCTTTCTTCTCTGCGATTTTTCTCTCGTAAAAGCTATGAGTCCATAAGTGCCAGTTCTCATTCACGCTGTGCGTGGAATTGAGGTGTTCTGTCACAAATGCGACCAAGTTCATTCAAATGGGCTGAGTGCATGGTAGTCCAATGAGAGCATTTCTGCGTTTCGGATGTACTCGAATCAACGAAATCAAAGTCGACCCATTTATATGTAACGCTTCCTCGTAAGTCCACTTGTGCAAATACTTTTTGTAGCTATATAAATGTATACGCTGGCGGCGCGCCACCTTGAAGTCCCCACCCTAAACAGTCTGTGACGTCATGGATTTCGATAGCGCCTGCTCCAGAATAGATAATAGTTGTGCGGCTAAGCAATGATTACGTTGCATTCTAAAGTAGCCAGAAGAGAGCAGTAACTCTACAGAGTGGGCCTGGCGAGTTTCTAAGCGTTCTGCGCGCGATACCGTCCTCGAAAACAGGCGAACGTACTCTGAAACCCATGACGTCACACTGACGTCCGTACGGCACCGTGGTTCGCGTTCGAAGCCCACCCCGTCTGAGTGGACTATTTGCTGTTCTATAGTTGGCAGTGGTTCGTCTTGGAAGAAACGGCACGAAAGAAGGCGACAGGTCAGACTAGAGACGACATGGACGAGTATGTTTATCATTATCTACTATGTTGCTGGTGACACTCGATCGTCCTGTTCTCTTGTCATATGCGTCGTGTTTGTGCGAGATGGACGAGAAAGACATTAAAGGGATCTGGATATATTTGGCGGGCGAAATTTCTGACGCCAGGTGATCAGGGCGAAAGATTGAATAGAAATAAGTACAAGCGACAAAGTAATACCCTGTTGTTGTTTTTTTTCACAAGGGTACAAATTTGCAAAGTTTTAGTCCGTGAGTCCCAGATGCCATTGGCCTGCAGTCTGCGATGATGCTGTCTCAAACATCATGACTGGCATTTTCGCTTAGTGAACAGCAGAGGGCGCAAGAGAGGGCACGCATCCGGGCCTCGCTCCTCTCCCGCGCACGCGAGATGGAACCGTGTTCGCCGGCTCACCCTTATTCCCTTTCGCTCGCGCATACAGCATACGGCGTGCGGCGACGGTTTTATCGCGCTTGGACTTTATGCGGAACATCACGCCGACGTCGACGGCAGAAATGCGTCTGGAAAGTCCACATAATAGCTATCGCAATAAAAGCATTAATGCCCAGTTGAACGCCGCTGAGCGGTACCTCGAGTTATGAACTACTCGCGGACGAGCCATCGCGTTTTCATTTGGTATTACCTAGAGTTAGAATGCCAGCCAGGGCTTGCGAGGACAACGAACGCGCCGGGAAAGAAAGAACGCTTCATCAATGGGACTATAATGATTTAGCATTCCAACACGTAAGCAGCCTTAAGCGTCTCGGCCGAATTGTGATGCCTGAAGGAAGAAACGATTGAGCAGATGTCTACTGACTGGTGAAATGCCGTTTTCCCATGGGATGAGCCTCCATCGTACGATTAAAAAAAAAAGGAACTCCCGCTTTACCTTGAAGCCTCTGCCTGTCGAAACAGACAACGGGACGTCTTTCGGCATTATTATGTTGCTTGGCCTACACAGAGTATGGAAATGCAAAATTGTCGTTTAAGCACGCGCACGTTCATGGTGACCCAACAGGGGATCATTTTAGAGAGAGCGCCAGAAAATGAATGCAGAGTGGAAGAGGCTTTGGTGCATATTGGAACGTTTGCCATGCGTCGGGGACTCGACCACGTTCAAAGAATTTTCAATTCGTGTCGCCAGCCGACCAACGGCTGATGTTTTGTGAAACATTACATTTATCCATTCTTAATCCTAAAGGCGTCCTTGTTATGTATTATTAAACTGGTAATAAATAAAATGAAGAAAACGTGATCGTGACCTAATAGTTAGAGCATAAGACTGCTGAGCTCGAATTAGTTCGAGCACAGCAGTTCGATTCCATTGTAGGCCATGCATTTCTTTGGTTACCGATATCCAAAATGAGGCGAGAAAGGACTCTGCCAACATATCTGCCGCAAAGTGCGTCGAGTAAGGCAAAGAATGCTTCGCGTTAAAAAAAAAAAAACATTCTGCAGATCCCAAGCTCTGTGGGAATACTTTTGCACATAGCTGGCTATCCAGCTTCATTTGGCTTTCTTCAAAGGGTTACCAGATGAACCAACGGGCTCGTGTAAGGCAACACAAGCAGTTATGTTTGAAGCGAGCCTGTGTTGACGACAGAAGCAAGACGATGAATACGATGACGGTATAACAGCGGCGACATTACGACAGTGTTTTCTTTTTTTTAACTCCAGAACGAAATGGTACAAACTGTGCGATCCCTAAGGCGGTGCAGTGTCTCACAGCGTCTTCGTAGCCTTCTCCTACGAGAAAAAAACTCGGGAATGTGGGCCGATCCCGAAGGCGAGGGTGCCAAAGCGTTAGCGGCGACGAGGCGAGAATGGCACACACTGGCACGCTCCCCGTTCGTGAGGCGAGTAATTAAAGTCCTTAATTGTGGTGGCCGAATGGAAGCTAGCGCGCACACAAGCGCTCTAGCTCGTGCTATGTGGGAAAGGAGGTACACGTTGAAGTCGGGTCAAAGAAGTGTAATACAGTCGAAAGCCTCTGCAAACGCCGTGCCTTGGGGCTCCGAAATCCTTCGCTATACAGGTCTCTTCGTTGTACATGTCGCGCATCGCACAGCTCACAGAAGAACTTGGACTGAGTCGTTCCTTCGTCATAGAGGTCATTCCTCTGGAGTTGACGGACGCATGAGAGGAGCATGCGAACGGTTTGAACATTGGGCTGGAGTGCACGTCAGGACTGGTAGTCAGGGTTGCCAGATTTGGCTAATTTGCGCCAAATTGGCTACTTTTTGAGGCTGTTGGCGGGTAAAAAAATGCCTTGGCTACTTGGCTACTTTTTTGGCTACTTTTGAAATAGCTTGACTATTGTAAAAATTGGATAGAAACTTGTGTAGCTCATATTATGCAGCAATATTACCAAATATTTAGGCCAACCCGCAACAACGACACTTCAAACCTTTTCAAGCTGGTCCATCATCACTGTCAATCTGACTCTGGCGCTTTCATTTCATGCAAATGATTTTGCACTGGTGACGTCACAGCGTGTTCCATCTTCGCATTGACGTTCCGCGTCAGGCCTTCCACCTTCCACACATAGGGCTTCTTCGATTTTAGGAGTTCAGCCAGCTAGGGCCGGTGCTGATAGGAAGGCAACGTGAGGAGGGATCCTAAGACAACCCGAAGCTGCCCGAAGTTTGCAAAATCGAACACTTGGATACAGTGTACTGTAACTTGGACAGCTGGTCACGGGATAAACGTAAACATGCTACCAGCATGTCAGCGGCCGGTCTGGCCGGCGCGCTCTTGGCGTAGTCGGTCCATTTATGTGTTCCGAGCTTGAAAATATACAGCTGTATTCTGGAATACGATCACTTTTGCGAGATTTCGCGCGACTGGGCATCTCACTTTGCAGAGCGTAACAAACGGCCTGCGACGCGTGCGATGCAAAGACGCAAAATCGCACTTAAATAATCGCGAAAGCGATCGCTCGAGGATGCCTCGAGCTTTGACCTTCGAGAAATGTGCGCCAAGATTAACTCAAACATTTACACTGTGATTCAGATTTGTAATAATATTCTAGTAATATTACATGCTGATCAAAGCGCTCTTAGATGTAGTCATTTATACACGTTTCATAATATTTTTTGTATGTTCCTGCATTTACTAAAAGCAACTTTACGTGTTGACTGTGATAATGTCTTCACAGTTGCATAATAAATGAAAATGCAACGTTTTTCCCTAGCGTGGCTACTTTTTTGGCTACATTTTTGTACGTGGCCAAAGTTCGCTACTTTTCTGGCTACTTTCCGAGATTTTTTGGCTACTTTTCGCATTTTGGACCTCGCAACCCTGCAGTAGTTGAACAGGTGACGCATTGCTGATGGAGCCGAATAATATACGCGCAAAGCTTCACGATATGGCTCAAGACCACAGCAGTGATTCTGGATATCTTTCTAGGCCACTGAAAAATACTTCTTCACAGTATAATTAAGGAGAAAATCTGAACAGTCCTCGTGAACTGCTCCGGCAGCAGCGAAATCTTCTTAGCTCAACATCTCCATGCAAACCCCTAAAAAGAGCACGAACGCGATGTTGAAGATCGTATTTGGCGAGAAGGCCGTTTCTTAGAGCCGGAAAAAACTCGGTGCCCTTCCACTCTATCAAGGATGATGACCAGCGAAGCTGTGCATGTGGGCTACTTAATGGCGAACTGCGCCTCCACCACGAGTCGGCCTGGCATTGCACTATCTTCGGGATGGGCCCATGTATGGGGAGTGCTTAACGCCTGCGTCACCTCCGCCGCGGGTCGGCCTGGTATTTCGCCATCTTCGGCATCGGCCCACGCATGAGGAGTTTTGTGTTCACATGTGCGCGATCCTGGGGGAACTGGCCTTTAACAGCTCCACTGTAATTGGCTGTAAAATGGTTACGTCATTGTGTTTCTTAATCAAATAATTAAATAATGACGACAACAAACGCGGAAGAAGTCGCACGAGCGCGGTAGCGCCGAGGGGGGCCAACGAGCCAGCTTATGGATATGCTTATGGTTTAAGTTATGAATATGCTTAAGGTTTAGCTTATGGTTATGCTATACCCGTGCCTTGTGTAGTTTTGCAAATTGCTTATCAATGATATATAGCATAAGTTATGCAGGATTATTAAAGTTCTTTGTTCATCATTGTTGGGCACATTGTCTTGCGATTTCTGTACAGCCACAAACACAGCTCTCTGTGTCGGTTGTATCACTCTCTTCTCCTTCCATGTTGAATGCGCACGCCTATTCCCTGGCACGCGGTTATATAGTCGGCCTCCGCGATAAACACGCGCTTGCGGCGAACGTCAAACGACGACGCATAGCGCGCGGCAGTGGTCACCTGCGCCGACTCCGGCGCAGGTGACCATTTCCAGCCAATTCGGACATACGCCGGCTCGCGCGAAGCGCGGTGTAGACTAGCGTAGTGAAGCTTTTCGCTTCAAAAGTGGGCCCAGTGAGTGCGTCACCACGGACGTTGCACATTGAACGCCGGCCACTGAGCTGCTGCCCATCGCAATGCCTCTTTATATTTCTTCGAGCTACGAACTCCTCCTCGCGGGCAAGCGAGTGCGTTGCTTGCTTGAAAGCCTTTATTGAAAAAAAAAGAGAGGTGTAGCCCTTAAAGGGCTCTGAAATGGGTGGAGTCCCTATTCCGGGACCGCATTGGTACGAGCCGCCAGCTTAGCCCTCCGGACCAAGGCCTTTTGGGCCTGGAGGTCCGAGCAACCGAGCAGTGGGAAACAGCTGAATTGAGCTGACAAGCCCAAACCATGTGGTAGGTGTCAGCCACCTCCCCAGAGTATTGGCACTTGCCAGTAAAAGGAACAATCGAAATGTCTCAATATTGCCGGGCACAATGAAGTCTTAGTGAAAAGTCGGATCAAGATGTGTTCCTTAACCTTGCCAAGGCCCTTTGCGGGCTGTTAGGAATGGCCGTACGGGGTGGCAACGTGCCAGCTTTCAGCCCGCTGCACGTGTTCCAATCCAACCAGACAAGGCGCACTTCAGAGAACTGCGGATGACCGGCAGCCACGTGGCGCGCGGTCAGCTCAGGAATGTGGTTCTCGGCCGCGCCACCCGGGACAAAGCAGAGTTCTACGAAGCCCTCTGACGTCGGCTCCGGACCTTTGCACCTGTGTGTATGTGCGGCACGTGTATGTGAGTCATCATCCTCCTCCAACAGCCCTCGCCCTCCTCCAAAAGGGCGGGTCATCTTCGGTGACGTCGAACGGTGACGTCGAACGATGACTGGACGAGCGTTTCCGTCCACTGGGAATCAAGGGGGGATCAAGTGCTTATAAGCAGCGTTTGCCGGCTGCTAGAGTGTGCTCGTCGTCGGGAGCTGAGTGCTCGTTGTCATGCTAGAAATGTACTAGTGAGCTGTGTGCTCGTAAGCTGTTTGCTGTATGCGTCGTCTTGCGTGCTCCATATGGGAGTCACGCTAGACTGTCGATGTACCTCATGTTTCAACTATAAATTTTGCAAATAAATCCTGCTCTCATAAGTCCCGACGAAGAGTCAAGCTCCTTCCTACAGCTACGACTGCCAAATCTGACAACTGTATGGCAGCGGTGAGATCGGCCTGCGGCTCTTAAATCGGCGTACGACTCGGAGACAGCAATGGCAGCTGACGGACGTTGGCACATGGGGAGCGACCGGTATCCTGATCAAGTTGCAGGCGACTTGAGATTGGCCACCTCTTGCAACTGACTGGATAGGGCGGGGAAGGACTGGTGATATGGTGCTGCTTCAGTGGGTAAGCGTTTGGTTTTGGCTGTAAGATTTGCCAGGCTTCAATTTCTCTGTGTTTTTGGATTTGATTCGCTGGGATCTTTTACTTGTATTCTGATTTGCGTGGGTATCGCAACAAGTATTGTGTGACAGCAGAGCCAAAGCTTAAAGTAGCGACCATGGTCCTAATGTGTTTGACGAGAGCTGACCTGTTGTGGTTGTGTGAAGAGATCGAGGTAAACGTAGATGAGGTCTTGACGGAAACAGAAATTCGTCAGACAATTCTCGAAAGTGAGAATGATTTGAAATTGATAGAACAAATGAGTAAACGAATTCTAAACAAAAAACGGGAACAGGAAGCAATTAGGCAAGAGCAGGAAGAATTTAAGCAGGAACAGGAAAAGGCTAGGCAGGAACTGAAAAGAATTTCTCAGGAAGAAGGCCTAACAGAAGTAACGAGGCAGTACATTGATGCATTGAACGAAGAGATTCAAGGTTTGGAGCAGGAAATCGAGCGAAGTCAACAGCGGCTTGAGAAATCTGTAGGCTGGACGCAGCGAAAGTGGGGAGTAGATAGTAGATGTAAGTCGAAAGCCGACAGAAGTAGTAGTACCTGTGAGAGTAGCAGCACGTTCACAGGTGAACTCGAAGTGCTAGAAGCTAACGATTCCTTAGTGGCAACAGAGGCCGTTAAAGGCCAGAGTGAGAGCGACGAGGTGCTGTGCCAACAGAGTACTGTAGAGACAGCTAGACCAGCTGCGAACAAATTGGCACAGTTACCGCGCGTGTGCGTCGCATCTCATGGTAGCAAGGTCGTTAGCGAGGTACAGAATACTACGGACTTGCCAGACGCGAGCACCCATGTCGAGTCAGATCTGCGCGCCGAAGTGAAGTGCCAGCTGGACGATGCAGTTGAGAGTAATTCTCAGGATTGCGAGCTCCATAGCTCAAGAGAAAACAACTGCATTGTTCAGGGATCGGTGCGGCTCTCCGCCAGTCTAGGTAGCCTAGAGATGGATGATTTAATTAGGAATCATTCGGACTGTGCGCGTGAGACAGCGATCGAGACCGACGGCCTGTGTGTCGATGCACAGCGTGAGTTGGGCAATGCAGTAGAGGGCAGTTCGCAAGAGTGCGAGTTGCATAACTCGTGTAAAGCCTGCTGCATTGTTCAAGAGTCGGTTGAGCTGTCTGCCACTCGAGGCAGAGAGAGTGTTGATTTAAATGAAAATCAATCAGACTGTGCGGGTAAGAGACCGATCCGGGCCGATGAGATGTGTAACGGCCAGCACGAGGCACCAGAGGACAGCATAAAAGGGAATTCCAAGAGAAAGCGCCGCAGAAAGAAGCGCCCTAAAGACAGGAATACGGTGACTAATGTCGCGCCGCCAAAGACGGCGAGAGACACAAAAGGGCAGGGCGCGAGGAAAAGAAAGGTGCGGTCGTCACTGACGATGTTGACGCATCAAACACGTTCGAGCCACCGGTCAAAGGGGGACCGAGAAGCATGTTCTGCACGGACGCGGACAAAGGGCACGGGGCAGTTAAATTCCTCGTCGTTCCGTCGTTCTCTTCGAAGCTCAGCGTGCAGTACGAAGAAGCGCAAGGTAGCAAGACGAGACCAGGTGGGGAGTAGCAACGCGGTCAACCGAGTTCGTGTTGAAAGCGGGGCGCGAGGACGCAAATTGATAGGGGACTGTAACGTCTTGGGGGAGCTGATAGTGAGTCAGCCCTTTTGTTGTTCCTCGGCAGCCAGAATAGCTCTTAAACCGCGGCCATCTCGAGTACGGCTCAAATAGTATGAGTCAGTTGTAAACGTTTGAAAAGGGAGGCCAAGAGAGCTTCCGTAGAAGTGCAACGTTCTGTTTTGTTTTATTTTTTGAGCATCGGATAATTTTCGCGATTTAAGTTTCTTTCAATATGTAAAAGTATGAGCTTTGTTTATGTTTTAGTTTAAAAAGCTCCGAGGTTTGAAAGATGGGTTTTAAGTAAACCTGTAGTCTCGCGAGATGTTCATTAATGAGTACATAGGCTTTCTTTTTTGTGTGTAAGTAACCTGAGTGTCAAGGTTATCGTTGAGAGGCCTACGGTAACGCGCGTGTGTTTTAGTAAACCTTCTTTTTTTATGTTTTTTTTATTTTCCAAGGTTAAGCGCGTAGATTTTCAGTTAGTGTATCATTTGCACTGAGAAGAGCTCTTAGTTCCTTTAGCGCGTGTCCTGTGCGGACGGAAGGAAGCTGAAGGTTTATGACTGGGTTGCTCGTGTGTGTTGAGGGCAGCCGTATTCTGACTTCTCTAGTACGCGTGCGTAGAGCTAGTTATTAGAAGACACATTTGTTCGAAGGTGCCTCCGTGTTGCGTAAGTTACGCAAGTTTGGTTGATCGGTTAAGGAACGTGTCCGGTGTGGACTAAAGGAACATATGTGAGTAAGCGTGATAAAATCTTTGTGTATGACGCAAGCACGTGTTCGGAATAGGGACCACAAAGCTAGCGCGATTGTATTGACGTACCTATGGAGCTGGCCAGACGGTTCAGTGGAAACCGTACATGAGATAAGTACGCCACTACGATAGGATAAGAACAGACTGTTCGTGAACGTAGGCTGCTTAAGTTATGTTTGGGTATTGGTGTTTGAGAAGCCTTCGGTTTAGTTCTACGTAAACCTTTGCTCTTATGCAGTGCGACGGTCAGGTTTGGTCAAACTCAGGGGGAACGTGAACGCTCGCCTTGGCGGCACGAAATTCTGGGGCAAAATTTGGGATTCCCAGTTGAGTGACTTGCATTGAAATATTGATAGGAAGCCTGGAAGGTTAACAGCTAATTCCGGGAGTTTGAACGCTAAGCGGTATTGTGCTGCCGGGTCGACTCTTCTGTGCCAGTTGTTGTAAGATGGTTGAAGGCATTCCAAGTACGCAGGGGTTGCAGAGAGCAAAGCCATCGTCTTGCTCGCCAGCCATTCTCTTCCTGCCCAGCGGTTGCCAGCACTGGCCAGGCGAGATTTTCCGGGCCATGGAGGAGCTGTTAGGAATGGCCGTACGGGGTGGCAACGTGCCAGCTTTCAGCCCGCTGCACGTGTTCCAATCCAACCAGACCAGGCGCACTTCAGAGAACTGCGGATGACCGGCGGCCACGTGGCGCGCGGTCAGCTCAGGAATGTGGTTCTCGGCCGCGCCACCCGGGACAAAGCAGAGTTCTACGAAGCCCTCTGACGTCGGCTCCGGACCTTTGCACCTGTGTGTATGTGCGGCACGTGTATGTGAGTCATCATCCTCCTCTAACATCCCTCGCCCTCCTCCAAAAGGGCGGGTCATCTTCGGTGACGTCGAACGGTGACGTCGAACGATGACTGGACGAACGTTTCCGTCCACTCGGAATCAAGGGGGGATCAAGTGCTTATAAGCAGCGTTTGCCGGCTGCTAGAGTGTGCTCGTCGTCGGGAGCTGAGTGCTCGTTGTCATGCTAGAAATGTACTAATGAGCTGTGTGTTCGTAAGCTGTTTGCTGTATGCGTCGTCTTGCGTGCTGCATATGGGAGTCACGCTAGACTGTCGATGTACCTCATGTTTCAACTGTAAATACTGCAAATAAATCTTGCTCAACTAAGTCCCGACGAAGTGTAAAGCTCCTTCCTACAGCTACGACTGCCAAATCTGACAGGGCGTTGGGTATTGGCGATGCGTATCTTTGTAATAGGTCGTGATATCTTTGAGTGTAACACGATAGTTGCCTTCGGATTCCAGGTACTCGTGGTCTAACTGGGACGTCCGGTAGATGAGTGCTCGGGCCACCTTGTTCGCGGCTTCATTCCCTGCTAGGCCCTGGTGGCTCGGAGTCCAGACCAGGCAACGGGGGTAGGATCGATTCCCCCGTTGCGATCTCCAATATTCGTTCCGGTAGCGGGGTGGCCCAACCAGCTTCATAATTTCGACAAGCCCCGCGCGAGCCGGTTATGATATATTGAGACCGGGGGTCACAGGCAGCTAGGGCAATAGCTACTTCTTCTGCATGTGTTGAGCCCGAGCCTTTGAAAGTGAGCCCATCTACTTGAGTTTTCTCGTGGATGATCGCTGCAGTATACTACCCTCCGCGGCATGGACCGGCTACATCCACGTAGAAGACTCCGCGTTTGTTGCCATAGTGGTGTTGCAAGGCGTCCGCCCTCGCCTGGCGACGACCACTGTGGTCTTCCCTATCCATCTTCGTGGGCAGGGGTCGAACTCTGATGGCGCGTCTCCAGAGTTCGAGCATTCGGACCCGCTCCTGAAAGTGAAAGCCGTGTTTCAAGTGGAGCCGGTCCAGCAAATGTCGTCGCGACTTTATATGAGCTAGACGTGTGTATTGGCTAGTGAGGTGGGCTTCCTTGAGCTCCTGAAAGGTGTTCACTACTCCCAAAGTGAGAAGTCTCGCGTTCGAAGTTGCGACAGGGAGGTCAAGGGCCAACTTCATCACTCTGCGGAGGATAACCTCGGGTTTGGCTTCATCATGTTTCCGCAGATGGAGATAGGGGACCGAATATAGAATTCGGCGGGTTATGAAAGCACGAGCTAGCCGCACAGCGTCCCTGCTTCGCAATCTCCGTCTCTTGTTGGAGACACGCCGGACCATTCGGCCCACTTGGTCCCCAACCTTGCGGAGCTTTTCTAGTGTTGTGTCGAGTCTTCTTTGATTGTGGATAAAGAGTCCGAGCGTTCGGAGGTCCTTGGTCTCGTGTATGGGACCACTAGCCAAAGAGAGACGTATTTGTGTAGTGTCATTAGGTGTTAGTCTAAGGTGCACACATTATGATTTGTTTGCTGCACACTGGAGTCCACAGCGCTCTGCGTAGTGATCCACTACGTGGACAGGTGCTTGCAGGTTTCCCTCCATATGCCCTATGTTTCCCGCTGTGGCCCAGATGGTGATATCGTCGGCGTACAGCGCGTACCGCACGCCTTCAATACCGCTTATCTGGGCCGGGAGATGGACCATCGCAAGGTTAAATAGCACCGGGGAAAAGCACAGCGCTTTCTGGCGTCCCCCTAGTGCTCATATCGTAAGGTCCACATTCAGTGTCTTGGATTCTGATCAGTGCGGCTCAATCCGTCAAGGAATCCGTCGCGATGCTCCATCCGTCGCGATGCTGCAGTTGTCTTTGCGCTTCGGAGAATGCGGGCAAGACCGACGGAACAGCGCTACGGGAAAGCATTGCTTTGAAAGGCACTCCACACGACGTCGGTAAGTCGGCGTTGAACTCATAATCCTCTGGACGAAAGTGCAGCGAGCACACTATGCGATTTTTCGGCTCTTTGCCAACGCGCTGTGGCAGAGGTACGGCACTTAACCACTTCGAACGGAGAGGTTGACTCGTCGGCACACAGTGATAAGTAACGTTGGATTCGCCGCTGCAACTGCCCTTGGCCAAGTTCCACGGACTGTTCGCCCATCCCACGACATCACATGGACGCGGCATTCTCGCTGCTTGTTCCAAATGCAAGTTTCACGAGCCATTAGAACCAGCGCAGCACGACGCGATAACGAAACAACCGAAACTCCAAAGTGCGCGCGGCGCAGAGTCGAGCGCGCAGAGTCGATCGAAAACGAAACCTTTCGACCACCCATACTGCTGAAGGGTAACGTTAGAATGTTATTTTTTCTTGGAATCGAAGAGCAGTAGACAAGTAGCATTTTCTTCCGTCTTATAACCTAATGAAATGAACTTTTTAATACGAGTAGTTGAGTACTAATGACATAAATTATGATGAGGCGTGCCCTCGTCATCGGGCTAGTGCCGGAATGTCGCTGGGGGGTCTCAAATCATGTCATGCATTTACCTCAATTTCTCGGTTACTAAATCTCTGCTCTCGAATATATTGACGCCTTAGACGTTCTAGAGCATTGTTTTATCACTTTAACTTGACTTCATAGTAACCTTTAGTGTCCCTTTAATCTATCCGATCAAGTGGTTACAGGTAACACCAGTACCTTTTGGTGCTTTTGCGCCTGAGAATGTTAAGCGTATCCTTTTCGGTTTTGGTCCAGTTAAGGGTCGAGGCTACATAGATGATGTGACTCATTAGGAAAGCGTGATGGATCTTCACGAGGAATTGTCTGCATCTAGTTTTCGTCCGGATACTCTAGCAACAAGTCTCAGCATGGTTTCGGTTTTGGCCGTGATGCGCGTGAGCGTTTTGGCAAGACATCCTCTCGCATCAATCAGTAATCCTAGGATTCGGACAAATTCGACTTGAGGAATGGGCTGCTCGTCTCTTGCAAAGAGGGATATGGGAAGTTGGTTAAGGGGGGGTGAGCCCCCTAACACCTTGCCTGGCCGGCCTGTACAGTAACAATTCAGATTTGTTTGGGGACAGTTGGATGCCTGTGTCTTCCAGGTAGGACTCCGTTGCGTCTACGGCTGATTGTAGCGCTTGCTCTACCTCTGCGAGTGATCCTCCCGGCCACCAAATCGGGATATAGTACGCGTATAGCGAGTGGCCTATATTAGGAAGGGATCCGAGCCTCTCCGATGAGCCCTTCATGACTATGTTGAATAGTAAGGGGGAGATGACCGCTCCTTGGGGAGTGCCTCTGGCCCCTTGTGCGAACTCCTCTGACTTGAGTTGCGCAATCCTGATGGTGGCTGTTCTGTTCATGAGGAATGGTCTTACAAAAGCTTGAAACGTTGTTCCCAGGCCTAGGCTGGCCGTGGCCTGCAGGACAAATCGACGAGATAGTGTCAAAGGCCTTGGTCAGGTCAAGGGTTAAGATCCCCCTAGCATCCCTTACGGTGCTGTTATCCCTAGTGCTGTTATCGAAAATGTGCTTCTTAAGGAGTAGCATTACATGCTTAGTGGAAAGGCTGGGCCTGAAGCCTACCATGTTGTGCGAAAACAGATCCTGGCGTTCTATATAATCCGAGATCCTGCGGAGGATCACATGCTCCGCTACCTTGCCTACGCAAGAGGTTAGCGATATCGGTCTTAGGTTGTCAAGGTTTAGGGGCTTACCCGGTTTCGGCATAAGCACAACCGAGGTCGCTTTCCACTCGTCCGGGACGCATCCGCTCTCCCAAGTCTTGTTGACCTCATTCGTTTGCAGCTTAATTGACCTACCATCCAGGTTCCTTAGCAGTCTGTTTGAGATGCCATCCGGACCTGAGGCCGACCTGCTTTTAAGTTGTGAAGTACTGTTCTGATTTCGGACTCCGTGATGGGGTCATCGAGCTCATTTAATGTGTCACATTCGATGTTGGGAAACTCCTCTGAGCGTGCTGCGCCTATCGGCAGATATCGATTGGCTACCTCGTCTAAGAACGTTTGTTCTGTTCCTCCCTCTTGTTTGTGCCTGTGAATGAGGTGGCACAATGTCTGTCTTTGATTGGTATTGGTTCGCGTGTCATCAAGCATGTATTTAAAGAGATTTCGTTTTCCCCCTGTGCGTATGCGCCCGTCGACTGCTTAACAGGTTTCATACCATTGTAGCTTAGCTAACTCGGTGCAGTACTGATCAATATCGGAAGTAGATTTTTTTAATATTTGCGGCATCCTTTTTGCCTAAAGACATTGCTGAAAACGGCAAAATTGTTTTAAAATATTAAACACTCCGCGAGCATAAAAAATAAATAAAAGACGTTATCACACTTCAGTATACTGCCCCGACTAAGACATATAACGGAATGAAAGAAAGATTGTATCATAAAGCACGTTTATATATGTCACCATTAATCAGTGAGCAGGACGTTTGCGAAACCCTTGTAAGCGTTGAAAATTTTCCACGTAGGCTGTAATCTCTACACGTGCATCACGGGTTATCTAACAAATCCAGCTTTACGGAATTGCAATATTTGTTTTTAGGTGCAGAGTTACGAATTCATAAACTTCGCGTTCCATTTTGCTTTTCCGAGCTCGCTGATATTCGGCAATTCTCGTCAAAGCTATTTCAAGTCGACACTCCATGGGCAACCGTTTATAGGCTCGGTGCGCTCCTTCAAATGTGAGAGAAGCTGTGCTCTCTCTCTCTCCCCATCAGTCTCTCTTCCTTCCTGCCTATATCCTCTCCCGCAGTGCAGGGTAGCAAAGCGGACGTGCGTATCGTCATCCTTCCGGCCTTTCTTCTCTGCGATTTTTCTCTCGTAAAAGCTATGAGTCCATAAGTGCCAGTTCTCATTCACGCTGTGCGTGGAATTGAGGTGTTCTGTCACAAATGCGACCAATTTCATTCAAATGGGCTTAGTGCATGGTAGTCCAATGAGAGCATTTCTGCGTTTCGCATGTACTCGAATCAATGAAATCAAAGTTGACCCATCTATATGTAACGCTTCCTCGTAAGTCCACTTGTGAAAATACTTTTTGTAGCTATATAAATGTATACGCTGGCGGCGCGCCACCTTGAAGTCCCCGCCCTAAACAGTCTGTGACGTCATGGATTTCGATAGCGCCTGCTCCAGAATAGATAATAGTTGTGCGGCTAAGCAATGATTACGTTGCATTCTAAAGTAGCCAGAAGAGAGCAGTAACTCTACAGAGTGGGCCTGGCGAGTTTCTAAGCGTTCTGCGCGCGATACCGTCCTCCAAAACGGGCGAACGTACTCTGAAACTCATGACGTCACACTGACGTCCGTACGGCGCCGTGGTTCGCGTTCAAAGCCCACCCCGTGTGAGTGGACTCTTTGCTGTTCTATAGTTGGCAGTGGTTCGTCTTGGAAGAAACGGCACGAAAGAAGGCGACAGGTCAGACTAGAGACGACATGGACGAGTATGTTTATCATTATCTACTATGTTGCTGGTGACACTCGATCGTCCTGTTCTCTTGTCATATGCGTCGTGTTTGTGCGAGATGGACGAGAAAGACATTAAAGGGATCTGGATATATTTGGCGGGCGAAATTTCTGACGCCAGGTGACCAGGGCGAAAGATTGAATAGAAATACGTGCAAGCGACAAAGTAATACCCTGTTGTTGTTTTTTTTCACAAGGGTACAAATTTGCAAAGTTTTAGTCCGTGAGTCCCAGATGCCATTGGCCTGCAGTCTGCGATGATGCTGTCTCAAACATCATGACTGGCATTTTCGCTTAGTGAACAGCAGAGGGCGCAAGAGAGGGCACGCATCCGGGCCTCGCTCCTCTCCCGCGCACGCGAGATGGAACCGTGTTCGCCGGCTCACCCTTATTCCCTTTCGCTCGCGCATACAGCATACGGCGTGCGGCGACGGTTTTATCGCGCTTGGACTTTATGCGGAACATCACGCCGACGTCGACGGCAGAAATGCGTCTGGAAAGTCCACATAATAGCTATCGCAATAAAAGCATTAATGCCCAGTTGAACGCCGCTGAGCGGTACCTCGAGTTATGAACTACTCGCGGACGAGCCATCGCGTTTTCATTTGGTATTACCTAGAGTTAGAATGCCAGCCAGGGCTTGCGAGGACAACGAACGCGCCGGGAAAAAAAGAACGCTTCATCAATGGGACTATAATGATTTAGCATTCCAACACGTAAGCAGCCTTAAGCGTCTCGGCCGAATTGTGATGCCTGAAGGAAGAAACGATTGAGCAGATGTCTACTGACTGGTGAAATGCCGTTTTCCCATGGGATGAGCCTCCATCGTACGATTAAAAAAAAAGGAACTCCCGCTTTACCTTGAAGCCTCTGCCTGTCGAAACAGACAACGGGACGTCTTTCGGCATTATTATGTTGCTTGGCCTACACAGAGTATGGAAATGCGAAATTGTCGTTTAAGCACGCGCACGTTCATGGTGACCCAACAGGGGATCATTTTAGAGAGAGCGCCAGAAAATGAATGCAGAGTGGAAGAGGCTTTGGTGCATATTGGAACGTTTGCCATGCGTCGGGGACTCGACCACGTTCAAAGAATTTTCAATTCGTGTCGCCAGCCGACCAACAGCTGATGTTTTGTGAAACATTACATTTGTCCATTCTTAATCCTAAAGGCGTCCTTGTTATGTATTATTAAACTGGTAATAAATAAAATGAAGAAAACGTGATCGTGACCTAATAGTTAGAGCATAAGACTGCTGAGCTCGAATTAGTTCGAGCACAGCAGTTCGATTCCATTGTAGGCCATGCATTTCTTTGGTTACCGATATCCAAAATGAGGCGAGAAAGGACTCTGCCAACATATCTGCCGCAAAGTGCGTCGAGTAAGGCAAAGAATCCTTCGCGTTAAAAAAAAAAAAAAACATTCTGCAGATCCCAAGCTCTGTGGGAATACTTTTGCACATAGCTGGCTATCCAGCTTCATTTGGCTTTCTTCAAAGGGTTACCAGATGAACCAACGGGCTTGCGTAAAGCAACACAAGCAGTTATGTTTCAAGCGAGCCTGTGTTGACGACAGAAGCAAGACGATGAATACGATGACGGTATAACAGCGGCGACATTACGACAGTGTTTTCTTTTTTTTAACTCCAGAACGAAATGGTACAAACTGTGCGATCCCTAAGGCGGTGCAGTGTCTCGCAGCGTCTTCGTAGCCTTCTCCTACGAGAAAAAAACTCGGGAATGTGGGCCGATCCCGAAGGCGAGGGTGCAGATGTAACACGACTTCCCAAAGCGTTAGCGGCGACGAGGCGAAAATGGCACACACTGACACGCTCCCCGTTCGTGAGGCGAGTAATTAAAGTCCTTAATTGTGGTGGCCGAATGGAAGCTAGCGCGCACACAAGCGCTCTAGCTCGTGCTATGTGGGAAAGGAGGTACACGTTGAAGTCGGGTCAAAGAAGTGTAATACAGTCGAAAGCCTCTGCAAACGCCGTGCCTTGGGGCTCCAAAATCCTTCGCTATACAGGTCTCTTCGTTGTACATGTCGCGCATCGCACAGCTCACAGAAGAACTTGGACTGAGTCGTTCCTTCGTCATAGAGGTCATTCCTCTGGAGTTGACGGACGCATGAGAGGAGCATGCGAACGGTTTGAACATTGGGCTGGAGTGCACGTCAGGACTGGTAGTCAGGGTTGCCAGATTTGGCTAATTTGCGCCAAATTGGCTACTTTTTGAGGCTGTTGGCGGGTAAAAAAATGCCTTGGCTACTTGGCTACTTTTTTGGCTACTTTTGACATAGCTTGACTATTGTAAAAATTGGATAGAAACTTGTGTAGCTCATATTATGCAGCAATATTACCAAATATTTAGGCCAACCCGCAACAACGACACTTCAAACCTTTTCAAGCTGGTCCATCATCATTGTCAATCTGACTCTGGCGCTTTCATTTCATGCAAATGATTTTGCACTGGTGACGTCACAGCGTGTTCCATCTTCGCATTGACGTTCCGCGTCAGGCCTTCCACCTTCCACACATAGGGCTTCTTCGATTTTAGGAGTTCAGCCAGCTAGGGCCGGTGCTGATAGGAAGGCAACGTGAGGAGGGATCCTAAGACAACCCGAAGCTGCCCGAAGTTTGCAAAATCGAACACTTGGATACAGTGTACTGTAACTTGGACAGCTGGTCACGGGATAAACGTAAACATGCTACCAGCATGTCAGCGGCCGGTCTGGCCGGCGCGCTCTTGGCGTAGTCGGTCCATTTATGTGTTCCGAGCTTGAAAATATACAGCTGTATTCTGGAATACGATCACTTTTGCGAGATTTCGCGCGACTGGGCATCTCACTTTGCAGAGCGTAACAAACGGCCTGCGACGCGTCCGATGCCAAGACGCAAAATCGCACGTAAATAATCGCGAAAGCGATCGCTCGAGGATGCCTCGAGCTTTGACCTTCTTCGAGAAATGTGCGCCAAGATTAACTCAAACATTTACACTGTGATTCAGATTTGTAATAATATTCTAGTAATATTACATGCTGATCAAAGCGCTCTTAGATGTAGTCATTTATACACGTTTCATAATATTTTTTGTATGTTCCTGCATTTACTAAAAACAAATTTACGTGTTGACTGTGATAATGTCTTCACAGTTGCATAATAAATGAAAATACAACGTTTTTCCCTAGCGTGGCTACTTTTTTGGCTACATTTCTGTACGTGGCCAAAGTTCGCTACTTTTCTGGCTACTTTCCGAGATTTTTTGGCTACTTTTCGCATTTTGGAACTCGCAACCTTGGAGTAGTTAGACAGGTGGCGCATTGCTGATGGAGCCGAATAATAAACGCGCAAAGCTTCACGATATGGCTCAAGACCACAGCAGTGATTCTGGATATCTTTCTAGGCCACTGAAAAATACTTCTTCACAGTATAATTAAGGAGAAAATCTGAACAGTCCTCGTGAACTGCTCCGGCAGCAGCGAAATCTTCTTAGCTCAACATCTCCATGCAAACCCCTAAAAGAGCACGAACGCGATGTTGAAGATCGTATTTGGCGAGAAGGCCGTTTCTTAGAGCCGGAAAAAACTCGGTGCCCTTCCACTCTATCAAGGATGATGACCAGCGAAGCTGTGCATGTGGGCTACTTAATGGCGAACTGCGCCTCCACCACGAGTCGGCCTGGCATTGCACTATCTTCGGGATGGGCCCATGTATGGGGAGTGCTTAACGCCTGCGTCACCTCCGCCGCGGGTCGGCCTGGTATTTCGCCATCTTCGGCATCGGCCCACGCATGAGGAGTTTTGTGTTCACATGTACGCGATCCTGGGGGAACTGGCCTTTAACAGCTCCACTGTAATTGGCTGTAAAATAGTTACGTCATTGTGTTTCTTAATCAAATAATTAAATAATGACGACAACAAACGCGGAAGAAGTCGCACGAGCGCGGTAGCGCCGAGGGGGGCCAACGAGCCAGCTTATGGATATGCTTATGGTTTAAGTTATGAATATGCTTAAGGTTTAGCTTATGGTTATGCTATACCCGTGCCTTGTGTAGTTTTGCAAATTGCTTATCAATGATATATACCATAAGTTATGCAGGATTATTAAACTTCTTTGTTCATCATTGTTGGGCACATTGTCTTGCGATTTCTGTACAGCCACAAACACAGCTCTCTGTGTCGGTTGTATCACTCTCTTCTCCTTCCATGTTGAATGCGCACGCCTATTCCCTGGCACGCGGTTATATAGTCGGCCTCCGCGATAAACACGCGCTTGCGGCGAACGTCCAACGACGACGCATAGCGCGCGGCAGTGGTCACCTGCGCCGACTCCGGCGCAGGTGACCATTTCCAGCCAATTCGGACATACGCCGGCTCGCGCGAAGCGCGGTGTAGACTAGCGTAGTGAAGCTTTTCGCTTCAAAAGTGGGCCCAGTGAGTGCGTCACCACGGACGTTGCACATTGAACGCCGGCCACTGAGCTGCTGCCCATCGCAATGCCTCTTTATATTTCTTCGAGCTACGAACTCCTCCTCGCGGGCAAGCGAGTGCGTTGCTTGCTTGAAAGCCTTTATTGAAAAAAAAAGAGAGGTGTAGCCCTTAAAGGGCTCTGAAATGGGTGGAGTCCCTATTCCGGGACCGCATTGGTACGAGCCGCCAGCTTAGCCCTCCGGACCAAGGCCTTTTGGGCCTGGAGGTCCGAGCAACGGAGCAGTGGGAAACAGCTGAATTGAGCTGACAAGCCCAAACCATGTGGTAGGTGTCAGCCACCTCCCCAGAGTATTGGCACTTGCCAGTAAAAGGAACAATCGAAATGTCTCAATATTGCCGGGCACAATGAAGTCTTAGTGAAAAGTCGGATCAAGATGTGTTCCTTAACCTTGCCAAGGCCCTTTGCGGGCTGTTAGGAATGGCCGTACGGGGTGGCAACGTGCCAGCTTTCAGCCCGCTGCACGTGTTCCAATCCAACCAGACAAGGCGCACTTCAGAGAACTGCGGATGACCGGCAGCCACGTGGCGCGCGGTCAGCTCAGGAATGTGGTTCTCGGCCGCGCCACCCGGGACAAAGCAGAGTTCTACGAAGCCCTCTGACGTCGGCTCCGGACCTTTACACCTGTGTGCGGCACGTGTATGTGAGTCATCATCCTCCTCCAACAGCCCTCGCCCTCCTCCAAAAGGGCGGGTCATCTTCGGGGACGTCGAACGGTGACGTCGAACGATGACTGGACGAGCGTTTCCGTCCACTGGGAATCAAGGGGGGATCAAGTGCTTATAAGCAGCGTTTGCCGGCTGCTAGAGTGTGCTCGTCGTCGGGAGCTGAGTGCTCGTTGTCATGCTAGAAATGTACTAGTGAGCTGTGTGCTCGTAAGCTGTTTGCTATATGCGTCGTCTTGCGTGCTCCATATGGGAGTCACGCTAGACTGTCGATGTACCTCATGTTTCAACTATAAATTTTGCAAATAAATCCTGCTCTCATGAGTCCCGACGAAGAGTCAAGCTCCTTCCTACAGCTACGACTGCCAAATCTGACAACTGTATGGCAGCGGTGAGATCGGCCTGCGGCTCTTAAATCGGCGTACGACTCGGAGACAGCAACGGCAGCTGACGGACGTTGGCACATGGGGAGCGACCGGTATCCTGATCAAGTTGCAGGCGACTTGAGATTAACCACCTCTTGCAACTGACTGGATAGGGCGGGGAAGGACTGGTGATATGGTGCTGCTTCAGTGGGTAAGCGTTTGGTTTTGGCTGTAAGATTTGCCAGGCTTCAATTTCTCTGTGTTTTTGGATTTGATTCGCTGGGATCTTTTACTTGTATTTTGATTTGCGTGGGTATCGCAACAAGTATTGTGTGACAGCAGAGCCAAAGCTTAAAGTAGCGACCATGGTCCTAATGTGTTTGACGAGAGCTGACCTGTTGTGGTTGTGTGAAGAGATCGAGGTAAACGTAGATGAGGTCTTGACGGAAACAGAAATTCGTCAGACAATTCTCGAAAGTGAGAATGATTTGAAATTGATAGAACAAATGAGTAAACGAATTCTAAACAAAAAACGGGAACAGGAAGCAATTAGGCAAGAGCAGGAAGAATTTAAGCAGGAACAGGAAAAGGCTAGGCAGGAACTGAAAAGAATTTCTCAGGAAGAAGGCCTAACAGAAGTAACGAGGCAGTACGTTGATGCATTGAACGAAGAGATTCAAGGTTTGGAGCAGGAAATCGAGCGAAGTCAACAGCGGCTTGAGAAATCTGTAGGCTGGACGCAGCGAAAGTGGGGAGTAGATAGTAGATGTCAGTCGAAAGCCGACAGAAGTAGTAGTACCTGTGAGAGTAGCAGCACGTTCACAGGTGAACTCGAAGTGCTAGAAGCTAACCATTCCTTAGTGGCAACAGAGCCCGTTAAAGGCCAGAGTGAGAGCGACGAGGCGCTGTGCCAACAGAGTACTGTAGAGATAGCTAGACCAGCTGCGAACAAATTGGCACAGTTACCGCACGTGTGCGTCGCATCTCATGGTAGCAAGGTCGTTAGCGAGGTACAGAATACTACGGACTTGACAGACGCGAGCACCCATGTCGAGTCAGATCTGCGCGCCGAAGTGAAGTGCCAGCTGGACGATGCAGTTGAGAGTAATTCTCAGGATTGCGAGCTCCATAGCTCAAGAGAAAACAACTGCATTGTTCAGGGATCGGTGCGGCTCTCCGCCAGTCTAGGTAGCCTAGAGATGGATGATTTAATTAGGAATCATTCGGACTGTGCGCGTGAGACAGCGATCGAGACCGACGGCCTGTGTGTCGATGCACAGCGTGAGTTGGGCAATGCAGTAGAGGGCAGTTCGCAAGAGTGCGAGTTGCATAACTCGTGTAAAGCCTGCTGCATTGTTCAAGAGTCGGTTGAGCTGTCTGCCACTCGAGGCAGAGAGAGTGTTGATTTAAATGAAAATCAATCAGACTGTGCGGGTAAGAGACCGATCCGGGCCGATGAGATGTGTAACGGCCAGCACGAGGCACCAGAGGACAGCATAACAGGGAATTCCAAGAGAAAGCGCCGCAGAAAGAAGCGCCCTAAAGACAGGAATACGGTGACTAATGTAGCGCCGCCAAAGACGGCGAGAGACACAAAAGGGCAGGGCGCGAGGAAAAGAAAGGTGCGGTCGTCACTGACGATGTTGACGCATCAAACACGTTCGAGCCACCGGTCAAAGGGGGACCGAGAAGCATGTTCTGCACGGACGCGGACAAAGGGCACGGGGCAGTTAAATTCCTCGTCGTTCCGTCGTTCTCTTCGAAGCTCAGCGTGCAGTACGAAGAAGCGCAAGGTAGCAAGACGAGACCAGTTGGGGAGTAGCAACGCGGTCAACCGAGTTCGTGTTGAAAGCGGGGCGCGAGGACGCAAATTGATACGGGACTGCAACGTCTTGGGGGAGCTGATAGTGAGTCAGCCCTTTTGTTGTTCCTCGGCAGCCAGAATAGCTTTCAAACCGCGGCCATCTCGAGTACGGCTCAAATAGTATGAGTCAGTTGTAAACGTTTGAAAAGGGAGGCCAAGAGAGCTTCCGTAGAAATGCAACGTTCTGTTTTGTTTTATTTTTTGAGCATTGGATAATTTTCGCGATTTAAGTTTCTTTCAATATGTAAAAGTATGAGCTTTGTTTATGTTTTAGTTTAAAAAGCTCCGAGGTTTGAAAGATGGGTTTTAAGTAAACCTGTAGTCTCGCGAGATGTTCATTAATGAGTACATAGGCTTTCTTTTTTGTGTGTAAGTAACCTGAGTGTCAAGGTTATCGTTGAGAGGCCTACGGTAACGCGCGTGTGTTTTAGTAAACCTTCTTTTTTTATGTTTTTTTTATTTTCCAAGGTTAAGCGCGTAGATTTTCAGTTAGTGTATCATTTGCACTGAGAAGAGCTCTTAGTTCCTTTAGCGCGTGTCCTGTGCGGACGGAAGGAAGCTGAAGGTTTATGACTCGGTTGCTCGTGTGTGTTGAGGGCAGCCGAATTCTGACTTCTCTAGTACGCGTGCGTAGAGCTAGTTATTAGAAGACACATTTGTTCGAAGGTGCCTCTGTGTTGCGTAAGTTACGCAAGTTTGGTTGATCGGTTAAGGAACGTGTCCGGTGTGGACTAAAGGAACATATGTGAGTAAGCGTGATAAAATCTTTGTGTATGACGCAAGCACGTGTTCGGAATAGGGACCACAAAGCTAGCGCGATTGTATTGACGTACCTATGGAGCTGGCCAGACGGTTCAGTGGAAACCGTACATGAGATAAGTACGCCACTACGATAGGATAAGAACAGACTGTTCGTGAACGTAGGCTGCTTAAGTTATGTTTGGGTATTGGTGTTTGAGAAGCCTTCGGTTTAGTTCTACGTAAACCTTTGCTCTTATGCAGTGCGACGGTCAGGTTTGGTCAAACTCAGGGGGAACGTGAACGCTCGCCTTGGCGGCACGAAATTCTGGGGCAAAATTTGGGATTCCCAGTTGAGTGACTTGCATTGAAATATTGATAGGAAGCCTGGAAGGTTAACAGCTAATTCCGGGAGTTTGAACGCTAAGCGGTATTGTGTTGCCGGGTCGACTCTTCTGTGCCAGTTGTTGTAAGATGGTTGAAGGCATTCCAAGTACGCAGGGGTTGCAGAGAGCAAAGCCATCGTCTTGCTCGCCAGCCATTCTCTTCCTGCCCAGCGGTTGCCAGCACTGGCCAGGCGAGATTTTCCGGGCCATGGAGGAGCTGTTAGGAATGGCCGTACGGGGTGGCAACGTGTCAGCTTTCAGCCCACTGCACGTGTTCCAATCCAACCAGACCAGGCGCACTTCAGAGAACTGCGGATGACCGGCGGCCACGTGGCGCGCGGTCAGCTCAGGAATGTGGTTCTCGGCCGCGCCACCCGGGACAAAGCAGAGTTCTACGAAGCCCTCTGACGTCGGCTCCGGACCTTTGCACCTGTGTGTATGTGCGGCACGTGTATGTGAGTCATCATCCTCCTCCAACATCCCTCGCCCTCCTCCAAAAGGGCGGGTCATCTTCGGTGACGTCGAACGGTGACGTCAAACGATGACTGGACGAACGTTTCCGTCCACTCGGAATCAAGGGGGGATCAAGTGCTTATAAGCAGCGTTTGCCGGCTGCTAGAGTGTGCTCGTCGTCGGGAGCTGAGTGCTCGTTGTCGTGCTAGAAATGTACTAATGAGCTGTGTGTTCGTAAGCTGTTTGCTGTATGCGTCGTCTTGCGTGCTGCATATGGGAGTCACGCTAGACTGTCGATGTACCTCATGTTTCAACTGTAAATACTGCAAATAAATCTTGCTCAACTAAGTCCCGACGAAGTGTAAAGCTCCTTCCTACAGCTACGACTGCCAAATCTGACAGGGCGTTGGGTATTGGCGATGCGTATCTTTGTAATAGGTCGTGATATCTTTGAGTGTAACACGATAGTTGCCTTCGGATTCCAGGTACTCGTGGTCTAACTGGGACGTCCGGTAGATGAGTGCTCGGGCCACCTTGTTCGCGGCTTCATTCCCTGCTAGGCCCTGGTGGCTCGGAGTCCAGACCAGGCAACGGGGGTAGGATCGATTCCCCCGTTGCGATCTCCAATATTCGTTCCGGTAGCGGGGTGGCCCAACCAGCTTCATAATTTCGACAAGCCCCGCGCGAGCCGGTTATGATATATTGAGACCGGGGGTCACAGGCAGCTAGGGCAATAGCTACTTCTTCTGCATGTGTTGAGCCCGAGCCTTTGAAAGTGAGCCCATCTACTTGAGTTTTCTCGTGGATGATCGCTGCAGTATACTACCCCCCGCGGCATGGACCGGCCACATCCACGTAGAAGACTCCGCGTTTGTTGCCATAGTGGTGTTGCAAGGCCTCCGCCCTCGCCTGGCGACGACCACTGTGGTCTTCCCTATCCATCTTCGTGGGCAGGGGTCGAACTCTGATGGCGCGTCTCCAGAGTTCGAGCACTCGGACCCGCTCCTGAATGTGAAAGCCGTGTTTCAAGTGGAGCCGGTCCAGCAAATGTCGTCGCGACTTTATATGAGCTAGACGTGTGTATTGGCTGATAAGGTGGGCTTCCTTGAGCTCCTGAAAGGTGTTCACTACTCCCAAAGCGAGAAGTCTCGCGTTCGAAGTTGCGGCAGGGAGGTGAAGGACCCACTTCATCACTCTGCGGAGGATAACCTCGGGTTTGGCTTCATCATGTTTCCGCAGATGGAGATAGGGGACCGAATATAGAATTCGGCGGGTTATGAAAGCACGAGCTAGCCGCACAGCGTCCCTGCTTCGCAATCCCCGTCTCTTGTTGGAGACACGCCCGACCATTCGGCCCACTTGGTCCCCAACCTTGCGGAGGTTTTCTAGTGTTGTGTCGAGTCTTCTTTGATTGTGGATAAACAGTCCGAGCGTTCGGAGGTCCTTGGTCTCGTGTATGGGACCACTAGCCAAAGAGAGACGTATTTGTGTAGTGTCCTTAGGTGTTAGTCTAAGGTGCACACATTATGATTTGTTTGCTGCACACTGGAGTCCACAGCGCTCTGCGTAGTGATCCACTACGTGGACAGGTGCTTGCAGGTTTCCCTCCATATGCCCTATGTTTCCCGCTGTGGCCCAGATGGTGATATCGTCGGCGTACAGCGCGTACCGCACGCCTTCAATACCGTTTATCTGGGCCGGGAGATGGACCATCGCAAGGTTATATAGCACCGGGGAAAAGCACAGCGCTTTCTGGCGTTCCCCTAGTGCTCGTATCGTAAGGTCCACATTCAGTGTCTTGGATTCTGATCAGTGCGGCTCAATCCGTCAAGGAATCCGTCGCGATGCTCCATCCGTCGCGATGCTGCAGTTGTCTTTGCGCTTCGGAGAATGCGGGCAAGACCGACGGAACAGCGCTACGGGAAAGCATTGCTTTGAAAGGCACTCCACACGACGTCGGTAAGTCGGCGTTGAACTCATAATCCTCTGGACGAAAGTGCAGCGAGCACACTATGCGATTTTTCGGCTCTTTGCCAACGCGCTGTGGCAGAGGTACGGCACTTAACCACTTCGAACGGAGAGGTTGACTCGTCGGCACACAGTGATAAGTAACGTTGGATTCGCCGCTGCAACTGCCCTTGGCCAAGTTCCACGGACAGTTCGCCCATCCCACGACATCACATGGACGCGGCATTCTCGCTGCTTGTTCCAAATGCAAGTTTCACGAGCCATTAGAACCAGCGCAGCACGACGCGATAACGAAACAACCGAAACTCCAAAGTGCGCGCGGCGCAGAGTCGAGCGCGCAGAGTCGATCGAAAACGAAACCTTTCGACCACCCATACTGCTGAAGGGTAACGTTAGAATGTTATTTTTTCTTGGAATCGAAGAGCAGTAGACAAGTAGCATTTTCTTCCGTCTTATAACCTAATGAAATGAACTTTTTATTACGAGTAGTTGAGTACTAATGACATAAATTATGATGAGGAGTGCCCTCGTCATCGGGCTAGTGCCGGAATGTCGCTGGGGGGTCTCAAATCATGTCATGCATTTACCTCAATTTCTCGGTTACTAAATCTCGAATATATTGACGCCTTAGACGTTCTAGAGCATTGTTTTATCACTTTAACTTGACTTCATAGTAACCTTTAGTGTCCCTTTAATCTATCCGATCAAGTGGTTACAGGTAACACCAGTACCTTTTGGTGCTTTTGCGCCTGAGAATGTTAAGCGTATCCTTTTCGGTTTTGGTCCAGTTAAGGGTCGAGGCTACATAGATGATGTGACTCATTAGGAAAGCGTGATGGATCTTCACGAGGAATTGTCTGCACCTAGTTTTCGTCCGGATACTCTAGCAACAAGTCTCAGCATGGTTTCGGTTTTGGCCGTGATGCGCGTGAGCGTTTTGGCAAGACATCCTCTCGCATCAATCAGTAATCCTAGGATTCGGACAAATTCGACTTGGGGAATGGGCTGCTCGTCTCTTGCAAAGAGGGATATGGGAAGTTGGTTAAGGGGGGGTGAGCCCCCTAACACCTTGCCTGGCCGGCCCGTACAGTAACAATTCAGATTTGTTTGGGGACAGTTGGATGCCTGTGTCTTCCAGGTAGGACTCCGTTGCGTCTACGGCTGATTGTAGCGCTTGCTCTACCTCTGCGAGTGATCCTCCCGGCCACCAAATCGGGATATAGTACGCGTATAGCGAGTGGCCTATATTAGGAAGGGATCCGAGCCTCTCCGATGAGCCCTTCATGACTATGTTGAATAGTAAGGGGCAGATGACCGCTCCTTGGGGAGTGCCTCTGGCCCCTTGTGCGAACTCCTCTGACTTGAGTTGCGCAATCCTGATGGTGGCTGTTCTGTTCATGAGGAATGGTCTTACAAAAGCCTGAAACGTTGTTCCCAGACCTAGGCTGGCCGTGGCCTGCAGGACAAATCGACGAGATAGTGTCAAAGGCCTTGGTCAGGTCAAGGGTTAAGATCCACCTAGCATCCCTTACGGTGCTGTCATCCCTAGTGCTGTTATCGAAAATGTGCTTCTTAAGGAGTAGCATTACATGCTTAGTGGAAAGGCTGGGCCTGAAGCCGACCATGTTGTGCGAAAACAGATCCTGGCGTTCTATATAATCCGAGATCCTGAGGAGGATCACATGCTCCGCTACCTTGCCTACGCAAGAGGTTAGCGATATCGGTCTTAGGTTGTCAAGGTTTAGGGGCTTACCCGGTTTCGGCATAAGCACAACCGAGGTCGCTTTCCACTCGTCCGGGACGCATCCGCTCTCCCAAGTCTTGTTGACCTCATTCGTTTGCAGCTTAATTGACCTACCATCCAGGTTCCTTAGCAGTCTGTTTGAGATGCCATCCGGACCTGAGGCCGACCTGCTTTTAAGTTGTGAAGTACTGTTCTGATTTCGGACTCCGTGTTGGGGTCATCGAGCTCATTTAATGTGTCACATTCGATGTTGGGAAACTCCTCTGAGCGTGCTGCGCCTATCGGCAGATATCGATTGGCTACCTCGTCTAAGAACGTTTGTTCTGTTCCTCCCTCTTGTTTGTGCCTGTGAATGAGGTGGCACAATGTCTGTCTTTGATTGGTATTGGTTCGCGTGTCATCAAGCATGTATTTAAAGAGATTTCATTTTCCCCCTGTGCGTATGCGCCCGTTGACTGCTTAACAGGTTTCATACCATTGTAGCTTAGCTAACTCGGTGCAGTACTGATCAATATCGGAAGTAGATTTTTTTAATATTTGCGGCATCCTTTTTGCCTAAAGACATTGCTGAAAACGGCAAAATTGTTTAAGAATATTAAACACTCCGCGAGCATAAAAAATAAATAAAAGACGTTATCACACTTCAGTATACTGCCCCTACTAAGACATATAACGGAATGAAAGAAAGATTGTATCATAAAGCACGTTTATATATGTCACCATTAATCAGTGAGCAGGACGTTTGCGAAACCCTTGTAAGCGTTGAAAATTTTCCACGTAGGCTGTAATCTCTACACGTGCATCACGGGTTATCTAACAAATCCAGCTTTACGGAATTGCAATATTTGTTTTTAGGTGCAGAGTTACGAATTCATAAACTTCGCGTTCCATTTTCCTTTTCCGAGCTCGCTGATATTCGGCAATTCTCGTCAAAGCTATTTCAAGTCGACACTCCATGGGCAACCGTTTATAGGCTCGGTACGCTCCTTCAAATGTGAGAGAAGCTGTGCTCTCTCTCTCTCTCCCCATCACTCTCTCTTCCTTCCTGCCTATATCCTCTCCCACAGTGCAGGGTAGCAAACCGGACGTGCGTATCGTCATCCTTCCGGCCTTTCCTCTCTGCGATTTCTCTCTCGTAAAAGCTATGAGTCCATAAGTGCCAGTTCTCATTCACGCTGTGCGTGGAATTGAGGTGTTCTGTCACAAATGCAACCAATTTCATTCAAATGGGCTTAGTGCATGGTAGTCCAATGAGAGCATTTCTGCGTTTCGCATGTACTCGAATCAATGAAATCAAAGTTGACCCATCTATATGTAACGCTTCCTCGTAAGTCCACTTGTGAAAATACTTTTTGTAGCTATATAAATGTATACGCTGGCGGCGCGCCACCTTGAAGTACCCGCCCTAAACCGTCTGTGACGTCATGGATTTCGATAGCGCCTGCTCCAGAATAGATAATACTTGTGCGGCTAAGCAATGATTACATTGCATTCTAAAGTAGCCAGAAGAGAGCAGTAACTCTATAGAGTGGGCCTGGCGAGTTTCTATGCGTTCTGCGCGCGATACCGTCCTCGAAAACGGGCGAACGTACTCTGAAACCCATGACGTCACACTGACGTCCGTACGGCGCCGTGGTTTGCGTTCGAAGCCCACCCCGTCTGAGTGGACTCTTTGCTGTTCTATAGTTGGCAGTGGTTCGTCTTGGAAGAAACGGCACGAAAGAAGGCGACAGGTCAGACTAGAGACGACATGGACGAGTATGTTTATCATTATCTACTATGTTGCTGGTGACACTCGTCCTGTTGTCATATGCGTCGTGTTTGTGCGAGATCGACGAGAAAGACATTAATGGGATCTGGATATATTTGCCGGGCGAAATTTCTGACGCCAGGTGATCAGGGCGAAAGATTGAATAGAAATAAGTACAAGCGACAAAGTAATACCCTGTCTTTCTTTTTCACAAGGGTACAAATTTACAAAGTTTTAGTCCGTGAGTCCCATATGCCATTGGCCTGCAGTCTGCGATGATGCTGTCTCAAACATCATGACTGGCATTTTCGCTTAGTGAACAGCAGAGGGCGCAAGAGAGGGCACGCATCCGGGCCTCGCTACTCGCCCGCGCACGCGAGATGGAACCAATGGAACCGTGTTCGCCGGCTCACCCTTATACGCTTTCGCTCGCACATACAGCATACGGCGTGCGGCGACGGTTTTATCGCGCTTGGACTTTATGCGGAACATCACGCCGACGTCGACGGCAGAAATGCGTCTGGAAAGTCCACATAATAGCTATCGCAATAGAAGCATTAATGCCCAGTTGAACGCCGCTGAGCGATACCTCGAGTTATGAACTCCTCGCGGACGAGCGAGCGCGTTTTCATTTCGCATCACCGAGACGCAGTTAGAACGCCGGCCAGGGCTTGCGAGGACACGGAACGCGCCGGGAAAAAATAACGCTTCATCAATGGGACTATAATGATTTAGCATTCCAACACGTAAGCAGCCTTAAGCGTCTCGGCCGAATTGTGATGCCTGAAGGAAGAAACGATTGAGCAGAAGTCTACTGACTGGTGAAAGGCCGTTTTCCTTTGGGATGAGCTTCCATCGTACGATTAAAAAGAAAAGAAACTCCCGCTGTACCTTGAAGCCTCTGCCTGTCGAAACAGACAACGGGACGTCTTTCGGCATTATTATATTACTTGCCCTACACAGCGTACGGAAATGCAAAATTGTCGTTTAAGCACGCGCACGTTCATGGTGACCCAACAAGGGAGCATTTTAGAGAGAGCGCCAGAAAATGAATGCAGAGCGGAAGAGGCTTTGTTGCATATTGGAACGTTTGCCATGCGTCGGGGACTTGACCACGTTCAAAGAATTTTCAATTCGTGTCGCCAGCCGACCAACAGCTGATGTTTTGTGAAACATTACATTTGTCCATTCTCAATCCTAAAAGCGTCCTTGTTATGTATTAATAAACTGGTAATAAATACAATAAAGAAAACGTGATCGTGGCCTAATCGTTAGAGCATAAGGCTGCTGTGCTTGAATTAAACAGTTCGACTCCATTTTAGGTCACGCATTTCTTTGGTTACCGATATCCAAAATGAGGGGAGAAAGGACTCTGCCAACATATCTGCCGCAAAGTGCGTGGAGTAAGGCAAAGAATGCTTCGGGTTAAAAAAAAAACATTCTGCAGATCCCAAGCTCTGTGGGAATACTTTTGCACGTAGCTGGCTATCCAGCTTCATTTGGCTTTCTTCAAAGGGTTACCAGATGAACAAACGGGCTTGCCTAAAGCAACACAAGCAGTTATGTTTCAAGCGAGCCTGTGTTGACGACAGAAGCAAGACGATGAATACGATGACGGTATAACAGCGGCGACATTACGACAGTGTTTTCTTTCTTTAGCTCCAGAACGAAGCGGTACAAACTGTGCGATCCCTAAGGCGGTGCAGTGTCTCGCAGCGTTTTCGTAGCCTTCTGCTACGAGAAAAAGACTCGGGAATGTGGGCCGATGCCGAAGGCGAGGGTGCAGATGAACACAACTTCCCAAAGCGTTAGCGGCGACGAGGCGAGAATGGCACACACTGGCACGCTCGCCGTTCGTGAGGCGAGGAATTAAAGTCCTTAATTCTGGTGGCCGAATGGAAGCTGGCGCGCACACAAGCGCTCTAGCTCGTGTTATGTGGGACGGGAGGTACACGTGGCAGTGGTGTCAAATAATTGTAGTACAGTCGAACGCCTCTGTAAACGAAGTGCCTGGTGGCCCCGAAATCCTTCGCTATACAGGTCACTTCGTTGTACATGTCGCGCATCGCACAGCTCAGAGAAGAAGGTGGACCGAGTCATTCTTTCGTCATAGAGGTCATTCCACTGGAGTTGACGGACGCATGAGAGGAGCATGCGACGTCAGGACTGTGAGCAGTGTGAGTACACTGGGTCTACTGCTGATGGACCCGAATAATAAACGCGCAAACCCTCACGTTATGGCTCAAGACCACAGCAGGGATTCTGGATATCTTTCTAGGCCTCTGAAAAATACTTCTTCACAGTATAATTAAGGAGAAAATCTGAACAGACCTCGTGAACTGCTCCGGCAGCAGCGAAAGCTTCTTAGCTCAACATCTCCCATGCAAAGCCCTAAAAGAGCACGAACGCGATGTTGAAGATCGTATTTGGCGAGAAGGCGGTTTCTTAGAGCCGGAAAAAACTCGGTGCTTTTCCTCTCTATGAAGGATTATGACCAGCGAAGCTGTGCATGTGGGCTACTTAATGGCGAACTGCGCCTCCGCCACGAGTCGGCCTGGCATTGCACTATCTTCGGGATGGGCCCATGTATGGGGAGTGCTTAACGCCTGCGTCACCTCCGCCGCAGGTCGGCCTGGTATTTCGCTATCTTCGGCATCGGCCCACGCATGAGGAGTTTTGTGTTCACATGTACGCGATCCTGGGGGAACTGGCCCTTAACAGCTCCACTGTAATTGGCTGTAAAATGGTTACGTCTTTGTGTTTCTTAATCAATTAATTAATGACGACGACGAACGCGGAAGAAGTCGCACGAGCGCGGTAGCGCCGAGGGGGGCCAACGAGCCAGCTGTGGAACAAGACGGAGACTCTGGAGACAATCGTGATAATGATAACTTTATGTTAAGACACGGGTGCGATCCTGGGGGAGGTAGTACTTAACAGCTTCGCTGTAACAAACGCAGCGTCGATGACGCCCCTCACTTGCAAGAAAAAATCGCATTACGTGAATGTGACTGTGTTGTTGTTGTTGTTGTTTGGCCTTCGGGGCACATACCCAGTGATACATACCCAGTTACCCCAGTGGTAAACCCACCCACGTCTTTTTAACTGCATAATCTTCGGTATCGGCGTCACGAGAACGAGCGAATGCGTCTACATACCAATTACGGAAAATGGGGTTGAACTCGACAAAAATGCTTCGGAATAAATAAATAAATAAATAAATAAATAAATAAATAAATAAATAAATAAATAAATAAATACTGTTAATGAAGAAAAAGAATGGGGAAATAGGTGCGAGTCCTGATCTCGTGGTATAGAGGTTTCCTTTTTTTTTGTTAATGCTATAAACACTCATATGGAGCCATTTTTAAACTCGTAGAGCGAAGTCGGGTTATGAGGGGCCGGCATATACACATGCCTAAAGAGCGTCTTAGAAATACCGCTCCCTCCGCTTCCTCCACTCGCACTTGCGTCGGTACTTGCAACCATAGCGCATCCATCCGCAGCACAGTTTCGACAAAAAATATTACGTCTTCAATCCTTAAGGTCTTTCAGGGCTCGAAAAACGAAGAGGAAAAGCCCAGCAAATGGAACAAACACGCACGTGCTCAAAGAAACACACGAGTGCACACAAGCGCGCAGGCGCGCATGACGTCATCAAGAGGGCAAAAGTTCGCATCGCAAGCTGTGCAGGACTTTCTGAAGGCAACGTAAAAAAAATGCGCGGGATTGTAAGAAGATCGAAACATTGGTATGGGAATAGGCTGTGAGGCAGCTGATCCCGAAATGATCGAGCCCGATGACGAAATTACTACTTCTTGCGGCACGTTATGCTTAACCCATCAAGTAAGCCATGTTACACTCGGCATCAATTTGTTTTTCTTTTAATGTCTCTTCTTTCCATCGTATCTCCTCCAGGAACGATCCACCGCGTGGTTTCCGCAACATTTGCGCGCGTCTGTCCCTGGCTCCTTGAAGAATGGGTTATTCACAAACCACGTCTGGACACCCAGCGGCATGCAGTGCTGGAGTTAAGCTATCCCTCGCGCGCGACATACCCACAAAGAATTATAGGCAGATCTGACGCACATCTTGGAATCGAATGTGAAATGAAGCTTTTCGGTAATCTGTTAATCACGCGGAACACATTTGCGCACTTCATTCCTGCTTCTCTATAGCGCAAAAAAGGAACTAACTGCATATTGCGTCCGCATTCGCCCAACCGCGCTTACGTAATGTGACTCTGTGCGCGCGTCGATCGTCTCGCAAGAGTCGCGTTGGCACGACAGACATGTGCACGAGTGCGATTTTTTTTATTGCGATAAAGACTTGCCCTTAAACCATATTGTGACCAAACGCGGTTTGAGCGCCGGGTTGCTGCTGTGCTGGGACACCCAGCTTTGGTCTCCTTCCCTGAAAGCACGCCTTCCCCGACCGACTCTCCACGGCGGCTTGCGCGGTTCTTGCCGACTCAAAAAATTGGCTGGGGCTTAGGTAAGGGTAAGCCTGGATATCTCGAAGCGAAAAGGTTTCATGATACTTATGGTTATGCTTTATGATTTAGCCTATGGATATGCTTGCGGTTTAGCTTATGGATATGCTTATGGTTTAAGTTATGAATATGCTTAAGGTTTAGCTTATGGTTATGCTTACTGATTTAGCCCATGGTCATGTTTACGGTTTCACTTATGGATATGCTTTGGTTAGCTTATCGTTATGCTATACGCGTGCCTTGCGTAGTTTTACAAGTTGCTTATCAATGATATATACCATAAGTTATGCAGGATTATTAAACTTCTTTGTTAATCATTGTTGGGCACATTGTCTTGCGATTTCTGTACAGCCACAAACACAGCTCTCTGTATCGGTAGTATCTCTATTCTCCTTCCATGTTGAATGCCCACGCCTATTCTCTGGCAAGCGGTTATATGAGGCGATAAACACGCGCTTGCGGCGAACGTCAAACGATGACGCATAGCGCGCGGCAGTGGCCACCTGCGCCGACTGCGAACACGCTTACGGAGCCAATTCCGACATACGCCGGCTCGCGCGAAGCGCGGTGTTGACTAGCGTAGTGCTTTCCGCTTCAAAAGTGGGCCCAGTGAGTGCGTCACCGCGCAAGTTGCACATTGAACGCCGGCCACTGAGCTGCTGCCCATCGCAATGCCGCTTTATAGTTCTTCGAGCTACGAACTCCTCCTCGCGGGCAAGCGAGCGCGTTGCTTGCTTGAAAGCCTTTATTGAAAAAAAAGAGAGGTGTAGCCCTTAAGGCGCTCTGAAATGGGGGGAGTCCCTATTCCGGGACCCCATTGGTACGAGCCGCCAGCTTCGCCCTCCGGACCAAGGCCTTTTGGGCCTGAAGGTCCGAGCAACCGAGCAGCGTCGCCTCCCACTGCTCTCGGGTTGGGTTATGGTTGAGGGAAAGAGCTGAATTGAGCTGACAAGCCCAAACCATGTGGTAGGTGTCAGCCACCTCCCCACAGTATCGGCACTTGCCAGTGAAGGAACAATCGAAATGTTTCAATATTGCCGGGCACAATAAAGCCTTAGTGAAAAGTCGGATCAAGATATGTTCATTAGCCTTGCCAAGCCCCTTTGCGGGCGCTGGGTATTGGCGATGCGTATCTTTGTAATAGGTCGCGATATCTTTGAATGTAACACGATAGCTGTCTTCGTATTCCAGGTACTCGTGGTCTAACTGGGACGCCCGGTAGATGAGTGCTCGGGCCGCCTTGTTCGCGGCTTCATTCCCTGCTAGGCCCTGGTGGCTCGGAGCCCAGACCAGGCAACGGGGGGCAGGATCAATTCCCCCGTTGCGATACTTCTCCAATATTAGTTCCGCTAGCGGGGTGGCCCAACCAGCTTCATAATTTCGACAAGCCCCGCGCGAGCCGCTTATGATATAGTGAAACCGGGGGTCACAGGCAGCTAGGGCAATAGCTACTTCTTCTGCATGTGTTGAGCCCGAGGCTTTGGAAGTGAGCGCATCTACTTGCGTTTTCTCGTGGATGATCGCTGCAGTATACCACCCCCCGCGGCATGGACCGGCCTCATCCACGTAGAAGACTCCGCGTTTGTTGCCATAGTGGTGTTGCAAGGCGTCCGCCCTCGCCTGGCGACGACCACTGTGGTCTTCCCTATCCATCTTCGTGGGCAGGGGTCGAACTCTGATGGCGCGTCTCCAGAGTTCGGGCACTCGGACCCGCTCCTGAATGTGAAAGCCGTGTTTCAAGTGGAGCCGGTCCAGCAAATGCCGTCGCGACTTTATCTGAGCTAGACGTGTGTATTGGCTGGTGAGGTGGGCTTCCTTGAGCTCCTGAAAGGTGTTCACTACTCCCAAAGTGAGAAGTCTCGCGTTCGAAGTTGCGACAGGGAGGTCAAGGGCCAACTTCATCACTCTGCGGAGGATAACCTCGGGTTTGGCTTCATTATGTTTCCGCAGATGGAGATAGGGGACCGAATATAGAATTCGGCTAGTTACGAAAGCATGAGCTAGCCGCACAGCGTCCCTGCTTCGCAATCCCCGTCTCTTGTTGGAGACACGCTGGACCATTCAGCCCACTTGGTCCCCAACCTTGCGGAGCTTTTCTAGTGTTGTGTCGACTCTTCTTTGATTGTGGATAAAGAGTCCGAGCATTCGGAGCTCCTTGGCCTCGTGTATGGGACCACTAGCCAAAGAGAGACGTATTTGTGTAGTGTCTTTAGGTATTAGTCTAAGGTGCACACATTATGATTTGTTTGCTGCACACTGGAGTCCACAGCGCTCTGCGTAGTGATCCACTACGTGGGCAGCTGCTTGCAGGTTTCCCTCCATATGCCCTATATTTCCCGCTGTGGCCCAGATGGTGATACCGTCGGCGTACAGCGCGTACCGCACGCCTTCAATACCGTTTATCTGGGCCGGGAGATGCACCATCGCAAGGTTAAATAGCAGCGGGGAAAGCACAGCGCCTTCTGGCGTCCCCCTAGTGCTCATATCGTAAGGTCCACATTCAGTGTCTTGGATTCTGAACAGTGCGGCTCAATCCGTCAAGAAATCATTGATATTCTCGAATGTGTTTGTGCCACAGTGGGTCTCACTGAGGTGTGCTAAGATAGTGCTGTGTTTGATGTTATCGAAAGCTTCCTTTAGATCTAAGGCCAGGACAACCTTATCGCTGTGAGGGTGCTCCGTTGGCTGTAGTATGCCGTGATTGAGATGTAATGATATGTCTTGTGCCGACTTGTGTGGGCGGAAGCCGAACATGGTGTATGCAAAAGTGTTACGCTTTTCCATATATTCTGAGAGCCCATCTCGCACCATCGTATCAATTAGTTTGCCCACACACGATGTGAGGGAGATAGGTCTCAGGTTGTCCGTATTAATTGAGCGCGTTGAGTTGCTTGGACAACGAATGCACCCCCCCTCCCATGCCTAAAATAACACATTTCACCAAAGGGACTATATAATGCTTTAGCATTTCCACACCTAAGCAGTCTTAGGTGTCTCTGCCGATTTCTTCTGTTTTTCCTTCTTTTTAATACCCCCTGTATGCGTTCTTTAGCCGCGGTTTAGTTGCGCGCGTACATTGGAGCGGTCGTATCACCAACGCGAACGACTGAGCTATGCAATCTCACTGCGGACAATTAAAGCTACTGTATATAGTACCAAAGGTAGCATATTTGGTAGCATACACGGGAACTCTACGGACAATGCCCTAGCGCATATGCTGCGGTCCGACAGGCACTCCAACGCGCCGCCATGTTTGGCTGAGAAAAAAACAATCCCGCTCCGATCGGGTCGTCGTCAGAGGCACCTGAGAGATTTGAGAGCAACTTGGTAATTTAAGGAGATGCCCACAATCGTGGCGTTTTGCTGAGCGCTTATGTGGCGACGAACAGCTGGTTATACAGAAGCTAGAACAGTTAACTCGGTTATTTCTTTTTGCATAACGAACGACCCTAATGAACGACCTATAATGTAATCAGCGCAAGCTGACGAGAATGCGAGGAGGACGCGCGCATGAAATTGAAACGGGCGCGCAAAACGCATAATCCGTCGTAATAAACGATAGCTGTCTCAATCATTTCGTCCGTAAGCCGCGCTCACGTGTAGTCGTCAGAAAGTCGGAGCGCTTTCGTCGTATTGTCGTCAGGGGGCGCGCGCAATTGGGTGTCAGGTCGCGTGTCAGAGCGGTGCTCAAACGGGTACACTGAGAGGCAGCTTTGTCACGGGAGGTCCTATCAGAGCACACGAGAAAGGATAAATACTTTATCTCGGCAGGAAGTGTAGTGAATTTGCTGCCATATATGTTGGATTCAAGAGAACAAAGAAATGTGAAGGCTACAGGAACAGACACAACGACGGTGAACTTTATAGGATCCTGAGGAGCTTCCGCGGGGGCCCCTATCGGGGAGCCGCGGAAACCGCTGGCCACTTCCAAGTCGGAGCAGGAATACCGTGATGTTCCGCCCTTTCTTGGGCCCTCTGGATTGACTGTAGTTGTGTCTGGGGCGATGGGCTCTGGAGTGCCTCTTCCCAGTCGGCTTCGCTGGATAGAGGGCCGTTAGGCAACGCGGGGCATTGCCAGAGCATGTGCGCTAAGGAACAATAAATCTCATTACACTACGGACAGCTTGAATCGACGTCTGTGGAGATACGGCCGAGAAAACCCCGCGTGGGTTAATGAGCCCGTCTGGAGCATTTTAAGTGAAACTGACTGAGACCTGTCTAACTTCGGGTGAGGAAGAGGATAGGCCCTTCTACTAAGCCGATAGTGAGAGGCTATTTCATGAAAAGTAAGGAGCGGGTCGTTCTGCTGGATTTCATCCTGTGCCCATAAGGCCTCCAAGCCGCCGCCGCCGCGCGTTAGATATCGCGCACGGTCATGGGCAAGCTCGTTGAGGTTAGGTATGTTCTGATGAACGTCCGTACCCATATTGGCGGGAAACCAAGAGACGAAGTGAGTGCCAGGGTTTGCTCTCTTTTCCAGAATGGAGGCAGCCTCTAGGCCTAGGTTACCCGATTCGAAAGCTCTGATGGCAGCTCGTGAGTCTGTGAAAACGTTGGCACGCGAGGGGTCGGTCATGGCCAGGGCTATGGCGACCTGTTCCGCGACTCCGCTCGTAGCTAACCTAACCGAGGTCGAGGAGCGTAATTCCCTTTTGCCGTCAATGATTGTCAGCGCGAATGTGCTAGACTTGCCGTACTGAGCCGCGTTGACAAATACAGTCGAATCTTGGTTCTTGCCGGCCTTCGCCCGTGCTCGGGCTTTTTTCCTCCCTACATTGTATTGCGGGTGCATATTCCGAGGTAATGGGCTGACCACAAAGGTTGCCCGGCCCTCCCTGGATAAGGTGATTTGCTCTTCGTTGACATTTCTGCGGGCCATGCCGACCCCGCCTAGGATGCGTCTCCCTGCCCTGGTTGACGAGAGCCTGACTACCTGAGCGGTGACCTGCGCTTCGATCACTTCATCCATGTCGTTGTGCATACCGAGTTTGCTTAAAGGGACACTAAAGGTTAATATTAAGTCAACGTGGACTGTTGAAATACCATCCCAGAAACCCCGAAACGCTTGTTTTGTGCGAAGAAGAGACTTGTTTTAAGAGAAAATGCGTTCTGAAGTGTCCGCGTACCTCCAGAGCAGTTCAAATCGCCCGCCCTCCGATCGAGGAGTGGTGACGTCATGGTCTCACAGTGACGTTGCGCCGTCGGTGAGTAAAACGGCGCCCGCAGACGGCGCTACGGCTTTTCTGCGCAAAACGCAAACGCGCGCCCAGAAACAGAGCCAAGACAGAGCCGACAGCAGCGCGAAATCGGAACTATGCTGGCTAGCGGAAGGAAAAGCGCGCGACGATCAGCTGGTTCTTGATTTTATGACGCCAACTTTGACGCTTGTTGCAATGGACGACCCCGACAACGACAAATTGACTCGCGATGCTGCAGTTGTCCTTGCGCTTCGGAGAATGCGGGCAAGACCGACGGAACAGCGCTACGGGAAAGCATTGCTTTGAAAGGCACTCCACACGACTTCGGTAAGTCGGCGTTGAACTCCTGATCCTCTGGACGAAAGTGCAGCGAGCACACTATGCGATTTTTCGGCTCTTTGCCAACGCACTGTGGCAGAGGTGCGGCACTTAACCACTTCGAACGGAGAGGTCGACTCGTTGGCACACAGTGATAAGTAACGTTGGATTCGCTGCTGCAACCGCCCTTGGCCAAGTTCCACGGACCGTTCGCGCATCCCACGACATCACATGGACGTGACATTCTCGCTACCTTTTCCAAATGCAAGTTTCACGAAGCAGCAGAACCAGCACGGCACGACGCGATAACGAAACAACTGAAACTCCAAAGCGCGCGCGGCGCAGAGTCGAGCGCGCAGAGTCGAGCGAAAACGAAACCTTTCGACCACCCATACTACTGAAGGGCGACGTCAAAATGTTATTTTTTCTTAGAATCGAACAGAAGTAGACAAGTAAGATTTTCTTCCGTCTTATAACCTAATGAAATGATCTTTTTAATAGGAGTAGTTGAGTACATGTGACATAAATTATGATGAGGCTAGTACCGGAGGCTATTATCGTGCTAGTACCGGAATGTCGCTGGGGGGTCTTAAATCGTGACATGCATTTACCTCAATTTCTCGGTTACTAAAGCTCTGCTCGCGATTATATTGACGCCGTAGACGTTCTAGAGCATTGCTTTATCACTTTAACTTGACCTCATAGTAACCTTTAGTGTCGCTTTAACTCCTCTATTCTTGTCCGTTTCCCTTAACCACCCGATCTATGACCTATCCCCCACTGTGGGTACGTGCGACAAACATTCACAAGTACGACGACGACGACATTGTTTGAACAATTCTTGTGCTTGAGAGCCATGACAGAGGTTCATATTCATGATCAACTGCTGGACACTCTGTTGTCTCCACCTCCATGTGTATCACGGGGCGTCGGTCAAGATTCAGTTGGTGTTCGGAAAAGACTTAATTTATAACTAAATACTACGAAATCGTCCGAAATAAGTGAACGAAAAATACCGCACTCGGAGCATATCAATATTGTCGCCCTGACGCAATCGAAAATTCATCCACTGTTTCCTAGAATGAGGAAACTGCCCACCATGAGCGAAGAACACTTCGCTTGCTGAATAACACCAGTTTGCCTTCTCTCTCTCTCTATCTCCCCCCCCCCCCCCCCCCCCCGTCTAAGCAAGCTACGACAGTCACCAAGAGAGGAGACTCCCAGAGAAAGAATTTCCGAAACGGGAACTAAGTTGTCCAAACTGTGTTTCTAAAATGCTTTTTCTTTTTCTTAGATATAGGAAACGGCGGCAGTATGGGAAGAAAGTGATCGACCGTCTAACAGTCACCACGAATTTCTTACAGCATTCACTCGCTTCTTCATCTTCTTTCCTTCTTCAGAATATATGGCACATTTGCCCAAAAGCCGGGGATTGTCCAGTGCTGCGCAAAACCTAAATACGAAATTACTGCGCTTAATTATCCTCCTTTGCGCAGTTTTTTTCCCTCTTCGCTTGATTTACCCGGCATAAATCTCGGCGTCTCTTCTCAAGTGCCATTCCATGCTTGGCCAACCCCGCAGTGGGCATACTGCGTGCCGCTCCCGTAGAGAAGGAAATCGCTCGAGCCCCCAGCGCACGTGCAGTCGTTCCTTTTCTTGCTCCCACAGAGCCTCCGACGCTCCAAGTGCGCGCACGACCTAGTCGCCGCTTTCGGTCCGTCCACGTCTCTCCAACAACCGACGCCGATGTCCGACTCCGACAACTCCGTGAGTACGCCGTGCCCACCCGAGGCGCCATTGCTCGCGTCCGATTCGCTGGCTCCGTGGCCGAACGCGTGTAGCCGAACGCGGCACAGGCTTTGCCGGCGCAAGCATTTGCGAGGCGGCGCACTCGGTTCGCCGTCGCAGTGTGATCGGCGAGCGCACTGCTGTGTACCGCGCCCTCTCGCAATTTGAGAAAAGCGGGTGACGCAATTCTTTCTGATTATCGAGCAACACATGTGACGGATTGAAGGCGCTTTTCGGAAAAGTGAGGCGTTGTTTCGCCGGCGGCCGGGAAGGTACAGCTCGGGCCGTAGCTCGTCGACACGTCATCCTGCACACCCGAGGACCTCTTGCACCTCAGAGGCACCGCGCTGTCTGCGCCGTGCTTAGAGAAAGTACGATTGTGCGACATAATGCACGCTATTGTCATTTTTTTTTAGATAGAAATTGTTTTTCTATCATGACTTCTTCGTTTTCATTTCGAACAGCCTTCTTTAATATCACTTGTGGAATATAGCGAAATTCGACGTGGTTGAATTTCCTGTAGTTAAAAAGTCAGCTATTATTAGGCCGAAAGCCCTTCTAGTTTGTGTCGGCAGACCTGACCGTCGGAGTGTCCGCCGAAGCGTCATAACGCCGTATGAAGACAGATTGAAGAATGAAAAATGATTGATAGTGACAGTTAAATGAGTGATAACGTTATCGGAGATTTATAGAGTTTAATAATGACTAGGAATGACTAATAACGAATACTAATGACTTGTAATGACTACTAATGAATCAGAAATGACCAATATGTCTAACGACTCCTTGTAATGACCACAATTGATTAGAAATAACTTGAAATGTCTATAATTAGTAAGGACCAGAATGACTACTAATGACTTGTAATGACAATTAATGACTGCCAATATGTCCAATATGTCTAACGGCGGTTGTAATTAATGACTACAATTGATTACAAATGACTAAAAATGCTTACTCGTGAACAGTAATGACTAATAATGACTGAAATGACTTGTAATGACTACTAAATGACCAATATGTCTAACGACGAATTGTAACGACTACAATTGATTATAAATGAATAAAATTGCTTAGTAATGATCAGTAATGAGTATATGTGCATCAATAAACCTCATCTTATTGTTGTGCAGATAAACTGAGGTGTCGCTGACACAATCAACTCCCTTCTAAGATGATACGCCTCGCGTAGCTCTCTCGCTCGGATATCTCGCCACCGGCACAATATCTTCACTTCTTTGAGGATCGGCTCACAGGGGCATGCCACGCAATGAGTAGGAAGGTGCCCATTCGTCTTATTCTTAATCGACAATTCATGCTCACGCATGATTAATTCATGCTTCAAGCATGCTCACGCGTGCTTCTTCCTACGCTAGCGCATAGGAAGAAGCACGAATAGGTCCCAAGGGTGCGGAATAAAGCGCACCAATTCTTACGTTGATTGCAGTGTTGGGGTAGTCTATCAGATTCCTCTATCATGCGGCAAAGTCTACGTATACGCCAAACAGGAAAGTGCGTGGTTATACGCATGCGTGAGCATGAATTGTCGATTAAGAATTAAGCGAGTGGACACCTTCCTTACTCATTGCTTGACATGCCCCTGTGAGCCGATCCTGAAAGAAGTGAAGATATTGTGCCGGTGGCGAGTTATCCGAGCGAGACAGCTACGCGAGGCGTATCACATAAGAAAGAATGGAGTTGATTGTGTCAGCGACGCCTCAGTTTATCTGTAGAACAATGAGATGAGGTTTATTGATGCACGTAGTTATAGTTGCGTGCTGCTCGAACAGAAATTTTTTGGGTGATTACGGTTTCTCCACGCACGCGGAGTGGCGTATTCCTGAGATGTACTTATATGCAGTCTTCGTAGAATAAAGTTTAATTGCAAGTCTGCGCCTGTCGTAGTGTGCTCTCTCTCTGTGGTCGTTTGTTTGCGCAGTTATAAAACTATTTGCTAATATGCACCAACTCGCCCAACAAAAAGTTCTGAGCTACATATTGCCTATTCCGAAACCTCCAGCCGTGTGAACTTCGACGCCATAGCGTTGCGCAACAGATCATGAGGTCGTGGACTCGATCCCGGCCGCGGCAGCCGCATTCCGATGGAAACGGAACGACAATATATATATATATATATATATATATATATATATATATATATATATATATATATATATATATATATATATATATATATATATATATTTTTCGTGTACCGTGCTTTCGGTGCATGTTTGCGGGACTCCGGGGGGTGGGGGGTAAAAATTGTTCTGTAGCTCTCAATTACAGCGTCTTTCATAACCCCGTGGACAGTTTCGCTACGTTAAACCGCGTAATTTAGCATTTACCCTATTCCAGAGCTCTTCCGTCAGATGTCATGGTATTCCGCGTTCGCAAAGGAAGTGCCGAGCGTAAATCGGAGTCCAACGCGCGCAGGACACTGGGTTCCCACCTGCGGAGCCAACGGAACTGCAGTTCGCCGCCGGTGAAGGCGTCGAGGGCGTCGAAGCCGTGGTCTTGGACTTCGACTCGACCATCACGTGTGAGGAGCCGGACAGCGAGCAGGGTAAACACGCGCGAACACTCATCTGATTATTCCTTATCAGCATTCAACGGCTCGTGTATCAAATCAAACTTTGGAATGAACACCGGCACACCAATCTCACGTCTGTCCATGTAATGCCCAAGGTATCGCACGTGTTACTTTGAGTTGGATGTCTAAAAATACGGATGTCTATATTCAAAACTGGCGCGCGAAACCCAACGCAATGTCCACCGTTGCGCTTCCAATGTGCTGGAGTGAACATTGGCTGTGAATTTTATTGCGATAGCAATTACATGGACATTCCTGGCGCATTTCTTCCGTCGCCTGAAGTTCCGTTTAAAGTCCAAGGTAATAAATTGGTCGCCGCGCGCCGTATGCTGTATGTGCGAGTGTAAGCGTGGGAGGGTGAGCCGGCGAGAGCGGCTCAATCTCGTGCACGCAAGGGAGGGAAGCGGGGAGGAAGCGCGCCGACTTACGTAGCGTGCGAAAGGGGAGAAAAGGGGAGGGGCTCCGGGAAAGGGGAAAGCGACTCCGGGCTGCCTGGGTGGTCGCGCGCGCCCGCCCTGGCGTCTGCGCCTTTAAGGCCATCAGCGACGGGACGCAGTCCTCCACGTGCTGTATTTCGCGTTGATGCGAGACGGAGGAGGAAGGTCAGTTCGCACGCTGAAGCTGTCGCGCTTACTCACTCCAGCGTTTTGACAGCGAGTTTCCGCGGTCATTGACTTAGATGTGTTTATGTTTGCTTGTGCGCGCATGACACCGGGGATGATTGTTAATTTAGTCAACAATTTACAATTTTTAATTTAGTTAATTTACAAGTTTATGCGGCCGATAAAGCTACTATTCTTACTTCGTATAGCCGCCCCTAATTTGCAATCGCAATCGATGCTGCGCCTATCGGGCTATACTGCGACTTTTACTGATTACTGATCAATAAACTAATGTGTTAATTAAGCTCCAACAAAAAAAAATAACATTTCTTCGTTTTATATCTGTAGGAATGTACTTTCCGGGGCCAGAAATAAACATGAACCAGTTTATTGTGTTTTTCTTGATGTGGAAATGTGCTTGGACATTGCAGGGTTAAGCGCATCGGCGCAACCCCTGATATTAGCCGCAATTTTTTTTCCTTCAGTATGTGGAACAACTGGGCAAACTAGATCGAATGTTCGTGGCAACCTAAGAGCGCAGTGGCAACAACGCCTTTGTACAACTGAAAGAAAACTTGTACAAATGCGCCAGCCAATTACATTTCCTCGTTTCCGTGATGTCACGGTGAAGGCGAATTTTAATTTTTTTTGCTCAGTATCGGCGTCCCACGAAAAAATATGTACACAAGTGACGAAACTGTCAAAAGAACGCCGATATGTGAGGTACGTTTATGAAAACTACCGTGCTCCGTCATCAGTGGTCTTCTGGCACGAGAAAAATGTTATTTATAGGAATTACTTCGGCAATCATAAAAATTATTTAGTCAACTTCGTACTTTTACAGCACAGCTGTTAAGGGCTAGTTTCCCCAGGATCGTGTCCGTGTGCAGACATGAAGCTCCCCGTACGTGCGCCGATACCGTAGATAGGGAAATGCCGGACCGATCCGCGGCGGTGGTGCAGTTCGCCATTAAGGGGCCCACATACACAGCTTCGCTGGTCATCCTTCTTCATAGTGTGGTTGTGCACTGAGCTACTTAAATTGATTTGCTGACTTCCAATGGGAAAGCTGTTGTTGCGTCGTCAAGTCGTTTCCAATGGCCTGCGTCCTGTGTAACTTTCCTTTTCCTATCCTTTTCTTTTTCTTTCTTCTTTTTTTCTTTAGCTTTGCTAGTAGCGCGCGAGATAGGAAAATCGCCACGTGATTGCGCGCCCGCGAGCCGCGACGCCTTCCGGTTTCAAAAGTGTTTCTGATCGCACTGGGATACACTGAGGCTCTGAGAGCAGAGCTTGTACTGAAGTCTTACAGGGCCGAGCTACGCTTAATGCGTGCGGCCTTCCACACGCGCGTGGACGCGTGCGGAAAACTGCACATTTCGCACGTGCACGTGCATAAATGTCGCTTTGCACTGGGTTAGCACGAACAGTTTAAGCCGAAAGTTGTACACGTTAAACGCCTATATGTGCGAAATGCGGAGCATTCCGCACGCGTGCGGGAGGATCCACAGGTTTGAGCGCAAGTCTGCCCGTCCTCGGGCGTTGGCGACCGTGCAATGGGACATACAGGGTGTCCCACGTAACTTGAGCCAATAATTTAAAAAATGAAAGGCGCGTCGCAAGCGAATCGAACCGAACGCATACTATTCGCAATAGCCTATAGTAACTCAAGACTTTTTTTTCCCGATAACTCACTAAGTTTGGTTACCCCACTTCTTAATTATTGGCGGAGGACCCAAAGTATGATTCGCAGATTTGTAGAGCACATTCAGAAACCACCAATCGACTTGTTTCCTTTACGATACGTCTCACGTAGTCCTTTCTTCCGGGTTGCAAAGAAAGCCCGCGAAATACGAAAAGAAAAAAAAAAAGCCACGTGACGGAGCGCTTGCGCAGTGGCATCGTGCTGCTCTCAAGCTTGCGTTCGGTGAAGAACGTCGGCTCCCGTCGGATGACGGCCAAAATCCGGGCTGCTGGCCCAGCCCTGCCGATGAGACGAGGAACGCCCTGCCGCTTCCTCGTCGCCAGTCACGATACAGCCGACCTTGATCTAAATTAATCGGTGAGGCGGCCGTACTTCCACGAGAAATGAAGACGCTCAATTGAATAATTAACGTAATTACGCTAATTATTTTGTAAATAATTACCTTACACTGCATATTCGAGTCCAGGAATTATAGCCGCTGAGCTCCCATGGCGTATCCACTTGGAAGGAATTGTGTGGACAGCACCAGTTTTGAGATATCAGTTTTCAAAGTGTCTGTCGAAATTCATTGGCGTCCCAGTTATTTTGGTGCTTCAGTGCATAAAACAGCGGTTTCTTAAAATAGATATCCACATTTTTTTTTTTTTTTGCTCAATTTTCTCTTTGCAGTAATGGAACACTGTACAATGCAGCGAAATAAATTCGTATCTGGACCTTCGGGTACCCTCAGGTTTTCTTTTCTTCATTTCTTCTTAATAAGTGAAACCTCGTTTAACGAAGTTGAAGGGGGAGCCAGAATTACTTGTGTACATCCATTACTTCCTTACATCTATCATTGCATGTGCAGCAATATCAGCTCCGTGTGGATTTTGCAAGGGGAATTTCACTTACTTCCTCGCATTCGTTATTTCGTCATATGTAGTTTCGTTATTTGCCAGTGAATCTCGCATGTATCCTTTGAGGTTGATAACGAGGGTTAGCCCCCTCTGCACTGCAATATCATCCCTACGAATAAGCAACAATGATATCACTCCTTCGAGGAAGCTCGCATAGAAGCACTCCCTACAGACGCATTAGGTAACCAAGTTGCAGTGGTGAAGCAATCTTTCACAAATCTATTTTCATACATATGGTGAGAAAAGGTGAATTACTAGCAGAAAAGAAATTGAAGCAGACTTTCTCTTTTAAACTTCGCGCGGGAATTTCACGGCCGATATGTCATTTCGACGCCAATGTCTCGTACTTTGCACTTTGCAGTAGTTTCTCGTATTTCGGTCGCTTTCTCCCACGAAAACTCGTCAAAGCTCTCTGTTTATTCTAGATGGTTCTTTTACAATGCAATGAAGGGGATTTTTATGGATAGCCGCCATCCTCCGCCTATGTTTATGCCCCGGCCCTGCGGGACATAAAAATCGAATAACAGGTCACCTCTTCCAGTGGTCTCCAATCACCCCCGTCTCGTGCCATTGGAACTCGTCTTATGCCTGCAAATTTTGCAATTTGATCCCACTACCTAATTGTCCGTCGTCTTCGACTGCACTTTCCTTCTCCTGGAATGTATTTTGCAACTCTAATAACTCACCGGTTATCTGCCTTGCGCCCTGTAAGGCCTGCTGAATTCCATTTCTTGCACCTAATGTCAACTCCGCTATCAGCTACGTGCCCCCGCTTGCTCTCGAAACTTCTCGAAACTTGCCAAGCTTGATTCGTAGCCGATATTTACCAAAACAATTAACTAGGCCCACGCACACATTGGCAATCACCCATGACGTCATGGAATCGTGATGGTGCGCAAGCTTAAAAGCGGCGTCGCCACCCGCGCTTAATTGTCTGTTTTCTCGTCTATCGATCCCTCTCTCGCGAGAAGGATAGCTTACTAGTACGGCTAAGATAACCTATTTTAATGTCTCTTCCTAATGTCGCTAATCCACGTCGGGAGGCGTGCGCCGGCGTCAACGCGCCTTGTGCGTCCTCCATTTGCATGCGTGACTCGTCTTGCTCGCTGCAGGATACGCGGACGCGCTCGCCGACCTGGTCGCCGAGGCGGCCCTGGAGCTCGGCAGCCCTCGCCGCCTGCTGGCCGACGAGCAGAGCGATGACGACTCGCTCGACGACGACGACATGAAGGTATGCCGTACGCCGCGGTCGACGCACTACCCGAGCAACTATTTTCGAGAAGCGCGATGAGACGAGCACGAGAAGGGAACCACGACAGGAATATAACGCTGACTGTCGACTGCATTGGAAGAAGCACCGGGCATACAGTTTAGTTGGCAGTCGGCGCTATATGGTCCTGTTGTACTCGTTATATTTCGTCCCAGCGCGCTGCTTCAACAGACCTTCAAGCTGAAGCAACAAAGAAGAAAAAAAAAACATTCAAGTTGCTCCTGAACAGGGGCTTCACTTCGCGGTTCGTGTCACTGGTGGTACCGCACCTGTCGGCACCGTTTGCTGCCGTTCCGTACAGAGCAGGAAAACGTAAGGAGCGTTTCACGGCACTTGCGGGAGTACAGGAGAGCGAGTAACGGAGCTAACAGGGCGAAGGGTAGAATTCGTGTTTATCGCTTCGCGCTGGTCGCAACCTTGTTGGTCAGTGACGGCACTTATAACTGATATGCTGCGAGTTTACCTTGCCATACGGTTCTCAGTCAAATCCTTGATGCAGTCAATACAAACAAGTAAGCACAGCGCTTACTGCCAGCTGACTCGATCTTTTTCGGTAACAAGGGATTGTCTTTTTTTTTTTCAGTATAACTTACAACAACAGGACACACAATAATACTGATAGTGTTTGCATTTGTTATCCTTTCTTAACTTGTTGTTGTACCTTTTCCCTTCGCAGGACAGTGCATACTGCATAATACTCATTTATACCCATTTTATGCCGTAAATCGGCTGGATATAATAAAATAATGGCACCGCTCTATGCCACTTTCATCCCTGCGATCATCTATACCACACTTTTAATAAGCTATATGGATTGCCTTTTTTTCTTTCCTTTTGCGCTTTTTGAACAGTTGTCACTAACAGCAATAATTCATTTTTTTTCCTGATTGCTAGTGCTCTGTTGCAACGACGTCGTCTTCAGGCTAAATCTTCTTGGACAGATCAGCAAACTTAAATGCCCGGAAATTCTAGTGCTTTCTCTTCTTTTGCTTAAGTCCCACATATATAACGTTAAATATGTTGTAGCAGTTTGTTTCTGTAGGTTAATTATAAAAGTGTAAAAAAGCGCAGATTTGCCAATTCCATGCGACTAGGGCTATCTGTGTCGCCAAGCCATGCAGTTTATATTGCATGAAGTAAATGAAGGCGGTCATTGCTCCACCTAGAGAGAAGCTGTGGCCCTTCTGCTCGAGCCACCTCACAACTCTCTCGAGAGCATTTATAATGGTGATAGTTCATGTGAAGATGAAGTTCCAGCGGAGATGCTATAGGCGCCGATGGACGAGTGAACGTTTGTGAAACTTCAAGCAGAACAACTAAAACAAAAGTAAAGTCAGTTCCGCGCAGTAAAAGCTGCCAAAACAGCGAAGCGGACCGTCGTTTTCTGAAGTTTGAACTCGTGTTCAGCGCGATTTTCATGAAAGCCTTTTATCTCGTTGTCGCCGTTTTGCTAGATTCGAGCTCCGGTTCCGGATTGCGCACACTCTTCAGATGCCTGAGGTTGTGATCAAACCACAGTCTATCACACACCCTGTAGCTGTGGCCACACTTAGGGTCGAGGAATTCTCTCTTGAACCGTCCATCGGCACCCTCCATGGGAGGAATTTCTCTGCGTCGACGTCTCTGCTCGGCCTCCTACTCTCGGAGTGGGGCGTTAGCTTCCCTCCGCTGGCGCTTTGCTTGCGCTTCTCGCTCTCGAAGCTCGGGATTTGCGCGACGTCGGCGCTGCCGCTCGCGCCGAACGGAATCCGCGGGGCGAAAGGGCGCGCGCCGGCGAAACACCTGCTCCTATACCCCTATCCTCCCCCTGCCTCGGCGCACGCTGTGCCCCCCCCCCCCCCCTGCGTGACACCAGACGCCGGACGGCGAAGGCTCGACTTAGAACAGCTCCGCTGTTAAAAGGCAAGTCACGTGAAAGAAAGCTCTCGTAGAGGAGCAGCCCGACTTTAAGAGATCATCCCAGCGATGAGAGACGATTATTCATCCGAGCATGGTGACGGACCGGCACGTACGCTTTATTGAATAATCGTAATTGTGGGGTTTACAATCAAATGACAAGAGATGCACAGCAGCCGCACGTACGAAAGAAGGGAAAACTGCTAGGGGCCAGCAGTCGGTTGGAGTACCGACAGATGCGCTATTCGTTCGTAACGAGCACCATTCCCAGCACGAATATGCATGCAGCGTCTGTGGGTGACAGATGCTTTTTTTGCGTGCAGGGGCACGCGGGAACAAGCGGAACGAACGGAGCAGGATGCGAACGGTTCGCTTTACTAACCTTTATAATATCCCTCCCCCACCCCACTTTATTCTTGTCGCACGTGCTTGCCGCCAGTGTTCATTTCGGTGATTTTACGTGCCGAAATCACGATCTGATTATGAGGCACATTAATTTTTACCCTCTGGGGTTCTTTAACATGCAATATAAATACATGAGCGTCTTTCAGCCAGTAGTCATGCGCCTCTTCACAAACCGCAGCCTCTCCGCGGGCCATGGCGACAGATGGTGACGGAATCGACATAAGCGCTTGCTCTAAACGCAATTAAACGCACTAAACGATTGCAGTATACAGCAGGCGATGCAAGTGGGCGCACTATGCCTTTTCAGACTACAACGGTCGCTAATAAGTGGAGGAAATGCTTGCATTTTTATTTATTTTTGTCCATTAGGTGAATGGTAGGAATTGGTTCCTCATCTGACGTTCCAGTGAGCAGACAGTGTATTGGCCTCGAGGACATACCGTGGCGTCATGTGCCGGAACCTCTCCGTGACGTAGAAAGTGACATTGCGTGATACCGGCTGCGAAGTGTTCGGCATTTCCAGCGGCTCAGCCGCGCTCACTTCTGAGTATTTACCAGTTGTGTGTGTCTTGGCCGCAAAGCAACCTAGCGCGCACATCGCCGTCATGTAGGGCAGCAAATGCGTTTAGCGAGAGAGCAGCCTGATGCTTTTATATTGCTTATTCAGTTCGCATGATCTTTCATAAAAGTAGTTTTCTTGAAGTAAGTAAAAGTGCGCAGTTTTGACACAATAGCAATGCTGTTCACAGCGTTCGTCTCGGGCATGCAGTGAGGCTTGCCACTTTTGTCAGAATTATTGCGGGACGAAGATTTATCGCCTGTCTATTAGGGTACGTTGAACTTCAACCGCTTACATCTTTATCTTCATAAGCCGCACTTCTCCGGTGTGAGCGCGTGAAAGTCGCATGCGTTTCTGCGCAGGATACATTGACTGATGTTACATCATGGTATGCACGCTACAAGCACGTTGTGCGTCGCTTGCTCGACCCTTACGATCACGATATTATTTCGTTTTCAGTGCCTTTATCAGCCAAGCATCTCGCTGCCGCTTCGTTTTGGGGCACGCGGGAAGACTCACATCGGGCTCGATCGAATACATGAGCCACTGAGCGGTAAACCACAGATGCTAAAAGAGTGGGCAACTAAATTTCTGCCTCGGGGATGACACACATTATCCACAGCCGCACAATCGAGGCTTAGCTCGCCCAGCCAGGGAGCTGCGTTGGCTGCGGTAAAGGCGGGAACGCGAGTCACGCGATGTCACTTCCTACGTCAGAGCGATAGCAGCGCCAGTCTCTCCAGTGGTGGACCTCGAGCTCAATATACACATGTGCAGCACTGTTTTCTTAGTAAACACCCAACAAAAAGCGCTGAAAGGTACGCCAATCGGTTTCTTAAGGTATTTAATGTACGCTTTTAATAACGGTGAGTTCAATTATTATAATAAAAAATTGGCGCGGCATTCATCTCTTGGAGATGACTTGGAGACGTTTAGTGCCATTTCCAATGTATCATTTTATGTGTGTGCAAATGGGGATTCCATGCATATGTTATGATTATTATGAAGAGCGGCACATACCCAGTGACCCAGTTGTCGTGAAATGAAAATGGTTATAGATCGGGACATCGATATCCTAGGCATCCCAAGAAGGCTTATCAAATTAAAGAGGTTTATGTTAAGGACGCTTCTGTTCTGAAAATCAATGAGCCATATGGAAATCAGCGCCGTGTTTTTCTTTTCCCCTTCTTTTTTGCAAGGTCTATGTCGGAGATGTGTAATCGTGTCTATCAAACATGTAGCCCAAATCTGCACCTTGCTTATGAAGGATATGCTGCACATTCATTTTGCAATAGTAGTGGTGGACTTTCGTGAATATTTTAGTTCGTAGCTTTTGACAAAAAAAAGGCCGGAGTGATCATATGCGAACCGAAAACGAGCCCGTTCGGTGTAAAATGCAGTGATGGATCGGCATTGGATGCTACGGCGTACAGTGCACCAAGTAGCTGTTCGACTGACTAAAATTCGTAACACTGGTTACATGCTGGCATCAAGATTGGTCGTGCGTTGTTCCAGCATTGGCTGCAACGATAGGCCACACTTTAGTCAAATACCCCCGTCGGGGCTCACGTCGATGCCAGCTTTTCTTTTTAATATAGTTCTAAGCTTCACTCAAATATTTGTGCGGGACTGGGATGTGTGTCGATAAAAGTGCATGCATAGTCTTACAGGAAAAGGGGGAGGAAAGAAATAAAGAAGGCAGTGATGTTAACCAGAAATGCGTCTGGTTGGCTACCCTACACTGGGGAACGGGAAAGAGGGAATAGAAAGATGAGACAGAGAGAGGACGGGGAAGGAAAGACGGCGGTGTCTAATACCCCTGTCACACGGGCACCCGCGAACTCCGTTGAACTCCTTCGTCTTTACGCCAATGGAGTTGCGCTCCGTGTCACACGGTCTCCCTTGCGCCAAGGAAGTTAAATGGAGAGTTTGGGCGAAGGGAGTTCGGCAATGACCATTACGGTTGGATGGAGTACTCTCGTTCACAGGCAGCTACAGTTCTGCAGAAAACTACGCTAGTAAAATCGTCGTAACTGGTTCATTTACAAATTTTAGCATTATTATTTTTTTTGCCTTGGGATATATGCCACATAATGGAAGTTTTAATTTGTTTTTAAGGGCATCAGCACCTGTACTCTCTACACCAATACTTCGCCACGCTGCATCGGGAAACGTCGTTCCGCCATTTTGTTTGTTTTTATATGCACGGGAGCCGCACGTATCGTTCAAGCCGTACGGGTAAAATTCTCCGGGTGACACGCACCATGAGCGATCCCGGCGCACCGCGAACACACAGACACGCGCGATTACACAGCGGAATCACAACTCGAAGCGCACCGACCCAACAACGTGACCCGCTCTGCCCACGCACGAAAGCAAGAGCGCAGTGTGGCCAGCATCGCTTGCAACTTCGCTATGCTTGGAAAACAAAAGTCTTGCGGTAACGTACCGCAAAGTTTCTCGCTGTGATTTTATATTATTACATACTGCGTTAAAAAAATGCACGTAGATTACTTTAACGGCGACCGTATATGTGAACAGTTGCACGCGGAAGTAAGCGCAGCAGCGCCGTTTGTACCCCGTGCGGCGCCCCTCGAAAGCTCACGCTGTGCCGTGTAGCACAGCCGCAACTCCATTGCCGTCAATCTCCGTTAGGGAGTTTCATGCTCAACGGAGTTCGCGGGTGCCCGTGTGACAGGGGTATTAGAGTTGGCAAAGTATTGAGGAGGCATGCAGAGCATTATTGTTTCAGCTTGCCGCTGCATACTGTGCCCGCGGGATGAGATAGTGTCTCGAGATTTATCATCAAATCGTCACGTTCGTTTTGCGCCGCAGCGCTCGGTGACCCTTAATTTGCGTTACCTGCGCTAAGTAAAACGGGACACGAAGAGGAAGCAGGAACCACGGTCACCAGGAACGCCGGTACGGCGCTCGGTGCGCATCGCGGTGTCTCCTCCCTGCGTCGTGTCCCGTTCTGCGCAGGTGGCACGGATAGAGGTGATCGATCGACCAAGCCCGCTGCACGTATAACAGCGTCTAACTTCGTTGTCGTCCCGCATCTCTGCGTGACGCGTGAACAACGCGCTCTTCCTGCAGATCGACGAGGAGCCGCCACACGCCGACGCCGAGGTGACCATCCGGCGCCTCGAGGAGCTGGTGCAGCAGGGCGAGAGGATGCTGGCGGACCTGCAGGCCACCATGATGGAGACGCTGGCCGCCGCTCGCCGGCCGCGGCTGTCGGCGTACCGTCGCTTCATGTCCCGCCCGTCACAGTAGCGACGGCGGCGTGGCGCTGCTGACTCGCAGGAAACGTCCCTGCTCGTCTCTGTTTTCCCCAATAAAATAACCCTGTTGGTCTTCCGAAGGACTCTTTGCTGGCCTCGCCGGGTTTCGATTGACACTCGCTGCGGCCTGGCTGTTCTCTGCCGAACAGGGAGGAGTGTACGCGCGCCACGTACCCAGGATCTCTTTTTTTTCGGGGTGAATAATTCCTACCGTCTGCCATAAAGACGCATAAGCCCGCAAAAAAGAAATGAAATAAGGTGCATGTCACAGGTATGCACGCCTGTGAGATGCACCTCTACGTTACTTGACAACCGCATCAAATGGACTCGCGCAGGAAAGAAGCGCAGGAAGGACACCGCCAACAACAACTAAACAAGCGTGTCTAAAATAGATTACTAGAAATCTATTTTAGCCGCAACTCGTTCCAAGAGCACACAGACCAGCTTACTACGAATTGAATCACTTTTCTCGTCCCTGGAGGAGTCTAAACAAAGAACGCTGAACTAACGAAAGAACAGCGAGGCGCTTGACTGTTGCAATAGATGGTGACAAATGAATGCATTTCGAGTTAATTGCGCGGGCACCGACCGATGAGAAAACTGGCCTTCACCGCCCAGGAGATGCTGATAACTAACGCCATCCAAAAGGAGTGAAAGAGGCAGCAAAATGATGACCGCCGAATAGCTGTGAAGTATCAAGCTTGATGTGGAGGCGCTGTAGGAATGTGTGTAAGGAGTGGTGGCTTGGACGGGAGCGGGGGGGGGGGGGAGGGGAGGAGGAGGTTTGCCACTATTTCGAGGCAGACCCCCCCCCCTTGGGTACGTGCCTGACCTACCACCCGATGGGGCTCGCGTTCGCGCAGCCGCGGCGGCACAGTAATGAAGTAATTAGCTTCTTGCGGATAAAACGGATAGGAATTGCACTACGCGCGAAGAAGGGCCTTGGTGCAAAGGGACTTCTTACGCTTTCTGAGACATTAATTTCCCTTTTTGTCAGTCACCCTGGGAATCATGTATTCGTTGTCTTAATAAACTTGTAATAAAACCACGACGCGTCCTGGGCGTCCGTCGTACTCGCGAGTAGTCAGCAGAGAGAGAGAGAGAGAATCAACTTTTATTGAGCCCTTAGTAAAGGTCTGTGCCCGCTGGCACCAGACGGGGTGGAACCTTCTTCTCGGGTCCCATATGCGTCCAACAGTTCCTAACCCCTAGCCGCCAGCGCGAGCTGGGTCGGTAGTTCGCAGCTGGACAACAAGGTCTCCCATCGCTGGGGGGGGGGGGGCTGCGGAGGGTGGGGGCTAGGGATGGTGGGGGGTTTTTGAGCTTAGTGCACTCTGCAAGGATGTGTGCTATAGAGTGCCTTCTGATCGTCTGCAAAACGGGCATGAAGTGTCATGCTCTGTTGGGAACATCTTGTGCAAGAGCACGGGATGCGCTAGCGACCCCGCTTGCGTGCGTCGCACGATCGTTTGCTGCCTTCGGCTGAGTTGCGGATGCGGACGGGGAAGCCTACGTCTGCCGCTTCGCTATATAGTCAGCAACTCCGCCTAACAAAGGGCTCGGTATAATTTATCTGCGTTCGTGCGTGCGTGCGCTCGTGTTTCGAGTCTCTTGCACTCACGCAAAGTTTCACTGTATTTAGATTCCAAATCGTTGGATTTGCTGAATTTTTTTTTCATATGAAGAAATGAATCTATATTTCTGCAGCTTTATACACAAAATCGAATTGAAGCTGAAGACCATTCGGCCGGAAGTGGCTTCATGAACCACGAAGAATATAGAAATTGAGCGGCAGAAGAAAGTATAAACAAAATAAGTTCAGCCAGCAGTGCTGTGACATGTATACCAAATAGAAATGTGAAATGCAGCAATGAATATATTAACATAAACGGAAGGAAATGTAACGGTACACCCACGTGTGGGTTACAAAACGAAAATCACGAAAGCCCACTTTAAAGACAAATAGAGCCAGAGCCGGCGTATGCATTTCAGACATGATTGCATGGATACATAATTTTACAAGAATCGCAGATATAAGGCGATAGCCATCAAGAGTGGTGCACATCGCAAGCGATAATTTACAGCAACTTTCTATTAACCCAATCATATATAAATAGATTATTGATGTGGTGTTTCAATTTCATTATCGAACGGTAAAAGTACTTTCTTGTGGGTGTACTTTTTTTTTCAGCAGAAGCACAAGCATGCAGTATGTGGTTTGTGCTCTGTCCTTGTGGCAAGTTCCTGCATTCGTTGTCTACGCAGTGGGTAATTATGCATAGGTTGATGTACCGATGAAATATGAAGCTTGTTTTTACAGCGAAGCTGTATATGCCTATAGGCGAACCGCTCGCGGTCCGATCACAGAAACGCCCCTAAGCTCATACCCCTTAATCAATAGCTCATACCCCGGAAAACGCGGCCTCCCTATCACGACGGCAGGACTGAAATTCTACCCTGGAGTTTTGAAGTTTTGAGCGGCAACGGAGCCAGCTGAGGAAGATGGCGACGAACGAGCCATTGCTGATGATGTCAGTTTTTTGCACAACGAAGCCAGCTGTGGAAGAAGACGACGACGACGAACGTGGGAGCATTGGGACTACACTCTTAAACAAATGTACACCCTTCGCGGTGCATATTTGCCACACAACACTAATCGTCATCTGTCTTGCTTGCGTTTCCTTTCTTGAAAACGCTGCGTTCGTTACTTTCCTGTCGAGAATGATCTGTCATGCTGATAACGCGCATGCCGTTCGTGACTTGGAAGTACCGGGCTCGCAGCTTTAAAGAAAGGAAATGCGGACAAGACAGATGACGGTTATTGTTGTGTGGCAAATATGCACCCCAAATGGTGTAATTTTGCTAAAGAGTGTAGCGCGTCTGCGCGGTTGGCGCCGATAATGTTAAGCCGAGACCACACGTACGGTTACGGACGCGCGCAAAGCTCGCGTCTACGCGCCTTGCGCCTGCAGCGTCTCGCGAGGAATGGCGGTTTGCATCCACACATACGCGCGACAGCGCGCGCTCACTGGTCTCATTCACAGACGCCTTGGAAGACGCCGCTTCGTACTTTGTTATTGACATTGTTCCAAAAAGCTTCGATATCTACAAAAATAATTTTTATATTTTTAGAGCTGTTAGATCCGCACGGAAAGGAAAGGTTAAGCACTTTCTTGCATGTGTAACGAAGAAGAGTAACCTGCCTGCGCCACAGCACCATCGCTACCGGTATGAGCTCGTGGTTGCTGTCCGTGTCGAACGCTTCTGACTGCTACGCATTCGCCTGCCCCCGTTGCTAATAAATCTCTTAGCACATGATATAAATCTGCTTCGCTGAGAGTTGAATGTATCGCGCCGTAGCTGCGTAGCCAGGCGCGCTAATTTAATTAGTTGATTTGATAAGTAAATTAGCCGCCGTTAATTAAGATAGAGTTAGTTAAGGCACTCAAACGCTCGACCTTTGGTGGGAGACGAACCCACAATCATTGCTGTCAATTACGGTGAATAAGTGTTAATTAAATAATTAAATGTTGGACCTCACGGCGACCCCGACGGCAGAAATGCGCCAAGGTACGCCAACTTTTGCTCCAAAGTTATGCGGGGAAGCCATGCCCCGTACGCGTAGGAGCCGCGCTTTATTTCTCGACAGTGCCAGCAGCACTTTCCTCTTGTCACTTTATTTTTATGCTTTAATTTATTGCGAGTAAATGTCGACGGCTCAGTTCATGATTACAAGCCTAGATATTACGATTGCGAGCCTTATTATTTAACGATTACCGAAAATGCAGCGTGCGACGAACACATACACCGGCGCATGGTGTCAACGTCTGTGAGACTTTGCAATCTACATCATCATCATCATCATCATCACCATCATCATCAGCCTAGTTACGCCCACTGCAGGGCAAAGGCCTCTCCCGTACTTCTCCAACTACCCCGGTCATGTACTAATTGTGGCCATGTTGTCCCTGCAAACGTCTTAATGTCATCCGCCCACCTAACTTTCTGCCGCCCCCTACTACGCTTCCCTTCCCTTGGAATCCAGTCCGTAACCCTTAATGACCACCGGTTATCTTCCCTCCTCATTACATGTCCTGCCCATGCCCATTTCTTTTTCTTGATTTCAACTAAGATGTCATTTACCCGCGTTTGTTCCCTCACCCAATCTGCTCTTTTCTTATCCCTTAACGTTACACCTATCATTCTTCTTTCCATAGCTCGTTGCGTCGTCCTCAATTTCAGCAGACCCCTTTTCGTAAGCCTCCTGGTTTCTGCCCCATACATGAGTACTGGTAACACACAGCTGTTATACACTTTCCTCTTGAGGGATAGTGGCAACCTGCTGTTCATGATTTGAGAATGCCTGCCAAACGCACCCCAGCCCATTCTTATTCTTCTGGTTATTTCAGTCTCATGATCCGGATCCGTGGTCACTACCTGCCCTAAGTAGATGTATTCCCTTACCACTTCCAGTGCCTCGCTACTATCGTAAACTGCTGTTCTCTTCCGAGACTGTTAAACATTACTTTAGTTTTCTGTAGATTAATTTTCAGACCCACCCTTCTGCTTTGCTTCTCCAGGTCAGTGAGCATGCATTGCAATTGGTCTCCTGAGTTACTAAGCAAGGCAATATCATCAGCGAATCGCAAGTTGCTAAGGTATTCTCCATCAACTTTTATCCCCAATTCTTCCCACTCCAGGTCTCTCAATACCTCCTTTAAACATGCTGTGAATAGCATTGGAGAGATCGTATCTCCCTGTCTGACGCCTTTCTTTATTGGGATTTTGTTGCTTTCTTTGTGGAGGACTACGGTGGCTGTGGAGCCGCTATAGATATCTTCCAGTATCTTTACATATGGCTCATCTACACCCTGATTCCGTAAGGCCTTCATGACTGCTGAGGTTTCGACTGAATCGAAGGCTTTTTCGTAATCAATGAAGGCTATATATAAGGGTTGGTTATATTCCGCACATTTCTCTATCACCTGATTGATAGTGTGAATATGGTCTATTGTTGAGTAGCCTTTACGGAATCCTGCCTGGTCCTTTGGTTGACAGAAGTCTAAGGTATTCCTGATTCTATTTGCGATTACCTTAGTAAATACTTTGTAGGCAACGGACAGTAAGCTGATCGGTCTATAATTTTTCAAGTCTTTGGCGTCTCCTTCTTATGGATTCGGATTATGTTAGCGTTCTTCCAAGATTCCGGTACGTTCGAGGTCATGAGGCATTGTGTATATAGGGCGGCCAATCTTTCTAGAATAATCTGCCCACCATCCTTCAACAAATCTGCTGTTACCTGATCCTCCCCAGCTGCCTTCCCCCTTTGCATAGCTCCCAAGGCGTTCTTTACCTCTTCCGGCGTTACTTGTGGGATTTCAAGTTCCTCTAGACTATTCTCTCTCACCTTATCGTCGTGGGTGTTACTGGTACTGTATAAATCTCTATAAAACTCTTCAGCCACTTGAACTATCTCATCCATATTAGTAACGATATTGCCGGCTTTGTCTCTTAACGCACACATCTGATTCTTGCCTATTCCTAGTTTCTTTTTCACTGCTTTTAGGCTTCCTCCGTTCCTGAGAGCCTGTTCAATTCTGTCCATATTATAGTTCCTTATGTCCGCTGTCTTACGCTTGTTGATTAACTTAGAAAGTTCTGCCAGTTCTATTCTAGCTGTAGGGTTAGAGGCTTTCATACATTGGCGTTTCTTGATCAGATCTTTCGTCTCCTGCGATAGCTTACTGGTTTCCTGTCTAACGGCGTTACCACCGACCTCTATTGCGCACTCCTTAATGATGCCCATAAGATTGTCGTTCATTGCTTCAACATTATGGTCCTCTTCCTGTGTTAAAGCCGAATACCTGTTCTGTAGCTTGATCCGGAATTCTTCTAGTTTCCCTCTTACCGCTAACTCATTGATTGGCTTCTTATGTACCAGTTTCTTCCGTTCCCTCCTCAGGTCTAGGCTAATTCGAGTTCTTACCATCCTATGGTCACTGCAGCGCACCTTGCCGAGCACGTCTACATCTTGTATGATGCCAGGGTTCGCGCACAGTATGAAGTCGATTTCATTTCTAGTCTCACCATTCGGGCTCCTCCACGTCCACTTTCGGCTAACCCGCTTGCGGAAAAAGGTATTCATTATCCGCATATTATTCTGTTCTGCAAACTCTACTAATGACTCTCCTCTGCTATTCCTAGAGCCTATGCCGTATTCCCCCACTGACTTGTCTCCAGCCTGCTTCTTGCCTACCCTGGCATTGAAGTCGCCCATCAGTGTGTATTTTGTTTTGACTTTGCCCATCGCCGATTCCACGTCTTCATAAAAGCTTTTGACTTCCTTGTCATCATGACTGGATGTAGGGGCGTAGACTTGTACTACCTTCAATTTGTACCTCTTATTAAGTTTCACAACAAGACCTGCCACCCTCTCGTTAATACTATAGCATTCCTGTATGTTACCAGCTATTTCCTTATTAATCAGGAATCCGACTCCTAGTTCTCGTCTCTCCGCTAAGCCCCGGTAGCACAGTACGTGCCCGCTTTTTAGCACTGTATAAGCTTCTTTTGTCCTCCTAACCTCACTGAGCCCTATTATATCCCATTTACTACCCTCTAATTCCTCCAATAACACTGCTAGACTCGCCTCACTAGATAACATTCTAACGTTAAACGTTGCCAGCTTCAGATTCCAATGGCGGCCTGTCCGGAGCCAGGTATTCTTAGCACCCTCTGCTGCGTCACAGATCTTACCGCCGCCGTAGTCAGTTGCTTCGCGGCTGCTGGAGACTGAGGACCGGGGTTTGATTGTTGTATTCATATAGGAGGTTGTGGCCAAGTACAGCACCAGGGTGGTAAATCCTGCTCTGGTGACAGAGTGCGTTATACCCGTTCTGGTCACCGGGATCAGGCCGCACTCCAGGCCTGTTCGTGCAATTTTCTCAACACACGGTCTTTTTTTTTGGTATTTTCCGGTGGAGAATTGCGCGGCACCGGGATTTGAATCACGGTCCTCTTGCACGGGAGGCGGATACTCTACCGTGCCCGCAGGAGTTAAATTAAAAATTAAATTATGGGGTTTTACGTGACAAAACCACTTTCTGATTATGAGGCACGCCGTAGTGGAGGACTTCAGAAATTTCGACCACCTGGGGTTCTTTAACGTGCACCTAAATCTAAGTACACGGGTGTTTTCGCATTTCGCCCCCATCGAAATGCGGCCGCCATGGCCGGGATCCGATCCCGCACCTCGTGCTCAGCAGTCTAACACCATAGCCACTGAGTAACCACGGCGGGTCCCGCAGGAGTTGTACGCCTCATTTAACCTACAGTGGTGCCTTATTTGATCAGTCAAGGTGGACCAATCTGAGCTCGGTTGTACCGCACGGATGGCACTCGGCTAGAGAACCTGGTATTTATGACCTGCACATGTGTGGCCATACATAATTGAGGATATATATATATATATATATATATATATATATATATATATATATATATATATATATATATATAGGAGGGTTCCCGTACAATGATAAAAAAAGAAAGAAAAGACATTCAAAAAAAAGAAAAAAAAAAGGGGGGGGGAAAGGAAGAGAACAGGTGATTTGAACTCGTGACCCTTCGCTGTTGCCCGGAAAGATAGCTCAGTCGGTTGGTTCGTCAAGCCCCAGGTTACTTTCAAGCGCCGTAGCTCCTGCTCCGAGCCTCATACTTACGTGGAAAGGGCGTGATGTTGTCCGCGATAGTCAATTTCGAGGCATACTTTCTTTTAAAAGATGAGCCTTTTAAAAGATGAGGGGAAATATGCGCTCACCGAGAGGGCAGCGTCCGCATGAGATCACCACCAGGCACCTTACTGAGACGTGGAGGGCTTTGCGGCCGAAACAAAGCTTCCCTTCTCCGCCGGCCAAGAGGCGTCAACCAAGAAGCGTCAACTACAATGCTAAGCTTTCATAAATCAGCGATAATTCTTATTAGGCCTGCATGTGATCGCGGCTCGCGAAACGTAAAAGACGTGGATGTGCGTATCGAGAAACAGTGCTGTCGCCTCCAACATTCCTTGTCTGTAAAGTATAAAAGCTAAAACGATCGAGGTGAACAACGCGAAGAATTGCATGCACTCGTACACTGTTTGCATTGATAACCCTTGTACCCTTGTATGTCGATTCTAATTATTTCAGTATATCTTTGCACCGTTTTACACGTCACACGTACAAATTTAGCACTGTTGTGGGTCTCATATGCAGCAGACACATGTGCTGACCAAGGATGCATACGTACGTGTTTATTGAACGAATAAAGTCCTCGCGGTTATATTGATTTGTTTAACTTCAGCAGCACCCTGCTTATATTAAAAACAAAAAAAAAATCCAGCACTTGTTTTTCACACCCCGTCCTATTGTAAGAGCTGTCATTGCGTCGTGTGACATTGATTCCGCAATTTAGGCGAGAAACAACATGCGAACAACAATTTACGGTCAGCAGCATCGACAAACAGGCAAGAATAATAACAATACCGCTGTCAATTGTGTTTTGTCGGCGAGTTCGTGCAGAGTGTTGGCTTCTCCGCAGTGCACTGGAGTCAGTTTTGACCACGTGGTGGGGCTAGGCGAATAGCGGCACTGGAATCGCTGGATGCGGTGCGGACGGCGCGCGGAAACCAGTGGCGCAACTCCGGCTCCGTGTAGGGAGCTTGTACAGTAATCTCTAATGTTGAGTAGGTGGTGGTGGTAAACTTTATTGAAAGGGGGAAGGGGAAAGGGGAGGTGGCTGTGGGATCGGGCTCAAGTAAGGCCCTCGGCGTGCTTGGCCTTCTCCGCCCAGTCCACCAGTTCAAGCTGTTGGTCGACGTCCCCGGACCTGAGCCAGGCTGTCCAGTCAGCCCCGCTGCTGACCGGGGGATGAGAAAACGGGAGCGAGGTGCATTCCCTCATTATGTGTGTGAGTGTCCCTGTTTGTGAACAGGTTTGAAACCCTATTCGGCGCTCGCTCGCGGTGCAGAGCAGCCGGTGGTTGGTCCGCGTCCACGAAGCCAGATAACGAATGCGCCGCCGAACGTCGTCCGCTCACCGAGTCAGTTGTTCTGGCGCACTTGTGCATCGATACCGCGTAGCTATTTTGTGCCCTGTTCGCGAGCGCTGCGCTTTGCACGTGCTTTTAACGTGCACGTGACTGACGCAATTGACGCGCGAGAGCGATGCCCTGTGTCCACAAGATCGTGCTAGCCCACCATGTAATCTCGGGGGCCTGACTGGAGTTGACGATGCGTCTAACTGCCTCGTACAGATGTGCCCGTCAGGCACGCCAGTTCGCTGGGCGTGGCGTAATCGTGGCATTACGTGACTGCGGGGGAGGGGAGAGGTTTCCCCTCCTGAGTTATCGTGCTCCGGGATAGCGGCCAACTTGAAGAGACGGATCATTACGCAACGCATACGCGTTTGCCTCACGTGCACTCCTCAACGCATGTATCGATCTGAAGCGAACACAGTTCAGTTCAGTTTATTCGTCATTCAAAAAACAATAAGTAAACAACAAATAGTGTGCAGACGAGGGTCCCAAAGTCAATGACTGCATCGGGACCCTCGGTTAGACCATTAATAATTCTGGTTGAGCCTACACATAAACGACTTGGATTGGAGATGGCTAGCTAATTGGCGCGTGATGGCAATTACAGTGCGACTGTGCTGCACGACGCGGGGATATTTCTTTACATTATTTTTTTTTTGCTCGTAGTAGGGCTGTTTCTCGGGAGATTTTGGCCGCGTCCGAAAAAAATCGGGCTGATTAGTAGGAATTCAGTGTTCTCCCGCAGACAAATTGGGAGAGTTGGCAGATATGGAAAAAAAAATGCTTTCTGCCGCATATTCCCGCCGCCACACGACAAGTTAAACAGTAATGAGGCCGTAACTTCACGCTTGCTCCAGACACACACCTACCCTAGCCCCGCAGTCCTACATCACTGCTACACGGGTTTATATCCAACAGATGCCTGTAAAGCTTGCGGAAAGCGAGCAACGCTGCGGCACTTGGTCTGGGAATGTGCAGGCAACCGCGGTAATGGGACCACATCCGTTCGCGACGCGTCCGTACAGTACGGGAAGCTTCGAGCTCGCTTCTTCCCGACGCCGCCCCTGCTGCGGGGGCCGCCGGGGACCTTCTCCATCGGCGTCGCCGCCGCTGGGAGGCGGCTCTCAAAAGTTCAGAGTTGGCAGACCAGCTCTGGGCCGTCCGGCAAGCCAAAGATGTCGCCCGAGTCCAAGGACTTCGAGTCGCCACCTGAGGCCACCACAACGAAACTGCCGGACCATTCATTAATAAAGTTTCTTCTCTCTCTCTGCCCGCTGGTGGCCAGTAAAGCACCGCAACAATCACTTTCTTAATCTTGACTTTGGGCAATTTATGCTCGACGGAGTTATTGTATGGTCGCTAATTATTTCATGATTGAGTTGGTCTATAATGTTATGGCGATGCTACCACCACGGCCAGAGGAGCCGTTACGTATAGCCCTCAAAGCTTAACGGGACATGATTTGACGTTAACTAGGTTTCAGAGAAACTTAGCACCTCAAATTAAGCGCAAGGGAATCTAGAAACATGACAAGGTTGTATTTCTTTTCATTTTGCTGTTGATATTCCAAACGTTTAGGTGGAAGACACTAAGCAGGTTTAGATTTTGCGTACGCGAACGGTTTTGGATACCCACAGGGACATTTAATGCGTACCCAAAACGCCACGCCCAACTTGCGTTCTTTTGTACTCGTTTGGGGTTCATCAGTAGACTTTTTTACGTTCTTTTGTAAGTCTGGCGCTTTGCGTCCCCTAACTTTGCGTGCGCAAAATCTAAAGCTTCCGATTAGAAGTATGTACACTTTGCATAAGCATGCAGTTTATTAAGCTCGCTGATGTTGTACTAGCAACTGTCATCCATTATCAGGTAAAATCAGTCGCAGTTTCCCAGACAACGTGACACGCACGCACACACGCAGCCATCGCTTTTCTTCGCCCAACTATGCAATTCACATTGTTGTATGGAACAATTACGTGCCCGTTTCACGTAGTGTGGCGCGAAGTACGTGGTGTTCCAACACATCCCAACTTTTTCAGTTCTGAAATCAAGCTTTGCGGTTCTTGACGGCAACGGAACCTGCAGGATTTTAAAGCAAGTAACTTACTTCGCCTATATACCGCGGCAGATTTTCCCCATCTAACAGAGTCCCGGCCGTCGCACCAAGGGGCAAGGGGCGCGCAGAGGTGAACAGGATTTTGAGGGAGGTGGAGCCAGCTGAGCAAATGTAGGTCACCAGTGGAGGAGGACTCCATTGGTTCGCTTCCCTTTGGTCAGCCTGCGGTGTGTCGTCAACGTGCCCCATCGAGCAATACGAAAGCGAACAAAGAATACGCTTTCAAAACGCTGTAGTAGCTCAACGTGCATTTCCAGCACGAAAGTGCTCGTTGGCACTAAACGTTAGAGGGAGAGCTACCCAGCGCATGTTAAATTATCAAATTTTAATTCACACATCACGAGTAATTGTTTCGCTCATATTGCTCACGACTGCGATCGCGGCTGCTTGCCATAGCTAGGACGCTAAAAATGCCTCCAAGAAGCATCCTCGGTGATCCTGCGTGCATACTGCGTGCTCGGCAACGTCTATATGTCCCCACTGGAGGCGCGGATCGAACGGCAGCTGCGACTAGACCCGATGAGGCCTGATGAGCGCTCGGTGCCGCGAAGCGAAACGTGCAGGAACCATCTTCGAATGCTGCTGCCGCCAACAAGTACTTCGAGAACTGTGCTTCTTACAGTCGGTCGTCGTTGCGATAGCATTGAAAGATCCCCGACTGCTTCTTACGCTTCCCGGCAGCTGAAGCTTATGTAAGCGGGATGCTTTCCTGGAAACGCTGGCTACGAACGCTGTGTACGAAGGCGAGTTTTCTGGTTCTTTCTTTTTGTTTCCCCCCACGGCGGGTGCCGCCGTTGCCGCGGATGCGCGGAGGCTGGCGTCATCAGGATGGTGTTGCAGTGAAGCGAGCGGGGCGCGCCGCTCCTAGCAGCGGCTGGAAAAGGGGCTTGCGTTTGATTTTCCGCGTAAGAGAATTATGTTTTCTCGTATATCCAAATTACAATCCGACGCTATCATCTCTGGAGGTTGTGTGTAAGTCGTACATTACAAATTTTATGGCGCATTTTACTTTAATAAATTCAATTATTTCAGTAACGCCTATGCGCCACGCGGAGGGCCTGCGGGGAAGGGGATGCGCGGTTCGGGCCGATCTTTCTCGCAGGGACAACGTCGCCACCGCCGGCGCCAACACCGACGGCGGATATTCTGCGACATGGGGCCCTTAGCGCTGTCGCATTAAATTACCAGGTGTCTGCAATCAGCGAATTGCTCAGTGACAACGTGGTTTCGTATACTGTTCTTGGGAATTGCAGGAATCCTCTGGTCAAGAGAGAAGTGCCTAAATGCTCGCGGAGCAATTGTTTACCCTGCACTCCCGATGCATTTTCACGTGTGCTAACATCCCCTCCCCTCCCTCCCCTATCCATACCTTGCAGCTGCAGGCGAGCAGTGCCGCACCTACCACTTGTCAAGTGGCCATTGCACTCGCCATGCAAGACGGTCGGAGAGACAGGGTGTATAGCGATTCGAAAGCGGCCGTCAGGGCATTCCGGAAAGGTCGGGTAGACCGGCAGGTAGTTCAAATTCTGAAAGGTGCCAAACCCGGCGACAGCTCCATACACTCCGTCCCTGCTCACGTCAGGGCGATTTAGGGGTTCCTCTGAACCTCAACGGGTCTCATAACGAGTCTGCCCACCGACCGCGCTGCCCTTGAATCGGGCGACTCTCTCCCCAGACACAGAGACGCTCCTATCATGCACAATGAAATTACTAAATTCTTTTACTTAGAGAGAAGGGTTTTCCCGCCGCCTCATTCCAAGCTAAGCAGGCCGCAGGCGGTCACGCTCAGACTCTTGCAAACTAACTCCTACCCAAATCCGATGTCCCTTAACAGCATATCTCCTGAGATTTACCCGAATTGTTCTTGCGTGGCCTGTGGTGAGGTTGCTACTTTGTCTCACATGCTCTGGGGATGCGCGTCGTTGGGCCCGAAGTTCACCAAGGAAGAGTGGGACGCGCTCCACCGGAGTCCCGTCATTGAAGACCAAATCCTGGCCGTCCAGCGCGGCCGCGATCAGGCCGGCAGGCTAGATCTGTCGGTCCCATCGTGGAATTAGCCGGGTGCGCGTTTTATCGCGTTTTGCTGGACCCAACAAACGTTTATTCACTCACTCACTCACTTTTCAAGCGACGCCGTTGTTGTTGCCTCAATACCTGGCTCGCACCCACCGGGGGGGGGGGGGGGGGGGGGGATTGGCCACACTGGATTTATTGAAAGATGCATCTCATAAAATATCCCAAAGGGGTAAAAGCTTACATTCAAAAGGAAGCATTAGGCAACTAAATGCTAATAGAAATTCATAGAAGGCCTATACATAAATTTAACATAAAATGAAAATAAAGTGAAGCGTCCCACAGTCGTACTACTACTCTCTCTTTCTTGTGTTCGCGCAAAAACTTTTTGTGACAAGATTACTTTTTGTATGGACAAGATTACTCTTAGTGTATTGCGTCTCCAGTGCGCATCCGCATATTGGACAACGTGTACATAGTATCTCATTGTACCATATCATAATCATCCGCCACCTACCTTTCCCTGTATTTCCCACTTCCCCATTCCCCAGTGAGGAGTAGCAGGCTAGAGACACGCTCTCCAGGCCGACCTCTCCTCCTTTCTCTCCATTAAAATCTACTCCTCCCTCCTCCTTCTTCCTCTATGGGGAACACAACATTTCGCAGGAAGGTTGCATTGTTACCGGTCGAAAGAAAAATTTAGGTTCTTCAATTTAGTGCCACATAGACAAGAAATAATGACAGAAACACGGAAGGCAAAACAGGTTTGTTTCTTATATCTCCGTTTCGTTTCTCACTTCTTTTCTTACCGTTCAGTATTTCTCTATTTACTTACTTAGTAATTTTACATTCTCTCATGCGCCTGGACATTAAGGAGAGTGAGGGAGTTACTTGCGTTCAAAATTAACAATATTACATATTATAAGCTTATAAAATACTAGCGATATTTGCACTCGCCATATTTGCCGAAACAACAAAACTGACACAGAAGAAACGAGACGAGTGAAAAAGAAAAGAGATAAATTAATTTTACCCCGAAGTCAGTAAGGTTTCCAGCCTTGTGGTAAATTGAATTCTGGGGCTTTACGTGCCGAAACCACGAGTTCATCACGCGGCAAATTTTGACCACCGGGTTTTATTTAACGTGCCTCTAAGGCACGGGACACGGGCGTATTTGCATTTGGCCCCCGTCAAAATGCCGAAGCCAGGATTTGATTCCACGGCCTCGTGCTCAGCAGCACAACGCCATAGCCGCTAAGCCACCGCGGCAGGTTGTCTCGTGGTTTTAGAGCGCAGCCCTCCGTGCCGCAGCTCGCGCGTTCGTCGTCGTCTTCCACAGCTGCCTCCGTTGCCGCTCATCATGCTACCGTTCACATACTGCCCCTCCCTCTGCGAAGGCACTTACGGTACTGGCCCACTCCCAGTCGGTGCGATTATATATATATATGCGTGTGTGTGTGTGTGTGATGCGAAGTGGAGTCCAGTGAGTCATCTTCTAGTTCAGTGCCCGCGACCGGGCCGGTGGGCTAGACCTGCCGGTCCCGACGTGGGACTAGCCGGTTGCTCGACGAGTTCGCGTCCTCGCCGGACCTGCATTAAAGTTTATTCACTCACTCACTCATCTTCTAGTTCAAACTTGAAACGAAAGCATAATGGGGCGTTATCAGATATAGTTACTTCTTGTTTTCCAACAGTTTCGGAAGTGAAACTTCCTTCATCAGGGCCATTTCGGCGGATATCGTTGTCATGGCCGGAACAAAAAAAGTGGCGTGAAGAAGCACAGTGCAGAAAATGAGAGGAAGGTGAAGTGGCAGAAGCTCGAAGACAACGACTAGCTTTTTATTGAAATGTCTATTTAAGTCAGCATGGCGCTTCAGTTGCAGAGATTTTCCTCGCTCAGCCCCAAGCGAATTTTTTTCCCCTTTCATTTCCCCATGGAAGTGAAAGACGACCACGAGGGAGCCCGCCGCGTGAGATGAGAAGATCACGCGCATCGTTTCAGGACGTTCGTTGCTTGCTCCGCCAGCCCGCTTGAGCTGAGGACAACCGCTGCACAAAGGCGCAGAACAAGGAAGGACAAACGGTGAGCGGGAATCTCGACGCAGTTACACGGCTACATGCAGTCCTGATCACATCTAACATTGTTGCGCAGAGAGAATGCAGTGCGCGTTTGTGTAGCTGCAACCCTGACCTTGCTCTGCTGTAGCCTGCCTTTCCCCAGTTGATTTCTCTGGTTTCGTAACGAGCTCTTAACGGACAAGCTCACTATAATTTTTTATTGGTAAGCTCCTATTTTATTAGTATATGCTGCTTTATCTCACTTTGTCTGTTATGACATAGCTTTAATGTTGCTTGTCGCGTTTTATGTCATTTTAACCTCTGCCACCGTGTTTAGCGGAGTTCTAGCGTGGTAGCGCTAAGGGCCCAGTGTCGCAGAAAATTCGACGTTAGCGTCCCTCGTCGACCGTCGTTTCGGCAAGAATCATTCCCAGCCACGCATACCCAACCACGCAGGCCATCTGTGTAGCGCAAAGAAGTTGCTGAGTAATTGAATTTCTCAAAGTAAAATATGTTAGAAAAATCGTAAACTTCAACTTTAACAAAACCTACAGACCTGATAGCGTCAGATTGTAAATTGAATATACGAGAAAACATCATTCTGTTACGCGGAAACTCAAACATAGATCCCTTTTGCAGTGTTTCTACCATTCATAGACCTGCCACCGCGCCCGAGACTTGCACGCACCAGCGCGCGGAAATCTCGGAGGCCACGGTACGGCGCGCCTGGTTACATGCAACACTTCCAGATGGCACTCGCCTCTGCCGCATCGCGGCCCACGCAAGAGGCCGCGTTTCTACTAGAAAGCTCGCCTTCGTGCATAGCGTTCGCCGCCAGCGTTTCCCGGTAAACATTACGGTTACATAAGCTGCCGTTGCCGGGAAGCGTGAGTAGTAGTCAGGGATGTATGAATGCTATAGCGTTTCACTCTTAAAGGCGAAGCTTAACCGTCCTCCAAATTCTTTCTTTTCAACGGTGAACATGCAAGTTTATGTAGCCGCTGTGCCTCATTGGGCTCTCAGGCACTTTCAAGTGCTCTATGACCGCTTTTCGTCTGTGGGACACTCAAGGTCTGTAGTTGGAAAATAGACTTGACTCATATTTTTGCAGTGGCCGAAATATCTGTCTTACGTTCTTTAGTGGGGGAATGGGAACCCCATACGCGTGTGGTATATGCCAACTGCTGCAGCGCTGTTACTGACAGAAATTCAGGCCTTCATTTAATCAAGCGCAATGTCAGGCTTAAATTACTGAAGATCGCATCTTCCGCGTCATTGACAGAGTTTGTATTTGTTATCAAAAGTGGTCGCGTATCGTGAAAGGCGCTGGTATAAAGTTGTTGTTCACAATTTTAATTGTCTTTTTATTCTTTACTTTTTGAAACCACGTAGGTTAGCTTGTTATCGTAGTGCCTGAGAACATTTATGGTCAGGTATGAAACGCAGGTAGCCGGAACGTTTGCAATACTAATTGATATAAATGTCCGTTGGGCTGCAATCTCCAAATTAACCGTTTATCAATTGCATGCGAATATTTTCGCGAGTTACACGGGGGCCGTTTGTCTTTTTCCCCTTTCTAGGTGACATATCCGCGGCAAGCAGTCACGCCAACTTGCGAGCCAAGTGGCACTGTAGGGTTGGCTTCCCCCAACCATGGACGACCAGTCGAAGCAGTCCGAACGCCCGCGCCGAAGCTCCTCGGAAGCTGGAATATCAGGTGACAAAGGGGCCAAAACAGCTCCACTTCCTTCGGCACCGGCAAAGTCTCTCGCTCCTACTGCAACAACCGAGAAGCACAGGGCGGGACCCCCATTGCTCCCGGACAGCAGCGGGCCTCCGCCTACAGCCAATGGAATCCCTGCTGCAAGTCAGGTTCCGACAGTAGAGCCTCCCGATCCAGCAGGCGTACGCCAGCCGGCGGCTGGTCCTAAAGATGGAGCCAAACAGCACGTAGACACTGGTACCCAAGTTTCGGCCACGACAGCGCAAGGTCGAATCTGGCGACGCCGCCGAAAGAAGCACTCTTCGCGTAAGTCGAGGAAGGTTACGGAAGCACAACCCGATTCAACTTCGCGCCGAGAGAAGAAGCGTCGCTCTAAAAGGCGCAAATCAAAGGCGGCCGCCGCCGAAGCTAGCGCTGTAGCCGCTAACGAAAAGCGACAGCCTGGCGCAGTTGCAACACTCACCGCCGCAGACGCTCAAGGCAATACGGGTGAGCAACCGGCAGCAGCGCAAACCGTCCAAGACTCACAAACTGCTGACGTTGGCGGTGACAACGAACATCAGCAGAAGGAAGGAAGCGAAAGTTCCTATTCGAGGCCGAACGACCGGTCTCGAGAGTCAGCAAGCCACGCAGATAGCCCGTGCGATGCCGCCAAACCAGGCACTGTCGGTGCCGAACAAATGACTATAGAAGCGTCCGAAGGCCAAATAGAAAGCGTAGCTTGCGGTAGAACGGAGAGCAACAAGACAAGCAAATCTCGCGGCACAGTGACGGTGCGTTCGCCTACCTTAACGGCACAGCCACCTTACGTCAAGTGGAGACATGGCGGTGGAGCAGCAAAGGCGTCTGGTGCCGACGAGGGAACTGCCTTCGAACGCCACGGCAAGAGAAGGTTGTCTACGTATTCTTACACTACGCTGCAGGAGCTGGTAAGTGGAATGCCATCAAAATATTAGATTCAAGGGCACTGCGTTTTGCGGGGGAATGTAGGCAAGCCGTACACAGTGAAAATTAAAACACGTGCGTCCCGTGATTACATCCCAGCTGAGTATCAATCTGACCACACAAGGTCTAAATAACACGTTTTTTTTCTCTTGATTATTGTATCATCACCATGTCGGTCTAAATAACGTGTTTATTTTCGTGATTATTCCCATCACAATGACAAACCTTTGAAAACACACGCACAGAAGTTCACAGGAGTTCACAGAAAGACGGAGGCTTGTGATCAACAGTGGTTGAGCAAGGAACGTCGCTTCAATCTGCAGTTAACGCTTCATCCAGGGGACTTGTATTAACCAGGTGTTATCGGAACATTGTCTACAGCGACACTTCTTGTTCAACCATTGTTTTAACAGACGCGCGCACATAAACGTACGCACCAATGTGCGGCATACCTGCTTCGAAGCAGAACCATTAGCACTGTTCTCATAGTCGCTTCACGCCCACGACGAAAGCTGAAACTCGGCAAAAGCGCGATAGGGCGTACAGCTCTGTCGCTCGCTTTCTCGACCTCTCGCAGGCGACTTCGCTGAAGACCTACACGACGCCGGCGCGATTGGTCACGGTCAGCCAGCGGTCCAATCCGGAGTCTCAGAACCTCGACAACGAGATGAAGTACCTGCCGTTCCTGCTCCTGTTCGCGGCCGTGTTCGTGTCCATCGTGGCGCTCCTCTTGTGGTTCATGGGCGCCACGTTCCAGCACCACGCGCAGGGCGTCTGCGTGTCCCACGCGTGCGCCGAACTGGCGGCGGCGTTCGACGGCGTGCTCAACTACAGCGTAGACCCGTGCGACGACTTGGACGCGTTCGTCTGTTCCAAGGGTCTGCGCCATGGATACGGAGCCAGAGGCGGAGGCCGCGGTGCGCTGAGCGTCGTCGAGCAGGTCATCCGGGACTACGAGCTGCAGATGGTCAAGCTGTTCGTTGACGGGGACACCGCTTTCGCGGCGTCCGGGTAAGTTGGTCGGTCGCGACAAGAGTCTACGTCTAAAGGCTGTCTCATGTGCAGTGGCACGCGCGGAACGAACGAAATCATTGATTTCAAAGCGGAAGCTTTACTAACCGCGTCGAGCCGAGTTTCGCCGTCGCCAGCAATTTGACCTGCATTTGACCGCAGCTGCGGTAGCCTTGATACCGCATCACGTGACTCGCCGCGCCGAGCTCCGCCGCCGGCTTGGAGCATGCGCTTTCCGCAGCTGGGCCGCCGCGTGACTCGCCGCGCGTCTGGCTAAGAGGAGCGCCGCGCTCGCCTAGGCAGTGCGAGCTTGGCCATGAATGAGAGCGAGGCCGGGCCGTCTTCTCTGAGCGTTTGCGGGGGAGCGGGGTTGGCTTTGAGCCGTCGTCGTCAAGTGGCGTCTGGCCACCCCGCGGATATCTCCCAGCGAGCTGCTTCACTGGAGATGGTCCGGAATGCAACAGGCGTCACACCGTAGAGATCAATGTAGCGACCGCGTTCGCACCCTGTCTGTTTGTGCTTCGACGCTGCGCATGTTCACGGTGTCTCTTTGCATGTCAGCACTTGCGCTTTCCCTGTGGCACAACAGGCGTAGCACTGTCGAAAGATGCGTGTGTATACCCAAGTCTAATCACAGTCATGTCTAGCCAACGACCTAGGCACAGCCGTTACACCTGGCTTAACGATGATTGTATACCGAAGCATAATAATTACAGCTAAATCAAAGGTTAACCAAGTTAAACCAAGACTTAGACAGGTTGAACCAAGCTTTTGCTTTGCATATCCAAGGTTAGCTGAGCTAAGCCGCAGCCAGTTTTTTCTTGCAAATGGGGGTCCTGAATGGAGATCCGGATATCACCAAGCACCGGCTCACAATTGTATTCAGCCAGTGCTTGGCGATATTAGGATCCTTGCATTAGTCGCAATAAGTTGGCACGTGAGGTACTAGAGGCCTTTCTTATTGGTAAAAAAGGGGAAGCGTGTTGCAGTGACTCGTCGGTTGCCCTACGAAGAAAGGAAATTGAATTTATGACATTTTTCTGTAACCGTAACGACCTAATAGGAAACCGCTAGGTGTGACATGGTGTTCAGTTCTGCTTGGTGTGTTTGGTCATTTGGTTTTATTAGGCACTATCAGTGTTCCTGGGTGTTGTTTTACAGCTTTCTAGTACTGGTTGGTTTTGTTTAGTTGTTTTATTGGTATTGACTTTTCTAGCTTTTGCTATGAACATGTGACTCTGCTTTGCTAAAATTTTCGTCACTAGGCTTAGGCAAAGATAGATGTAAGATCCCTTGGAATATAAAGGTGCATGCGGCCTTTGGAATTTATTGCTGTTTTCTTGATGGTTGGTTGCGATAAGCCGATTGTGCGATGGTCATATGATAGAGTTCCATTTATAAATTAGAGCCCTGTTCTGCCGAATAAACAGTTGGTAGTCCAGCCTCTTTCCTGTCTACTTGTATGGTTCTTGTGTGCGTCTTTTTTTTTTTTTTTTTGCTGTTTTCTTTTTCTTCAATCAGGTGATCGCGAGAGGAACCGCGTCGGTGACACGTGGGCGCGATTCACAGCTGCCGCCGCAAACAAACCTCCGCTCATGCAGCGCTTTGTTTCCATATCTGTGGAGCGAGCTACTTGGCGCCATCTCGTAGTCATCGTCGCCGCAGAGCCCGTCTTGCGCGGCACTACGCTTTTCTTCTCACGCTTTCGCCATATCGCCCTCCTTCGCTTTCCGCCTCATAGTACCGGTGCGCCCTCCTCCTCCGCTTTCCTCCTCGCGCTCTCTTCGCTATCGCCGTCTTTCATCTCCCGCTGCACTGCGCATTTGCTCTTTTATCCTTCGCTGTGCTCGTTCGCCCGGTTACGAGGGACGCCGAGGCACGCCGACGTTCAATGCAGGAAGTGGCGCCTAGGTGCTGCGCTCTAAAATTTCAGAATTGTGGGCCTTGTCTATATGATGGTGAGCGCAGGTTTGAGTTTGATGGTTTATACCTACTATGGCCGGTTTTATAAGAAAACAGGAACTATCAAGATAATCGCTTCGGGTTTTGTAAAGAAAAGGAAAAATAAAGGAGACCAGGTCAAGGAAATTGAGTTGTATCAATCCGTGTTCGGTTAGTTGTATAGAACTAAAAACTGGAAGCGAAGAGCACGAATATATTTACCATCAAAATAGACGAAGCCCCGTTCACACTGCTAAGCTATACATGCTGACTCTATTGGACATGCTGAGGTGTGAGGGAAGGCGTCTTCTAGTATATCAGCCTTCCTGCCCAGATGCCGGAAGACAAAGCATTTGCAAAGAGTGCATTTCAATTTTTTTGTGCAAGAAATGCACGCCTCTTCCAATAGACCAGCTCACGGACTAGAATTATGCTAGCTGCCACAGGCAATTATTTTGTTAATTTTTTGAAAGTGTTCGCTGAAACACTCGGCATAGTGCATCTGACGCACGTGTTTGCGGGGCGATTATTTTTTAGGTTTTATGAAATTTTAAAAGATCCCCTGCTGCAAATAACGTGATCCTGGTCCTTGAGGTACATTGTTCAGAGAGACGGACATTACTCGCACGAAACATCGAAATGCGTATTAAATTAATCGAGAAAAAAATACTAATTAACTTCTCAGTTAGTTATTTTCCGGCGCATATAGCAATTAACGAATTGCAAGCGGTAAGATTGTCAGGAATATCCACTTTGAAAGAATTTCCTGAATGACACCAGTTTGGAGATATGCGCCATCCAACTCATCGTAAAGAATGCACTATTGCTCCGCTTACTTTTCCATAAAACGCTCTTTTATGCGTTGAAGCCCCTCCCCCGCATAAAAGAAAAAGGGGGGGGGGGGCTTTAAGGAATAAAACTGAACTGAACTGAAGGCCAACAACAACTGGAGCGCTCATGTATTTCGTACCACACTTTGGGAAATATCTCGGAACTGGTATCATCGCGGAAATTCATTTCAAGCGAATGCGTCTTGCAAGCTCACCGGCTACAATTCGTAAATTGCAATATGCATGCCGTAAGGTAACTGATCAAGAAAGTAATTGGTAATTTTTTTGTTAGGTAATTGTACGTGTGTCTCGATTTCTCGTGCTTGAAATCTCCCGCCTGCTCGAATACTCCACCTAAACGTCAAGAATTATATGCCATAATGTTCTATAATGTGCTATATGCCGCCTGCTGAACAGGCGACATTAAAAAAAAAATTCGTCAAACTTAAAAGCGATCACTCCGTACATAGTTCGGGAAGGTGCCACCGTACAAGCGAGTTGCGGGCTTACGCGGGCCCTCAGAGGTGCGATATAATCATTGCGCCACAAGGATGCTATTACTGTTGTGTTAGAGCAGTATATGTCATTACTATCGCTAATCTTATTTCACGTCGCACATCTAATAAATGGCTGCTCTCTCTCCACGTAGAATGGTGGCAGAGTTCTTGCAGGAGTGCAGCAATGGCCGCTACGAGAAACCGCCGTCCGTCGAAAGCTTCCGCGAGTTCTTCGAGTACGTGTCGGTGCCGTGGCCTTTCGACCCGCCAGGGGGCGGCGGCAGCAACAACGGCAGCGCGGAAGAGGTGCATCCCTTGGAGGCCGTCCTGGACCTCAGCCTCAAGTGGGGCGTCGACACCTGGTTCCGCGCCTACGTCCACGTGGTGGGCCGCGCTCGGCTGTCCTCCAACTTCAGCCACTTGCCGGCACTGTTCATCGAGGCGAGTGGATCGAGCTCAGAAACGCGTTTAGTAGAGTACTAAAGTACGGTTTGGGGCGACGATGTATCCCGTGGAACCTACCTCGGTACGTTGTCATAATAATACGCGTTACGTTAAATCCATCTCAAAATTAGGTGTCGGAACGTAAAATACTCGTCGGAAAAAAACAGTCGGGGAGAGCGCGCACGCGTAAGGGTATATGGAAGTGGTCTCGTCGTATTCTCGTCGTCAGCCATCGCGAAAATTGACACCGAATTGGCCTACACCGTTGCGTCGTCACAGACGACAAAACGCACTACTGAGGTGCGTTGCGTATACCGCGGATTGACATTAAAAAAGAGCACTACGCACCATCAAACTGTCAATCAACACGCCGTGGTACACCTCCTTTAAGCCAAGAAGAAAGAAAAATTGGCTCAGGTTGAGCTCTTGTATACCTAGTCATCACGAGCGAAAGATCTGTTTGGCTTCGTTTTGCAAAGACTATGCACACAGTGTTTCTGTAAAGTTACGCCACAGTCTTTCACGCACGCTGCACATGCTGCCGAATGGGTTGTCCGTGAAGTCGTGGTAAAACTTGGCCATCGCAATCGAGCTTGCCGCCAGCCGAAGGGCGTGATTCGTCAAACGTTCGTTGTGGGTGCCCTTGCTTGTATCCACGGCTTCGTCTCCTTCTCCTTGTTGTTGTTCGTGTTGCTGAACGACGGTGATGGATGCAGTAGGTTCGATCTTTGCACGCTTCCGCGCTTGGTAAACTTCTCTATAACGTGCTAATCTGGCCTCCCTTTGCACCTGCGTTTCAGCAGGCAACTTTGCCTTTGCTTGAGATTTCGCAGCCTGCCGTTAACGATATCTACTGGATGATTGGATTCAGCCTATCGCTTGCGCTGAACCGCACGCGCTGATGGCTAAAGCCCCTTAAAGGGCCCCTCACCAGGCCCCATAGCAAATTTTGGTTATACACAGGAAGTTGTTACGTATCCTCTAGGGAGCGTTCTGCTGCAAAAAAAAAATTTCAGGTCGGCTTATCAATAGCCAAGATAGAAATATTTCAGGGCCGCGAACCCATGATTTCAGCAGGCGGGCTCCACTGCCAAGCAAGGCGCTCTCTCCACTCGCCCCGTCTAGCGTACGCAAGCGAAATTCCTTCCCTACGTTCTCCCATACCGGACATCGAGGATCGCGTGACGTATTCGTCACAGGCCCCGCCGTCATATTTTTTTCTCCATGCTTTCTTTTTAAGCGCTACGCACTTCCGCCGATGGCGTCGTGCGCGAGCTGTTGTTTCGTTCGCGCAGCGCACGATTTTGCGCGCTGTGCACAAGGAAACATGACTAGCGGTATAATTCAGTGCTCCACGAATATTGAGACAGAACAAGCGGATCGAAGAGCATGATCACGCGCTGGAACACGGTAGAAAATATCATAGTTTCGGTACCTGCGCACGTGACCGCAGGACCGTGGGAACAAGCAGACGAAGCGGAAGTACGAGGGGCGTTCAATAATGATTTCCCCTGACCTACTTCCTGTGGACGGAGAGCAACGAAACTTTGCAGATTTATTATTCCTTCCCTGCATAGGTGCCACCCAGGGACACACACTTCTCCCATCTTTTTATGCAACTCTAAACGCCTCGCTTGTAGAAGTCGACAGGTTGCTTCAAAAGCCATGTTGTGACTTCAGAAATTAGATTCTCATCACCAGGAAAATGCTTGCATTCCAAATATAACTTCATTTCTGAAAAGAGGTGGAAGTCCGATGGTGCGAGGTCGGGTGAATAAGGGGGAGATGCGGTAGAATTTCAAAGCCGCAGCAGCGTGCTTCCATCTGGGCAACATGTGAGTTGTGAACTGGGGCATTGTCTTGTAGAAGGCGGACACCTTTGGTGAGCAAGCCACGTCTCCTGCTTTTGATGGCCTCCCGCAATTTCCGCAGCAGGGAAGCATAGTATGGCCCAGTAATCGTGGCACCCTTTGCTAGGAAATCCATGAACTCCATGCTGGTCCCAAAAAACATTGAGCATGACCTTGCCCGTCGAGGGCTGGGCGCGTGTCTTCTTTGGAGGTGGTGAATCCAAGTGCTTCCATTGCATCGACTGGACTTTTTTCTCCGAATCATAGTGATGGACGCAACTTTCATGCTGTGTAATCAGAGTGTTGAAAAAGTCATCCTGGTTTCCATCGCACACGGTCAAAAGAGCCTGGGAGCATTCGACTCGTTCCTGCTTTTGGAAAGGTGTGAGCAGCCGGGGAACCCAGCGAGCGGATAACTTACGCACATTAACATGGTCCTGAATGATTTTTTTCTATGGACCCCACACTAATTTTGGCATTTTGGGCTAGGTCTCGAATGGTTAAGCGGCGATTTTCCACAATGGCGCCCTCCACTTGCTGGATGGTGTGTTCATCGATAGCGGAGTCGGAGCCATTTCCACCGAAGTCCCACCACATTTGAATTGACGATGCCAGTTATTCACTACATCATATGATGGGGAATCCTCCCCACAAACCACTTTTATCTCATTGAACGTCTCCCTTGGAGTGCGGCCTTTCAAGTGCAGGAACTTGATGACTGCTCTGTATTCCACTGCATCCATTATCACACCTCAGACCACTTCAGCACCTGTAACAGAAAGACCGTTATTAGTTCAGAGTTGCACATTGGCACGTGACCCATAGGGACTTTTGACATTACACATGCGCAGTTTCAGCATCCTGCAATAAACAGAAGTGATTCAGGGGAATTCTTTATTGAACGCCACTCGTACATCTCTCTTGCTTCAGTGCGAAGTAAAACAAAAAACGCGCAGACATTCCGTTTGTGTATTTCATTATTTCTCTAAACTTCAATTCGTAAATTCAAGCAACAGATTGCACAGATAACATGTTGTCTTGAATAATTCTTGAAGTCACGTGTCACCACGAGCGACGTCACACTGCGGACGCGATTACGTAGCGCGGGGCACGATTGCGTCACCGTCCGGCTTGGAGTGCGGCGGCCGCGAGAAGGAAAAACGGCGTTCGGTTTGAAATTTGGGATCTTTCCGCGGCGCGTAGCGATGTAATACTTTGCAGACACGATCGTTATTGCGCAATGTATGCTCTGCGCTTGTCAGCTCAAAAGGGGCAGACCTGGTGAGGGGCCCTTTTAACTTCGTAAAAAAAGTAGCGCCACGCTTTGAAGAATGCCGCCCCTCCTTGCGCGTTCTGGTCGAGGCCGACGCAGCGTTGCCATTGGCCTAATGGCATCACGTGGGCCCTCGCCCCGGCTTCGTTTATTTACAGTCGCGCTTCAGCGCCATTTTCGCTTGAGAAGCGTCTACGCAGCGGCGAGGAGCACATGTTGGCGCCGTTGGTCTTCTGTGTTACTTTGGTTTGCGAACGCCTTGAACTGTTGTGGCAAGTGCGACGTCGCTTCACGGCACTTACTATCACAGTAACCTGCTGCGCCTTCGTATGTCAAAATAGTTTCAGCAAAGACAAGAAGCTCTTCTCGATACCATCCGGTAAGCGCTAGGGGTTAGGAAGAAACACCGATTCATCGAATAGGGAGGGACAACTTCAGACCAACATTCTCCACATGACTTTACGAGGTAGTTGCGAGTCTCTGATAGTATAGTCCTACGTGACGCGTACTTCGTTTATATAAACGAAGCGGTACGGTCGTATTTGGCACGCTTAATCATATTGTACGCCAACAGGCACACGGGCACGCGAGGCTGCGCGCGAAAACGTCATAACGAAACCTTTAGGATTCAGCGCATTCCTTTTGACAAAATTTGGCGCTCGAGCGTGAAAACTCATCTTAGGAAAGCAACTCTCTGCATTTTGCGGTTACCAACTAGCCTTCTTCTTTGGAGCGAATAGCTTTGTTTGCCTCTTTTGTTCGTCTTCGTCATTGGCGGTCGCCCAGTGGATTTGCGATACAAAGGAAAAGTGTGCGTGCTCTCCCGAAACCGCGTTCGTCGCCGAACGACAGCATAATAAGTCTTTGAGACGTACGCGTTGATTCGTGTGAGCTTGTGTAGGTTAAGATGCGGCGGTGGAGCACTCGCAAAGAAAACGTGCGGTCGCCCGCTCGTTCACTGGCTGGTTTAGTCGTCGTTCGCTCGTTCGTTTAGTCGTTCGCTCACTCGTTCGTTCAACTATTAGCTCGCTCGACCACTATATTTGTCTCTGAGACGCACGTAATGAGACAACAAATGGTGCCTCAATACGAACGATTGCATCATTTCACTTACCGTAATTTCGGCCGCGTCATAGCGCGGCAACTCTTTGCGCGGTCGATACTTCACTAAAGTCACGTCTCGCAAATGTTATTTCGGAGTGAGTGCAACCGTCCTCAATGCATGCATCTTGGTGCAACTCGGTTCGCGACGAGTAAGTCACTTCGTGATCGGACGAGCTAACGCACGATGAAATGTTATTCGCGATGAATCTCTAACCAGAAAAAATAATGCACTTGTTTGAGCCTGAATGAAGCGCTGTTACCGCATTACCGATTCGCGAACGAATATTTAAAAAACTGATTTAATTTTCTACAGTGTTACGGGAACGAAGGATTAAGAACGGGAGACTATTTACAAGGCATACTTACAAACGATAACTGCAGAGCTGGTGAGTTCAGCCACAGCGGACTCTCGACAGCCAGCGAGCGTTCGTCGTCTTCGTCGGGGCGCCCGCGTGCATCGTACCGCAAGAAACACGCCATATGCATGCATCATTACTCCCGGCGGCAGAAGCACCGTCCCGGAGCGTCTAAATATCGGTGATAACAGGAGAGCAATACGGTTTGAGGCGTGCGACATGCACAACGTCAGTGGAATTCGGGGCAGATGAGGCACGGGTACCGACTGGGGCGATTTCGTATAAGTAACTGGAGTCACGACCCGCAGCACTCGATATGGGCCTGTGTACCGAGACAAGAGTTTTTCTGACAGGCCAACGTGACGAGTCGGTGACCACAGGAGTACCACAGATCCAGGCGAAAAGTGGACGTCTCTGTGTTGGCCATCGTACAAACCCCGTTGCTTATTCCCTTGGGAGGTCAGGAGGCGAGCTAGGGCAATTTCGCGTGCTTGGGCTGCCCTGGTGATGGCATCAAGTGCATACTCGTTGGTCTCTGCTGCGGCGAATGGTAGAGATGCGTCCAGTGGCAATGTGGGTTCTCGGCCGAACAACACAAAGAACAGGAAATAACCGGCAGTGTCGTGACGCGAAGAATAATAAGCAAAAGTGACATAGGGTAGGGCAAGGTCCCAATCACTATGGTCGGACGAGACGTACTTTGCAAGCATGTCTGTTAGGGTACTATTCAGATGCTTCGTTAGACCATTAGTCTGTGAATGGTTAAGGCATGTCAGCTTCTGCTTGGTTGAGCAGGACTGCAGGAAGTCGGCGATGACTTGAGAAAAATGTCCGACCACGGTCTGTGAGCAGTTGGCGTGGAGCACCATGCTGCAGAGTCACGTCGCGTAAAAGATCGGCGACATCTGTGGCGCAGCTCTGGTGATGACGCAGCGAGTGGCGTAATATGTCGCCACAGCGATCAACCTGTCGCCAGACGTGGATAGAGGGAAAGGGCCAAGTAAGTCCAAGCCAATGCGAAACAACGGTTCCGAAGGAATGCCGAGCCGTTGTCGGTTGAAGGCACCCGGCCGGCAGCGTCGGCGGTGTTTTTCACCACTGGCATTTCTCACACGCCGCAACATATTTCCAGACGAAGCGGGCAAGGCCTGGCCAAAAGGAGCGTCGGCGAATCCGGTCGTAGGTACGGGAGACGCCAAGATGACTTGCCGTTGGTAAATCGTCAAGTTCTTGGAGAACAGCTGACCGGAGGAAGCTTAGGAATGACGAGGAGTAGGGCAGGACCGTCGGGGCGTACATTCTAGCGGTATAATACACCATCCCGGAGAACAAACAGGTGAAGGGACGGATCAGAAGGCGAAGATTGTAAGCCATCAATGATGTCGCGCAAGGTGGCATCACGGCGTTGCTCGTCGGCAACGGTCGGGCGTCAGGTCGGGAGACGGAGCAGACAGCAGGAAAACCTAGGTTTGCAAATTCTTGCCGCACAACTACCTGAATGAGAAAGATCGCTGGTGCTGGTTGGTCAATGGTGGGGTCAAGTGGGCGTGGATGGAACGGCGCAGGACTTGTAGCCTCGAGCTCGCGGCAAACAATACGTGTGACGTGCTCATTTAAGGGTGGTGAAATGGTGAGGTCGACGCAAGACGACGTCGCAGCCGTGTTAAGGAGCCAGGAGAACTGTGGAATGACGCGGCGGCTTTTGGCGAGCTCAAAGCGGCGGCATTCCTTGACAATGACATCGATGGTGGACACATTGTTGAAGACCAACAAGTTGAACGCGTCGTCCGCGATCCCTTTGAGTACGTGGCCGACTTTGTCAACCTCGACCATTTTCTCGCTGACTTTCCGGCTAGGAGCGAGCACGTCTTGTATGTATGAGACACACGATTCTGTGGAAGGCTGAACTCGGGTGGCAAGCTCTTTTTTAGCAGCCAGCTGCCGACCGGTGGGATTTCCAAAGAGGTCGCTGAGCTTCTCCTTGAAAGCATCCCAGCTAGAGTTCTCGTCCTCGTGTGTCCGGAATCAGACACGAGGAATTCCGCCCAAGTAGAATAGGACATTCGCTACACCCTAAGAAAAGTTTACACCCTTTGGAGTGTATATTTGCCACACAACGATAATCGTCATCTGTGTTGCCCATATCCTTTCTTGAAAACGCTGCGCTCGTTACTTTCCTGTCGGGAATGCTATGTCATGCTGATAACGCGCATGGCGTTCGTTACTGGAAAGTACTGGGCTCGCCGCGTTAGAGAAAGGAAATGCGGACAAGGCAGATGACGATTACTGTTGTGTGGCAGATGTTGGCATTCAGTCATACATGTGTTATTTACAACCATTCGCAACAGCACTTTGCGACACTCACTTGACAAATGTTGCGTACCTAATTGTAGCGCAAGCAATACATTCGGAGTCGTCATGGCACACAGCGTTAGCGCTCGTTCGGATACTTAAAAAAATAATTATCAAAACAGAAAAAAAAGAACGCTGCCGTCACTGAATTTGTATAACTGTCCGTACAGAAATTATCTGCTGTGCACGAAGTTACTCGGAGATATAGAAGGCCAACGCGAGTGCCTAAAGCGCACCGTCTTGCTACGCGCACATTTACTCTGCGAAAAGTCGTCTGCTGCGCTCGAGCGATATAGGCGGCCCCGCATTCGGGGAGGGAACGTGAAAGAGAGGAGGAACAAGGAGGTGTGAAGGAGGAGGAGGAGAGAGTTGCTACTTTACGAAGTTTAAGATGCTTCACTGTAGGGATAGATGTTATGAGCGTCCCCTTTGTAACTGGGTGGTGGGTTGGGCCACAAAGCTGTTGCTATTATACTGCATAATGCCCTACCTAGGTTAAAAAAAAAACCACGATGAATTTCTATAATCAAATTTTCTGACTCCCTATTGTGAACTTTGTTTTTGTACGTCTCCGTTTTTTGTCGTTTTCCTACTTCCACCAATCTTCCTATCGCCTGTTACTAATCTCTATTGCGGACATGTTTACTTTCCCCCTGCTCTCGCTGAACCCAAGGGCTTCAAGGAGTCCAGTGGTGCCCAAATCGTCCGCTGGGCAGATGTATTCACATTCTAATAAAACATGCTTCATCGTTTCCCTAGCTTTACCGCAGCAAGAACACGCTTCTTCTTCCTTCTTATATCTCGCTTAATTGGTGCGTGTTCTAAGGCATCCCGATCTCGCTTCGAAAAGTAATGAGCTTCCCTTTGAGTTATCATATATTATAGCTTTCCCCATTTCGTTTTTTCCACTTAAGTCGTTACACATGACAGGTTTCTTTTCCATTACCGCCACCCATGAGATTATTTCAGCCTCCCTGACTTTCCGCTTGACGTTCTTTCTTGCTGTGTTGCTCACCCTACAGGCCGCATACTTGCTGGTAAGGTTCCTAGTTCTTTTCCTCCACTGACGGCCCAGCCGGTGCGCCATCTATGGCGAGACTGAGCGACCAAGCTTACCGCCGCGGCGAGGCTTCGAGCGAGCGCTGCTGCGATGCCTCTCCGCAGCGGATCACGTGACGTGACGTCACACGTGCCGTACACGCGCTCCGGCGGCTGGAGGTCATTGCGCCGCGATGAATGACCTTGCGAGACATGGCGTAGTAAATCTTTTACTGTAAAAGGCTTTTTACGACACGAAACAAAACAGTTCTGGCCTCCACGTGCGAGGGGATGGTGCCTTCAATATCTCAGCAGAATATTTGAAAAAATAGGAGGATGCTTAAGCTTCGCCTTCAAGAGTGGAACGCGATAGCGTTATCGCACCCCGTTCGCACCGCCTACTCAAACGATCTACGCCACCCAAACGTCGCAATCGGCACAGATAACCGGGCCGCGGCGCGCCATGAAGGCCGACGCGATCATGGGACGAGTGGCGCGCCGCGTGTCGGGGCAGCGCCGTACATTGCGAGGGGGGGTCTTTTGTGTTTGCCGCAAGATGGCTCTGCGTGTGCGCAGAGCGCAGTAGAAATGTAGCGCAAACGTACTTCGCTACTCCTGAAACTGCGACTTCTGTAAGTTACATGGTCATAATTACCGATATACACCGCAGTATAACTTTCTACGGCGCGTTTCTAAGGCAACACCGCATTCACTAGAGGCGATTTTGTCGCGCTTTGAAGGAACGAACAAGCCGGAGACAATTGAGCACGCCTTCATTGAGTGCTGGGATGCAATATTTTATTGGGACGTCTTGCAAAGAACTCTTAAAAAGGAACTGCCGATAACAGCACAGGGTATACGTTTCTTGCCGGTAGACAGCGATCAGGGGTTACCGTACGATATGATAATGCTCCTGGGCCTCCACAGTCTTTGGAAGACACGGATGGCGGTGACACACGCTGATGTGAATGTGCGCTCAGCACGAGAAAATTTTATTGAGAGCATTATTTTCATACGTGAGATATATCGTGTACAGGCAGATCCGCCTGACTGGTTGGGTATTCTTGATGATTCGGTAAATTTCAAGAAATTTTAGCTTGTCACCTTGGTCCAAGTAAACCAACGTGTTTTTATATATGTATGTCTTTATGTGAATAAAAAAAAAACTCGTGGCGGAGTGGTAGCGTCTCCGTCTCACGCTCCGGAGACCCTGGTTCGATTCCCACCAGCCGATCTTGCAAGGTGTTTTTTATTTATGAAGTGCCTTCTGGGATTTATCGCCCACGGCCAACGCCGCCGACGCCGACGACACCGGCTTTTCTGCGACACGAGCTCCTTAACGCTGTCGCGTTAAAAGGGCCACATTTGTGTAACATAGGTAATACGAACCGAACCGAGCCACTAACATGACCGTGGGCTGTCTCCACGTCTGAGGAGGATACGCAGGGATATGAATATTGCCTGCCGCAGTTTTTGCTCCTGCAGAATTAAAATAGCTTCCAGGTTGCCCGATTGCACTACGCAGAGGCTTACTGGCAACGGCGATCGGCTGCTCAGCGCAACCTCGTGGTTTGCATGAGCGGCCGCGCTCCGGTCGAGGGGGCAAAATGCATTTAGCATGCCGTGTTTTCGAGTTCTCGTTAAAAGTTATCGCGTATTGAAATTTAATCGCAAGTATTTCGCTGCAATGTATGGTTCCTGTGCGGATGTGAAAGTCGACCAGTCAGTCAATCAAGCAAGCGAACAAGTAAACGAAGCAATGCATGTGCCACAGCTATAAAGCAACCTAAGAACCATCAGAATATTATGCGGCCGCTAGCAATCGAGCATGCAGCACTTCCAACTTGTTAACTAGAAATTTGCGAAAGGACGCGAAACTGTCGACAATTTCAATAATCAACACACCTGTCACTGGAATGTTCACCACCGTCAGCTGTATAGACGCGGCTTTGTGGCGAGGCTGGCATTTCAGGCGACGCCTTTGGCATCGCTCATCGAGAGACATATAAAGCTTAAACCCCATGAGCGCGATCTTGTGCGCGACAGCTTCGAGCGACGGATCGGGCCATCGCTTGAACAGATCGCTCGGTCTTGTCGCGCGATCGGTCGGTTGTGCAAATCTGGTATTCGTCGCTCGTCGCCCGGAAGTGCTGTGAGCGACTAGCCAATAGCAGGCAGCCGGAACGGGATGCACGTCAGTGACGTACTACCAGTTTCCACACGTGCGCGCTTCTCGGTATGCAAAACCACGTGCTGGGCCACAGAGGAAGGAAACTAAAGAGAGGCCCTGACGTCACTCTTTGTGAAGCTAAAGTGAAGCCGGAAGTTGGCGTTGCTCATGGCGTTGCTCCGCCTATCGGGCCAGCTCTCCTCTCTTGTTTGCATTTCTCGCGAAACCACGCCGCGCTGCGCGCAACCGTGCTACTCGGACCCGCGCGCTCCGCAGCAATACTAAGCAATCGTTAGCACGTTAGCATGATTCCGCGAAAGAGGGCAACATTTCCCGCGGATATTCCTTCGTCCGTAGCCATTGCTGTGGCGCGGTACATTGCGTACAGCGTTGCATGCGCGTTCGTTTCACGAACTTTAGTTCCTCCTGTCCCACCTGGCCACAGCAACATCCAGTATAGCACGGTCCAGATAACACAGCGCAACAAAACACGAAGACCAACGCAAACCTGCCCGCTCGGCGCCTTTGACACGGTACGAAACCTACGGAGCAACACGTGTGAGTGCACAGAACCATAACAAAGCCGCCATTGTGGCCCGAAAGGCGTGGCCGCTACATCAAAGAAATAAAAAAACAGCAAGAAAGAGGAGAACCTACTACGTCATTTCCTCCACACTTTTCTCCTAGCGCGCGGAGGGAGTAGGGCTAAAGCCCCTCAATTTTTCAAAAGTAGCGCCATTATTCTTAGATCTTTCCGCCACCCCGCTCACCCTGGCGCGTCCTCCTCCACGCCCCCTGTCGCCCCAGCCTCCTCCGCTCCCCCATTGGCCAATATCTGTCACGTGAAAGCAGGCGCCGCGCTTTTGTATATTTTTGCTTTCCAGCGCGCGCCGACCTCCATTGTTGGGCCTGCGCGACGAAAGTACGGCAGGCGGACTGACGGAGTGCGTTAGCGTAATAGAATGTGTAGGGCCGAGAACATAATTGCGATGCCATGCTGCTGCGCCTTCGGTTGCCGCAACAGACACAGCGAGGGCAGAAAGGTTTTTGCTTTGCCGTCCGGCGGGCGCAACGCAAGAAGTGTGGATTTGCAGGATCGGGCGGGCTGACTTCGAGGAAGTGGCAAAGAACGCACGGCGTAGTGAAGTAAGGGCCACGGCTACTCACAACCTCTTATTTTGAGCCTAGTTCACGCCTTCCGCTTCGAAAAAGTGTGTGTTCATGCTCTGCGTGGTTTTTAGCGCGTTGTTTGACTTCTTTTTTCGAATGTGCTCTCTTTGTTTCATGTAGTTTCTTCTTGCGGTGAAATGCACGCATCTGCAGTAGGCCTGTGACATAAAAGCGACTTTATTCAGGGTGTGTTTTGAGCTCCACCAGAAGTTAGCACATTCTCAACTCTTTTGCAAGGCTCAATATGACTTACGATGCAGTCTTTTAGCTTCAAATGTACGCCCGCATGTATTGATTTGGTTTGTGGTGATTAACGTTTTTAACGTTCTGAAGCGACTAAAGCTAGGATGCAGGTCGTAGTGGATGGCTCCGGATAACTTTATCCAGCTCGCCTGGGGATGTTTAACGTGCACTTTGATCGTAGAGTCGTACGTGGGCCGGTAAATTCCTCGTTTGCGGTTTCATAATACTAGCGCGGGCGCGCTAGCGCTGCTTTAGAAGTTGGCACCTCGGCGCGATTGTATTTCTTCAATAAATTTTATTTACTAGTTGTAACACCTTGTCATTATTTCGTATTATTGACGGCGCCTCCAGGGCATCATAGCGGCAACGGGAACACCAAAGCTAGAACCAGGGCTGGATGGAGCTCGCCGAAGCCTGTGCATGCCAAGGGGGTATAAGATCGCGGACAGCCAATTTTGTATGCGAACACTCCCTGCGACGCCTGCATTGTAATGTCACGTGCTCTTCAGAGGCCTCCGTTAGCCATTGCATGTGCCCTCCTGGAGCAGTACTTGTAAAAAAAAAAACAATATATCGTCACTATTACCAAAGCACCCCACAATGAAAAAAAAACGGTTCTGTTGCCAGGCATCACTGACCGCACACAGCCATTCCGGCGGTGTGCGGTCAGCAATCTCTCACGCGCCGGCCGAATAAAAGTATCCTGCAGGTACGTAAATGAACCTACGAAACCACGTACAGATACTTTCACGCTGTCAACACCTGAAACTTTGGTAATTACGCGCGTGTTTGAGTACACCGCGTGCGCGCGAAGCTGTAAAGAACAACTATAACGATTGCCCATTGTGACATAGTTTGAAATTATTCAGATGGCAACATTCACATGCAGTTTAGATAATTATTAGTCTAAGACGATTCAACGGCCTGCGACTTGGCTTACGCAGCTACTTCGTTCACGTACAAGTAGTTGGCCTAGGAAAATATAAATGCACTTAACCACACTTTCGCCGCGCCTCGTATGCGCGCTGTTCTTCAGAAGACCTCACGTACTATTGTTGGGACGCCTGTTTCTCGAACCTCGACCGGCGTTACTTTTGGGTAGCGTGGCGTTGTCGGCGGGCTGCAGGCGTTCAGTAGACCATGGCGACCAGGCAGGGACGAGGCGATTTCTAGTGCGAAACTTGCACTGTTTATTAAAGCGAAAGCTTTACTGACCGCGAACTTGCGATTTCGCCGTGGCGGCGCTCCGAGGAGGCACATGACGTCACAACGAGCGCCTCGCGGCGGATATTGCACTCTCTCTCTCTCTCACTCCCTAGTCACTACTGCGCATGCGCCACTAGTAGCACCGAGCCACAGGTGTTCCGCCGCTGCGCAGCGCCGCGCCTTTCAACCGCTTCCGTTTGGTATGACGTCACACAGCGTTCCTCGTCGTTGCGCTCGCCTCCGCTCGCTTCGCCAGCTGCGTCGCATGCCTGATAACATGTCGGAGGATTGAAAAGGAGAGCTCGCGTGCGCCGCAACCACAGTTGAGGCGGCATTATGGACGGCGACAATTCTGATAAGCAGGAGGAGGCCTGGAATCGACATCGTACCGCGATGAAGAGGAAACGAATCGCCCAGGAGAAAAATGAATACCGCGCCGAACGACCGGCTAAACGCCGCATCATAGCTAGACAACCAGACTAACCTGGACTTGCAATCAAGATTAACCAAGGCTTACCATGCTGTGCCTTAGCTTTCGCTACGTATATCCTGGCATAGCCGAGCTAAGCCACTGCCATTTTTTTCAATGGTAGCTGAAGGATAAGAAGAGAATGAATGAATTGAAAAAGTACATTGCGGGGCCCCTTAAATCGACCCACTAAAATCGTAGGCGGGATGTTGCTCACGTCAACCTCATGTGACATGCACTGAGTCCCCATCGTTGCTTTGCGGCTGCTCCTTCTCTGCTGGGCGATGTTGCACGTCCCCGTCGTTGCTTTGCGGCTGCTCCTTTTCTCGTGGGCGATATTTCACGTGCTTGCCTCCGCTGGCGGCAACCCGCGTAGTCTGGTCAGAGATGGCCGGCTGATCCTTTCTCCAGAGTCGGTCAGTTCGCGGAAAGTTCTCCACTTGGTCGCACAGTTTGCCGAAGGGGTCCTCCTCTAGAGACACACACAGTTTGTGAAAAGGGTTCTCCCCCAGAGTCGCACACACGCAAAGGGGCCTGTCATGACTACGGGGTGCCTGCCAGGCGGGTAACCACTCTAGACAACCATAGCAAATTAGGAATCCATTCTCCGTTTCGATTAGGCATGGCCTTTGAGCATTCTTTTTGCCCGAGGTGTTACACGCCAACCGTAACACTTTATGTGACCTTCCCATAGCACGCTCACAACAAAAATCAGTTGTTAAGCGGCTTTTTTACACACTAAGGTGTAGTTACGTTACTCCCTGCTTCGTAAGCTACAACTGCCGCTTCCCGGCAACTGCAGCTTGTGCAACCGTAACCTTTACCGGGAAACGCTTGCGGCGAATGCTGTACGCGAAGGCGAAGTTCCTCGTTCTTTTTTTTTTTCTATCCCCCCCCCCCCCCCCGCACGGCCGGCGCCGCCGCTGCTGTTGGGCTTTACGGTGCTACGGATGCGGACGCCATCTGCTAGTGCTGCAAGGAACCTAGCGGCGCGCGCCTCTCCAGTTTTGCCTACGGACACGACAGACCCATTGGGAGTTAGAGCTACGTAGCTTTCGTTGTAAAAGTGATTCAAGGCGATCGATGTTCACGCCACCAAGTGCGACCCGCCAGTCGCCGCACCAGAATGTCTCGCGATCGACTGATGCCGTTTTCGTCTGCTCGCAATGTCGTCGCCACGTAAAATAATCGTCAGCGTAAACAGACATGTTGTTCCTGCGCATCTGGTTGGCTCAGAAACTTCGCGTCTGCGTTCGCATGACTGAAAAAATCAAGAACCAAAATTGTCGCTTTTCGACCATATATCGACCATTCGCGACTATTTGCGACTTCTGCGAGTCGCGGGTGGGGATGAGCTTGCGAGTGGTGCCTCTGCCCCGCGTGTTTTATCTACACAGACGGGTGCGCGGGCTTCGTCGTGGCTCAACTTCGTGCGGACTCTCGATTCCAGCGACAGCCGCGGGAAGTACTACAGGTTGTTTTACTCGCACTACAATGCCACCACACCGGAGCCGGAAAGCATTGCGAGAGAGCTGGCCGTCGAGAAAGACGTGCTCGTCGCACTGGACGCCGCACGATCGCCCGGAACCGCACCCAGGGCCGTCGTCGCCTCCATCGCCACTATCGCGGACGCCGTTGCCAACACCACCTTGGAGAACTGGCTCAACCCTGTCGTCGACGCGCCCGGGGGCCGTTCAGCGGACTCCAGTACGATGGCAGCCGTGCAAGACGTGCGCGTTCTGCGTGCCATCCAGCACCTGACGAGCACTTACACCGCGGCGGTTCTGATGAAGCACCTGTCCTGGTGGTTGGTGCAGATTCTCACCGTGATCGGCTGGCCCCAGGGGTACGTGGCGATTGCTGGAAGTCAAGAGGTGAGTTGGCTACTGGCTTCTACCCTTTAACAGCAAAGTTTGAGCACGGCTTTTATTGCGTTAGCATTCTGAGGGTATTTGATGCACTTTCCGGGTGCTGTCTATTTTTGTTTGTATGTATGTATGTATGTATGTATGTATGTATGTATGTATGTATGTATGTATGTGTGTATGTATGTATGTATGTATGTATGTATGTATGTATGTATGTATGTATGTAACCGTTTTCTCGCCTAAGCTGGGTCACTCAGTAGTCCCTGGTTGAACGGGTAGCGCTAGGCTGCTGTGCCAGCGAAACAGCGTTCGAGGCCAACTGTCGTACCAACTTGGGTCACTTAGTATGCGGGAATGTGTACGCACGTCCCAGCAGGCATATGCCGCTTTTCAATGAACGTCTTTGACGTCAACTTGGGTAGCTAGGCATGTGCTACTGGAAATGTGCCGTTCTACAATGACGAGTAAGACCCCTTAAATTTCTCCGATGCTCAGGAAATGTCACAAGGGTTCCTCAAGGAGAGCAACGCGACGAGGCTGCGCCACAAATGCGCCATGTGCCGCTTCTCAATGAACGCCTTTAGCGAGATGCGCCTTAAATGCACTGAGTGTGCGCCGCTCTCCAATTAACCGCTCGCGAATTTAGGTCGCTGAGTATGTGCCACCCGGTGTGCGGCAAGTGAGGAATCAATTTTCAGCGTTCGCGGGCACCGGCTCACCATTCGTTTCGGAGGCCGCGTGCAGGCTTCGCGGCGGCGGCGCTAGATGGCGCCGAGTATTCTTAAGGAACCGCGATAGAGTAGTCCCGCTGTAGTACACCCCTCGTACATAACTCGCCTCGACATTGGCAATACATTATACAGTTCTAGTATATCGTAAAGTAGCAAACGCAAGGCGTTAGCGTTAGCGTTGCGTGCACCACACTGCGCATGCGCTGTACGTAAACGCTGCTGGAGCTGTTGCGCACGTACGCTATTTTCGGGATTTAGCGGTGAACGCTAACGCACGCAAGGGGAGCCTTACGTACGGCAACATGGCGGCGCCAGTCGAAGTGGAGCTGGCCGCTTCGGATCTATCGAGTCGTCGGCATGCTCTGTTCGGCTTATTCGTTCCCCACTAATGGTCGTGGCTGAATAAACATACACTCGCCAACTGAAAAAATTCAACTCACAGATTGACGTTTCGGCGCCCAATACGGGGTGCCTTGTTCCCAATGAACGAATGCATGGTGGTCTTTATTATATACGCGTCGGAAGACGTAATGCGCTTGCGTACAAATCAGGGAGGGGTCCCTGTGTCCGGTTTGTCGTGTTAGTAGTAGATTGTATGCAGAATTATTCAAGGAGCAATCGGGATGATAATCTTTTCTCTCTTTGCGTCGTTCATTGTCAACAAAGCGCCGAAACGCAATCTGTGTTTTAATTTTTTTCAGCTGGCGAGTGTACGTTTAATCAGCCATGTTCTTTACTCGCCAGACGAGTTTTCGTCAAACCTTAGACTTCCCACTAATGGTCGTATTCGCTTTAGTTTTCTTCGACAGCGGCGTACAGGTGACAAATGGACGTTATTTGCGATATACGTTCTCCATTAGCGGGACAGTAGGCTTAACGAGAAGGTTTGCTCATGTTTGCTGTATCCGCCTCGAGATGGCGCCCAAGTGTACTTCGCTCGTTCACTTGGTGGAAAGCCGCATGTCCAGCCGATGCATGTCACGTTTTCCGTGGCAAAACAAAGTAGTGTTGTCGGTGCTGTGGTCATGATGCGTGTGCGCTTTACCAACGACGACGACATGAACCTCCTGAAGGAGGTTCTGTGTCATCCAACGTCTGTCATCCCAACTTAAAAAGGCCAGGTAATATGGGTCTCACAGAACACTCGATCGCGGCATGCTAAGAGTAATCGGTGTGTTTCGCGACTCTCGATAAAACAACACTGAAACCAAACACCTACATGCGTAAATAACGCAGCGACTGTGGCTTTGAATAAGCTTGACTTAGGGACACACTTGCGGATTCGGCATTAGATCAGCTCGACATTTCGTGTGGATTTGGCTTTCCAGTACTTTGTGTTTTTACGTCTAGATGGCGCCGTATATGTTTGCGTTAGCGTTAGCGTTTTGCTCCGTTTCGCTATTCTAAAACACTACCTTGTGCCGCGCAGTGCAGCCTTTCTTTGCGTTAGCGTTGCGTCGCACGCTAACGCTAACGCAAGCGTTTTACGCTATACTAAATCTGTCTATTGTGTCGCTATTGGGGGCAAGGACTTACGGAGACGCCATCTGTCGGAAGCGCCCCCCTTGCGTAGTATAAGGGACAACGCGGCGCGCTCCTCGTAGGTTTGGCTTACGGCGCTCAATAAGAACACCACGCGGCAGCCCTCCTGGAGATTTGTCTAAGTACTCTCAAAACTGGGGAAGATTTTGATTGTCAAAATAATAAATTTGGGCAAACTGGAGGCATAGAATAGTTTACAGACACTATTTACCGAATATGTATGCAGTTAACGCAACAGCGCGCAGTCGCCGCGATGGAGTCTCCCGAACCGACTTCTTGCGTGAAAGGTAGGCAGACGCTGAGAGCAAACTATGCGAAATATGTTCCTCAAGTGCGTTGTCTGTATAACCGAATGGAGCATAACAGAATGAAGCCTCAAATGAGCGGTCGGACGGATTCGCAGCGACCTACTGCGCGTCTGCATGCATGTCCGCGCACGATGTTTAGCTTTCGCTGCGAGCGCGTTTTCGCACCGAACCGTGAGCTTTAGGGCGCAGAATATGAACATTTGACAGTACACTAGCAACCATTGTTGCGTGGGCGCTATCAGAACTGTTCAAAAATAATTCCGTTATAGAGACTTGGGTCACTAATAGGTAGTCTATACGGTAAAATGGGTGGAGCACCGGGCTGCTGTGCTGCTGAACCGGGACAAAACCAACCGCACAGTATAGACAAGGTCCCTGAATACTTTTTATCTGGTCATTAAGCTTCCCAGGAAGTTTCATATAGGGACAGAAGGTGACACCAGATGCGCTGGCGTGAGTAGAAGGTCAACAACCTGCCGCGCCAGCTGGCCGGGCTGCACGATCATGCAAATTTTCCACGAATAAAAGCGCCTTTCCCACACTTATTTCAACGTGTTCGTAGAGTGAACATGCAACGGGAATCTTGGCAACATTATTTAATGTGCGATGCGTTTTTGTTTAAATACTACACGGCAGCGCTTTATGATTGACGTCGCCCCCCTCCTCCTATACTAGCCTTCCCTGCACAAACGGTTTCGTTCGGCTGTCACTATTTGCACTTTGTCTAGATAGATAAGTTAGTTATATTTGGTTAGCTAGTTCAGTGTGTTAGCTATTAGTGTATTAGTTAACAACTTATTAGCGAATAATTTTATTTCGTTTAGATAACTTAATTAGTAGGTTAGCTTTGTTAGTTTGATTAGTTAAGTGGTTTGGTAGCTACCCTATTTAGTTGGTGTATTAGTTATTATATAATTAGATTATTGGTTCAGTTGGTTTTGTTACTGTAGATTGTCACGTTAGTTATTAGTGAGTTCAGTTATTTATTGTGGTTCTTAGATTTGCCAGCAAGTTAGGTTAGTTATGAGTTTGAAAATTAGTTTACAAATTATTTGTTTGGTTAGATAATCAGTTGGCTGGCTTCGTTAGTTAAGTAATTAGTTCAGCAATTAGTAATACGTTTAGTAATTTGACAGTTTAGTAATCAGTTGGTTAGCTTTGTTAGTTTGAAACATGGGTTTGTTTACGCTCGAGACAAAAGTTCAACGTGAACTTGCTCTGTAGTCGGTTTCTGACGATGTATTAGTCCGAGTGTACAATTACGAATTAAGCCGCTCTTGCGAACGCTGTTGAACCTGGAAATGAAACAAGGCGTCGTAGTTGTTTCCGAATTGTTCGAGCTGAAGCTTCTGAACACTGTACAGAAAGAGGGCGGCGATTTGCACGTTGTGTCGACAATGTTCACGTGCCGTTACAGGCGGTCGATCCCTCGCGCAAATGCGAGCGTACGCGCAGAATGCCTGTGGCGTCTGTTCGGCGTCTGCTCCAGCCCAACCTTCTGCTTGCGGCAGCGCCGCGGTGCGCCCACTGCGGGCCCTATGCGAAGTTCTCCCATAGCGTTACGCGGAAATTTCGTGACCAGATGGAAAGGACCCACGTATAAACTTAGGTCACTGGGTAGGGGCAACTGAGTACGAGCCGCTCTGCTGTGGACCTCTTTCACGCCGGCTTGGGCCGCTGGGTATACGTAATAACTCTGGGTGCGTGTTGCTCTCCTACGCAGACTTGGAGCACTGGGTATGTGCATGTTCCTCTCTTTGATGAACCGTGGCTAGTTGTGACGTCAACTTGGGTAACATTGTATTTGCCACTTGACATGCATGTGCCATTCTTCAGTAAACGTGTTTGATGCCAAGTTGTGCCGCTCGGTACGTGCCACCTTTCATTAGTAAAACATACGTCATGAACAATTACCCACGAACCATCAGATAGATTACTAATAGCATTAAAGTCGCTAGTCATCTCTAAAAGATGTATGCGCCGCCAATTGTTTAAGAGGAAGCTTTAGCTCGGGTGCTCCTATCTAAATACATGTACAAGGAGAATTCGTTTTTCTCGGCAACCACTGCACCAAATTTGACGAAGTTTGTTGCATTTAAAAGACAAACCTAAAATCTAGTGACTGTTGGTTTCGAATTTTTGAGTTAGGTTGTCAATTTTTTATTAAAAATTGGAAGAAATCGGAAATTTTCAAAAAATGAAACTATCAAGTTTACAACTCTGTAACTCAACCACTAAAAATGATAATACAATTCTGTGAAGTGCATCTAATAGTACATCTAAAGCGGACAAAACTGATATGTTACACATGAATATTAAAAAATTTAATCATAGGAAAATACAACTTTTGCAAAACCGTTGTAACCAACGTAACAAATTCACGTAAGATGTAAAATGACGTATTGAATTTGTCCGCTTTGAATGAACTAATGGATGCCGTTTAGAGAACCGCGATATCAGTTCTTGATGCGGAGCTATGAATTTGTAAACTTCGTGCTTCTATTTTTTTCGAACGGTCAAATTTTTGAAAATCGTTTAAAAAAAATTCAAGCCCTAAATCGAAATTCGCCTTCCAACAGTCACTAGAATTTAACTTTCTCTTTCAAATGCAACAAATTTCGTCAAAATCTGTCCAGGGGTTATCTCATAAAAATGTTTTTGCGTTTTACATGTATTTGAATAGGCCGGGTCGGAGTTGGGCCCGAGCTAAAGCTTCCTCTTAAGCTCAAGATTCGCTTGCGTGTTCCCCTGGTGCTTTGCGAGTGCTGTCTTGCCGAGTCTTAGGTCATTGGGCTATGTGCCTCTGGGTACGTTGTCGCGTCGACAGCATGCGTGGCCACCCGCCGTGGTTGCTTAGTGGCTATGGTGCTGGGCTGCTAGGCGCGAGGGCGCGGGATCGAATCCCAGCAACGCCGGCCGCATTTGGTGGGGGCGAAGGGCGAAAACACCCGTGTACTTAGATTTAGGTGCACCTTAAAGAACCCCAGGTGGTCAAAATTTCCGGAGTCCCCCACTACGGCGTGACTCATAATCGGATCGTGGTTTTGGCACGTAAAACCGCATAATTTACCATCGGTGGCCGGGTATATGCAAATGGGCATGTATCGCTGTGAGACGAAGTGTGCAGGATTTCTTAAGTGTGTTTGCATATGCGTCGCAATTCTCTGTGCACACAACTTTAAATCACCATTCTTTAGTAATCGTGACGCAGAGAGCCAACATGGACGAGGCCGTGCTCGGGCCGCACGTTACTGATGCTGCTACCTACATAAATTCGCGTCATTTGAATTCCATCATTGGCTTACATAATCGGAGGTCACTGCGATTAGCATATTCTTAGCGTATACTTAAGAGGAAGCTTTAGCTCGGGCCCAACTCCAACACGGCCTATTCAAATACATGTAAAACGCAAAAACGTTTTTGTGAGCCAGCCCCTGGACCGATTTTAATGAAATTTGTTGCATTTGAGAGAAACGTTTAAATTCTAGTGACTGTTGGAAGTGGAATTTCGATTTAGGGCCTGAAATATTTTTAAAAGATTTTCAGAAATACATAAGTATGAAAAAAAATAGAAGCATGAAGTTTACAGCTTAATAAGTCTGCATCAAGAACAGATATCGCGGTTGTGTAAACGGCATTTATTAGAACATTCAAAGCGGACAGATTCGATATGCCAGTTTGTATCTTACGTGAATTAAGTTGTTACAGGGGTTCCGCAAAAGCTGTATTTCCATATTACTGAATTTTGTTAGATTCACGTGTAACACAGCAATTTTGTTCGCTTTAGATGTACTATCATATGCAATTCACAGAATTGTGATATCATTTTTCCTTGCTGAGTTACAGTGTTGTAAAGTTGATAGTATCGTTTTCTGAAAATTTTCAATTTTCGCTAATTTTTAATAAAAAATTGACGGCCTAGATCGAAAATTCGAAACCGACAGTCACTAGATTTTAAGCTTTCTTTTAAATGCAACAAACCTCGCCAAATTTGGTGCAGTGGTTGCTGAGAAAAACGAATTCTCCTTCTACATGTATTTAGATAGGAGCACCCGAGCTAAAGCTTCCCCTTAACGCACTTTCCGTCCGTCCGTCCGTCCGTCCGTCCGTCCGTCCGTCCGTCCGTCCGTCCGTCCGTCTGTCTGTCTGTCTGTCTGTCTGTCTGTCTGTCTGTCTGTCTGTCTGTCCGTCTGTCTGTCTGTCTGTCTGTCTGTCTGTCTGTCTGTCTGTCTGTCTGTCTGTCTGTCTGTCTGTCCGTCCGTCCGTCCGTCCGTCCGTCCGTCCGTCCGTCCGTCCGTCTGTCTGTCTGTCCGTCTGTCCGTCTGTCCGTCTGTCCGTCTGTCCGTCTGTCCGTCCGTCCGTCCGTCCGTCCGTCCGTCTGTCTGTCTGTCTGTCTGTCTGTCTGTCTGTCTGTCTGTCTGTCTGTCTGTCTGTCTGTCTGTCTGTCCGTCCGTCCGTCCGTCTGTCCGTCCGTCCGTCCGTCCGTCCGTCCGTCCGTCCGTCCGTCCGTCCGTCCGTCCGTCCGTCTGTCTGTCTGTCTGTCTGTCTGTCTGTCCGTCTGTCCGTCTGTCCGTCTGTCCGTCCGTCCGTCCGTCCGTCCGTCCGTCCGTCCGTCTGTCTGTCTGTCTGTCTGTCCGTCTGTCCGTCTGTCCGTCTGTCCGTCTGTCTGTCTGTCTGTCTGTCTGTCTGTCTGTCTGTCTGTCTGTCTGTCTGTCTGTCTGTCCGTCCGTCCGTCCGTCCGTCCGTCCGTCTGTCCGTCCGTCCGTCCGTCCGTCCGTCCGTCCGTCCGTCCGTCCGTCCGTCCGTCCGTCCGTCCGTCCGTCCGTCCGTCCGTCCGTCTGTCTGTCTGTCTGTCTGTCTGTCTGTCTGTCTGTCTGTCCGTCCGTCCGTCCGTCCGTCCGTCCGTCCGTCCGTCCGTCTGTCTGTCTGTCTGTCTGTCTGTCTGTCTGTCTGTCTGTCTGTCTGTCTGTCTGTCTGTCTGTCTGTCTGTCCGTCCGTCCGTCCGTCCGTCCGTCCGTCCGTCCGTCCGTCCGTCCGTCCGTCCGTCCGTCCGTCCGTCCGTCCGTCCGTCCGTCCGTCCGTCCGTCTGTCTGTCTGTCTGTCTGTCTGTCTGTCTGTCTGTCTGTCTGTCTGTCTGTCTGTCTGTCTGTCTGTCTGTCTGTCTGTCTGTCTGTCTGTCTGTCTGTCTGTCTGTCTGTCTGTCTGTCTGTCTGTCTGTCTGTCTGTCTGTCTGTCTGTCTGTCTGTCTGTCTGTCTGTCTGTCTGTCTGTCTGTCTGTCTGTCTGTCTGTCTGTCTGTCTGTCTGTCTGTCTGTCTGTCTGTCTGTCTGTCTGTCTGTCTGTCTGTCTGTCTGTCTGTCTGTCTGTCTGTCTGTCTGTCTGTCTGTCTGTCTGTCTGTCTGTCTGTCTGTCTGTCTGTCTGTCTGTCTGTCTGTCTGTCTGTCTGTCTGTCTGTCTGTCTGTCTGTCTGTCTGTCTGTCTGTCTGTCTGTCTGTCTGTCTGTCTGTCTGTCTGTCTGTCTGTCTGTCTGTCTGTCTGTCTGTCTGTCTGTCTGTCTGTCTGTCTGTCTGTCTGTCTGTCTGTCTGTCTGTCTGTCTGTCTGTCTGTCTGTCTGTCTGTCTGTCTGTCTGTCTGTCTGTCTGTCTGTCTGTCTGTCTGTCTGTCTGTCTGTCTGTCTGTCTGTCTGTCTGTCTGTCTGTCTGTCTGTCTGTCTGTCTGTCTGTCTGTCTGTCTGTCTGTCTGTCTGTCTGTCTGTCTGTCTGTCTGTCTGTCTGTCTGTCTGTCTGTCTGTCTGTCTGTCTGTCTGTCTGTCTGTCTGTCTGTCTGTCTGTCTGTCTGTCTGTCTGTCTGTCTGTCTGTCTGTCTGTCTGTCTGTCTGTCTGTCTGTCGGTCGGTCGGTCGGTCGGTCGGTCGGTCTTTCTGCGTCTGTCTGTGTGTCAGTGTTTTCCCGCCAACAATTGTATCACTGGGTAGTGCATGCTCTAATGGCCGGGTAGAGCCTTTGGCTGCGGTGCTCAGGGAACTGGGTCCAGAACCAACCGCCGAGCCGACTTGGGCCACTGGTTACGGGACGCTAGGTATGTCCCACTCTTCAATGTATCTCTCCGACTCAAACTTGGGTCACTTGGCGTGTGCCACTGGGTATGTGCTTGCTGCTTTTCAATTAACATATTTGACCCCAGTTAGGGTAAATACAGGCCACAATGTAATTGGACGTTCTTCAATGACAACAAAAAATCATTTAAAAATCATCCGGCGCCGGATAATTGCCGGAATGTCTGAATGTACGTTTACACAAGCGCCACCCATGGTCTTGCTTTTAGCGGCGCCGCTGAATGATGCAGCGTGCCCGGAGGGAAGGGCGAGAGAGCAGGCCCCTCTGCATACACACACACACGCCTCGTACATGAGGCGTCTCTACGGTGGCAATACAGCGTGCCGCTGCATTACTTCTCTGCTAATCGCATTTCCATCGACATTCATCGTGATATGGGCTCAGCCGCAACTGTTTGGTTGTGCATACTCTATGTACCTTATCCGCGGACAGTAATTCGTTAATGAAGCCAGTAACCCAACAGAATGGGCAGACAGTTTGTAAACACGCGGCACAATAAGCATCATGAGTCATCCTATAGACCCTGTGGACAGTCTATATATGTCGTGCATATGTCGGGTCGACACGAGCATAGCTGTAAATCCATATAAAACAAAAGAAATTAGAAACGAGCACCCGCCGTCTGGTGAGTGTTCTTGGTTCGAACATTATCGCGAGTACATTATCAAAGAAATATCGAGCTAGATAGTTTTTCTTTCTTTCACTATTTCTTTCTTTCTTTCTTTCTTTCGTTTGGTAGAGACGTCGCATGGTGAATTAGGCGAAGTTCGAGTCGCTAACTGTAGCTGCAACATACTTGCATTCGGTTTTATACGTGGCAGTTAATTTTTTCTACGGATTCGAGCTGTGCTACCGATTCTATTCCGAGGGATCTGCGCAGATGCGAGAAATAGGTTTGCGAGTTAGGTTTTCGTGTTCGGGCTATTTATTTATTCCAGAAATTTGTCAGCTATCAGTGCCGCTTTTGTGTCAATTGACGGAGTCACACGGACTGGCTTTCTCTATGGTGCACGCAAATTCGACCTCCTCTACTGATATAATTAAAACAGACATAATGAATGCATGTCTATTTTTTTTTTACCTGAATGTTTTCAGCACTCCGCCGTTTCCGGATGGGCTGCCGTAGAGCCCTTCCATTGTTATGTTGGAGAACATTTTCGCCCCATTACAGAAAGCTTCGCGCTTGGTCCAAAGCGAGTGCGCCGCGAGGTGGCTCTCGCGAGGTCCAGCCTCTGCTGGCGTAAGAACGTTTCCAGATACGAATGTAAAAAAAAAAAAAAAAAAACACGCACACGCGACAGCCCGCACGCACACGCCCACGGCCCAAACACAAACGCGCACGTGCGCGAACTTATTTCGAGATATTCAAAACAATGTTTCATTTAAATGTCTTATCGGACAAAATGATCGGTTTTTTTTTTTTTTCTACTCGAACCATTTGCAGGCCGCTCGGAGCGAGGTGAAGTTGGAGTGCTATCGAATAATGGCCGACCGGTTTGGTCTGCTGATAGCCGCGGAGAGTGCCGTCAAGCTCTTCAACCGCGATTCGCGGCAAGAGGTGACGCATTTCTTCACGGAAATCATCAGCCTCCTCGCAAGCGCTGCCGCTAGGGCGCCATGGTTGAGCGAGGAAGCCAAATACGGAGCCTCGAGGCTTCTGCAGGACCTCGAGGTACGCACAGCCAAGCGGATAGTGATTAGCGAATGGGAGCAGAAGACAGTCCGCTCGTGATAAAGTTCCGCAGGTAAAGATGCTTCACCTCGTGCCAAGTATCGCGGAGTTGTCACAGCTAGGCTAAGCTGACGCTTTCTTATACATGGTACGCGCGCTCGTCAGCCGGTATAAACGTGCATTTCGGGGTGGCACTTGTGTACCTATTAAAGTCGAGCGCCTTTATTACGAAGCGCTTGGGACCACTGAAATTATTCGGTATAAAAGGGCGCTATAACGTAAAGCTATTCCAAACTTTTCTATTCCAATTCTGCAATCAGCCCTCCCTCCGCGATTGGTCAAAAACTTTTTTGGACCACCCCCACATCACATGCCTGTCATGCGGCGTCGCGAACACCGCGATAGCTCCCAATCTGGCATGAGGTGTGCACACTGATTATGCATGATTCGACCGAACGAAAGAAAAAAAATGTTTTTCTGATTCGACGCCTTTCCGCCATTAACCCTCTGCTACTGGTCAAAAGTTTTCAGGCTGCACCCACTTCACCTGCCTTTTACTGGACGTCACAAAACCGGGAAAACTCACGGCGTCAAAGTGACATGTACGCGTTAAAGATGCATTAATATGCCGGACGAAAGTGAATTCTTTTTCTGAATAGCCGGAGACTGCCCCGTTCCCAAATTAGTACAAGATGGTCGCCGCCGATCGCTCGGGCACTAGTTATTCGCACCTGCCGGAGACCGTGTGTTTATTTGTGTATAACTTAACTTCTTGCGTTGCCGAATAACGTCATCGAGCCCTTTCAGCACGTATACGACCTCGCTCTGCCAACGCTTCTTTGCTGAGGATCCTTTTTAGCAGCACCTTTAACTGTCCCTTGGACGCCGCCGCAATTTTAGAAAAGCCACCCTAAGACAAGTAAGTGAAAGCGGACCAATTGCAGAAGCCACCACCTCTCTCTTCATCCGGTTATCTATTTTCAGCGCGCTGGCTCGGGCCCATCGAAATCCTCTCCACCTGAGCGTGCTCCTCACCTCTTGTCAGCCAATTAGATAAGAAAACCCGCCATATGTAGGCAATGTTATTCGTTTTGAAAGCAAACAAAAGTGACCTATAAACGAGGAGAGCATTTGGTTGGGCTGTTCGGACAACGCTGCGGGTCACTGCCCGATGCTTGCGCGGGCGGTTACGTAAATTTGACGTCAGGAGATTGGAATAAAAACATATTGGAATACTTTTACGACATAGGGCACCAGGTCACATCGTCGCAAAGATTGCGCACCGTACCGTCCGCAGTACAATAGAATAACCAGCTTCAGCAAAGAAATCGTTCATGTAACATGCATGCAATTGACACTTAGTGAAAGAGGCCATGTGACGACCAGCAGAGGCGGCGTTTCCGTGCCACGTGCTTGTCTGACAATTTTGCCGGGTCGGCTATTCGTGAAACTCATTTCTTGGGGCTCCGCCTAACGTGTGTATTTGCCGCATCGGTCTCCTGCGGCCAAGCTCTGTTACTCAGGATCTCCTGAACGACGGCAGTTCGCTCTGTATGAGAATTAACATAATCACTTCCAACAGCCGCAATGGGGCCATTCGATCGGGGGTTTTGTCATAAGAACATGAAGCTACGGGTGTGACGAAGCGGATTCGCGGTGGGATCCATTTTATTGCAATTACGTTTGTGTCTATTGTGTATTGTTTCACTGCGCCGCACGTGAATGCTTTTTTTTTTCTTGATTGCTGCGCCGCAGGTTATCACGTGGCCACCTGACATGTACGAATCCAATGCTACGCTTTCGGCCTTGTACGCGGGCTTCTGCAGCATGTGCAGCGAAAGCGCCGAGTCCAAAGGCGGCACAGCAGCGGAGGCGCCGCCGACCAAGTCGACCGTGCGTCCCCTGCTTATGGACTACTGGTGGCAGGTCAGCAGGAAGTTCTGGGACCTGTCCCTCGAACAGCGCGAACGCATGCAGTGGCTGTGGCAGGAGCACCAGTTCGAGCTCCTGCGCTACGAGCCGTGGAACAACCGCATGCGCGTGTCTCACGCTGCCCTGAGCAGCCTGCTCTACCGCCCGGAGAGCACCGCCCGGCGCCCGGCCAACTACGGCGGCCTCGGAGCGGCCTTCGTGCTAAACGCGCTGCAGATGTTCGAGCTACCGGTTAGTGCTGGGACGAGCGCCTTTCTTTACTCCGCGAGAGTGCGAAATTCGGCCAGGACTGATCTACGATGGCTATTCAAGTATACGCGAATAGCCGAACCGCGTGATGTATGTACGGGGCTGGATGGATGGATGTATGTTAGGAGCGTCCCCTTTGGAACGGGGTGGTGGGTTGCGCCACCAAGCTCTTGTTGTGTTGCCTGATGCCTGAAAGAAGAAAAGAAAAAGAAAGCCCACGATCAATTACCATAACCAAACTTCCCGAAACCCTGTTGTTCTTGTACGCCTGCGTTGTTTGTCGTTTTCCTACTTAATTGTCTTAACAAATCCTCCAATCTCATCTTGCTAATCTCTATTGGGGACATGTTTACTTTCCCACTGCTCTCGCTGAACCCAAGGGCTTCGAGGAGGCCAGTGATTCCTAAATCGACCACTGGGCAGATATCTTCGCGTTCTAATAAAACATGCTCCATCGTTTCCCTAGCTTTACCGCAGCAAGCACACGCTTCTTCGTCCTTCTTATATCTCGCTTTATACGTGCGTGTTATAAGGCATCCTGATCTGGCTTCGAAAAGTAGTGAGCTTCCCTTTGAGTTATCAGAAATTGTTTCTTTCCTGATTTTGCCTTTTCCTCTTAAGTAGTTACTCATAGCAGGTCTTTTTCCGTTGCCTCCACCCATGAGAATATATCAGCCTCTCTGACCTTCCGCTTGCCGTTTTTTTTTTTTTTTTGACATGTTGCCCAGCATGCACGTCGCATACTTGCTGGTAAGCTTCCTAGTTCTTTCCCTCCACTGTGAATCAATGTTATTATTGTACAAATACCTGAGCACTCTCCCAGCTCATTTACGTCTTCCATATTCCTCAGTCGTTCTTCATAATCAATTTTTCTCTGAGCTCCTCTCACTTCAAAGCTTGTCCAGTCCATATCACCCTGCACACTTTCATTTCTAACCTCCCTGTGAGCGCCCAATGCGAGACGTCCCACTGACCTTTGGTTGCCATCGAGTCCTGATTGTACACCTGATTTCATGCAAACAACCGCATTTCCAAATGTAAGTCCTGGAACCATCACACCTTTCCACATACCCCGGAGAACCTTGTATCTATTGTATCCCCATAGCGCTCTGTGTTCCATTATGGCTACATTTCTCTTCCCCTTTACTGTTATTGTTTCTTCCTGTGTTTCCATATGTCTATTGCCTTCATTTATCCATGCACCAAGGTATTTACATTCTTTCACACGAGGTATTTCCTCGCCCTGTATTGCCATTGTCTGTACACTGCTTTCACTGAATACCGTAGCACTTGATTTTTTAACGCTAAGTTTCAGACCTAAATTCGCACCTTCCTGCGCATAGATATTAATTAGCAAGACGTTGCATATCACTTTGCTTGTTAGCTAGCAACGCAATGTCGTCGGCATAAAACAAACCTGGAAGCTTCTGCTCTACTACTGTCAACGCCTATTTGTCTGAGAGATTAAACTCGGTATTACTTCATTCTAGCGCCCTCTCCATCCTCACCATGTACATCACAAGCAGCAGTGGGGATAAAGGGCACCCCTGCCTCAGTCCGTTGTTGATATAAACTTTTTCCTCGCTCCGCATCCCTTCCCATTCAACGCAAACGGTATTTTCTAGGTAAATCTCTCTCAAACGCTGTAGACAATCGTCGCCTAAGCCTTCCCCTTCCAGAATATCGCACAAAATTTTGCGGTCTAGGTTGTCATACGCTACTGTAATGTCTAAAAAGGCCACATATAATGGTCTCATTTCTACTCTGGATATTTCAATACACTAAGTAAGGAAAAATAAGATATCATCCAGACGCCTACCTATTCTGAAGCCATTCTGAAGTTTTCCCAAAATTCCAATATTCTTGGCCCATGCTTGCAGCTTTAATTTAATTGCCTGCATTGCTAACCTGTAAATTACCGTTGTAATGGTCAGTGGTCTATATGGGTAAATTCTTTCTCCCCCTTACCCTTTATAAATTAAATTCATTCTACTTTGTCGTCGACTGTCTGGTATTCGACTATCTTCAAGTTTTTTCTACTGTTTTCAACAGAGCTTCCTTACTTTTTGGTCCTAGTTCATTAACCAGCCTAACGGGAACCTCGTCTAACCCTGTGGCTGTGCGCCTAGGAATTTTCTCTGTCTTTCTTCCAGCTGAAATTTGTCAGCAACAGCTCCTTTTCCATCTGCTTCTCTTTCATGCTCTTTTTTTTCCTCAAATGCAACCTCGCCATTGCCTTGGAAAGATTCGCTTGTTATTTTTCGAATGTAATTTACTGCCGCTTCTCCTTCCAGTCTGTTTTCATCTTCGTCTAGGATATGTTGTTGTATTGTTGTTGACTTGCTGCCTAATAATTTTATGTGGTTCCAAAATATTCTTGGTGCGGCCTTCTTTTTCTCACGTATTTCTGACAACCAACGTTCACTTTCACCTTTTATGTTTGTTTGCACCAGTTTTTGAACCACACACTTTTTCTCCCGGTATATTTCCCATTTTCTGGCTACTTCATCCAGCGGTAACTGGGCAATTTTTTTTTTTTTTTTTTGCCAGCCTGTGCTCTCGGGATGCTTTCTGTCGTTCGGCGATCGCTTCTGGTATGTCCCTGTTCCACCAGCTTTTCGTTCTTTTTTCCTTTCCAAAGGGCATGTCGCTTCTCTTTCCGTATTTCTGACGTTATTACATTCAGAAGCTCACTATATTCCCACTCTTTGATTGGCCATTTGCCAAGTTCTTCCTCCACTCTTGTGACTATATTTGGTCTTTGTTCAGTGTTCAAATTTGTACTGGCCGTTTCGCGTTCCTTTCTCTCTTTCCCAACTTCATATACTTCATATCCCAATTTTAAAATGATGCATTTATGGCCACTCCCTATGCTGCTATACCCTTCCTCGTCAATGATCATTTCTCTCAGCTTATCATGAATTTCTTCTGTCATCAGACAGTAATCAATGGTCAATTGCCGGTTTCCCACTTCCCACGTGGTCTACACACTTAGGCCCTGTATTCACGATAACGAGGTTATGTTGCTCACAAAGATCTAGCATTGACTTCCCGTTGTTGTCGATGTAGCCATCTAGATCCTGTACGTGGGCGTTTGTGTCACCTAATAGGAACATTCTGGCGTCATTCCCGAAACTCTTTATATCAGCACTTAGGCATTTCACTGACTCTCTATTCTTCCCTCTGCAATTATTTCCAATCCACAAATACCTTACGCCCAGCCAAGTTTTTCCCCCCGCTAATTGTACCTGATAACCAAACATGCTCTTGACATTTTGAATTTACTCTTTTCGATTTGGATTACCAATGGATGAGCGTTCCTACTCCCCCTGCCTTGCTTTCCGACTTAGTTCTGTCGCACCCTTCCCAAACATAATTCTCAATCACTCGCGGCTCTTCCGAGTATCTATGGTGCGTTTCTGTAACCGCATACACCCCGATTGGTTCTCTATTTACCTGCTCCTCTGCCCACTTTTGCTTTCTTCGCCCCCCCCCCCCTGCATGTTTATGTAGCCTATCGCACGGCGGGCGCATACGCAGTGGCACAGAATCACGCGAACGGCCCACATATATTTAGGCTGAGGTGCCCTCATTCGGAATCGGCCCACATTGTAATGCGAATAACATTCTCGGCATTGTCAGATCAGTTTTCTCTCCGGCAATCTAGATAGCTAGATAGCTGTTAAGAAAACTGGTCTTGCAATACCAACAATACTATTGGCATATTTAGATAACGAGTCTTTCGCCCTCTATACAGAGTGGCGGAACGCGTGCCTGAATAAGCACAGTCAGTTTAAAGAACTTCGTCTGCGGTTTGACCTGTAGAAAATACTTGTATATTGAGAACAACGCGATAGGAAACCTATAGTTTAGGAATTCGCGTTTTCTGGAGATTCTCGTGCAGTTACGCGCGGCCTCCCCTTTCCCTTCTTTTACACCCTTGCAATCTACTCCAGTAACGGTGTATGCCATACAGCTTCCTTCTTATGTCACGTCGAAAGGTATCACACATCTGTACTACTGCACACACATGAACGTATTATTGAACGCCATTAATATGACGATTATAGCGCGCTTGTTTGTCCGTTCCTTTCATTATATAGCGTCGACATGTCGAGGTGGTCCTGCTTGATAGCAGCTGCCCATAACTTATCTCGGAGTGGACAATTGAGGGTTCGGAGTGCAAGAACAGAAGCCGATATTCGCCATGCCCTGTCGTCACAGGCATCATTCTCTTCAGTTGCTATATTTTTTAGTATTATCAAAAATTTCATAATCTACTCACAAAGGGTCAAAAAGTTAGCCAATGGCTGCATCCAGTAGTTGTAATGAGCCTTTGTTGCGGCGCTGGGGCTTAAACTCAAGATGAACAGAACACTGCTTCAGTGCACCGTGAGAGTCGATGTAGCGTGTAAGAGTTGAGGAGGACTTCGGGATGAAAACTAGAGGTTTATTTACATTATTTACCGTGAGATGACCAAGAAATTAACAGTCAGAGTCATTACGGGCCGGCAGCAACTCGGACGCTGCGGCCCGTGGCAAGAAGCTCGAAAAGATGAATCAAGGAATGCTCTCTTGCTGCTCCCGGTCTCTGGCTTTTAAGCCCTTCGGTGTCTCGAAGACACGTTACGTTCGGCCAATCGGCGAGCCCGCTCAGGTGTCGTCATTTTCGGCCAATGGTAGGCGCCCGTGCGATTGTGTCACACCCGGCGGAGAGGGTCGCTCCTTGGTCCCCAATTGTCCGAGTGCTTACTTCTCTCTGCGGTATCGCCGTCCCGGCCTGCAACTATCGTCACGAAGGCGGAGAAGGTCGCTCCTTGGGCCCCAATTGTCCGAGGGCTTTCTCCCTGCGGTATTGCCTTGCTGACTTGCAAGCGCCGTCACAAACTGGCGGAAGGGGCGACGTTTCAGTGGTGCAAAGCAGCTTTGCTCGGGACATGCGTTACCTGGAACAGTGCCAAGCTTTCGCTTCACTTTCGGGAAGAGTCAAGCAGTGAATAGCTCCACCTGCGGCACACGAGGTGGGGGACGCCAACTCGTTTGCACGTGCCGCGCCTCGGGAATGTGGTATACGTGCTTCTGCGCTCCTTAAGTAGCTGTGGCGCGATTCGATCTGGTCTGGTGAACTCGAAGGAGGCTCAGGGAAAGGTCCCGTATCTAACAGCTCGTCCTCGCCCCGGAAGTTCGGAATGGCCGGTGAAATCAATTCGCTGGCCATGAGGAACGCTGAAAGAACCTGCAGGGTACTGGTGTCGAGCCTCGTTTGACGAACTTCGGGATCCTGGGTCCTGGAGAACATGCGTCAAACAAACAAAACAATACAGCGCTGCACCACGTGTAAGCGCAGGCTCTCCACCCCTGACTCGCCAGGCTATTACTGAGTCAAAATGAACCCTGATCTTTTATTTCCCCAATTTTGACAAAGCAGTTCCAACCACCTTTCCAAACCGCTATCCATTTCTCCCCGAATGCCGACAAGACCAGAGTGTTATTGTTGTTGCAAAACAAAGGGTCGTTGTCGTTGCAAACAACAAATCAAAACAGCCGAACATAACTGAAGTGGCCTAACTACACGAACAGCATGTTTCCAACCTATCGCAGTAACGTACTTATCGCACGTATTGGGGCCACTGAATAGTCCGGTCAACTCTACAAGTACATAATAACAAGCGCGCTAGCTTTGTGGTCCCTATTCCAAACATGTGCTTGCGTCGCACGCAAACGTTTCATCACGCTTACTCACGTGTCTTTCTCTAGTCCAATCAGGACACGTAACTTAACCGAGCAACTACACTTGCGTAACTTACGCACACCGCAGAATCCTTAAAAATGCTTCTGCTAATTAGTAGTTCTACGCACGCTCACTAAAGAAGTCAGAATACGGCTGCCCTCAACACACATGAGCAACCCAGTCATAAACCTGCTTCCTTCCGTCCACACAGGACACGCGCTAATGGCCCTACGAACGCTTCTCAGTGCAAATCATGCACTCACTGAAAACCTACGCGGTTAACCTTAGAAAATAAAAAGAACGCATAAAAAAAGAAGGTTAACTAATACACATGCGCGTTACCATAGGCCTCTCAGCGATAACCTTGACACTCACGTTACTCACACACACAAAAATACGAAAGCCTGTATACTCATTAACTAACACTCGCGAGACTAATTGTTTGAATAAAACACCTCTTTGAAACCTCGGAGCTTCTCGAACGAAAACATTAACAAAGCTCCTACCTTACATATTGAAGAGTCTCAAAGCGCGAAAATTTTCAAATGCTCAAAAATAAAACAAAACAGAACGTTGCACTTCTACGGAAGCTCTGTTTGCCTCCCGTTCCAAACGTTTTTGACTGACTCACTTTTGAGCCGTACTCGAGGTGGTCGCGGTTCGAAAGCTACTCTAGCTACCGAGGAACAACAAAAGGGCTGACTCACCATCAGCTCCTCCAAGACGTTACAGTCTAATGCCAATTTGCGTCCTGGCGCCCCTCTTTCACCACGAACTCGACTGACTGCGTCGCGACTCCCTACCACCTGGTCTCGTCTTGCCAGTAGCGAGGTGGTCGCGGTTCGAAAGCTACTCTAGCTACCGAGGAACAACAAAAAGGCTGACTCACTATCAGCTCCTCCAAGACGTTACAGTCTAATGCCAATTTGCGTCCTGGCGCCCCTCTTTCACCACGAACTCGACTGACTGCGTCGCGACTCCCTACCACCTGGTCTCGTCTTGCCAGTAGCGAGGTGGTCGCGGTTCGAAAGCTACTCTAGCTACCGAGGAACAACAAAAAGGCTGACTCACTATCAGCTCCTCCAAGACGTTACAGTCTAATGCCAATTTGCGTCCTGGCGCCCCTCTTTCACCACGAACTCGACTGACTGCGTCGCGACTCCCTACCACCTGGTCTCGTCTTGCCAGTAGCGAGGTGGTCGCGGTTCGAAAGCTACTCTAGCTACCGAGGAACAACAAAAAGGCTGACTCACTATCAGCTCCTCCAAGACGTTACAGTCTAATGCCAATTTGCGTCCTGGCGCCCCTCTTTCACCACGAACTCGACTGACTGCGTCGCGACTCCCTACCACCTGGTCTCGTCTTGCCAGTAGCGAGGTGGTCGCGGTTCGAAAGCTACTCTAGCTACCGAGGAACAACAAAAAGGCTGACTCACTATCAGCTCCTCCAAGACGTTACAGTCTAATGCCAATTTGCGTCCTGGCGCCCCTCTTTCACCACGAACTCGACTGACTGCGTCGCGACTCCCTACCACCTGGTCTCGTCTTGCCAGTAGCGAGGTGGTCGCGGTTCGAAAGCTACTCTAGCTACCGAGGAACAACAAAAGGGCTGACTCACCATCAGCTCCTCCAAGACGTTACAGTCTAATGCCAATTTGTGTCCTGGCGCCCCTCTTTCACCACGAACTCGACTGACTGCGTCGCGACTCCCTACCACCTGGTCTCGTCTTGCCAGTAGCGAGGTGGTCGCGGTTCGAAAGCTACTCTAGCTACCGAGGAACAACAAAAAGGCTGACTCACCATCAGCTCCTCCAAGACGTTACAGTCTAATGCCAATTTGCGTCCTGGCGCCCCTCTTTCACCACGAACTCGACTGACTGCGTCGCGACTCCCTACCACCTGGTCTCGTCTTGCCAGTAGCGAGGTGGTCGCGGTTCGAAAGCTACTCTAGCTACCGAGGAACAACAAAAAGGCTGACTCACTATCAGCTCCTCCAAGACGTTACAGTCTAATGCCAATTTGCGTCCTGGCGCCCCTCTTTCACCACGAACTCGACTGACTGCGTCGCGACTCCCTACCACCTGGTCTCGTCTTGCCAGTAGCGAGGTGGTCGCGGTTCGAAAGCTACTCTAGCTACCGAGGAACAACAAAAAGGCTGACTCACTATCAGCTCCTCCAAGACGTTACAGTCTAATGCCAATTTGCGTCCTGGCGCCCCTCTTTCACCACGAACTCGACTGACTGCGTCGCGACTCCCTACCACCTGGTCTCGTCTTGCCAGTAGCGAGGTGGTCGCGGTTCGAAAGCTACTCTAGCTACCGAGGAACAACAAAAAGGCTGACTCACTATCAGCTCCTCCAAGACGTTACAGTCTAATGCCAATTTGCGTCCTGGCGCCCCTCTTTCACCACGAACTCGAATGACTGCGTCGCGACTCCCTACCACCTGGTCTCGTCTTGCCAGTAGCGAGGTGGTCGCGGTTCGAAAGCTACTCTAGCTACCGAGGAACAACAAAAGGGCTGACTCACTATAAGCTCCTCCAAGACGTTACAGTCTAATGCCAATTTGCGTCCTGGCGCCCCTCTTTCACCACGAACTCGACTGACTGCGTCCCGACTCCCTACCACCTGGTCTCGTCTTGCCAGTAACGAGGTGGTCGCGGTTCGAAAGCTACTCTAGCTACCGAGGAACAACAAAAAGGCTGACTCACTATCAGCTCCTCCAAGACGTTACAGTCTAATGCCAATTTGCGTCCTGGCGCCCCTCTTTCACCACGAACTCGACTGACTGCGTCGCGACTCCCTACCACCTGGTCTCGTCTTGCCAGTAGCGAGGTGGTCGCGGTTCGAAAGCTACTCTAGCTACCGAGGAACAACAAAAAGGCTGACTCACTATCAGCTCCTCCAAGACGTTAAAGTCTAATGCCAATTTGCGTCCTGGCGCCCCTCTTTCACCACGAACTCGACTGACTGCGTCGCGACTCCCTACCACCTGGTCTCGTCTTGCCAGTAGCGAGGTGGTCGCGGTTCGAAAGCTACTCTAGCTACCGAGGAACAACAAAAAGGCTGACTCACTATCAGCTCCTCCAAGACGTTACAGTCTAATGCCAATTTGCGTCCTGGCGCCCCTCTTTCACCACGAACTCGACTGACTGCGTCGCGACTCCCTACCACCTGGTCTCGTCTTGCCAGTAGCGAGGTGGTCGCGGTTCGAAAGCTACTCTAGCTACCGAGGAACAAAAAAAAGGCTGACTCACTATCAGCTCCTCAAAGACGTTACAGTCTAATGCCAATTTGCGTCCTGGCGCCCCTCTTTCACCACGAACTCGACTGACTGCGTCGCGACTCCCTACCACCTGGTCTCGTCTTGCCAGTAGCGAGGTGGTCGCGGTTCGAAAGCTACTCTAGCTACCGAGGAACAACAAAAAGGCTGACTCACTATCAGCTCCTCCAAGACGTTACAGTCTAATGCCAATTTGCGTCCTGGCGCCCCTCTTTCACCACGAACTCAACTGACTGCGTCGCGACTCCCTACCACCTGGTCTCGTCTTGCCAGTAGCGAGGTGGTCGCGGTTCGAAAGCTACTCTAGCTACCGAGGAACAACAAAAAGGCTGACTCACTATCAGCTCCTCCAAGACGTTACAGTCTAATGCCAATTTGCGTCCTGGCGCCCCTCTTTCACCACGAACTCGACTGACTGCGTCGCGACTCCCTACCACCTGGTCTCGTCTTGCCAGTAGCGAGGTGGTCGCGGTTCGAAAGCTACTCTAGCTACCGAGGAACAACAAAAGGGCTGACTCACTATAAGCTCCTCCAAGACGTTACAGTCTAATGCTAATTTGCGTCCTGGCGCCCCTCTTTCACCACGAACTCAACTGACTGCGTCGCGACTCCCTACCACCTGGTCTCGTCTTGCCAGTAGCGAGGTGGTCGCGGTTCGAAAGCTACTCTAGCTACCGAGGAACAACAAAAAGGCTGACTCACTATCAGCTCCTCCAAGACGTTACAGTCTAATGCCAATTTGCGTCCTGGCGGCCCTCTTTCACCACGAACTCGACTGACTGCGTCGCGACTCCCTACCACCTGGTCTCGTCTTGCCAGTAGCGAGGTGGTCGCGGTTCGAAAGCTACTCTAGCTACCGAGGAACAACAAAAAGGCTGACTCACTATCAGCTCCTCCAAGACGTTACAGTCTAATGCCAATTTGCGTCCTGGCGCCCCTCTTTCACCACGAACTCGAATGACTGCGTCGCGACTCCCTACCACCTGGTCTCGTCTTGCCAGTAGCGAGGTGGTCGCGGTTCGAAAGCTACTCTAGCTACCGAGGAACAACAAAAGGGCTGACTCACTATAAGCTCCTCCAAGACGTTACAGTCTAATGCCAATTTGCGTCCTGGCGCCCCTCTTTCACCACGAACTCGAATGACTGCGTCGCGACTCCCTACCACCTGGTCTCGTCTTGCCAGTAGCGAGGTGGTCGCGGTTCGAAAGCTACTCTAGCTACCGAGGAACAACAAAAGGGCTGACTCACTATAAGCTCCTCCAAGACGTTACAGTCTAATGCCAATTTGCGTCCTGGCGCCCCTCTTTCACCACGAACTCAACTGACTGCGTCGCGACTCCCTACCACCTGGTCTCGTCTTGCCAGTAGCGAGGTGGTCGCGGTTCGAAAGCTACTCTAGCTACCGAGGAACAACAAAAGGGCTGACTCACTATAAGCTCCTCCAAGACGTTACAGTCTAATGCCAATTTGCGTCCTGGCGCCCCTCTTTCACCACGAACTCGAATGACTGCGTCGCGACTCCCTACCACCTGGTCTCGTCTTGCACACCTTGCGCTTCTTTGTACTACACGCTGAACTTCGAAAAGAACGATGGACCGACAAGGAACATAACTGCCCCGTGTCCTTTGTCCGCGTCCGTGTAGAACCTGCTTCCCGGTCTTTCTTTGACCACTGGCTCTAACGTGTTGGGTGCGTCAACATCGTCAACGACGACCGCACCTTTCTTTTCCTCGCACCCGTCGCCGTTTTTGGCTTCGCTACATTAGCCACCGCATTCCGATCCTTACGGCGCTTCTTTCTGCGGCGCTTTTTCTTTGAATTCCCTTTCATGCCGCTTTCGCGTGCCTCGTGCTGGCCGGTACACATCTCGTCGGCCCGGATCGATCTCTTACCCGCACAGTCTGAGTGATTAATAACTAAATCACCCTTCTCTTGGCTACCTAGACTGGCGGAGAGCTGCACCGATCCCTGAACAATGCAGTTGTCTTCTCTTGAGCTACGCAGCTCGCACTCCTGAGAATTACCTTCAACTGCATCGCTCAGCTCGCCCTTCACTTCTGCACGCAGATCTGGCTCGACATGGGTGCTCGCGTCTGTCGGGCCAGCGGTACTCTGTACTTCGTTAACCAACTCGTTAACATTAGAGACTTTTAGCTTGTACGCTATTCCGGTAAACGGGAGCGGTTTGGGCGGATTACCGGATGGTCGGGGCGTAAACGTGAGCGGTGAAGCCGCCTGGTGTTGCAGAGCTCAACCAGACAAACGCAGAGCTAAAACTGCAGTAACTCACCATATCCTGCTTCGCCACTCGTGCAAATTTTTGGCAGCGGCGTAATTGTGAACATGATTAGGCCACTGTCGAAAATTTACCCCAGCAGCTAAGCAGAATATAGTAATTAGCTCTGTGTTTGTGTGGTTGAGCTTTGCGCCCCCAGCTGGCGCCACCAATCTGGCCGCTCACGTTGACGCCCCCGCTAAACCGGAAAACCGCCCGCGCTTGCCCGAATACCGGACACGCTAAAAGTCTCTATTAGAGACTTTTAGCTCAGCGGGTTTACGTTTCGCTCCGCTCGCGGTTTCCGCCGTTGCGCCAGCGGAGCGGCTCGCGAAAAAAGAATTTATTTCGGCGGATCACTCACCCACTCGAGCGGGGCAAAGAGCAGGGTAAAGCCCTTCAATTTTTCAAAAGTAGCGCCATTCTTAGATCTTTCCGCCACCCCGCTCACCCTGGCGCGTCCTCCTCCACGCCTCCTGTCTCCCCAGCCTCCTCCGCTCCCCCATTGGCCAATCTGTGTCACATGGAAGCAGGCGCCACGCTTTTGTATATTTTTTTTTCTTTCCAGCGCGGAGCAGGCGCCGCGCTTTTTTATATTTTTTCTTTCCAGCGCGCGCCGACCTCCATTGTTGGGCCTGCGCGACGAAAGTACGACAGGCGGACTGACGGAGTGCGTTAGCGTAATAGAACGTGCAGGGCCGAGAACTTAAATGCGATGCCATGCTGCTGCGCCTTCGGTTGCCGCCACAGACACAGCGAGGGCAAAAAGCTTTTTGCTTTGCCGTTCGGCGGGCGCAACGCAAAAAGAAGTGTGGATTCGCAGGATCGGGCGGGCTGACTTCGAGGAAGTGGCAAAGAACGCACGGCTTAGTGAAGTAAGGGCCACGGCTACTCACAACCTCTTATTTTGAGCCTAGTTCACGCCTTCCGCTTCGAACAAGCGTGTGTTCATGCTCTGCGGGGTTTTTAGCGCGTTGTTTGACTTTCTTTTTTCGAATGTGCTCTCTTTGTTTCATGTAGTATCGTCTTGCGGTGAAATGCACGCATCTGCAGCTGGCCTGTGACATAAAAGCGACTTTATTCAGGGTGTGTTTTGAGCTCCACCAGAAGTTAGCACATTCTCGACGCTTTTGCAAGGCTCACTATGACTCACGATGCAGTCTTTTAGCTTCGAATGTACGCCCGCATGTATTGATTTGGTTTGTGGTGATTAACGTTTTTAACGTTCCGAAGCGACTAAAGCTAGGATGGAGGTCGTAGTGGATGGCACCGGATAACTTTATCTAGCTCACCTGGGGATGTTTAACGTGCACTTCTGTTGTAGAGTCGTACGTGGGCAGGTAAATTCCTCGTTGGCGTTTCATAATACTCGCGCGCTAGCGCTGCTTTAGAAGTTGGCGCCTCGGCGCGATTGTATTTCTTCAATAAATTTTATTTACTAGTTGTAACAACTTGTCATTACTTAGTATTATTGACGGCGCCTCCAGGGCACCAAAGCGGCAACGGGAACACCAAAGCTAGAACCAGGGCTGGATGGGGCTCGCCGAAGCCTGTGCATGCCAAGGGGGTATAAGATCGCGGACAGCCAATTTTGTACGCGAACACTCCCTGCGACGCCTGCATTAGTGTAATGTTACGTGCTCTTCAGAAGCCTCCGTTAGCCATTACATGTGCCCTCCTGGATCAGTACTTGTAAAAAAAAACAATATATCGTCACGATTACCAAAGCACCGCGCAATGAAAAAAACGGCCCTGTTGCCAGGCATTGCTGACCGCACACAGCCGGAATCTCTCACGCGCCGACAAACAAAAGTGTCCTGCAGGTACGTGAATGAACCTACGAAACCACGTACACATACTTTCACGCTGTCAACACCTGAAACATTGGTAATTACGCGCGTGTTTGAGTACACCGCGTGCTTGCGTCGTGTTTCAGCAACACGAACTCTCAACGTCGCGCGCTTTACGCCTTAAATACGCCTTGAATAATGGTCATTTTCTCTATTTCTTCCGCAATTCTAACACGAAATTCTAAAGGCCCGTTACCGACTGACGAAGAAAGATCTCGATTGAAAAAACTGCTCCGCAGGGCTCGAACGAACTTTTCTGCGGATTTCCTCCCGTAGCGTGTTAGCCGTCGTCTGCTACGGCAGGCCCACCACCGGCGGCGCCACCGTCGAGGCCGCGCCGAGCGGAGGAGGAGGGAAGCGAATGGCGCTACTTTGGGAGATTGAGGGGCTTTAGAGCAGGGCGCTTTGCTGCCCCACCTAGTGGCCCGAATAGGAGTTACTGAGAAATGAATTTGAATTACGCTTGCTTTTATTATGCAAGAAATGTTGAATAAAGATATATTACATGTTCTCAGTACATTATTTGTTAATAATGTGCTGAGTACTAATGTACGGGTCAGCGCCGCAGTCGCCGTCGTCGATGCAGAACTGCCGGCGTTCATGTTCGCGGCTGCCATCTTGCATTTCCCATACACGCCCGCGCGCGCTTACGCACGCTCGCGCGCTGCGTATACCCTCCGCTGGGGAGTGCTTTCCAGCGGGCGTAAACGCTGCTCCGTAAAACCGCTGGCCGCCTCAGCGTGGCGCGCATGCGCAGTCGCGTCTCCGCTCGCCCGCTCCGCTCCGCTGGCCGTAAACCCGCTGGGCTAAAACTCTCTATTACCTGCGACGCACACGGGCGGTGACTGTGCCAATTCATTCACAGCTGGCCTAGCTGTCTCTACAGTGCGCTGTTGGCACAGCACCTCGTCGCTCTCACTGCGGCCTTTAACGACCTGTGTTGCCACTAAGGCATCGTTAGCAGCTAGCCTTTTCCCTTCACCTATGAATATGCAGCCAATCTCACAGGCACTACTCTTCTCGTCGGCTTTTGGCGAAAATCCGCTCGATACTTCCTCATTCTTGTGCTCTGTACTGCCTACAGAATTTTCAGACAGCCGTTGTCTCTGTGTCTATAACTGCTCACAATATTGTATCTCTTTTATCAATGCTGCCTTCTCTCTCTCGTACTTTTGCTCACGCTCACGCTTACGTTCTTGATACTCACGTTCACGTTCATTCTCACGTTCTTGACGCTCACGCTGACGTTCTTGACACTCACACCTAAGAGTAAGTTCTTGAAGCTCACGCTTCCGTTAATTCTCGAGTTCTTGACGCTTACGCTCACTCTTACGTTCACGACGCTCACGTTCACGACGCTCACGCTCCCGTGGTTCTTGTATCACCTCCCAAGCAAGCTCAATGCTTTCATCATCATTGCCACTATCTTGAATTGCCTTTATGATAGCTGGCGTTTTCATCTGTTCGTCCGCCTCAACTCCCAAATCGTCGCACACCAACAAGTCTAACCTCGTCAAGCTTCTAAGATCCATGGCAGCTGCCCCGACTGGTGGTTAGAACTGTTTTCCTTAATTAATTTGTTCAAACACACAATGCAACAAATTCCCAATTCCTAGAACTATCAAAATAAACACACAACATTTGAAGTCTGGTGAATCAAAAGGAAAAAAACCACGCGCTCACTTACGGTTGCAGCACCCTGCCATCTGGTTCATTGGTCCGCTGTTCCCGGTTCCTCAGGATTTCTCTCGACAAAGGTTGATCCGTAGCGCTGCCACCAGTTGTTGCATTTGGAGGCGATCCCACCGCTGGCAACCAGTTGTGAGAGTTGAGGAGGACTTCGGGATGAAAACTGGAGGTTTATTTACATTATTTACAGTGAGACGACCAAGAAATTAACAGTCATAGAGTCATTACGGGCCGGCAGCAACTCGGACGCTGCGGCCCGTGGCAAGAAGCTTGAAAGAGATGAATCAAGGAATGCTCTCTTGCTGCTCCCGGTCTCTGGCTTTTAAGCGCTTCGGTGTCTCGAAGACACGTCACGTTCGGCCAATCGGCGAGCCCGCTCAGGTGATGCCATTTTCGGCCAATCGGCGAGCCCGCTCAGGTGTCGTCATTTTCGGCCAATGGTAGGCGCCCGTGCGATTGTGTCACACCCGGCGGAGAGAGTCGCTCCTTGGTCCCCAATTGTCCGAGTGCTTACTTCTCTCTGCGGTATTGCCGTCCCGGTCTGCAACTATCGTCACGAAGGCGGAGAGGGTCGCTCCTTGGGCCCCAATTGTCCGAGGGCTTTCTCCCTGAGGCCTTGCTGACTTGCAAGCGCCGTCACAAATTGGCTGAAGGGGCGACGTTTCAGTGCTGCAAAGCAGCTTTGCTCGGGACGTGCGTTACCTGGAACAGTGCCAGGCTCTCGCTTCACTTTCGGAAAGAGTCAAGCAGTGAATAGCTCCACCTGCGGCACACGAGGTGGGGGACGCCAACTCGTTTGCCCGTGCCACGCCTCGGGAATGTGGTATACGTGCTTCTGCGCTCCTTAATTAGCTGTGGCGCGATTCGATGTGGTCTGGGAAACTCGAAGGAGGCTCAGAAAAATGTCCCGTATCTAACAAGTGAGAGTACCATAAAAAGGGACCAATGAGTGGCCCGGTAACAGCCCCCGGTTGTGTAGAGTTTGCACATAACGTCTTTCCTAGCGAGTTACCACCACTTTTCCGTATCTGGTACGAGTGCTTCTATCCTCTTTCGTGTAGCTAGGCCTACCCCGGAGATTGTGCAGTCTTAAAATGTCGGCTGTTCCCGAAAGTAGGGCAGTAAAAAAAAAAGATCACTCCGACGCTCCTCCTGCTCCTCTCACGTGAGGGGTGACGCAATAGATGAGGCGCAGAGACTCCGCCCATTTCACATCCGCAACCACCTCAGGAAGACATAGCCTTTGAACTGCGTTAACTAAAGAGGTTGAACCACTTTTCAACATTTTTAAAGGAATTATACGCAAAAGAGAGCATGATGATCAAGAGTACAACAGCCATATGCCTTCCCAATTAGGCTTTGCCTGACTGATTAGAGCGAGCAGCTTAGAGTGACTGATTAGAATGAGCACGTGACACAAATGAAAGCGGACAACAGCCAGCCGTCGGTTTGTAATGTTGAACATTGTTTGCCTGTTGCAGCGACTTTGCTTATTCGGTCTCGTCTTGGGCAAGTGCTTAGTAAAAACGTGCTTAATTTTTGTATTATGCACATCGACCCAAAGAACACTATCCATTAGACGACGGGCGTTTTTTTGTAATATTATCGTATTAGGCCAATTAGGCCACCAGACACATGCGTACTTAATTCCGTCATGCCAGGTGCCGCTATGAGACAATAGGGCCTATCTGCGTATGTACTAGGATTCCCAACCGTACTGAATTTAGTAAAACAGTTCAGACTTTTTGAGTTAACGACCCATGTCCCTATGTGACCCAGTCGGGACGGCTAAATGTCCAGCCTTGCAGTAATCTTAATGCATGTCGAAAATTTAGCGTTAGAAAGACTGAAGACAGAGGAAGGACGCACCACGAGCGCTTACTGACAACAGAAGGTTTATTCAAGAAAAAATAAATAGAAATGTGTAGTAGGACTTGCACGTGCGTGCGGAGAAAAAGTGATTACAGCGATAACACAACCAGAAGAAACATGAACGTCAAGGCAAGGCTCTATCACACACTCAACCAGCATACAAAATGTGGCTGTCATACCGCTCCAAAATATAAAACAGCGCTTCCTGATGTAGCGTTCTAGAGGGTTTTTAATAAATAAATAAATAAATAAATAAATAAATAAATAAATTAATTAATTAATTAATTAATTAATTAATTAATTAATTAATTAATTAATTTAGCAATACTGTAGGCCTTGGCAGGCCCATACAGGGGTGGGTTACAGGGGTATTCACAGTTTCGATCACTATATACACGACATTTGCACATCAGTGTACTGTTCCGCAACACATCATTCTGGCCAAGTTTCAAAAGAGCACATACGACTTCAGCGTTATGGCACAGGATGAAAAAGAAGATTCTAATTTGGTTACAAAGCTAGACACACAATCGCTGTCAACAAGGTCCCGTGGCAAAGAATTCCATAACTCGGCGGACGACGGAAAAAAGAGAACTTAAATGTATTGCAACGGGTGACGTATGGTCTGATGTGCTTATTGTGATTTACTCGTTTAGTGTGGCGATGTGGTGGCTGCAGGTACTGATCTTTGTTGATATTCACAGGTTCGTTGACACATACAGGTTTTCTTTCTCTTTTTTTAGCTGCACGACATATTTAAAAATATGCCTGTAGCAGGTAGCACAATACTAACCTTTAATCTAAATTACTCGACGAGGCGGCCATAACTTCTACGAGAAATCAAAATACCTAACTGAATGATAAATGCAATTACGCTAATTAACTACCTAATTAATCATTTTACGGCACATTTTAATCAAGTAATGGTAGCTAGTGAGTTCTCAAGACATATCCACTTGCAACGAATTCTCACGACTGCCCCAGTTTCGAGATATTAATGTTCAAATTGTCCGACGTAATGCATCGGCGTTCCAGTTAGTTTTCAGCTTCAATATATAAAGCAGCGTTTTCTTCAAAGAAGTAACTGAAACGCCAATGCATTTCGTTGGATACATCGAAAATTATCTCGAGAAATGGGGCAGTGCTGAGAATTCGTTCCAAGTGGATACGCCTCACGAACTCGCCAGCTACAATTTGTGGATTAAAAGATGTGCCGTAAAATGATTAATTCCAGCGGTAATTAGCGTAATTATATTTATTATTAGATTGATTTCTAGCAGTAGTAATGGCCGCCTTATCAGTTAATTTAGATCATGGGCTAGAATTGTGCTATCTGCCCCAGGCTTGTTTTAGCTATTTGGTGCAGCTAAAAATGACACCCTGTTATTCCCATGCTTCTTTATATTGTAAGCCTCGCTGATTTCCCTCGTCATCTGGTCCAGCTTGTCATCTATCTTCGTCTTTTGTAGAGCGAAATTTTTGACATGAGTTAAAACCAACTTGTTCAGTTCACTCTTATTAATCTTTCAATGCGTTAGGACTCTTAGGATACTTCACGCACTTTCAGGTTTCAGGGGGCTACGTATGTATGTATGTATGTATGTATGTATGTATGTATGTATGTATGTATGTATGTATGTATGTATGTATGTATGTATGTATGTATGTATGTATGTATGTATGTATGTATGTATGTATGTATGTATGTATGTATGTACGTAACCGTTTTCCCGCCTACCTGTGTCTCTGGGTGGTCCGTGGCCGAATGGTTAGCGCATGGAGCTGCTGTGCTGAGGTAACGGGGTTCAAAACCAACCATCGGATCAACTTAGGTTACTGAGTTTGTGCCAGCGTTTACATACGTGCCGCTCTCCAGCGAACGTCTTTCACGCCCTAATGGGTCACTTTAGATGCGGGACGGGGTAGGCACCGCTGTTGGAAAGAAATTCTTTGACCGTCGCTCACTTGGAACACTGGATATGTGTCAATCGTTCCGTCCTGGTCTTGAATGAACGTCTCTGACGCCAACTTGGGTAACTAGGTATGTTGCACTGGAAATGTGCCGCTCTGCAATGACGAAAACGATCCCCTAACTTTCTCTGGATGATGAGCGGTATCAATCCCATCCCACACGGGGTTCCTCGAGGACAGCAACGGCGACGAATTATCAGGATGCACCACACATGTGCTGTGTATGCGGCGCTATCAATGAGTGCCTTTCCGCCGAAGCTTTAGCGAGCTGTGCCATGAATGTACGGGATATGTGCTGCTCTTCAATGAATTTCTCGCCAACCTGGGTCGCTGAGTAAGTGCCACCCGGTGTGCGGCAAGTGACGAAGCAATTTTCAGCATTCGCGGGCACTAGCGCACCGCGCTTCTCGTCTCGGATGCCACGCGTGAAATTCTCGGCAGCGCCACTACAGGGCGCAGCGTGTCCAGAGAGAAGCGTGGGAGAGGGAGGGTGCTGGTTGCCGCGTGGCGCCTTTCTCGGCGTTCGCACGACACCATGCATTTCGAAGGCCACGCGCAGGCTTCGCGGCCGCGCGGCTAGATGGCGCCGAGTGTTCCGAGGGAAGCGCGACAGAGGAGTCCCGCTGCCCAGTACACGCCTCGTACGTCACTCAGTTCGACAGTGGCAATACACTGTGTCGCTATATTGATTGGACGCTAACGCGTTGCCGTCGACCGCCATCTTGAGATGGGTTCTGCCACTTTTTACAGCGAAGCTGTATAGCTCTACTTTCCAGTGGGTCGGACGTCTACATAACCAAAAGTTCGGGAGACGCATGCCGCGTGCGCCGCTGGGTTCCTTGCAGCACCAGCAGATGGCGCTCGCATGCGTGCATCTGCGGTGCCGGCCTTGTGGGGAAAAGAACGCGCATAGCGTTCGCCGCAAGCGTTTTCCGGTAAAGATAACGGTTGCATGAGCTGCAGTTGCCGGGAGGCGGCAACTGTAGCGTACGAAGCAGGGAGTTACGTAACGACACTTTCGAGTGTAAAAGAGGAACCCGCCTGGCAAGTTATTTGTGTTGTATAGTGAGGATGCTAAAGAGCAGCCTGCATGCGAGGCGCGGCGAAAGTGTGGTTAAGTGCATTTCTCTTTTCTCTGATCCACTCTTCGTAGCTGCCTAATAATATCTTAGCCTAATATGAAGGTAAAGTGTATGTAAATTTCGCCATGTGAATAATTTCAAGCTACGTCGCAATGGGTAATCTTCAGTTGCTGTTTACAGCTTCGCTGTCCAACCACCTTCACAGCATGGAGTGCGGACCAATTTTTTTTCCTGCTGGATAACAATAAGTAGACCGGATATCCTTTTTTTATACATATAATGCCTGACAGCTCAGTTGGACATTATTCTTTTTGAGGTTTTGTAGAATTATCATAAACATAAAAGCAGTTTCGTTTTGGTCGTGGTTAGAGTTCTGTTGTAGGGCCTAACCCATCACAGTACCACTATCCGTATTAGTACCGTGTAATTCAGGCAGCTGTACTCCATCTGTATCGTTACAAATCCCGATACAGTAGGCCTAAAAAATAGGCTGAACCCATCTCTCGATCCGTGTCGACCGTAATGCCTTTAGCATTAGATCAATGTAGCAGTATAGGCCTGCACTCGCTGCCAGCCGCTCCCCCTCCTCCTTGCCGCTCTCTTCCCCAATCCCTTCGTCCCGACTTCGTCCAAACCCATCGCGGTGGCTTAGCGGCTTTCGTGTTGCGCTGCTAAACACAAAGTCTCGGGATCAAATCCCTGTCGCGGAGGCCGCGTTTTGATGGGGGCGAAATGCATAAAAACGCCAGCGTCCCGCGCATTGGGGGCACGTTAAAGATCCCCTGGTGGCCAGAATTAATCTATAGTCCCCCACTACGGCGTGCCTCACAATCAAATCCTGGTTCTGGCACGTGACACACTCCAGAATTCAATTCGACTTCGTCCACTCGAGAGTTGACAACCCTAATACGTGCGACTTTCACCCATGACTTCAAGGCTACAACTTGTTGCTGGTGAGCAGGAGACGCCCTTGCCGTCAAGCCATCGTCGTAGTAGTCGTCGTAATGCCGTCGTGGCTACGTGGCTGTACCTTCCTCTTCTCATTGTCGTAGCCTACTTTCGCGGCACATAATCTCTATCCTCACATGGAAAGGTTGTCCTATGTGGTAAGATTCTGCGCAGCTCAAAACGAGGTTATATAGCCAGATACATGTCACACATTAACCCATCACTAGGTGACACACACGTGCGCGCACACACACACACACACGTGCAGACACACGCACGCACGCATGCACTACCGCGATAAGGAGCGTTGCACAAAGATTATGTACAAGCACTGCAATATGCCTCCGGCGTGTACCCGTCAACGCAGGCGGCGGACTTCAACACCGACGCCGTTGCGCAGCACTTCACCAATATTAGCGGCATTTATCAACGGGCCGAATACCTCAACTGCAGCGACGAATTCGTGGCGAACACCCGCGACGTCTTCGCCATGGGACTCGCCTGGCAGGCGCTCAAGGCGGAGGAGCAGGCCGACAAGGAGCGCCACGGGCAACGTCCGAGACATCGGTCGGTGATCGCCATCAAGGACGAGAACCGCGTGGAGCGCCTGTACGGCGAAGACCAGCTGTTCTTCTTGACCTACTGTCGGAGCAGGTGCGCGCGCATGCGCCGTTCGTGTCGCATTTGCTGCTCGCAGTTGAGAGAGAGAGAGAGAGAGCACGACACTAATTTGTATAGAGACGGCTGTGAACGAAGCGCAGTAACAGAATCTGAATCACGGCAAGGATAAATGTACGAATTTATGCCGTACGAGCCCGTGTTTGGTCAATTCTTGTAAGTGTACCTGTTGCCGACGCGGCTGTTCCGGTGACTGAAGTACAATTTGAGCAGATGGAGTGATATTGGCTAAGCTAAGGTCAACGATGGTGGTGGGAGATGGGAGAAATGTCGAGGTGAGGAATCGCACTTGTTTGGCCGCACGTGGTTCGATCCCGACGACACCATGCAGTATGAGCTAAATCGTCAACGCCGATAAGCGAGGCGTACAGATTATTTGCGCATTTCACACCGGGTGCTTTGAAGCAGCAAATGCCCTCTGCGGTGCTTCGAGCCGGCAGCGCCCGCTAAAGACGCCCCCAATGCGGACATGATGGCGCCGTTATCGCATTCCTACACAAACGTTACCAAGGTCGTTGGCCCATGCATTCCACTTGCTGCGTCCCCAAAAAATGGTGCTTCGTACAATCAGCATCAAGCCATCGGCTTGTTATTGCTGTTAGAGATTGATAAACTGTGCTCGTTGCGCATAACCAGGAGTAGTGGTAGAAAGGAGAGGTAGGCCTGAGTCAACGCCCCTTACAGATATAGCAGGCCTCTGGAATCTACTTTAGGATATCATGCTACTCGGACCAAAATTTCCATTGCCAAGGCTGGCGTGACGAAAGCGGTGACGTCAAAATCACCGCGGCTTACTCTGGAGCATACGCACTAGATTCTATGGCGGTCGGACCAGTAGCATGACGTCATGGATGGGAGTGAGCAGGCCTTGTGCTATGTAGGTAGTGTTGCTTATACTCGGGAGCATCCCCATTAAATTCTGTGGCGGTCGCGCAAGGTTGCCCGACGTCATGAATCGAAGTGCGCCGGCCTTGTGCTATCTGTAGGTGGCGTTGCCTGAGCGAAGTGTCTCTGGCGTGCTACGCCACGCCGGGGAAAGAGCTCGGCAGAGAAGCAGAGGTAGTATGTGAAGACGAAGGAGATTGGTACGATGAAGTTGATGATGACAGCTGCGCAGTATCGCGTTTTGTGTGCCACGCGTAGTTTTGCAACGGTAACCAAAACGGAAGGAAAAGAAACGCAGTTTTGGGTGCGCTGAAACACCTAGATAGCGCGCTTGCGAAGAATGGAGTTTTTTTTTTTAAATTCAACTTTCAGTAAGAAGTCACAGATATATGAAAAGTTTTTTTTTATGTCCGGCGTAGCGGTACTTTGTAAGCGTCACTTTCTGAATTTCTCTCTTCTTTTTCTCTGCTAAATGCCTATAACGGGATGTGGGCGACTTTTGAAGTCGTAATTCATTGCGCTTGCCTAAATATGTTGCTTAAGATCACGCGTCTCAAGAACGTTCCTCCGCTCAACGCTCCACCTCGACTCAAGAAAGCGCTTGACAACGCCGCCCTTCGAGAGAAGTGGTCGCTGCGGTTCATTGACCCTCCGCTGCAATTATGGGAGAGTGTAACGTCTTCATTGGTGCGGCGCTGTGCTCATCTCGGTGGAGGAGCGTTGAGCGAAGGATCGCATTAACAAGCGACTGTGAACAGTGTCTCCTTGGCTTTACTTTCGGAACAGGTGCGTGGCACATCGACACATGGAGCGCGGTCCAGACTGCAACGCTGCGGTTCGAGGCACTCCGGACTTTGGTCGCGCGTTCAAATGCGACGTCGGAACGCCCATGGTTCCCCGCAACGCGTGCCAAGTGTCCGACTTCTTCTGACGTCAAATCCATATGTCAAGGGACATCTTTCATTCCCTTAGCTTTATATATTGTTATGTTCCTATAGGGTCGTGATTTCTACAATGATGACTTTATTTCTGCGTTATAAGGTTTGGAAACTGCGAAGCTGTTTTTTCCCCGAAGTGTGCTTCCGTAGGTTTTCCTTTAAGAGTTCTTTTTTTTCTGTTTACCGACTTGTACGTCTAACGGGTGACACCGTGTCACCTGCATCGAAACTCTAATTTCATCGTATTTTGAGGGAGGGCAGGGACGCCTGCTGTAACTGTGCGTTATGCCCGTTACGTGCTGTGCGCTTTTCAAAGCGCTGTCTTCACGACTTGCGTGTTGTTGGGCAGCATAAGGGCAGTCTGTGCAGTGTCGATGGTCACTCGTCCCCTACGTTGTTACCGTCTGATTTAAGGAGGACGACTTGTGACGAGTGGCTTGCCAGTCAGAACGCACGAATCGCTCGAGCGTTGTAGATGTTTTTTTTTTTATTGGAATGAAAATAATAGAGATATAGTAGCCCTACAATGGTTACGGCTACTCCTTTTTATAGCATAAATGACAGTATATATATATAGTAGTAAAAATGAAAAACAACGGCACGGGGTCAGAAATCCACAGCGCACAGCCCTATACATCCACGAACATATTATAAACGTCAAGGGCAAGTCGCAGCACAATGAGCTTGTCAACAGTCACAAAGTCACACAAACGGCCGCGACGTTGACCGGACATGTGAACAGATGAGGAGTTGCAGAGTTAAAATAATACACGCACAGAATATGACAGTCAAGAGCGAGTTTCAACACAGAATACAACAGAGTATGACACGATAATATACAAGCGCTAATAATTACAAATAATGAAAGCAAGTTGTAGTTACCGTGTGTGTCTATTCAGCGCGATATCTAGTACTTGTTAAGGATGCCTGTATCTTCGTTAATATGTTCGAGTGTATTCAATGCTGTAGGTGTTGTTTGTTAGGTCCGACGAACAATCGGACCCAGCACTAACAGTGTACGGAGAAATAAGTTTGTCATCTCTCATTTACGGTGCAGCAATGATAATGATGCTGCTGCTGATGAAGATGATCATGGTGACCCGCATTTATGACACGTACTCATTAAGTGGAATAGGCCATGATTCGGGCGGCAGAAGGTAGAAACTGAAAGAAGAGCAAACGAAAGAAAAAGAAAATAGAATAGTGCGCGAGTAAGCAGTACAGACCTGCTGAAACATTATGAAAGAGACATCACAGCGATACTTGACAAATCGCTGCTGCACTACGCCGGACTTGATCTTCGCCATTAGCTTGAAAATCCCTGCTTATTGTATGTATCCCTGTACCGTATGATTGCAAGTTACTTTCGTACATAAACACTGCTGTGGCGCCGTAGTGTACGCCGGCACGTTGCATCTTGCATGCGCAGACATAAGGTCGGTGCTATAACGGTGCTATGGTGTCCTCTGTGAAGTCGCTGAAATTGTACTAGGGGTTGCTTGGTAAAACGTAGTCTTACGTCATAAAGCACGCAAACATGGACGCTGCCTCATAGCACTTTTTTTTGCATCACTAGAAGCTCTTGTTTGCAAGTGCCTGTATTCTGCTCCTAATTCTACAGGAATAAAGAACTGTCTACATTTAAGCGTACGTTTGGTGAAAGAAGAATGAACTCCTAACTTATCTACCAGAAATTCCTCTGGGTGTTTTCCAAGTACGCTTAAGCATTGTGCCATTTGATCGTCTCCACGTTGCCCGCTGTCATTGTCAATGTTATGAAACTTTATCCGGCCACTATAAACCCTTATCAACCCTTATCGATCGTTATCAACCTTATCGGTGCTTATAAACCACTCCGACCAATATAAGGCCTTGCCGCTCTTTAGCGCCTTATCCATCCGCGTCGAACTATTATCAACCGTGGTGAGGCCCATATAACCCCTGATCACTCCTTATCATACGCATCAAGTCACTGACTGCTTATCTGTCTGTGTTTTTCGACGTGAAAAGCATGCGACCTCAGTGCCATTTCGGTCGGTGAAGGAACGCCCCAACGACAGGCGCGTCCCGCGACCACTGAAACGCATCGTGGATGTGCCGTGTTTGGCTCGAAATATTCGCGAAATCGGAACTTTCCTGATGTCTAGAATGCTCCACGTTGGATCTACATGTGATGCTAGAGATGTCTTTTATTACACCATCACAACATCTTCATAATCAACACAGCATTCATAAAAACTGTTATCCTTTGACATTTGTTTTGTGCTGCCGGTAAAACACATTCATATAGTTCCGAAATATTTACCTACTGCTTGTGTGGGTGTTTAGTCCAGTGGGTAAAACACTCGGGCTTGTGAGCTCGAAACTCGCCATCGCCAATGTTTTCTCTGTCCAATTTAATTTGTTTTATACGATAATTTAAAGCAATACGTTTTACGCAAGAGACTGACAGGCAGACGGGTTTTCTCGTTGGGTAGCCATAGAAATCCTTGCGCATTTAAAGAGCGAAATCACTAATATTCAAAACGGCAACCCCACAAAGCTGTAAACGTGGTGGTGAGAGGTACGTGAACGCCTGAGAATAGCTTATTGTACTTCGTACATTTCCGCCAAATTCGTCGTCAAAATTAGGACATTGCTTTGGAGCACTCATTGATTTTACGTGGAACGAATAACTCGCTGTGTGGAAAAACACACTTTTTCGTTTCTTTATATACGGGTGAAGAGATACTGCGCAAATTTGAAGCCACAAAATTAATGCAATAATATTCGTTTCCACAGCCGAAATCCTTGAACGTAGGTGATATTAGGGGTTGTAAACACCATCAGGACACTGCAAGTCATTTCGAGTGTACCAAGCACATATGGTTTTGGGTGAACATTTTCAAGAAGAGCTAAAAAATGTTTATACCGTATATACTGTGGACCTCGTGAGTATTTCTGAAATCTTCCATTTCACGTGCACTAACCTTTCTTAAAGATTGTGAGGTTTCAAGTTTCCCTGTTGTAGCAGAACTAGAGAGAACTAAACTTTTATTTTCCGAAACGGTAAACCGAGTCAGAACCGGTTCACCCTAGTGGGGAGGATTCCTTATTCCAAGAACCCTCTGGCTTGGGCTGCCTCCTTGGCCCGGGCGACGAGATTGCGTTGGCCGTCCAGGTCATCAGAGGAAAGCTTGGCCTCTCACGTTTCAGTTGTCTATATATCTGCGGTGAGTTGGGGCGCTCTTCTTGTGCTTCTATGGGGCGGCTTTCTTTGGAGTCATCTTGTGGAGCTTGTGAGGTAGGGTCTGCGGATGTGTCACACAGTGGGCAATCCTGGACCATGTGTTGCAGGGTGCCCGGAACGTCGCAATGGGGGCATGTGTACGAGTACAGCGTAGGGTACAGTCTGTGAATGATTATTCCGTGTACGTATACGTGTTGGTCTGTAGGCGGCGCAGGATGACTGCTTCCTCTTTGCTAAGATTATTGTGTGGTGAAGCGTACTTTCTTCTGCTGAGTCGGTGGTGTTACAGAAGCTCCGAGTACTTAAGGGCGATGTCATCAACGTTGGTGGCCGGCCTAGTGTGGGATTGCAGGAAAACCCGGCTGGTATGCTCGCGGGCAGTGGCGTGTGTCGCCTCGTTTCCTGTCATGCCCTGATGGCCTGGAACCCAGTTGTGTCGGGGAGCGGGGCGCGTGCGATGTGATTTCTAAGTATTTTGAGCGCGGTTTCTGATATGCGTCTTTTTTGATGGTTGCGAGCTGCTGCTGTGGAGTCTGTTAATATTACTGCTACTTCAGGGCAAGTTGTTATTGCCAGAGCGATTGCCGTTTCCTCTGCAGTCTCGGGGGCTCTTGCTCGGATGGTGACAGCTGCAAGTTCTTTGCCTTGGTGATCCGTGACGCTTAGGGCAAAGGTGTTTTGTTTAATATACCGGGCAGCATCGGTGTACCTCGTATCAGGGTGTCTCCCGTATTTCTTTATGAGTGCGCGGATTCTGCTTTGCCGACGCTCCTTATTGTAAGTTGGATGCATATTGCGCGGTATACTTGCAACGCTGATACAGTCTCGGACTGCAGGTGGGATTCTTGCTTTCTGGTCTGTGTCTGTGTCTCAATGAAGCTTTCACTGTAGTTGAGGTAGCGCAAAACTGCACGTCCGGTGGGTGTGAGCTTGAGCCGCTCTAGTTGGCTGATCTTATGAGCCTCGACAAGCTCGTCCCACGTATTGTGGACGCCGAGCTTGAGGAGTTTCTCCGTTGATGCCATGGGTGGGAGGGTCAAGGCTACTTTGATTGCCTTTCGAATGACAACATTGAGTTTCTTGATTTCTGCCGGCTTGGGCGTCAAGTAGGGAGTTCCGTAGGTGATACCGCTAGTTAGCAGAGCTTGAATTATGCTTAGTGTGTCGTGCTCCTTGAGTCCGCTTCTTTGGTTTGTGATCCTCTTGACGAGGTGCGTGACTTCTGACAGTGTGCGTTGGAGACGAGGGAGAGTGGCGACTCCTGATCTGTCCTTGTGGATATGAAGTCCGAGTACGCGAAGAGAGTCGGCTGTAGGGATCTTGGTTCCGTTGAGCGAGACGCTAGGATCGGGTTCGATATAGTTAGGAGGTCTTCCTCGTGTCCCTGCTCTCAGGACGAGAAGCTCCGACTTTTCGGGTGCGCATTGGAGACCGCAGTCTCGGAGGTACCTTTCGATAGTATCGACGGCTTCTTTCAGATTGCTTTCTTGTTGTCCAGTAGTAGGTGCTTTGGTCCAGAGTGTGATGTCGTCGGCGTAAAGGGCATGGCGTAGGTTTGGGATGGCGTTCGGTTGTTTCGGTAGCTTGATCATTGTGATATTGAAAAGGAGGGGTGAAATAAGTGATCCTTGTGGGGTTCCTTTGTTGGGTAGGCGAAATTTATCGCTGCGGAGTTTGCAGACGCCTATTGTTGCTATTCGGTGTGTCAAAAAACTGCTGATGTAGTTATAGATCCGGGCTCCGCAGCCTGTATCTTCTAGGTTGCGGAGAATGGCTTCGTGGCTCACGTTGTCGAATGCGCCCTTTACGTCGATTGCCAAGATTGATGATTTGCGTCTGTGATCGAAGTAGTCGAGCATGTCTTCTTTGATGAGCAGGAGTACGTCCTGCGTGGACAGCTGCTGTCGGAATCCGAACACGGTGTGCGGCAATTGTCCGTTGTCCTCGAGGTATGTTGTTAACCGGTCGTGCACCATGTGCTCGAGAAGTTTGCCCACGCAAGATGTGAGGGAAATGGGACGGAGGTTTTCGATGCGAAGGGGTTTGTTGGGTTTGGGGATCATGGTGACCTCCGAATGCTGCCAGGCTGCTGGTCGGTCCCCCTTTTCCCAGCAGTCGTTGTAGTACTGTAGCAGTGCTGTAGTGGCAGATTGCGGGAGGTTGCGTAGGAGCTTATTAGTTATTCTGTCCTTGCCGGGACTGATGTTTCTAGTGAGTTTGGATAAGGCTGCGTGGAGCTCTGCCTGGGTGAATGGTCAATCGAGATCTGGGTTTGGTGCACCGTCGTACGTCTTTCCGCTTGCTGATGAAGTGGGCTTGTCGCTGCTAATTTTTGCTGAAGCTCAAGAAGGAGATCATCCTCCGATCCAGCGTGATTGTGGATCAGTCTGCGCAGATCTTGCCTCTGTTGCGTTTTGGTGCGATCGGTAGCTAAGAGAGCGCGTAGCAGATGCCAGGTTTTCTTTGTGCTGAGTGTCCCTTGTATGCTGTCACAAAAAGTGCGCCAATTTTGCCTGCTAAGTTGCTCCGCGTAATCTTGGGCCTGTATGGTGAGAAGGGTGATTCGTTGCTTAAGTTTTCTATTGAGCTTTTGTCTCTTCCACCTCTTCAGGAGGCTTCTTTTGGCCTCCCAGAGATGGAGATGCGGGTCGACTGCGGGGGTGTTGGTGCTTAGCTGGATGCTCTTGGTGTGGTTTTCTGCGGTGATGAGAAGGCGCTTGAGCCCATGGTCGATGTCGTCGATTGTTGTGTTGCCGCTGAGCTTGTCTCTGAAGGACTTCCAGTCTGTTAGTCGAGCAACTCCAGTCTTGGTTGGTTTCCGGTTATGCGCGATGTCAAGTTGGATAATGTGGTGATTGCTTCCGAGCCTCTCCGAGAGTCGACTCCATTCGGCCCAGTGAACGTTCGCTGTGAACGTAAGGTCCGGGTTTGTGTCCCCAGAGGCACTGTTCCCGACTCTCGTGGCCTGCAATGGGTCGTTCCAGAGGGTCAGCCTGTGTTGTTGAGCAGTGTCGTGCACTCGCGCTCCCTTCTTGGTGGTGTTTGGATAAGCCCATGCTGTATGTGGGGCGTTGAAATCTCCCATTATAACAACTTGATGGCCTTTCGTGCGTTTCCTGAGTTCACGGACAAAGTGGCCGAATTCCGGAAGTTGATCACGAGGAGGGCTGTATATGCTGTGGATAAAAAGGCTTTGCTGCGTTTTTCTGTCTGGTATGATCTCCACTAGGGTGTGCTCGATGGGGATGTCTTCTATTTCGTGTTCTTGCATTGTGAGAGATTTCTTGGTAAGGATGGCTGTGCGTTGAGTTTGTGTATGAGCGGTGTATCCTTGAAGTCGGACGTTGTGGGTATCGGTTTCCTGCAGGGCAATTACATCAGGGTGGTCCAGTTTGACGAGTTCTTGTAGGTTTGCATACCGGGGACGGAAGGATCGACAGTTCCATTGCCAGATGCGCAGAGTATTTTGCGAGCTCTTTGTTGTGGTTTTAGGTGTCGCCATCATGAGGCTCTTCAGCTTCACAGGCAGCTTCATGGTTTGGTGAGATCGAGCGGGAGGCATTGCGACTGTTCGTGCGAGCCTTCTTTCTACCCTGCTCGGTCGTGTTGAGAAGGCTGTCGAGGTAGGACTTGGTAGGTAGGTAGGACTCTCACAAGTCAAGTTACCGGCCTAACAGCCCAGGTCAACAATTTCATAGCACACGCAAAGAACAATTATGTCACCTGTTGTAGCAGAAGATTAAAAAAAATGGCACTCACTACGGTGAGGGGGCACGTCGTCATAGCCAGTACACTATTATGACGTGCCCGCTCACCATAATGTTGCTAAAGCAAGGGGCCCCCTTTTTCAAAAGAACTTCTTCTTGGGCAAATTGGTGCTTAGATTTCCTAGGTATACTCTGTGGCGCAAAATACATTTCTTGAAAAGGGACAGAAGAAAGGAAGACAGTGAAGCGGCAATATTTCTTGAAAAGGGACAGAAGAAAGGAAGACAGTTGGCGCTTCACTATCTTCCTTTCTTCTGTCCCTTTTCAATAAATGTATTTTGCGCCACAGAGTATACCTAGGAAATCTAGGCCCCCTTTTTATTTCATCGCATGCATGTTATGTGCGCAGAGTTTCTCTAGTCAGTGGTTGGCCTGCCTCACTACGAAGGCGCTATCATAATGTTAGTCCAAAGAAGAATGGCTACTCATAAGTATGTATGTATGTACGACACATATCTACGTACATTTTATGCCCCCCCCCCCCTTTCACAGTGGCACGTACCGATTCTGGGGGCGCCCATATGGCCATTATGTATGTGCGTATGTTACGTGGGCGATCGCATCGGTAACACGATGACCACAAACACAAATAGGTGGTGCGCAACCTTCTGGCAAAAGTGGGCTATAATATGGGGCGACAAAGGGGACGGCTTCAGATGATTCAGATGATTCGGAGACTCCTGCTTGCCTTCAGAAGATTTTGAGTAGATATTTCCAATAGTACTATGTTGTTCATTGTGCAGTATGTGCACCTTCGACTGCGTAGTCTAATCATCGGCCTATACATTAAGCTGCAGTGCGATGTTCCACTATGTGCTATGGACAACGTGTAACTTGCTTTTGCAACGAGAAAAAAAAAAATAGGCCACATGTACTGTGCACTCTTCCCTTAGCGCTACTAGTAATTTGCCTATGCTTAAACTGGTTCCTGCCCATCTACAATGTGTTCATTTGATTTGGGTACCCGGTCATAAAGGTTTGGTTTTTAATGCCACTGTCGATTCACTGGCAAAGGCATCACTTTTCGGCCGAGTCCTTCCTGTTCTACAGCACACAAAGCGGCGGCTAGATTTCAGATGCCATGAATTATGAAAGCCTAATCGAACCCATTGCTGACTGCTTCTACCGATTAAGAGCTCCTGACATTTGCCTGGCCTAGCGCATCCTGTAACACAAAGATGATTGAGGTCTCTCTCACAAAAATACGTTGCCGCATTCCCTCCCTGAATTTCTGCTTACATATGTAGGGTTCGGCTCCCTCCTCTCTCTTCTCGTTTAGTAATGTGGAAGAGACAATCCATCACTTCCTGCTATCTTCTCACCGCTTTACAGCGGCAAGAACAAGAATATTGGAAATACATTTTCGAAGCCTTGGCCTGGACTTAACAGAGCCTGTTATTCTTTGATATTGGGCCTCCGTTTTAGGATTCAGCCTCAGGGATGCCTGCTCCGCTGTCCAAAAGTTTCTTATAGAATCCAACCGTATGCCCTGCTAAATACGTTTTTTTTTCATTTTTGTGTACTTTTAAATGCAGTGTCTTTCATTCTATCTCACTTTACTGATTTTATTTTAACATATAATTCTACCTTATACAGCGCTAAGTTCATAGATATTAGGAAATTTATGCATTATAAATTGGAATAATCCATACATCTTTTGGCCAATCCCCCATTGTGGGTAGGAGCCACATACGCGACGGGAGAGAACCACAGTATACGATATTATAAGTTTATTTTTCTCGAGTAGCAAATAAATTAAAACTCAATGTCCAGGTCACACTCGAAGTGCGCGCCTCACGTAAGACGGCGCGCTCACCCTCGGTCGGCAACGCCGACAGCGTCGGTTCCAGTCGTTGCAGCATTGCTGCTGTCTGAGCCCTTGACCATGTTCTGAAGGCGCGAATCCGAGACAGCTGTCTCTATGGCGAATATTTCTTGGCTGGCTACTAGCACGAACGTATCGTTGGCAGTGCGGCCTTCGGAAACGCCGCTTGACGTAGGTAGTCCCGTGTCCACCACGTGGTCACTCTCCGCTGCGGCCAGCATGTTGGCCCCGGCGGTAGCCGAGCGCTCGTCGGCCGAGGTGACGCCGTCAGCAGCCGCCTGCTTGCCAGCGCCGAGCTGGTCGCTGGCCGCCTTGGTCCTGGAGGCGATGTAGGCGCGCACTTCGTCGGCGTTCCTCTTCAGCTTGGTGTAGTTGCTGAACGAGTACGTCAGCACGCCCGCGCACCCCAGGATCGAGACGCCCAGCACGGCGATGATGACGTAGAGGCCTTCGCGGTTGACCAGCACCACGGGGAGGCTGACCCTCGTCTGCAGTTCGGCGTCCATGGTCGACTCAGCGGCGTCGACGGAGAACCAAGTGCAGCAGTGCAACGATGGCACAGAACGAAATTTTAAGCGGGCCTTGCTGTTTATACGGATTCAACACATGGGTCCACGTATGCATTTATCGTCTTCTTCCTCCGCAGTTCTCGTGGCACGTACCGACTGCCGGGCATAGCCAGTAGCCCTGCATAGGGCACCTCGAACGAAAAAAAAGTATTACAAAAATTGTAGCTTTCTTTATTCAGTCCCCTCATTTGAGATTTCGACCTGTTGTGAAAAAAGTTCGGTGGAACCCATCTAGCGATGACAGTCAACGTTAATGCATTTACAACTGAAGCAATCTAGCGACACAACATGTTGCCACCATCGAAATACATTATGTATGAAGCGTGTGCTGCCCAGCGTGGGACTGGTCTCTCGCACTTCGGCGGTGGCGATGTTTATTGTCATCCCCTCTCAAACGGGGCGGCGACAAATCATCACCTAGCCTGCTTCATCTAATCAGGTTCTTGCTACATCTATCGCCGTCTAGCACATTGCCTATCTGACCTCGATATTTACTCTTTGTCACCAAAACTTCTATATTTATAGTGTGCCATTACCTTCACTTGCAACGACTCCGATTCTATCTTGCCTCTTCCGTTGCTTCAATATCTGTTCATTGACTTCAAGCGAAGTCCTGTCCTATTAGAGTTACTGCCTTCTTAAGGAGATGTACCCAAAGGAAGCCCATACAGTAACTCTGCACCCTATGAACATTGCGCGCCATCTAGAGGCGCCGCCGAGAAGCCCGCCTTCGAAATACCTGGCGCGCCGGTGCGTTCGGTCATGCGGCAGCCGGGCTTCTCTTCCATATGGGAATCAATGTGCGCTCTGAGGTTTTTAACGCCAATGATTTGGCCCATGACTGTGCGCGAGGTCTTACACACCGCGGCGGTTCCGGTGGACTCACGGGCGGCGACTTGGCACTGTACAGGGATTCGCTTATCACCTTCCACGAAATCTTCACACATTATCAACTTGCTCGGCGGGCCTTTCCGCTACCACATCCTAAACTCACTAGACCACAATCATCGGCTTTTCGCATGCTCCAGACGGGGTCGTTCCCCTCCAGGGGCCGATTCAGTCACTTCGCGCCTAATATAGAACCCCACTGTCCAGACTGTGGGGAGGCGTACTGCTCTTTATCGCATATGCTCTGGCAATGCCCTGCGTGACGCAGCTGATCGCTTACCACTCTAACGGACTGGGAGGCAGCCGTTAAGAGCGGCGACCTCTCAGAGCAACGACGGGCTGTCCAGAGGGCCTGCGACAGGGCGGAGGACCACGATCTTCCGCGACCCCAACGTTGGTGCGGCCCGCGACGGCTAAGGGGACTCCCTGAAAAGGGGGGGGGGGGGGGTACCCTAATGCGGCTCCTCAGGACCATCAATAAAGTTCTTTGTATGTCTGTCGGTCTCCTCTCCCGCTCATACGTGACTGCGACTGGCCTCAAGAAAATTGTTCAGCTCCAATATAAGTAACGTTCTCCCCAGAATATACAGGATATAAATTCAAGTGAAGTTAGCTAGGTTTCAATAACGAGGAAGCCCATTACCATCAAATTGAATGCTAATTTGCATGTAGGGGTGTGGATGACGGCATTTTCGTTTTTCTCAGCTAATCTTGGCCGTAGTGCACATCTCATTACTGTATCGCAGGTCGTCTCTCAAATGCTATGCTAGGTCTAGAGCCATATTTGTGAGGAGTATTTGGCATGAGCTGTTTACAGCGAAGAACGGAGTGTCACTTTGTGGCAAAAACAAAAATAAAACAAAAAACGGAAAACACACAGAGGGCAATTAAGAGGGATTCATGCAACCATGACATGAATTCATGACAAAGACGATTGGACAATGATGTGCCGGCCGCAATGACGTGGACCTCCCTAGATTTCTTTCTTTCTTGCAAACTGGAGACAATATACTATGAACTTGTCTTCATTGGGTGACCTTTATTTCCAAAATTTCACCAGTTATTCTTTCTCTCGAGAGCTTATAGCGTTGTGCTTCAACAAATGAAATGTTTGCATGACCACCCATGACTCTTTTAGAAACAAAAGGAGATTGCATGGCTAAATACCTAAAATAAGTGCATTGAGTGATTGTTGGTGTTTGTTAATCAACATAATTTTAATAGCGGGAACTTATAAGTACTTACTAAAATTGCATAAGGTTATTTTTTCATTACCACGTTCTCACTATTCATTATGTTACTTGCATGTACTGAAAGTTTGTTTCTTAACTTTTATCTTCTTGTTCTTACTTTGGACTTGTATAAAAAGCAACTTCTATACACCGTACAGCCGTCATAGACAGAATTTAAACATTCCCGTTCTTTTGAGCTTGAGTGCCTTGACTCTTGGGTTACGTAACGAGAGTTTTCAATCAGCCATTCAATTTTTTAATTCTTTCTTGTTCTTTCCTATTTCTCTATATTGTTTTTTATTTCAATTCCTTTTTTCACATCACTGGCCTGTCAATGGCTAACCGTTGTGCTTCATTTTTTAAACTTTAATAATCTTTAAATTTTTATATTTACGTTGCTTGATTTCAGAGGGGGCCTGTGCCATTGTTCACAAAAGTGTTCACTCTAATAAACGTTAACCTACGATCAATTCAAAGTGTCAATTCAAAGTGAAGATTGTAATAACTAAGTTTGATTATGTTTTATGCCAAGCACTCCTAAGATATAAATAGCCCACCAGATGCTAGTTGGACTCTTCAATGAATGTCTGGAAGATATCCCTTCGCACCGGCAGTGTCCACGGATGCCTCACAGAAAAAAAAAGAGTGATTAAAGAACGAAACATGAAAGAATCACTGTCATCGGAGCTTTGCTATCCACCTTCCTGATTACACAGCCATTTGTAGGCCGGATTCCTGGCCATTTGCTTGGCCTTATACAAACTTTCGAACAAAGTTTCGCATATAATCTTGCTCGCCGACTGTCTCGCAGTCCTTAGGTTGCCTACAAGCACGAAATAACTCACTGCTGCGCCGGTCGCTACGCCTTTTCATTCCAATTCATGTGAAAGAAATTCGGTTCCTCTGGATTTCTGGACACTGTTCACTTGCGCATAACGAGATTCGGGAGCCCGTAGGTTTTCTCACAGCGAAACTTACCCTGCTGGCAGTGACAAGATTCTGAAGGCAACAACAATTTTTCGTTCGCAAAAATTAATTCCTCCTAGCTGCAGCAGACTTCAGACATTCAGCGTTCCCCCTGAATGCCCGGTCGTGTCCCTCACGGCAATGCGAAGTATCGTTTACCGTCCTACGGTGTCTAATGTCGAAATCAAACCTTCACATGTAGGTGCGGGATTGCTCCCTCGAACCTTTGCGCGTCATGCGGTGATGTAGAATCGTTTGACCATTTCCTCCTCTTTTGCAAAAGATATAATATCCAAAGAAAGACACATTTACAGCAACCCCTACGGCATACTGACATTAGTCCCTCAGTACTTGATATCTCATATTTTGGTATGGGCACCCTTAGTCGTGCCCGAAAGGAAGTATGTCATATTCTACCTGAACACATTATTGCTACATGGAGGCTGATATGTTAAACAGCTTTTTTTTTTTCATCACTAACGTTTGATTTGGATTTCTTTTCGTTCTCAAGCCATATGGCCAAAAATTGGCATGATCACTTTTCAACATCTCTCTGCATTCATTATTATTGTCTAAATAGAAGTAATACAGGGCATTAGAATAGCGGAAAGGAAGGCATAATAATATGCTTGCATTGCGAACCTTGGACAGTCCCCCGTTGTGGGCATATGCCATACCGTGAAGGCAACAGCAACATCGCTCTAGGCCCATTTCAAGATCGGTTCTGCGCCATCTTGTCACGATCGATCTCGGCCATCCGTCGACGCGACTGAGTCGACCATGGATGCCGAACTGCAGACGAGGGTCAACCTTCCCGTGGTGCTGGTCAACCGCGAGGGCCTCTACGTCATCATCGCCGTGCTGGGCGTCTCGATACTGGGCTGCGCGGCCGTGCTGACGTACTCGTTCAGCAACTACACCAAGCTGAAGAGGAACGCCGACGAAGTGCGCGCCTACATCGCCTCCAGGGCCAAGGGGGCCGACGACCAGCTCCGCGCTGGCAAGCAGGTGGCCGCTGATGGCGTAAATGGTGGCGCCGCCGTCAAGGCCGTGATGCCAGCGGCAGCAGGGAGTGACCGCGCGGTGGAGACTGTATTGTCCGCGACCGCTGGCGCCTCTGAAAGGAGCCATGTCGACGCCACGTCCGCTGCAGTGGCTAGCGGAGAAATATCAGTCGCGGATGTAGAGACTCCGGATCCGCGACGACTGAACGCAGTTCCCAGCAGTGGGGGCGAGTGCACCGCAGCCGCAACTTCTGGGACCGACGCCAAGGGCGTTGCCAGCCAAGCGTGATCGCGCCTGCTGTTGCGTGTGGCTTGCGCGTTGGGTGTGACTTGGACATTGAGCTTTAATTTATTTGCTACTCGAGAAAACTAAATGTATAATAACGTAGTGTTGCCTGCGTGCATATTTAGCAGGGTATAGGTTTGGGCATGTTGGTTATTCATGGTAAAGCAAGTAACATAGCGCAGTAAGGACGAGGTACAAGTCGAGACAGGTCAAGCGCTAACTTTCAACTAAGATTTTTTTGCGAATCCTGAGCATATATATACACCCATCCGAATCGGCAGAGAAGACGAAGGTAGACTGCCACGTGCAGTTTGTGTAAAGAATTGATGCTCTTTCTTTGATAAAGCCACTGACGGCCATGTGACGCAATCAACTCCTGCCCGTGCAGTCTCTGTAGCTTCTACAATTTCCTTAGTCAAAGTATTGCGATGGCGATACACCAAAACAGGCTGACCAAAGAGAGGACGGCAAGGTGAGGGGCCCCTCACCAGGTCACACAGCAAATTTCGGTTATACCCCGGAAGTTGTTACATGCCCTCTTGGAGACGTTCTAGCGCAAGAATTTTTCAAATTGGTTCATTAATAGCCGAGACAGCAATATTTAAGTGCCGCGAACCCATGATTTCAGGAGGTGAGCGTCAGCGCCAACGAGGACACTCCCTCCACTTGCCCCGTCTAGCCTCTGCTAGCGAAATTCTTTCCCTGCGTTCTTCCTCCATGGTTCTCCGGAGTTGGTGGGCCCCGCCCGTTCTCTCTCTCTCTCTCTCTTCCATTTTCTTTTTTTTTCCTCGCGCGCGCGAGCTGTTGCGTTCGTCTTGTTTCGTGCAGCGCACAATTTTGTGCGCTGTGCATGAGAACACTTGACTAACGGTATAAGTCAGAGCTACGAGTACACTGAGGCAGACACAAGCGGATCACAGAGCTTGATCGCGCGCTGGAACATGGTTGAAAATGACATAATTGCGCTCTCAGCACGCGCGACTGCACGACGTGGGAGAAAGCAGACGAAACGGCAGCGCATATCTCTTGCTGAGGTGCGAAGTAAAACAAAAACATGCAGGCATTCGGTATGTGTGTTTTATTATTTTTCTAAACTTTATTTCTTCTATGGACGCAACATATTACACAAGTAACATATGTTGCCTTGAATAATCCTCGGAGCGTCACAGATCACTATAAGCGACATCCCTTGCTGACGTACATCATCGTCTTGGAGCATGGCGCCCATGAGGAGAAGGGCAAACGGCGTTTGGTTTGAAATTTCAGCTCTTTCCGCGGTGTGTAGCGATGTAATACTTTGCAGATACAATCGTTATTGTGCATTCTGTGCTCTGCGCTTGTCAGCTCAAAATGACCAGATCTCGTGAGGGGCTCTTTAAGACTTGTGTGCATTGGAACTGGATGGGGAGGACTTGGTCTCACTAAGTGTAACCTGTGGAGGCCCACGCATTTTGCTAAGCAACTGTAGTATAGAACCTTCAGTTGCCGAAAATGATGGATGCCTGCTGTGCTGCAGTGTACAATTTGAATTTTACAACAATGTTTCGGTGTTTAGTTTTCTTCCTCTAACACTCCCCATGTAGCCTTTAGACGCGTAAATATGTGTGTGATGCGAGCTTGTGCTTTAAAAGGGCCCTACACAGCCTCAGACTGCATGCTGTTGACAGGCGAATGACCCAGCGGGGACCCAGCGAGCCTTCGACATCGAGCTCCGCAGTGTTTCGAGCCTTGGACCTCGAGCTCCGCTGTGTTTCGAGCCTTCGACCTCGAGCTCCGCAGTGTTTCAAGCCTTCGACCTCGAGCTCCGCAGTGTTTCCAACCTTCGACCTCGAGCTCCGCAGTGTTTCCAACCTTCGACTTCGAGCTCCGCAGTGTTTCGAGCCTTCGACCTCGAGCTCCGCAGTGTTCCGAGCCTTCGACCTCGAGCTCCGCTGTGTTTCGAGCCTTCGACCTCGAGCTCCGCAGTGTTTCGAGCCTTCGACCTCGAGCTCCGTAGTGTTTCGAGCCTTGGACCTCGAGCTCAGCAGTGTTTCTAGCCTTGGACCTCGAGCTCCGCTGTGTTTCGAGCCTTCGACCTCGAGCTCCGCAGTGTTTCGAGCCTTCGACCTCGAGCTCCGCAGTGTTTCAAGCCTTCGACCTCGAGCTCCGCAGTGTTTCCAACCTTCGACTTCGAGCTCCACAGTGTTTCGAGCCTTCGACATCGAGCTCCACAGTGTTTCGAGCCTTCGACATCGAGCTCCGCAGTGTTTCGAGCCTTCGACCTCGAGCTCCGCAGTGTTTCGAGCCTTCGACCTCGAGCTCCGCTGTGTTTCGAGCCTTCGACCTCGAGCTCCGCTGTGTTTCGAGCCTTCGTCATCGAGCTCCGCAGTGTTTCGAGCCTTGGACCTCGAGCTCAGCAGTGTTTCTAGCCTTGGACCTCGAGCTCCGCTGTGTTTCGAGCCTTGGACCTCGAGCTCCACAGTGTTTCGAGCCTTCGACATCGAGCTCCGCAGTGTTTCGAGCCTTCGACCTCGAGCTCCGCAGTGTTTCGAGCCTTCGACCTCGAGCTCCGCAGTGTTTCGAGCCTTCGACCTCGAGCTCCGCAGTGTTTCGAGCCTTCGACCTCGAGCTCCGCAGTGTTTCGAGCCTTCGACCTCGAGCTCCGCAGTGTTTCGAGCCTTCGACCTCGAGCTCCGCAGTGTTTCGAGCCTTCGACCTCGAGCTCCGCAGTGTTTCGAGCCTTCGACCTCGAGCTCCGCTGTGTTTCGAGCCTTCGACCTCGAGCTCAGCAGTGTTTCTAGCCTTGGACCTCGAGCTCCGCAGTGTTTCGAGCCTTCGACCTCGAGCTCCGCAGTGTTTCGAGCCTTCGACCTCGAGCTCCGCTGTGTTTCGAGCCTTCGACCTCGAGCTCCGCTGTGTTTCGAGCCTTCGACCTCGAGCTCCGCAGTGTTTCGAGCCTTGGACCTCGAGCTCAGCAGTGTTTCTAGCCTTGGACCTCGAGCTCAGCAGTGTTTCGAGCCTTGGACCTCGAGCTCCACAGTGTTTCGAGCCTTGGACCTCGAGCTCCACAGTGTTTCGAGCCTTCGACATCGAGCTCCGCAGTGTTTCGAGCCTTCGACCTCGAGCTCCACAGTGTTTCGAGCCTTCGACCTCGAGCTCCGCAGTGTTTCGAGCCTTCGACCTCGAGCTCCGCAGTGTTTCGAGCCTTCGACCTCGAGCTCCGCAGTGTTTCGAGCCTTCGACCTCGAGCTCCGCAGTGTTTCGAGCCTTCGACCTCGAGCTCCGCAGTGTTTCGAGCCTTCGACCTCGAGCTCCACAGTGTTTCGAGCCTTCGACCTCGAGCTCCGCAGTGTTTCGAGCCTTCGACCTCGAGCTCCGCTGTGTTTCGAGCCTTCGTCATCGAGCTCCGCAGTGTTTCGAGCCTTGGACCTCGAGCTCCGCAGTGTTTCTAGCCTTGGACCTCGAGCTCCGCAGTGTTTCGAGCCTTCGACCTCGAGAGAGAGAGAGAGAGAGAGAGACAACTTTATTTATCCCATCTTAAAGGAAAAGGGGCTGCGGGAAGAAGGCGAGGGAGGTTATCCTACTCGCGGTAGGCCTCCTCTACCACCTCAGCCCACCTGAGGATAGCTTCCTGAAGTTCGGGGTTGTAGCTGCGCATGGCAGCCTCCCACAGCTCCCTACTACTTAAAGCTCTACAAAGGTTAGGGGGAGGGGAGTGGGTCTTGCATTGCCACATAATGTGGTTAAGGTCCGCTCTGCTAGCAGGACAAAACTTGCAGGCTGAGGTAGGGTATATTCCCGGGTGAATTTTGTGACGTAAGGCAGGAGATAGAAAAGTGCGAGTCTGTAGTTTACGCCATAGTACCTCGTGTATGCGTGACGACCGAATCATTAAAGGAGGGAGGGTTAGGCGACCTAGGCGGAAATGCCCGCAAATGTCGTGGTGTGTAAGTAATCTGTCTTTGGAGGTGAATGTTGGAGGGAGATTATTGGCGTCTGAACCGTCCCCTAGTCTAGCCTATGCTCGGTTCGTGAAAGCTCGAGCACTTAGGTGGGCCGCTTCATTGCCGATTAGGCCTGCGTGAGCAGGTGTCCAGATTAAACTCAGAAGTTGGGCTGGCAGATTGTGAGATAGAAAGGCTAGGGCTGTCCTGCAAACACTACCCGCTCCGAAGTTGTGTATAGCAGTTTTGGAGTCACTTACTATGACAGAGTGATTGGGTATTGTTGCGGCGAGTGCCACCGCCGCCTCCTCCTAAGAAGAGGCTATAATGGATGCTCCCATCGCAATACTGCCAGTGGAGTCAAGGACTGATATGGCGAAATTGTGTCCACATAGATACTCTATGGCATCGACATAGAGCACGTCTTTGTAGTTAAATAACTTTTTCTGCGGGTCTTTAACTCGTTGTTGCCTTCCATGTTCGTGATGAACAGGGTGCATATTCTTAGGGAGAGGAGGGATATGAAAGTTCTCGTGTATCGGGTGGGGAATATTGAATTTCTCATTGGTCATGGGTGCTGGGGCAATACTTAGGGAGTTTAGGATGTACCTACCAGTGTGGGTGTTCGATGAGCGCTGGTATTGAGTGGTCAGGTGGGCTTCTGCGAGCTCACTAAAAGTATTCGAAGTACCTGTAGCCAAAAGTCCCTCAGTAGAAGCTCTACTTGGCACTCCAAGGGCCAATTTGTAGAGTCTGCGTATCAGTGAATTAACTATCTTCCTCGGCCCTAGTTAAATGGAGATAGGGAAGGGAGAATGTGATTTTACTGACAGAAAACGCCTGTACCAGTCTGAGCAATTCTACCTCGTGGAGACCTCCGTGCTTATTGTACACCCTTCCTATTAGTCGTGTGGTGTGACCTACGCTGGCAGTAACCGTTTGAAGTGTATACGTATTGAGTCGGTTAGATTGAATGTGCATGCAAAGTACACGGATATTGTCTACTACGGGAGCTTGCTTCCCGTTAATGTTAATCTGAATGTTCGGCGTAACGCGTTTATTTGCGGTTAGAAGTAACAGCTCAGATTTTTTTGGCGAGCACTCGAGGTTCATGAACCCGGATCTCGTAGCCCCTGCATCTGCAGCCTCTTTTAAGGTGTCTTGAATGTAGCCATCCGAGCCACCTTTAATCCATAGGGTAATGTCATCTGCATATCAAGAATATTGGAGATCCGGTATGTGTGCTAGCTTCCCAGCAGTAGACCTCATAGCTAGGTTAAATAGAAACGGCGAGAGCACAGATTCCTGAGGAGTGCCAAAGCTACCTAGGGTGGTTGGGGGAGAAGTTTGATCATTGAGACTTATGACAGCTGTGCGATTGGTAAGAAATTCGCGGATGTAGTCATGCATTTTTCTGCCACAGTTAATAACATTCAATTCACGTAAAATAGATTCATGATCTATGTTGTTGAATGCACCGCTAAGGTCGAGTCCTAAGATGGCTTGGGTGTCCTTACTTAACGTAGGAGTGAGAAGGTCATGCTTGAGCCTTAGCATGGCATCCTGGCAAGAAAGCGACTGGCGAAAGTCAATCATCTCTGGCGGGAATAACTGATTGTCTTCCGCGTATTTATTGAAGCGATCAAGCATGACATGTTCGAGCGTTTTGCACAAGCATGACGTGAGGGAAATAGGTCTAAGATTAGCTATGTCAGAGGGTTTATTGGGCTTGGGAATAAAGATTACTTTAGCAGTTTTCCATGCTCTCGGAAGAGAGCTGTTATCGAAGCAATGATTATAGTATTCTGTGAGGGCAGAGGTAGATTTGTCGTCCAGATTTCGGAGTAATTTATGATTCACATTATCTATACCCGGAGCAGATGTAGTTTTAAGGGAAGCTAAGGCATGTCGAACTTCTGTCTCCGTTATTGGGGCGTTGAGAAGTTCATTAACCTCGCCTGTACAATCTGAATTCTCATGAGTTGTGGTAGGAGGGAGGTGTAATCGTGCAAGCTCCTGAAGAAGATGGGGAATATTATCCTTGTGCAATAACTGAGTGATGTAGTGACTGTGTTGCGCGCGCGAGGTCGAGGGATCAAGCAAACGTCTCAGCAGTATGCAAGTCTTTTTACTACTGAGATTACCATGCATGCTCTCACATACTTGGCCCCATTGTTGATTAACTAGTTGGGTCGCATACGCTTGTATGTCATCGTCAAGTCTAGCTACACGGATGCAAAGCCTGTGGTTATGGCGGCGTCTTTTCCACCGCTTTAATAGTAATTCCTTCGCTTGCCACACGTGTAATGGTTTGGCATCAGCTGTTTGAAAAGGAGCATCAGGTGGCGTAGTTGTAGTATGATTGTCAACGTCCGTTTGGAGTTGACTAATCCATTGCTGTAGATCAAGTATGGTATTGGGAGCATTATTTGCGCGAGTTTTCCGAAATTGTTTCGAGCCTTCCACCTCGAGCTCTGGAGTGCTTCGAGCTCTGCATTTCGATGAGGGCGGAATGCAACGGAGCTCGTACGCCGTGCACAAAGAAACCCCAAGTGGTCAAAATTAATCCGGAGCCAGAATGCATGGCGTGTACGTCTCATAATCAGATCGTGGTTATGGCACGTAAAGCTCCATAATTTCATAAAATAATTACGCTTTTTTTTCTTTTAAATAGGCGAGGACAGAATGTGTAAGCGCTAGAACCTCATTCAGGTTATCCATATGTCTGGTAGCCCCCAAATAGTTAATTTATACTGCCTTTAAAATAATTATGTATTATTTCTGTAGATGATTGCCTTTCTTGGGAAAATATAAATTTTTTAGTGTCTTTGTGCTATAAGCGCAAACAGTGTGTTAATGAAACAAAGTGTGAATAGGGTGATTATCGGTCGCTAAAATTATGCGAAACGTCCCGAGGTAGATAATCGATAAAGAAAAGAAAATAAATGGATAGGGCGACAAGTTGTTTTTTCATCCACTTTCATTGCCATTAATTTATCATTTCTTTATTTCAATGAGTAGGCACAAGTAATTTCCCCTATGTTTTCCTTGGTGTCTTTGTTTGTTGGCTTCACATAATATATGATCTAAAAAGAAACGCTTTCAGTGAAGAACACCTTCACTTCGATTTAAAAGTAGCTGAACTGTGCTCGGCATTGACGGAAATCGTATTTGCTTATCACGCTTAATAAGCATGCACAAATATTTACAAGGAATGTCACCCTATTTTATTTTTATCCGCTCCCCATACATTGGCGGACTTACAGCTACTGATGTCCTTACATTTCCATCTATTCAAAATATTACGTCAGAGAAGCGAATTTTTTTTTAGTCCCAAAAATGCACTACATTGCTGCAAACTTAGGAGAAGAGGGGCTTTTGGCGAGCATGACGCAATCGCGTAGATAGTTAACTGCAGCAACATTATGAAGGTGCGGTATAGCATTGAGCTGAATACTCCTTGTATTATAGCACTGCTATAGTTAAACAATATATAATAAGTGTCGTAACGCGGGGGAAGATGGGCGCTGTGCGCTCTTTTCTGAATGCGCACCACTGATGTAGGCGTTGCCCTCAGTACTGCCTGGAGAACTTGCCCCCTGAGGACACGACGTACGTGGCTCGAAGACGCTTGCAATTGGGCTTGTCGCATTCGCACAACACGTCGTCCAGGGGAACGCACGACCTGGAGAGCTTCGCGACCTCCCTCAGCTGGCGTTGTCGACGTAGTGGAACAAGTTATATAAACAACGCAGTCGCGGTGGACAAAAAAAAAAAAAAAAGCTGGGATGATGCTTAAGCTTCGCCTTTAAGAGTGGAACCCAATAACATTCAAAGATCCCCGACTGCTTCTCACGCCTCCCGGCAACTGCAGCTTACGTAACCGTAATGTTTACCGGGAAACGCTGGCGGCGAACGCTATGAACGAAGCCGAGCTCTTAGCTGAAACGCGGCCTCGTTCGTGGGCCGATCCCGGAGGTAATGAGCAGCCGCGCAAAAAAAAAAAAAACAACAACAACAACATGATTTTCAGGTTTCTGGTTTCTGGTATTGTTTCGCATCTTTAATATTTAGGTATGAGAAAATTTAACAGGAAAGGCGTGCACTGTCGGTGTTTTTTTTTCATGATATTTGTTTGTGGGCTGTCATTATTAAAATTCCGACGAATAACTTTGTCAACAATGTGAGACAAAGAATGAGCAACTTTGGTGATAGAATGGTGTGCCAATATAACCCGCATGTCATATAGCAAGGCGAGGCATATGCATGTACCTAAATATATACGGGATATGTAATGAGGAGGGAAGATAACCGATGGTCATTAAATGTTACGGACTGGATTCCAAGGGAAGGGAAGCGTAGCAGGGGGCGGCAGAGAGTTAGGTGGGCGGATGAGATTAAGAAGTTTGCAGGGACGACATGGCCACAATTAGTACATGACAGGGGTTGTTGGAGAAGTATGGGAGAGGCCTTTGCCCTGCAGTGGACGTAACCAGGCTGATGATGATGAAATATATACGACAGCTTTCGCTCACGGACAACTCCGCCGACACTGGATTTTCTGTGACACGGGGCCTTTAACGCTGTCGCGCTAAAATGCAATATACGTCTACCTCAGGCACTGAAAACGGATCGAAGCAGCAAATACGCCTAAGAAGACGAGTTTAATATCAGAATACTGCGCAAACGATGTCGTAATTAGAGCCAGATTCATTTATTTTCACTGCTTATAGTAATAACTACAAGATTACTATATATTACGAGAGCAAGGCCCGTAGTCCGAGAGCAGTCCGATTGGGGCCTCTTGTGCGCGATAAAAACCAGTGAATGCAGTCGCTGACGGGATTTGCACGAACTGTGTTACTTTCTGTCATAGGTCTGCATTAGATATTGTTTTTTTTTCAGAGCGAAGTTGTATATGGCTAGCCGATTAATCCGTTCGTCTGTCGCCCGTACGCAGAAAACTCCTCCGGTGCAACGCCATGCGCATGCGCGAAAAAGAAAAGTAGAAAGGCGCGTGATTGGCTGCGCCAGTAGTGACGTCGTTGCTCTCCGTCGCAGCCGAGCGCGCGCGCAGCAGTTTCTCTCCGGCTCCGAAATAGGCACACTCTTAAAACAGTTTCACCCTTTGGGGTGCATATTTGCCTTGCAACAATAATCGTCATTTCCTCTTAAAGATAGGAAATGCGGGTAAGACAGATGATGATTTTTGTGTGGCAAATATACACCCAAAATGGCGCAAACTTTTTTAGGATGTACACTCTTAAACAAATGTGCACCTTTTGGGTCGTATCTTACCACACAACGATAATCGTCATCTGTGTTGCTTGCGTTTCCCTTCTTGAAAACGCTGCGCTGATGGAGCAAACAGCTTTCCATCAGCAACGCCGCGAGCAGGGCCGGATTTATAGTGCCGAGGGTCCGGTTCAAAAAAATGGCTGTGGCTTAGCTAAGGTTAAGCCCAGGATGCGAAGCATACTAGTCTTTATTTTAGTTGTTGAACCACTGTTTAGCCTGGTGAACTGCTGTTGCTTGGCTATATTTGGTTCGGCTAGTAGAAGAAACAACTCATGCGTTACTCTGCTTCGCCTTCAAGAGTGGAACACGACAGCGTTCCCGTCTACCCGCCAAGGGGTGTAAGACAATGGGCTACGGCGCAGCGACTACGCGCCCCGCATTGGACGAGGTGAGCGTCGAGCAACGCAGCGTTCGGCGCGGCAACGAAATGTGCGCCTGAGCAAGCGACGCACGCCTGAGCCTTAGAAACAGCTCGTTTCTAAGGCAACACCGCATTCACTAGGGGCGCTTTTGTACCGCTTCGAAGCATCGTACTCATGGCTCAGTGGTAGCGTCTCCGTCTCACACTCCGGAGACCCTGGTTCGATTCCCACCCAGCCCATCTTGCAAGTGTTGAGCCAAAGCCACCTAGAAAAAGCGCAGCTGCTTATATACCGCCGCGACGCCGCGAGCGACGGCGCGAGTTGGAGCCCCGTTTCTCCTCTCTCGTCACGGTGTCACGTGGTATTGAAGGCGACACCGCCGCGCCTGAGGAGCTGGGTTGAGCTCTAGTAATATGCTTCGCATAAAAACAAGGGGGGCCCCTCCCGCCTTACCCTCTCGTCATTGTTGAGACTTGACGCTTTTTAGAATTCGCTACAAAGAATACATGTGGTATTTACTCGAAGAATCTCCAGAGTGTTTATGAACATCGCCTGGGCGTCTACTTTCTCGCGGAGCACGGGGAGAGGTTGTCATCTGAATTGAGCTAGACCAGGAGACAAAGAGACATATTTGACGCGCTAGCTGGTTCATACTGAAAGAAGGCAAGCGTTTTTAATAACCCATAACAATCACACAATCATACATAGTTTCATTCATGCACAGATCGTTCACTTTTAAACAGGCAATAAACTTACATTCTTGCAGGCAATATCCACTTTTATAAAAGAAGGAAACACATTCATATTGCACACGCCTTTTCTGCCATAAATTGCGGAATAAATTTACATTTTTACAAAAGTTTTCTACTTCAGCAGTGTAGAAAATAAGTTATACGTTTCGCAGAAATTCAACCTTGAAATGGGGCGTGTATACGTATTAACATGCTTTCTCTTTTTATTCATCTTTGAAGAAAAGAAAGAAAGGCATGTACGTTTATACAAGTTTTCTTGTATCCTTTGTTGGGACAGTTTGTTGATGAGATCTTCAACGTTGACCCTTCTAAGAATCTCCGTCTCCACGCTAAGCAGCGACAGATCGCTGAGGCGGCTGTCAGTCATCGTTGATCGAAGCCTGTTCTTGGTCAATTTCAGCTTTCTGAATGATCATTCGCCAGTGCAATTTGTGACCATCAACCACAAAAAAAAATTCTAACAGCAACATGAACATCTGGGAATAAACCTTCAAGCTTTTCACGAATTAGAAGTTTCAGCATGTTTGTCACAGAAGAACAACCTTCGTTGCTCGCAAATGAAATAAGCTGTGCAAGCTCATCGGGAAATGTGCCAGCCAGATCAGAAGGATACTTCTTCACGAAGTCCATTGCCTGCAGCCGCCTCTGCGCTGGAGAAAAGCATTTCCAATCTCTAATAACAGCAAACTGCGAGAAGACTTAGGTGTAGGCGCTGAAGCGAGCTGTGAGAGCGTGCAGGAGAGGGTCAATAGTGACGAAAAAGGTTTCACAGCGGAACTTAGGTGAAGGATATTGTGGCTCTGGTGTCCTCGTGCCCTCAGTGCTGTCGTGTCGTGTCTATTGTTTTCGCTTTCTCTGGGTGCTTGCTTTGTCCGAGCATTGTCCGACGCCCCCTTCGCAAGCTTTTCAATTTCATCAAACTCCTCTCTTAAGCCGGATACATAATCACACAACGATTTCATATCAGGCTTACGGCAGCATTCAATGACAGTGTTGGACTCTGAAATACCTTGCTGGTGGCGTTGAAGCGCTGAAGAAATCTATCCCAAAACTCGGCCATCAGTGCGGTTTCCAACCTTGTCATTGCCTTCAGCAAAGAATTGGCCTCGTGCTTTGTTTCTGCTCGTTCATCATGATCTTCGGATAGTTCCATCAAGGCGGCTTTGATTTCTTTAGAACCTACTACGAGAGCCCTCGCTGCATCCGCTCGCGCTGGCCACTGCATGTCTGAGACTTGCTTTGGGATTACAGCTGTCGCGTTTTGTTTCAAGTGTGCCAGGAGCACAGCCCAGCGATGAGTAGACGCTGCAAAGAAAACGTATATACGCTGTACAAGCCCGAAAAAAACTAACGGCTTCCCCACAAGAATCTATAGCCTGCGCCCCGACCAGGTTAAGAGAGTGAGCAGCGCAATTGATAAAATTTGCTTGAAGATTGATTTTTTTTCCAAACGACCCTGCATGCCGCAGTATTTGCCAGCCATATATTTGCTCGCGCTGTCGTATGACTGGCCATGACAGTCTTGTAAGTTAACTCCCAAGGTTTTTTTAAGAAGTCGAGCGTTGGCTTCGCGAGATCTTTCCTTTTGTGACTGATTATGAGTAAAAACCCGGAAAAATGTTCTTCAGGCTCACCGCTAGCGATGTAGCGAATGAGCACATTAAGTTGATCCCTGTGACTCGAATCAGGTGTAGAATCAACCGAAAGAGTGAAGTGCTTGGCATTTGCAATCTCGCAAGCGATTTTTTTTTTTCGGACTTCAGTTCCAAGAGCTTCGACGACCTCTTCCACAATGGTTGAGGAGAGGCAGGAAGTCTTTCCACGTCCAGCCTTCCCAAAGCTATTTATATAAAAGATAGATAAATAGATAAAGGTAGATAAAAGACGGAGTGCTCGGATCTACCAGCACTCGGCGGCAGCGGCAGCGCGAAAGACCATCGCTTGAACACCGCTCTGCTTTTTCGCAGGCCCGCCGTGGTTGCTCAGTGGCTATGGTGTTGGGCTGCTAGCTGAGCACAAGGTCGCGGGATCGAATCCCGGCTGCGGCGGCCGCATTCCGATGGAGGCGAAATGCGAAAACACTCGTGTAGTTAGGTTCAGGTGCACGTTAAAGAACCCCAGGTGGTCAACGTTTCCGGAGTCCTCCGCTACGGCGTGCCTCGATAATAATCAGAAAGTGGTTTTGGCACGTAAAACCCCATAATATTTTTTTTCGCAGGTTGGTGTCGTTCCTTGTGATTGCTTTTAAGAATATGTGCTGCTTGCTGCCACTGCCGCCGCTCTAGTATTCTGCTAGCGTCTTTTTTTTTTTTGTTGGTGTTGTTTTGCTTGAAACTGATGTCTGTAACGCACGATGTCGACAGACTTTTGTTCCTCATGCAACAACAAGTTTACGCCCGAGGAAATTTCTGCCAAACGAACTGTATGCAACAAATTGTACCATCTCGGAACTTGTGCTGGGCTTACCGTAAAGCAGTACAAAAGTAAATCGGAGTCAGCCAAGCAGAAATGAGCATGCCCCACATTGCAAAAATGGAAACAGCAAAGGAGACAATCAAGGTCAAAATCTGGCTGATGACGAGATAGCCGACATTAAAACCCTGCTCATTACTATAAATGGAAAGTTAGACGAGCTTAAAGAAACTGTAGCTAGCATTGAAAGAGCTGTAGAGTTAATGTCAGAAAAGTATGACGAAGTGCTAGAAAGGCTAACTACCCAGGAAAGAAGAGACAAAGGACATTCAAAAGAGATAGGAAATTTTGGAGAGAAAGGTCGAAAAAAAAGAAGAATAAAAAGAAACGTTGCGAAGCGACGTCAATGACCTTGAATGGAGGAGCAGAAAGCTGAACCGTGAATTCCATGGAATTCAGTCCACCGAACCTGAAAATCTGCTAGATAAAGTAAACGCTGTGGCAGACACGATAGGAGTTTCAAGGCTTTCGAGCGCAGACGTCGATGCGATTCACCGGCTACCTGCAAAGCATGATAAGATCCCAGGAATAATAGGTAGATACACCAGGCAAGCTGTCAGAGATAAGTGGCTCGGGAAAAGGAATAAACTGAGGGACGAAAAAAAAGCAACATTGCCATTAACGAAAATATGACTAGTCATAACCGACATCTGTTCCGACTGACAAAGGACTGGGCGAAACGAAATGCATATCAGTATGTCTGGCACAGGAATGGAAAGATCTTCGTGCGCAAAACAGATGGCCAGTCGGCAATCATAGTGCGCAATAGGCGTCACCTTCCGTCGTAGCATATTCCAATGTGTCCAACAAATGGGTGTAAAATGTGTTGTCGGAGTTTGAAATGGCTAATGACAATTACCTTCTTCCAAAGGATGTAAACGCAGTTGCGACGAACCAGCACAGAAATTCACTAAAATGCCTTCATTTAAACGTTCGCTCACTTTACAACAAGGAAGCGGAAATGGATTGTTTTATCTCTAGTTTTTCTTTTTTGTTCGACGCTGACATGTTGACTGAAACTTGGTGTAAAGACGACCAGGATAACTTTCGGTTTTTATGTTATCAATCCTTCTGCTTAAATCGGAAAAATCGTCGTGGTGGTTGAGTCATGCTATTGGTGAAGCCGAATGTAAAGTGTGAACTGCTTTCTTCTTTTTCTGTGCTATGTGATGATTTTGAAATATTGTCAGTTCGTGTAAATGAGCATGTGTTTTCTGTTTGTTACCGGCCCCCACATGGAAATGTGTCAAGCTTATTTTTATTTTACGAGCAGTTTTTCGATTTTGTTTCTGCAAATGGTTACTCTGTCACGTCAGCCGGAGAGGAGACTTTAATATAGATATGTCAGCAAACACTAACGAACAAAGAAACATGACAATGCTTATTACATCAAATGGTTGCGATAATGCAATCACATTACCGACCCGAATTACGGAAGACAATAAAACACTGCTAGACCTTTTTGTGACAAATTTTGATAATACAGACATCACAGCAGGAGCTATATCACGTGGTCTTAGCGACCATCTTCCGATATTTGTTATGATAAAGAAGCAGAATTTAAAATTTAGAAGGATGCAAAAGCCCACCACCCATTTTTTTTTTCAATCTATTACTCTGTCAAATTTAGACAGCTTCAGGACTGAACTACTGAAGTCAGATTTTACATGAGTAATGGAAATAAAAAATGCCGATGAAGGATACAAAAAATTTATGAACCAGTTCTTGTAGATTTACAAGCGACATTTTCCAATAAAAACTTTTAAGCTAGGTAAAAAAATCCGCAAACCCTGGATAACTTCAGAACTTTCCCGAAAAATCAACGAGAAAAATATGCTTTACCATCAGTTTATTAAAACAAAAGATCCTGATACCTTAAAGCAATTTAAGGCGTGCCGAAATAAGTTAAACAAGGAGGTTAAAAAAAGCAGATCTAGTTACATGTACACTGAATTCCAGAATTGCCTAATGAAAAGTGACCTCGTATGGAAAAAGTTAAACACTGTTTTTAAACGCACGAAACTTTCACCTAGAATCGAGAAGTTGTCAATAAATGACTGTGAAGTGTCTGGCTGCGCCCTTGCAGATTCCTTTAATAAGTATTTACTTCATCATTCTGATCATGGTATACTTGAAGATTTTTACAATTTTATGCCCGTTAGAAATAATTCATCTGCTTTTCTAAGCCCTGTAACAGAGCATCAAGTTACATCAGTTTTTTCTTCTTTAAGTAATAGTTCAAGTTGCGACACTGAAGGAGTTCAGACATCATTCAGAGAGCATCATGTTCACCTATAGGCGGTCAAGCCCACGGGCAGGCACGCACCCAAGGGGGGGCCCGCGGGGGCTTGGCGCCCCTTCCCCAAATTAAGACGCATACCCCCCTGCCCTCCATTCCCCGCCCACGCCACCACTTCTCACACACATTCCTAAAGCGCCGCCATGTCAATGTCGAGACTTGACAGCTATTCGGCGGTCAATATTTTGTTGCCTTTTTCACTCCTTTTGGATGGCGGTAGTGATCGGCGTCTCCTGGGATGTGAAGGCCAGTTTCATCATCGATTCGGTGCGCGCGCGATTAAATCGAGATGCATTCAGCTGTCACCGTCTATTCAACGGTCACGCGCATCGTTGTTGCATCGTTAGTTCAACCTTCTTCGTCTAGACTGATCCAGGGACCGGGAAAGGGATTCAGTTCGTGGTCAGCTGGTCTGCATGCACGTGGAACGAGTTGCGGCCAGAGAAAATGCCAATTGCATTTAACGTTTCCGTTTGTTTCATTATTTCCTCGAGTGACGGCTCGCCGCGACGCTGACAGATCCTCGGATCCATATACCCATGATATGGGTTATATATAAGGTGGAAAATGAAATAATGCGAGAAAGCGTCCATCATCAAACCCTGCAATAACCCTTAAACTCATAGGCAATGTGTCTGTCACCCGTTAACTCGTCTGGTTTTTGCCTAAAATTGTACAGGACTGTTCGCGCAAAACTGGCAACTGGAAACAAGTCTCAAGGAGTTGAGAGATTGAGCGATCTCTACTAAGGGATATGGCCGAAACAACAGCCAAACAGGAAGTAAAAGCGAAAATTAACAAGTTTAGCCATTGTTTACGAAAATATTTATGGATCAATATCTCTTTATTTCAGAAGGAAACAGAGAAAACGCCGCCGGAAGTGCAGGACAATTCCGTGTGTTCTGAATAACGCTTCTACAGTTATCATTAGAGCCGCCTAACGTAGCCACGTCTCTGCTGTGCTTGTATTTTTCCAACCTTCCGCGGTGGGCGCAGTGCGTCTAGAATCGCAGCTTCTTGCGCCATACGCGGTTGTACGCGACTGGCGGCCACACATCGTTACGCAACTTCCCAAATAACAATACGAGTTGCTTGTGGCACTTGTTAGAGCAGTAAACGAGGGCTCCAAAAGAACTGTGATATTTCCGCAAATGTATATTTCTGTATAATTCTTTCGGAGCTAATTAAAAAAAACGCTAATATAGTCGGATACAAATTAAGTCTGCAATGAAGCGCCGCCCACGCCCTCATAACCGCCAGCCACTGTTCCTCCGCGATGGATGGACGGATGAAAAAATTGGAGGACGCTTAAGCTTCGCCTTCAAGAGTGGAACGCGATAGCGTTATCGCACCCCGTTCGCACCGCCTACTCAAACGCGCTACGCCAGCCAAACGCCGCGATCGGCACAGATAGCCGGGCCCCGACGCGCCATGAAGGCGAACGCGATCATGGGGCGAGTGGCGCGCCACGTGTCGGGGCAGCGCCGTACATTGCGAGGAGGGGGTCTTCTGTGTTTGCCGCAAGATGGCTCTGCGTGTGCGCAGAGCGCAGAAGAAATGTAGCGGAAACGTACTTCGCTACTCGTGAAACTGCGACTTCTGTAAGTTACATGGTCATAATTACCGATATACACCGCAGTACAACTTTCTACGGCACGTTTCTAAGGCAACACCGCATTCACTAGAGGCGATTTTGTCCCGTTTTGAAGGAACGAACTCGTGGCTGAGTGGTAGCGTCTCCGTCTCACACTCCGGAGACCCTGGTTCGATTCCCACCAGGCTATTGAGCCCGTCTTGCAAGATGTTCTTTATTTATGAAGTGCCTTCTGGGATTTATCGCTCACGGCCAACGCCGCCGACGCCGACGACACCGGCATTTCTGCGACACGAGCTCCTTAACGCTGTCGCGTTAAAACTTAATTAGCGTCCTTGAGGGCGCGCCCTAGCGCGCAGCGGGCCGCTCCCACGTCGGGACAGAGAGGCCGAGCCTCTCCGCCGCGTGGCGGGCCCGTTGGACAGCCCATAACTGTTCTTCGAGGTTGGGGCTGTGTAGGACCGCATCCCAACGTGAAGAAGTGGTGTTTTCATCGCCGCGTAACGCGGGACATCGCCAGAGCATGTGAGGTAAGTTCGCTAAGTCATTGCATAGTGCACATGCATTTGTCGTCTGAATTTCGGGGTACATCTTGTGAAGAAGTAGGGGGGTTTGGGTATGCCCCCGTCTGTAGAAGCCTTAGTGTCAAAGCCTGAGGTCTATTGAGTTTGCAATGTGGGAGGGGGTAGATCCTCCGAGCCAAGTAAAAGTGCTTAATAATTTCGGTGTACGAGGAAGGAGAGTCCCGATTGTCAGTACCCCCGGCGTCACGCTGCCCGGTAGCTACGCGGTTGATAATCCCTCGCGCAGCTCCGTGTGCCGACTCATTGAGGTTGGGCGGGGCACCCTCGATGTGTCCCATGTGGGCTGGAAATCAGATCAATGTATATTGCTTCCTAATAGCCCTAACAGCTGACATCGAGTCACTGTAGATTGATGTCCTCTTGTCGTCTAATAAGGCCATCGCTATAGTGCAGCCTGCTCTGCGATTTCAGAGGACGTCGTCCGAATCGAGATTGCGTTCGTTATTTGCCTTTCATGATTTACGCTAACTACAGCGAAGGCCTGTCCGTCGGCGTAGCGCGCTGCGTCTACGAAACTGTTCTCCGAAGCCCGTTCACGAGCGTTTTCCAGGAGAGCCTTCGCGCGCGCCCGACGTCTTCCCACGTTGTGTTCTGGATGGACGTTTCGTGGGATCGGGGCGACAGTGATGCGGTCCCGCTGCTCTCGAAGGATGCTGGAGAACTTTGTTTTAATTACTCTGAGGGGAACGCCCAGCTCCTGTAAGATGTGTCTTCCAGCTTGTGTGGTAGATAGCCTGACGAACTGGGCCCTCTCCTGTGCTTCCGCTATTTCCTTCTAGCGTGTTATGCATGCCAAGTTGAAGTAAGCGTTCCGTGGGAATGTATATGGGGAGGCCGAGAGCTCTCTTGATTGCCTTCCTGATTAATTCATTGAGCTTATCCCGCTCCGATCTTTGCCAGTTGTGCATGGCCGCGACGTAAGTGAAATTACACATTACGAACGCATGTACCAATCTCACGAGGTTATCTTCTCCGAGGCCTTGCTGCCGGTTGGCCACTCTTCTGATTAGTCTGATGGCATTGTCCGTCTTCTTAGTGAGTCGCAGCACTGTCTGGTTGTTTGAACCACTAGACTCTACCATCATGCCGAGAATCCGGATAGCATCCACCCTCGGAACATAGCCTCCGTCGTTTGTGCGCAGTTTTATGTCGCAGTCGGCGAGTGGCTTCCATCCCTTTGGTTTCGGGCCTCTGCGCTTGGGTCGATAAAGTAGCAGTTCCGATTTGTGCGGTGAGCACCGAAGGCCCGTGGACTCAAGGTATCTCTCGGTAGCATCAATCGCCTCTTGCAGGGCCGTCTCTACCTGTCCGTCACTACCTCCCGTACACCAGATGGTAACGTCGTCTGCGTATATGGTATGACTGATACCGTCAATAGCAGAGAGTGTCCTGGATAGACCAATCATGAGGAGTTTAAAGAGGGTTGGGGATATGACTGCCCCTTGTGGCGTCCCCTTAGACCCCAGCTTGATCATGTCTGAAGTCAGGTCTCCGATCTTAAGGGTGGCTTCTCTCTCTGACAGGAAAGATCTCGTGTAGGAATGAAAGTGCTTCCCAAGGTTTAGGCTCGCGATTGTGTTTAAAACGCACGAGTGAAGGATGTTATCAAATGCCTTTTCCAGATCTAGACCTAGTATGGCTCTTGTGTCCCGCGTATTACAGTCAATAATGTGATGCTTGATGAGCTTCGTCGCGTCCTGCGTCGAGAGTCCGACCCTGAAGCCGATCATGTTGTGTGGGTAAATGTCGTGGTCCTCCAGGTAGCGTGAAAGCCTGCTTAGGATTGCGTGCTCAGCAACCTTCCCCACGCACGATGTGAGCAAAATTGGGCGGAGGTTATCGAGGCTGGGTGGCTTGCCTGGCTTGGGGATGAGAATGGTGTTGGCCGATTTCCACATTTCCGGGACTTTACCACTGCTCCATGCTTGGTCAATGATGTCCGTTAGGTATTCGATGGACTTCTCGTCCAGGTTCCGTAAAGCTTTGTTTGTGATCTTGTCCGGACCCGGAGCCAATCTGCCGTTGAGGGCGTGGAGCGCCTGCCTGATCTCCTCAATCCCGAATTCTGCGTCGAGCTCAGGGTTCTCGGAGCCTTTGTAGTCAGGGGAAGGTGGTGTAGGGCCCGATGCGACTGATAGGTACTTCTGCACGAGTTTGGATAAAATTTTCTTGCTCGAATATTCTCGCTTGGCTGTGTGTAGAGTGCGCGCCAGTGTGTTGCGTTGGTTGGTTTTAGTGTTTGTCTCGTCGAGGAGATGCTTTAGAAGGTTCCAGGTGCCCCCGTTGCGCATCTGCCCGTCGATCGAGTTACACACCTCACCCATTGCTGTTTAGAGAGGGCTCTGCAGTGTTCCTCTATAGTTCTGTTGATTTCCGATATCTTTTTTCTGAGCCTGCGGTTGAGCCGTTGTCCTTTCCACCTGGCGAGGAGGGACTGCTTGGCCTCCAACAGGTGAGCCAGACGGCTGTCCATCTTTTCCACCGGGAGGTCGGTACAAACCTCTTTGGTGGTAGCTTTGATGTCGTGTCTAACCTGTGCAACCCATTGTTCGAGGCTAGGCTTGTCCTCACTCTCCGTTCGCTCTTCCCTAATTTTCCGAAATTTGTCCCAGTCTGTGTACTGGAACATGCGCTGTCTCTTCTACTCGACGTGGAGGTGCGTGGCCAAGATATAATGGTCGCTACCAAAGTCTACCCCGAGGTTCGTCCACTTGACCGCTGCAATGCTCCTGACAAATGTAAGATCCGGTGTCGTGTCACGGCTCGACGATGTTCCGCATCTGGTGGGGAACGCTGGGTCCGTGACTATAGCATCAAGTTTAGGTTTATAGCCTCACGCCAGAGCTCCTGCCCCTTGTTAGTGTTATATGGGTAGCCCCAGGTGTGGTACGGCGCGTTGAAGTCACCAGCTATGATCAAAGGGGAGTCGCGCGCTAGTTGCGTGGCCTTGGTGAATAGGGCTTTGAAGCGTTGACTTGGAGCTTAGGGACTACTGTAGACATTCAGGATGAATACACTTTCGCGGTTCGTTGGGCTAGGGATGATCTCTATCATCATGTATTCGACTTTACTTGCGGTCATCTTAAGGTCGTGAGTGATGTGGGTCAGCTTGTTGCTAACCAGTACGGCGATCCCCCGTCCTTCTTCGTGCTTTGCTATGGGCCTGTAGCCAGACAGCGTGACGTTAGATGTTAATGTTTCTTGTAAAATGATAACATTAGGCTTCTCTGCGTGTGAGCGAATGTATTGTTGCAGGGGAGCCCTCTTGGGAAGGAAACCCCTGCAGTTCCATGGCCACATATTGAATTAGCTAGTTTGAGTGGCCATCGTATTGCTCTTGAGTTGCTGTGCTAACATTCGGAGAGCCGATCGCCCCCGAGCTGTTACTAGTCGATGCTGTTGCTGGGGGTGTAGGAGCTTTAGGTACCAGCACAGGTGCTACAACGTTTTCTAAGAAGGATTCAATTTTGCTGATCCGCTGATTAGTGCGCTCCTCCATGGAAGCCATGTTGCTTTCGAAGAGCGAGAACTTTTCATTTATCTGCTTAATGCTGTCACTGAAAGCGGAGAGCAACTCGCGAATCTCCGATTTGGCCCTGCCTGGTGCTCTTTCTTGCTCGTTAGCGATTGCCCTCTTTTTAGCAGGCCTCTCTGTATCGATCTTCTCAACCATGGGGACTTCCATTGGCTGGGGAGCGGCCGGTTGCTTATTAGTATCGCTCTTCTCAACCATGGGGATTTCCATTGGCTGGGGAGTGGCTGGCTGCTTGTCAGCCGTGACGTGTTGACCGTCCTTCTTAATCTCGGCAATTTCTGTCATCAGTCGAGCTATTGTGTTCTTCATCACCTCGTTTTCGCGCTCAAGTTGTGCTAGTCTGTTGTTACCTCTATCATGCTCTGGCGGTGAGCCCCGCGTTACCTTTTCCGGCGTTCCTCGAACTGGGTCGGCCCAGGTCGGGTAGCACTCGGTTCGGCGATCCCTGGAGCAGGACCTCGAGCAGGACTTGTCCTCGAGGCTGCAAATAATTCGTACTTCAAACTTTTTCTGTTACCCAAATAAGGCAGTAACTACAAAAATAAAATTATTAGCGCGTAATTTTATACCGTTTCTTTCGCCTAATATAGTAGAATGGCGAATGTCTAATTCCTTATTGAACTGAAATAGCATGCTTGCTTCGCTACGACTATTTGTTGTGAAGTTTCACTTTAGTTGGCAGTGAAGTTTCATGAGTAAAATGGGTGCAGCAGTGAAATGAACCGCACTGCAGACTTTTGAAGACTCCATACATTTTGTCCATGTCTGTTGCACACATCTTTGCTTCTGCCGATGAAAAGATTATTCAAGAACAGCAGACGCTCCCGAGCATGGAGGAAGGAAACTGAGAGGTCCTACCCCCTCCGCGCGCTAGGAGAAAAATGGGGAGGAAATGTCGTAGTAGGTTCTCCTCTTTTTTGCTGTTTTTTTTTTATTTCATTGCTGTAGCGGCCTCGCCTTTCGCGCCACAATGGCGGCTTTGTTATGGTTCTGTGCGCTCACACATGTTGCTCCGTAGGTGTCGTACCGTGGCAAAGGCGCCGTGCGGGCAGGTTTGCGTTGGTCTCCGTGTTTTGTTGCGCTGCGTTATCTGGACCGTGCTCTCCCGGATGTCGCTGTGGCCAAGTGGTACAGGAGGAACTAAAGTTCGTGAAATGAACGCGCATGCAACGCTGTACGCAATGTACCGCGCCACGGCAATGACAACGGACGAAGGAATTATATCCGCGGGAAATTTTGCCCTCTTTGGGGGAATCATGCTAACGTGCCATCGCAGGCCGAAACCCATGCGTTTCAGAATCTGTACAATGAACGCCTTGCAGGTCAGTGATTCCTGCCTTTGACAGCGCATATGGTGGATTTGCGGCACGTAAAACGTACATTATAAATGCATAGTTCGTGTTCAGTAATAACTTGCTTTTGTGCATATTAAAACACATGCTGCTTAACTGTTGCTTGTTCCTCGCAGTACTTGCGACAGCACGGTCTTTTAGGCAGAGCGCGTTCGAGGTTCATGCACACCTGCACAGGCGGGGTACCACAATACACGCGCTGATAGAGCGTTACGCAGAATACGCACATTTTGCTGCCCTCGGCACCGTTCGCCTGCCAGCCGTCGCTTCATCCTCGAAGATGGTAAAGAAGCAATCCTCCCTACCGCAGGCGTATCCTATTTGGGCGTGCGAGAAGCGCGGCGTGGTTTCGCGAGAGATGTAAACAAGAGAGGAGAGCTGGCCCGATAGGCGGAGGAACGCCACGAGCGACGCAAACTTCCGGCTTCACTTTAGCTTCAAGAGAGTGGCGTCAAGGCCTCTCCTGAGTTTCCTTGCTCCATGCTCCGGAGGCACGTTGTCCGGAGGTATCAAGCATAGAGTTCCCTACAAGAAAATTTTTGTAGGAAACTCTATGGTATCAAGTACGGCGCCGTTTTGAAAAGGCCGCATGACCACGATTTTGTTTGCTTCTGTGATTGGCTGGCGGAGTAACCTAACTCTGCGCGGTCCGTGTGCCTTTGTTGCCAATTGTTTCTTTTTTTAAGTTCTATTCTACTAAAGGAATTTTTATTTTACACTTTCACTTCTTTACTTGTTCTTGGCAGTGTTCTTCCTGCGCTTCTTTCCTGCGCGAGTCCATTAGACGTGGTTCTTTGTTTGCCAAGTAAAGGAGAGGTGTATCGCAGAGGCCCACCTGTAAAATACACCTTATTTCATTTCTCTTTTGTGGGTTTGCGCGTTTTTATGGCGAATGGTGGGCGTTATTCACATCTGTACTAAAAAGGTACCCCCTCATTTGCATAGAATCGCTCCCTTGGGTTGCCCCATAGAGTTTCTCACTATAACATGTAGGTAATGTAGTGAGAAACTCTATGGGATGCCCCCCCCCCGCCCTTCCCCGAAGAAAAAAAAAAATGGGTACGTGCCTGGCCCTAACGTGCGTCCACCGTCACGTGTATGTAATAGGATTAACAGCAGCGTCGGTGTGCAATACATATTGCTTGAAAGAAACATCAATTTGCAGTGCTGCGGTACCTTGGATTGACATAAGTACCGATAACAAATCGCTCGGCGGCAAGAACAACGCGACATGTGTGAAGGTATCTTTGCCTGGCCTCCGAGATCCGTAATGTCTAAATCCACGCCACACAGGATTAAAATGCGTATATCAAAGGCGATGCTTTTGCTGGTTGTATGCGGCGGAAGCGATTTCGAGAGTCAGAAAATAGCATAGACAGTGGACTTTGCGCACCACCCTTTTTATACCGGACGTTGCGATGTAAGCGCAGAGGCCTTGCTTTCGGCGTGTTGCGAGGTCTCCGTTTCTTCAAGCGCTATGAACTGTGAGTCTTCAATAAAAATTTAGCATAGGAGCGCCAAAAAGAAACGGTATTTTTTTAAACGATCAGCAAGCAAGGTCATAAGCAAATTCACTGTAATCTGTAGCTGCCAGTAGCAGCCATGGTAGCAGCAAAGAAGCTTCCCGCCCTAGCAACAGTGTGCATTTATTTACATCATGGCTGACCGGCTAACGCAGCTTCAGGACGCTGTGAATGCGGTTAGTTATTTTGAAGTGATTCTTTCGCTTTCACTGCTGTGTTCTTGCTTTTGCTATGCGTATTGCATGCCATTTAAAATGCGAGGGCAAATAAGCATTTTCCAGCCCTTACACATTGTTGGAACACGAGCATGAAACCGGTCGTGCGTGCCACGTTTTTTGTCGACTGCTTCATGCCCATTTCGCGCGATGATTTCTCTTTCGATCGCAGCAAGCGGACAATTTCTGCAACAGCATCGGTATCCTGCAACAGTATGCGGCACCCAGCAGCTTCCCAGAGTTCGAGAAGTCTGTTTCCAAGCCTGGACAGCAACCTCAAGAAGGTAAGGCTGTGGCCTACTGTTATACGGTTTGGAATTCATTGTTTCACGCTCGGAGGCTTTTGTATCCAACGATTGCGGCTAACGCAGACGTCCTGTGTACGGAAATTTATGTGGCACAGCTCGAGGCCGAGTAACCGGCCTGTGCCTCGTGAAAATGTTTGGTCACGTTAGCATACGCACGGAACGGCCGTGGCTAAACTTATTGCTTGCGCATAATAGACTTCAATCAGATCCAAACAACTTTCACCATTTGCGCAGCGCTAGAAACAAAATTCACGAGTCATTCCACTGCCAAAGTGGATGACCAGCGAAGCTGATCCGATAGGCGTTGAGCTTCGGAAGATGCGCCGGCACATGCGGGTACACGTAACCGTTCGTCGTCGAGAAACGTGAAAGCGCACCCCTTCGCAGAGCCTCTGTACACGCGTTTTGCTGAACCGAGGCACGCCACCCTTTATCAGCGCCTCCTTACACGTGCCGCAGACGCGAAACCCCAACGTTCTCGCCGGGAAAGCACCGCTTCAGCACATCCACCGCCTTGTGCTGTCGCTCTTCCGACCGTATGCCGTTGATTTTCGAGTGGTCGTTGTCGAACCATAGGCGATCACATACTCGGCAGCTTGATCCGAAGTTGCGATCGAGAAAATCTCTTTGGAACTTTGCATAGGCTCTTCAGGCGTACGGATCATGTGTGGCTTTCCCATAGCAACGGTGGAGCGAAATGGTACCAAAATTTCCCCTTGGCCCCCTTATCAGGCGCACACTAAGTCACGCAATACGTCATACATTCGCAGAGACAAAGCTGCGACGGAGCGCCGTTTTGGACATACGCGGCACTCCGACGGTGACAGGTGACACAGGGACACTCCGACGGACTCAGGTGACACAGGGACACACCGACGCGAGCGACGATATGCGTTTGCTTTTGTTGTTCGCTCTTTCATTCTCACTTTTTAGAGGAGAGTGTTTCCGTGCGGACACTATAAAATCCCGGATCCTGGCCATAGACAGCTTCACTGTAATAAAGAAAAGATATGAGCATATATCATCTGTCTGGACGGTGATGGGCACATGTTTCAATGGCAAAAGAAATGTAGATGAATTGGCGCCAAAATAACTGCAACGACAAGTAACGAGATTGTTAAGAAATGCTGGAGGTGACTTACAATGAATGACTGACGACCTGAACCAGCAACGTCTAAGAGTAAGTTTGAATCTCGGTATGAGGAAGACTAAAATTCTCTAGCGTGGCAAAGAAACAAGCTCATGTTTGACAGTCAGCCTCTGAAAACTGTGCGAGAGTATGTGTATAAGGCACTTGTTGGCCTAATTGGTACTTGCTGTGAGACCTAATTGCCGCTAAAAGAATGCACACAAGCTGTCATATTATCGTTATTATTTTTCTTTTGTGTGCATTCTTCTGGCTGTAGTTAAGTCTCATTTGTGTTCATCTTGCCAATATAGTTGCAAGGGACTCAGATAATGACAAGACAGTCAGTAGACTAGTAAAAATAGATTGCAGTGTATTCGGCAGGTGTTCTCAGGCCACGAACAGTGTGTTACTGATATTTTAAAAACAAATGTGTGCATAATCAATACACTCTGCCAGGCTGAAACTTGGTGGTTAACAAAGGAACTTTAGAAGACGCTAACACCTGTGCAACAAGCAATGACCCTGAAAATTATAGGCGTAAGATTAAGAGGCGGGAAGACAGCACTGTGGATTAGAAAGCAAGTGCGAGTAGCCAATATTCTACTTGAGGTGTGGAATTGGGCAGGTCATGTGATGCACAGTTGGTGTATCGGAGTAACACAGTGGGTGCCAAAGGATGTGAAACACTGCTGGGATTGCGGGACAAGATTAGGAAATTTTGCATGCATAGGATGGAGGCAGTGTAGACATGGGTAACTGGAGACCACTGGGAGAGGCCTTCGTCCTGCAGTTGGCGTAGATAGGCCAGTAATGGTGAAGTAACAATGTTGGAATACAGAAACTGTTTTGTGTAATGATCCGTTTGGGGGACATGATCATTTTCATGTGAATGCTGTCGTCTACAGCTGACAACATTCATTGCACAGTGGCAAGCACGCTGTCTGGACAGAGTGCTGGAGGCACTGTCGTGCATAGCTACCGACCCATTCATTGCCGAGCCACGTAAGATCGTGTGAAGGTGATCATTCCAAAATGATTAAACTAACCACGCAAAAGCAGAACTTTGGACACAAGGGAAGGGACGAAATATGGCACAGTTGGTTCGCACCGTTAGTTTAATCATGACCATCTAAATAGCCCAAACGTGCACACTGTGTTCCAGAATACCACCCCTGAGAGGGAGGCCGGTATTCTCAAAGGAGGATCCAGTACAGTTAGTGACTGTGAGACCTCCTTCTGTATGTCACATGATGAAATTACAAATTCCGAAGTAATAAAATTCTGATTCTAATTGCATTACAGTGTATTGAGGCAGTTGCAGTGTCAAAAACAGTCACTTGAAGCGCCATATTTTGCAGAGGTTGTGACCTGTTTCCACCCTTTTGCTTTTGGTTGCTCCTGTTGGTGCCCTGTTGCTGCTGTTGCACATTCGGGAGGCTAAAATGTGTTGCACTTCACCGTCTCGTGTTTCAGATTACCCGCAGCTGTTCGCATCACTCATAGCGAGGACTGCAAAGGATATTGATGTCCTGATCGACTCCCTGCCAAGTGAAGAAGCTTCTCCTGAGCTGCAGGTACTGCACTGGCTTCTCGTAACTATCACGAGCGTTCTCCCCATTTGTGCTTTGGGAGTCGCTTTCGCATTCAAGCTAAGCACTGTTAAATAGACACTAAAGAGAAAAATATATGTAGATATATATATGTTCATATGCAGATCCAATGCTATGTGAAGCGAAGCTTTATGAATGTTAAATAAAAGCTTCACAACTAACGGCAATGCATGCAGTTTTGTTTACTTTCATCCTGTGAAAATTTTCGCACCAGCTCACTTTGAGATCATGGATTTTGACGGCACTTGCTTGGCTAATTGTGTATGGGTGAAGACGGACTGCACTGCATTCTAAAGGTGTTAAAGACTGAACTTAGAAATTTTGAATAACTCTTAGATTAAATTATAGGGTTTAATGTGCCAAAACCACTTTCTGATTATGAGACACGCCGTATTGGAGGACTCCGGAAATTTGGACAACCTGGGGTTCTTTAATGTGAACCTAAATCTAAGCACACAGGTGTTTCCGCATTTTGCCGCCATTTGACTAACTCTTACTGAGCCACAATTAATCAATGTCGTCACATTGACGTATGGGCCCTGGGGTATCAGCGCGACTGAAAAAGTGTAAGCTTGTTTTGTTTTTCCTTTTGTATAATCACCCTTTTTCGAGGAAAATGAAGAAAATATAGATTTGAGAGAATATGCTTTATCAGTCCGCACTGATTTCGTGTTTCTTGTGAGGGTCCTTTAAAGGGCACTCTCACCAGGCCACATAGCAAATTTTGGTTATACCCTGGAAGTTCTCGTGTTCCCTCTAGGGAGCGTTCTGCTGCAAGAATTTTTCAGACTGGTTCATTAATAGCCGAGATAGAGATATGTCAGTGCCACAAACACGTGATTTCAGAGGTGAACGTCACCGCCAACAAGCACTCTCTCTCCACTTGCCCCGTCTAGACTCTGCACACAAAATTCTTTCCCTGCATTCTTCCATACCGGAGTTGGAGGATTGCATGATGCATAAGTCAGGAGCCCCGCCCTCTCTCTGTCTCTCTCTCTCTCTTACTTATTTTTATTTTTCCATTTTTCTTGCATGCTTTTTTGCTGCATGGCGCACTTCCGCTGACGGCGTCGCGCTCGAGCTGTTGCGTTTGTCTCGTTTTGCAAAGCGCACTATTTTGCACGCTGTGCACTAAGGACACCTGACTAGCAGCGTAAGTCAGTGCTACACGAAAACTGAGGCAGACACAAGCGGATCACAGAGTGTGATCACGCGCTGGAGTATGGTAAAAAATTACACGGTGACATTGACAAATGACAAACAAGCAGACGAAACGAAAGTATGCACATCTTTCTTGCTACGGTACGTAAAAGTAGTAAGTAAAACAAAAACACGCAGACATTCGGTTTATGTGTTCTATTATATTTCTAAGCTTTATTTTGCGTAATGAAACAACAAATTACACAAATAACAGATGCTGCCTTGAAGAACGCTCTTAAGTGTCACGGGTGACTGTGAGCAACGTCACAACATATACATGTATGTAGGCGCACTTGCTGATGTAAATCATGTTAGAGCACAGTGCCCATGTGGCTTGGAGCATGGTGCCCACGATGAGAAGGGCAGACAGCATTTGGTTTGAAATTTCAGCTCTTTCCGTGGTGTGTAGCGATGTAATACTTTGCAGACACGATCGTTAGCACGCATTGTATGCACGGTACTTGTCAGCTCAAAATGGCCAGATCTGGTGAGGGGCCCTTTAAGACTTGTGTGCATTGGAACTAGTTGGGGGGGACTTGGTCTCACTAAGTGTAAGCTGTGGAGGCATACATATTTTGCTAAGCAACTGTGGTATAGAACCTTCAGTTGCCGAAAATGATGGATGCCTGCCGTGCTGCAGTGTACAATTTGAATTTGGGTGTTTCGTTTTCTTCCTCTAACACTCCCCATGTGGCCTTTAGACGTGTAAATATGTGTGTGATGCGAGCTCGTGCTTTAGGGGGGCCCTACACAGCGTCTGACTGCATGCTGTTGACAGACGAATGTCCCAGTGGTGTTAATTATGCACCGATTCGGACCTGCTTGAAAAGACAAGCGTGACAGGCCAAGGCATAATGGTATTGCAACAGAAACTGCACTTGCAATCTTATTCTACTGGTCAGGCTGAGCCTGACCAGTAGATGGCACACCAAGTCGATGGCACAGTAAGCATATGTAAATATTAGGAAGCTCACCTTGTGACCAACTTATAGCACGTTCTGTTGCTTGTATGCACAGTGACTCTAATAGCAGGCACTGACATGTGCTCAGCGCTCACTGTGGCATCTTGTGCATGCATAAGCCACTGCCATGCTCTGGCATTGTGAACAGGAGACTTGTCATCATCATCATCATCAGCCTAGTTACGCCCACTGCAGGGCAAAGGCCTCTCCCATACTTCTCCAACTACCCCGGTCATGTACTAATTGTGGCCATGTTGTCCCTGCAAACGTCTTAATGTCATCCGCCCACCTAACTTTCTGCCGCCCCCTACTACGCTTCCCTTCCCTTGGAATCCAGTCCGTAACCCTTAATGACCATCGGTTATCTTCCCTCCTCATTACATGTCCGGCCCATGCCCATTTCTTTTTCTTGATTTCAACTAAGATGTCATTTACCCGCGTTTGTTCCCTCACCCAATCTGCTCTTTTCTTATCCCTTAACGTTATACCTATCATTCTTCTTTCCATGGCTCGTTGCGTCGTCCTCAATTTCAGCAGAACCCTTTTCGTAAGCCTCCAGGTTTCTGCCCCGTAGGTGAGTACTGGTAAGACACAGCTGTTATACACTTTGCTCTTGAGGGATAGTGGCAACCTGCTGTTCATGATTTGAGAATGCCTGCCAAACGCACCCCAGCCCATTCTTATTCTTCTGGTTATTTCAGTCTCATGATCCGGATCCGTGGTCACTACCTGCCCTAAGTAGATGTATTCCCTTACCACTTCCAGTGCCTCGCTGCCTATCGTATGTTCTCTTCCGAGACTGTTAAACATTAGTTTAGTTTTCTGTAGATTAATTTTCAGACCCACCCTTCTGCTTTGCCTCTCCAGGTCAGTGAGCATGCATTGCAATTGGTCTCCTGAGTTACTAAGCACGGCAACATCATCAGCGAATTGCAAGTTACTAAGGTATTCCCCATTGACTTTTATCCCCAATTCTTCCCACTCCAGGTCTCTGAATACCTCCTGTAAACATGCTGTGAATAGCATTGGAGATATCGTATTTCCCTGTCTGACGCCTTTCTTTATTGGGATTTTGTTGCTTTCTTTGTGGAGGATTACGGTGGCTGTGGAACCGCTATAGATAGCTTCCAGTATCTTTACATATTGCTCATCTACACCCTGATTCCGTAGTGCCTTCATGACTGCTGAGGTTTCGACTGAATCAAATGCTTTTTCGTAATCAATGAAGGCTATATATAAGGGTTGGTTATATTCTGCACATTTCTCTATCACCTGATTGATAGTGTGAATATGGTCTATTGTTGAGTAGCCTTTACGGAATCCTGCCTGGTCCTTTGGTTGACAGAAGTCTAAGGTATTCCTGATTCTATTTGCGATTACCTTAGTAAATACTTTGTAGGCAACGGACAGTAAGCTGATCGGTCTATAATTTTTCAAGTCTTTGGCGTCCCCTTTCTTATGGATTAGGATTATGTTAGCGTTCTTCCAAGATTCCGGTACGTTCGAGGTCATGAGGCATTGTGTATATAGGGCGGCCAACCTTTCTAGGACAGTGTTTCCACCATCCTTCAACAAATCTGCTGTTACCTGATCCTCCCCAGCTGCCTTCCCCCTTTGCATAGCTCCCAAGGCGTTCTTTACCTCTTCCGGTGTTACTTGTGGGATTTCAAGTTCCTCTATACTATTCTCTCTCACCTTATCGTCGTGGGTGTTACTGGTACTGTATAAATCTCTATAAAACTCTTCAGCCACTTGAACTATCTCATCCATATTAGTAACGATATTGCCGGCTTTGTCTCTTAACGCACACATCTGATTCTTGCCTATTCCTAGTTTCTTCTTTACTGCTTTTAGGCTTCCTCCGTTCCTGAGAGCCTGTTCAATTCTATCCATATTATAGTTCCTTATGTCCGCTGTCTTACGCTTGTTGATTAACTTAGAAAGTTCTGCCAGTTCTATTCTAGCTGTAGGGTTAGAGGCTTTCATACATTGGCGTTTCTTGATTAGATCTTCCGTCTCCTGCAATAGCTTACTGGTTTCCTGTTTAACGGCGTTACCACCGACTTCTATTGCGCACTCCTTAATGACGCCCATAAGATTGTCGTTCATTGCTTCAACACTATGGTCCTCTTCCTGGGTTAAAGCCGAATACCTGTTCTGTAGCTTGATCCGGAATTCCTCTAGTTTCGCTCTTACCGCTAACTCATTGATTGGTTTCTTATGTACCAGTTTCTTCCGTTCCCTCCTCAAGTCAAGGCTAATTCGAGTTCTTACCATCCTATGGTCACTGCAGCGCACCTTGCCGAGCACGTCTACATCTTGTATGATGCCAGGGTTCGCGCAGAGTATAAAGTCGATTTCATTTCTAGTCTCACCATTCGGGCTCCTCCACGTCCACTTTCGGCTAACCCGCATGCGGAAAAAGGTATTCATTATCCGCATATTATTCTGTTCTGAAAACTCTACTAATAACTCTCCTCTGCTACTCCTAGAGCCTATGCCATATTCCCCCACTGACTTGTCTCCGGCCTGCTTCTTGCTTACCCTGGCATTGAAATTGCCCATCAGTATACTGTATTTTGTTTTGACTTTACCCATCGCCGATTCCACGTCTTCATAGAAGCTTTCGACTTCCTGGTCATCATGACTAGATGTAGGGGCGTAGACCTGTACAACCTTCATTTTGTACCTCTTATTATGTTTCACAGCAAGACATGCCACCCTCTCGTTAATGCTATAAAATTCCTGTATGTTACCAGCTATGTTCTTATTAATCAGGAATCCGACTCCTAGTTCTCGTCTCTCTGCTAAGCCCCGGTAGCACAGGATGTGCCCGCTTTTTAGCACTGTATATGCTTCTTTTGGCCTCCTAACTTCACTGAGCCCTATTATATCCCATTTACTGCCCTCTAGTTCTTCCAATAGCACTGCTAGACTCGCCTCACTAGATAACGTTCTAGCGTTAAACGTTGCCAGGTTCATATTCCAATGGCGGCCTGTCCGGAGCCAGGTATTCTTAGCACCCTCTGCAGCGTCGCAGGTCTGACCGCCACCGTGGTCAGTTGCTTCGCAGCTGCTGGGGACTGAGGGCCGGGGTTTGATTGTTGTGTTCATATAGGACGTTGCGGCCAAGTACTGCACCAGGGTGGCCAATCCTGCTCTGGTGAGAGAGTGCGTTACCGGTTCTGGTCACCGGGATCAGGCCGCACTCCAGGCCTGTTTGTGCAATTTTCTCAACACACGTTTTTTTTTTTTTTTTTCTGGTATTTTCCGGTGGAGAATTGTGCGGCCCGGGATTTGAATCACGGTCCTCTTGCATGGGAGGCGGATACTCTACCGTCCCCGCAGGAGTTGAACTTAAAAATTAAATTGTGGGATTTTACGTGACAAAACCACTTTCTGATTATGAGGCATGCCGTAGTGGAGGACTCCGGAAATTTCGACCACCTGGGGTTGTTTAACGTGCACCTAAATCTAAGTACACGGGTGTTTTCGCATTTCGCCCCCATCGAAATGCGGCCGCCGTGGCCGGGATCCGATCCCGCGTCCTCGTGCTCAGCAGTCTAACACCATAGCCACTGAGTAACCACGGCGGGTCCCGCAGGAGTTGTACGCCTCATTTAATATACAGTGGTGCCCTATTTGATCAGTCAAGGTGGACCAATCTGAGCTCGGTTATACCGCACGGATGGCACTCGGCTAGAGAACCTGGTTTTTATGACCTGCACATGTGAGGTCATACATAATTGAAGATATATATCTTTCTTTTTTTTTATTTTAGGAGGGTTCCCGTACAGTGATAAAATAAAGGAAAAGACATTAAAAAGAAAGAAAAAGGGGGAAAAAAAAAGGAACATAACAGGTGATTTGAACTCGTGACCCTTCGATGTTGCCCGGAAAGATAGCTCAGTCGGTTGGTTCGTCAGGCCCCAGGCTATTTTCAAGCGCCACAGCTCCTGTTCCGAGCCTCACACTTACGTGGAAAGAGACTCATGTTGTCCGCGATAGTCGGTTTTTGCTGATACTTTCTTGGAAAAATGGCTGCCCGAGGGGACTTGTATGGTCCCCAAAACGTCAGAATCTACATCATATGTTATTTTGTTTGGCGAATGTTTGGTTTAGTTCGAATATATATATATATATATATATATATTATGTTCGGCATGTATAGCTCAGTTCTTTCTTTTCTTATTATTATTATTAACATAATTCTGGGGATGCATCAGTGTGAAACCACGGCATCTTGTGCACGTTCTCTTCCGCAGTCGCTTTGCAATGTGCCGCAGTTTCTGCAAGTGTGTACAGCAAATATTATTACGGCTCTGAAGCTCAACTCAACACAGACCAAAGGAACGACTTGACACTTGCTTGACTACCATGTCTGTGAGAGAAAAAAAGAAATTGGTGTTTTTGTCATCTAGTTCCTTTGTTCTGCCTCGATGCAAGCTGCTTTGTGTATTACTTGTGATCAGCTGTCAATTAGCCAAGTTCATCATAATAATTGGAATTATAGCAGGATCTATGTAGTTTATAAACTTGCATGGTTAAATTTTTTCATAAAATGCTGCAGTGCAAGTACCGGACAAAAATGTTACGTGCCCTTGAGCCTTTTCACCTGCATGTGCAGCATATTTGCCGCCACATGTGCAGAAGGAATGTGCACATTGAGGGGCTCAATGTTTAGTAAGAACAATATGAAGCTAACAGGCGATGAAGACAAAAAAAGCACAGAGGGATTAACTGTTTTTTATGCGAGTGCAAATTAGTTATGGGTGCCAATTAAATCTTCAATAAGCTTCATCTGAAAGGAACTGAAAGTGGAAGAGAAGACAACTTGTTAGCAGTGGGTGCTGAACTTGTGGGTTCACCTTAGAATGAAGAAGGAAAGAAATCCTCAAGTGCAATATTGTATGTGCACTTCTTATAAGTACAATGTTTTGCAGCATCTTTTCACGTTACATATTTGCATGTGTAGCTTTCTGTCTGCACCAGAACTACTGCTTCAAGTTACTGCTCCGAAGCACTGTTTTCCTCGCTCCAAGCTACAATTTTTCTCTGCTCCCCAACTGTGGTTTTTATCGCTCCAAAAGCGGCTCCAAAGGACTTAACTGCCGGTTTTATCGCTGTTACCCACATGTGCACCAAGCCTATGCTTCTGCACGCACACTTCCCTCACCATGTTTTCTTATCTACTTGTCCTTGTTTGCTAGCGTTCATGCAGCTTTGACAGAACAGAAAATTGGTGTTGGTCCAAGATAAATTACGTATAAGAATATAAAGTTTCATGCCCTGCCTGTACCTGTGGCACCTATGTATCACAGGCTTTCAAATCAAAAGTAAGATGAATTGGTTATGTGTCAGAGTAAACATTTAGATAAAAAGAATTAATAAAATTTTCATCTACCATAGCATCACCAAAGCCAAGCCAAAGATACAGGTTAGTTGTAGGCTTTACTGATTGAAATATAATAAAATAAAACCATAATACAAAATAGTCCTCTTGACTAACATTGTCCTTCGAACGATCGAGACATGTCTTGAGGTCTCCAGCTGAATGACTGACAGCGGGGTTCTTTCTTGATGGGAACATCAGAGTCTCCATCCAAGATCCACATAGCTTGCATTTGTGTTGCTTGTGTTAGAGAAATTGTTCTTGTTGAGCCTAGGATTCCTTCCTTTTTCATTGTAATTCAGTTCAACTACCATAGTGCGCTCGGTCAGTGCGTGCGAAAAACCGCCCTCCTAGGTGCAGCATGCAGGCCATTTTTGTAGCCTTGCCTTCAGAGGTCATAATCACTGATGTGCAAAAGTGTTTCCAATTGCAAATTGGCCACTGTGTTGCATGTGCATGTACAACAGGCATGATGTGGATTCCTGCATGGTTCAGGCAATTTTCATGCCAAGTTGCAGGTATCACTATGCTTATCATCATTGTGATGATCACCAAGAGCTCCATTTGTTCCAAAAATTTAATTAATCAAATACTGTGGTTTTACGTGCCAAACCAAGATATGATTATGAAGTACACCATAGTGGAGGGCTCGGGGTTAATTTTGACCACCTGGGGGTTTCCTAACATGCACCCAGGGCACGGTACACAGGCGATTTTGCATTTTGCCCCCATCGAAATGCAGTCGCCGTTTCAGCGATTTATCGCTAGGTTTAGCAACTGTCTTGTTTGTTTAGCGACAAAACTGTATTTACTGACCGGCGACTTTTCTTTGACGATATGACACAGCAGTTGGGGACATTTTGGCGATTTCGAAGTTAGGAAAGTTGCTTTGAGCATGCTTTTCTAAGATGCACTTTATTATAAAAAAACTACAAGTTAGTGGCCCACATTGCTTGTACAGTGCATGGTCTCTGTGACCATAACGAAGCAACAGCTGTCTTATTACCAGTGGTGTTCACATCGTGCTTGTGCTTCACAGCATGGTGGTCTTAGAACGCTTCACGCTGTAAGTTCAGCAGTTTCACTAAATATGTTTTATTAATGAACATTCACAACCATATCACTAGAGTAATCTACCAAAACTGAGAGAGAGAGAGAAGCAAGGAGAGACGAGGCAGGGAGTTCAACCGGACGAGCCGCTAGTTTGCTGCCCTACACTGGGAGTGAGGGAGAATGGGAATATAAAGAAGGAAGAGGGAGGAACTGCATGCACATGGGAAGATACACAGGGCTATAAGCGGTCACTTAGGCCAGTGCACTGCAAGTACTGCACCAGTGCTGTGACAGCCTTTTGTGCGAGCGGCGGATGTGGCCACTGCCTGAGTACTTTTGACTTAAAAATGGTATAAAGTCTACCCGGTGTAACTAATTGCTATGAAGTTGGTAAGAATTAGAGCGCAGCAGGTGCATAGTTGGTCTGATCGACTGTAGGAATGCTTACGTATCAGAGCAGCTGCGCTCATTCATGCGAATCTAAACTAAGCGCTTCTGTTTCCCATGGCTTTCGGACAAATCAGTAGTGCGCGAAGCTTGCAGGTAGAGGAAGCGGTGGAAATGCAGTATTTGATCTAGATATATATCTCACACTGTCATTGCCATGTTAACAACAAATGACTGATCGTGTGTCAAAGGTTTTTTTTTTTCTACTTTTATAGCTGGCGAGAACAACAAAATTTATGACGATGAATGTGGTCCAAAGGCCTTAATTTTTGTGCTAAGTAAATCAGGTAATGTTGTGTTTTGAATCGTCCTATATTTTAGAACTGCACAACCTGAAAATCGATCCAGAACTTCAGCTTGCCTCCTCCGTTTTCATGTTTATATACTAGTAAATTGAAAGCCCAGCAATTTATACCCTGCCAGTAAACTTACTGTTTATTCCTCAGCAGCATGGACCTAGACAAAAGTGAAATGCTTCGGTAGATGATTTATGCCACCTTTGAATAGGATATAGTGCTAGGAACTGCCTAAGTTACTTAAAATTTAGTCGGCAATTTTAGTGACATTGAAGTAAAATTTAGTGGAAATTTAGTGACCTCTTTGCCTTAGTTTAGTGACAGACGCCACAAAAATATGGCGACACGGCTCTTCAATGAACCTCATTCATGCCAATTTGGGTTACTGGGTATATGCCACTGAGTATGTACAATTCTTCAATGACTAAAAAAGAAATTTCTCTGGAGCTGGGTGGAATTGAACTTGTGCCATATATGTTCAGACAAGATTGTCTGAATATATTTTCATTCAGGCACCATGTACGCACTTCGTGGTGACGTTGCCAGATGGCGCAGCGTGTGCATAAGAAAGCACGAGGTATGAGCTTACATGCAGTACACGTCTCATACACGATGCGTCTCTGTGGCGTCAATACGGTGTGTCACTAGTACACTGCTTCACTGCTGCTAATCGCATTAGTGTAGACGGTCATCCTGAGATGGGTTCTGCTGGAATTCTTTTTTTCTCTCTCTCTCTCTCTCTCTCGGGACATTAAACCCCTCAGTTCAATTTTTAACAGCAGCAAGGCTGAAGGCTTAGAAGCACTGCTTCTCATTTCCAGAAGAGCCAACTGTGGTTGGCAGACACACATCCTTTCTCTTTCTTTCTTTTAGGCGATGCTGTTTTGGCCAACTACTACATGTATATTACCAAAATTGCCCACCTTTCTTTTCTTACGAGCTGAAATGTACTTCTCCTATTTTTTCTTCATTACCCGCCACGTGTTATGTCTTGTACTCTTTGATCTGGCGACACCAACATTCTCTTTCTGCAGAGGGACATTTCACTTTCTCTGCCACTACCTGCACTACATGTGCAGGGACCATCGCCACATGAGATTTAAAGCTTAGCAGGCACACGTTGCCAGTCAAGTAGTATTGTCGAAATGCAGACCATGTGTTTCCATTAACTTGTTGTAAAGCCCTTGAAATGGATGGGCAACATTTTGGTGGTCTTATGCTGATGGCCCCATCTGCAGGGTTGCAGCGTGGTTAACTGTATGGTTTGCACTGCCTAAATGCTTTATGGCAGTGTGTGTCACCAAATTCGTCTCCAACACAGTATGTGCCTGGCATGAATGCATTTTTTTTTTAAGAAAGGTGGATTGGTAGTATCTCAGAAAAATTTGGGCATCTATCAATCACAACTGATTCGTACGTATATCTGTTGCATTGCTCGGCATAAAGCTGCTGTTGCGTCGTGCTCACGTGCTTGACTGTTATACTTAGAGGCCCAGTGACCAAACCTGGGAGGCTCGAGTGTCTAGTATTTCCTTCATTACGGCATTTGGCAACAGTGGCCACAGAGGGCAACACCATTTTCAAGCAGCAGAAGAGCCACTAACTACTATATCGCTTAAAACAAAGAGCCACGCAGTTGCCATACTCTGTCTCAGTAGTTCCTTGCAGCACTGTGAAGGCTGCAGGACTCCTTAGCCAATAGGAAGGCCAAATGCCCCTCAAGATGTGTTCATCAACATCACATCATCTGCTCAGCATCTGCTTGCCATCCTGTCAGCACATGCTCCACGGTTGGGCAATTGACGCAACAAATGTTCTCCCATTGTTACCATAAGCTCTGTTTACATGAACGTGACAGTGGACCTTCGCTTCAATTGTACACTTTCCCAGCAGTTCCTTGCAGCCTCCTTAACCAGTAACAAGGGCAAGTGCCCTTATACATGTTCACCTATGCCGCATCATCTGCTCGCTGTCTATTTGGCATTTGGTTGCCACCGTCATCACGTGCCATACTAGAGCGGAGTAGATTAATGATGGAGCAAACAATTAGGCCTTCATAGCGTTCTGCATCATCAACGCATCACCAACACTTGTGCTATGGCACCATCTGCTAATTCGAAATCAAACCACTTTTATGGCTCGGCGCCGCTTTTCTAGTTCTAGCAGCATCAAAACAAACTGCTGATCTCAGTAATAACGACAGAACACACCTAATGGTTTGCCTTCAGCGTGATGAGACAAAGTGATGACGGACCTTACTATTTCTTTTTTCTTGCTGTCAGGGTGGAGGGCCATTAACAAGTCCGAATTTGGATCGAAGCGGGTGGTCTGGGCTTCATGGGCACTGCCATGTTGCTACATAATCACGGTTAGGGGGGGCTATTATGCTTACCGGCGGTAATTGCCACAGTAATTCTCTGTATACGACATGCATGCTCAAAGGACCTAAAATGTCTGGTACCGTGGTAACGTATCATGTACCAGACAAAAATAAAACTCTCTAATGCTGGCAATAATCAAACAGTTACACCCAGAACTATATTCTGCAATGCAAGGATATTGCCTCTGTGCACCTCGTATCTGCAGCATTGCTGCAAGTTACTTGTGAGATAGAGTATAGGTTGCAAAGTCTGTGATTCATGTGCAGTCTTGAAGATGAACACATGACATGGTTCACATAAATTTTGATATCCAGATTTGCAATTCATAACGAAGCACTTATTGCAGTTGGCCTGTGGCATTATGTTGAGTGGCACGATACATATGCGGGAGGCAGCGCGAATAGATAGCTGCCATAGCCACAGTCTATTTAGGCCGGCCAGCCATGGTACCGTGGGATCTCTGGAGCGGCCGATACCGCTGCCGCTCAGGTTGAGCGCGCCAGTGTGTTCTTTTCTCGCGCTACATGCACTCCAGCCGTCTTCTTTTTCATGGGCTCTGGAGGCAATAGTCGCGCTGCTACACCTACTTATGTAGTTGTGGTTCACAGAAACTGATTGAGACAGTGTCTTATGCAGATGCACCAACAGCCATATAACAAAATATCTTACAGAAGTGTCTCATATAATGTCTGCTGCCAATGACATATCTAGTTGGCAAATGTTTTCTAGATAAGCACGCTTGTCTAGCCAGGTGCATGCTACAGGTCACCTGCGTTGTAGCACTTGAGTTTTTGTGCCTCAGCCCTGCCTCTGGTTCAAAGCTATTCCGTGAGCACAGTGGCAAGCATTGTATCCTCGTGACTTGGTGGCTACAGAGTTTCTGCCGCGAACATGACGTTGCGGCTTTGATTCCCAGCCATGGCAGCTGTATCAATAGGTGATAAAGGCAAGAACTCATGTAACATACTTTGGGCGGCATTAAAAAACCTTCGGGTGGTAAAATTAATGTGGAACCTTCCATTACAGCTGTTCTCTTAACCCCATGTGTTGCTTCAGGGACATTAAGCTCTTTTGATCATTATGATCAGTTATTTCCTAATTTTTCTTGATATCCTCATTATCGTACACCGTGCTGGCACAAAATCAGTGCTATGATTTCAATTAAACTTGGTGCTGGGCTAGTTCGTGATGCATTCTTTAAAACTGATGGTAGCGCTACGATCAGTTTTAAAGAATCAGTGCTATGGTCTGTTAAATATATATAAGAAATCAGCATAAATATGATGAGGGCATAGGCGAAGATGGGCAACGGGACAGATGCCAGGTTCCACCAAAGCCTATCGTCGATGCCAGGAAGTCGCTGATGCTGGCCTTTGAGCCTGGCCTCTTTTATGTCCATCAGAAGAGTCCTCTCTCGTACCAATGACACGATGTGACAAGTGAAACTGCTCTCTGTTTCGCAGGCGGCCAACCTCAGGCGGCTGGAAGTAGAGAACCAGGAGGCAGCCCGGCGCCTGGAGGAAGTGGTCCAGCAGGGCGAGGCGCTCCTGGAGCAGATCCAGAAGGCACTGCACGACATCGCCGAGTCGCAGCTCAGCATGCAGCACCTGGACGAGGCTCCGCCCAACTGACCGATCGTCCAGTGGTGCATCGGCTGCGCCCTTCTTATCGGCACGTCCATGCCTTTGGAACTGTGACCTCCAGAGAGCGTCATACGAGCTGCCCACAATCTCAGACTCTGTAATATGGGACTCAGAATGCACTTCCTTCTCCCGGGCCCAGCCTGGTGAAGTGGTTGTGCAACGTTTCTCACTGCTATGATGCATGTATATATGCCCTTCTTTATTTTTCCCCCCCTCTTCCTTGTTCACCACTGACATAAAGACATTTTCTTTTTCATCAGAGGTGCCCTTTTGTTTCTCATTCTTTTGTTGTTCAGAAGCTAAAGATGACGGAATGCTAATGTCATCACGGCTGTGCAGAATTTTCTGAAGCCTGGAAATATTACGAAGAAGCACCTTAGTTGTCTTGTCATGTAGTTCACTGATCAGTCCAGTGCATGTTCTTTTTCCTCCTTCTCTCACTGCTTGAGAAGGTTGTCTGTCTGGTCGATCTTGTGCCAGGTAAGGAGTTTCACCATTGTGATTAATGGAAGTTGTTTCCCAATGCGAGAGCAGAATTCCCACACTGAACCAAATATCAAGTGGGAACGCTTTCTCACCAACAGCCACTCCTAACTGACCAGCGGAACTGACTGTGACCCAATTCCACCAATGCAGCTGTATAGCTGCTGTATAGCAGTAACCATAAAATGTGGACATGAAATAGCTGCAAAATTTATACTTTTCTCGTTTTACTCGCAGCTGATTCGATATTGAACCTAGTCGATCAACATGCTAACACAGTTGATTTGAACCGCTTTCAACTGGTTTGAGTTGTGCTTTGTGGCAGAAACTAGTTTAATGCAGATAATACATTCTCTGTGGGAATGTGCACTGTGTACGGCGTATCTTTTTCTTGCACATGTTAATGTTTAGGAAATGCCATTCTATAGAATTCAATGTTAGCAGTACTGATTTTATTAGTTACTTTCGTGGGAAACCTTTACAGCGTCTTGCATAAGTAGAGGGAACAGCATACCAATACAGATACGAAGCATAATTATGCACGGCAGAAAATACAGAAGTGCACAATGCAAGAGTGAACGGGGCTGAACATGTCTGTTTTACTTCTGCCGAATCCTAGACTGAGACAAAATATGTGGTGTCCAAACTGGCTTCTTATAGTGCTATCATAATGAGCAATACAGATGACAGGACATGAGAGATAGACAGCACACATGCCACTACATTCCACCTTTATTTCCTGTTCAGTCATCTGTGCTGTTCATCATGTTATTCACAAACCAATGCCCTATTTATCTGAACATAGGTCGACCTTTTTCTTTTCTTTTTGCGGGAATATTACCCAAAATGAGCTATCAACTTATATTCACAACCAAAGAATCTCGACCTATAGACCTTTTCATCGGGTGAGGGGAAAGGAGCCACAGTGAGCCTTTCCTTCTCTCTGACTTGTGCGAGCCGGCATGGTGCTGCTTGAATGTGTTGCCATTGCATGCTGCGGAACAACTTGGAGATGTTGCATCTCGTTCTCTGTTAAATTTATGTGATGTCAGATCATAGAAGGTCGTCAAAAAGACACTGTGTAGCCTTTCGACGCAGCGGTAGCTACAGTATGCGGAAGTTTGACTTGGCTGCACAATCGTGTTACTACGTCCATCAGCTGCGGTGTGTGTGTGCATGTTGTGAACTATTTTGGCTGTGTTTCACTCGAGGTTTTCACTCGAGGAAAAGAACCAGTCTCTATGCATTGCCTGCATGAATTGGAAGATATTCTCACTATCTGATCGCTTGACGGAGAATGAGACTTTATCATTGTTTCAAGTACAAGTACAAAGAAACCCATGAATATTTTAGTGCGTTAGGAGGTCCCAGAGTCGAAATTGTCAGAGGCACCTCCTCTTACGTACGGGTACGTAATTATTATGATAGGCAGCGGGTTTATACCGGTACAAGGAAAACCACAACTTGTCACAAAGAAAGACATGAAATACATGAAGCACGTGATATCATAAGAAGCCAACAAACACTGACACCAAGGACAACATAGGGGAAATTACTTGTGCTTAATAAATGAAATAAAGAAACGATAAATTATTGGAAATGAAAGTGGATGAAAAAACAACTTGCCGCAGGTGGGAACCGAACAAGTAATTTCCCCTATGTTGTCCTTGGTGTCAGTGTTTGTTGGCTTCTTATGATATGACTAATAAAAATCGGGCCCCTCGGTTAACCTCCTTTCTTCTCGCTTATGAAGCATGTGAGATATATGAAGTACATATAAAAAACACGAAATAAATTAGCAGTAAGAATTGAAAAACAGACTAAAAAAGTAGTGATTACCAAGATACAAAAGTAATCATGTTTCTAATTTAACAATAACTAGGAAAACATGTATAAATAAACTAAAAGAAAAAAAGATTACACAAGTGAATTTACACAAAAGACAGTGCTTCTAATTATTTTAAAATTGTTTTTGAAGGACTGAAGACAACTGGACGAGAATGTTTTGTTTGTGTAAAATTATAAATTGCAATCCACGAAAACTGACTGTAAATTGACCATAATTATATTTGACCTTTGGTAATAGAAGGTTATTTTCAGAAAATCTAGTGTTATCTGTATTAACCAGACGGTTAACGGGCAGACTGTCAATAAATATGTCACAGTGAATTGGACAGAATATAGTGATTGATAGCTTACGCTGTAATATCTGGGTAAGAGGTAGAATACAGAGTGAGAGCAGGAGGAGTCATAAGCTTCAAGAAGATTTAGATGTATGCTGCAATTGTTACCCCACAAGGATAAACAGTATGATGAATGGCAATGAATGTAAAAATGATACAATGAGTGAAGAATATGAGGTTGAAGATACCTGCGTGTTTTGATGATAACATGAATATCAAATGGTATTTTTTTCACTAGTGAGCATGACAGTTGTATTTGAGATCTTTGTCTAAAATGACACCTAAAAATTTAACACTATCAGATGTTGGTATGATCTTGGCGTGAGAACTAAAGCAGAAAAGTGCTTATGTACGGCCAACCCAGTGCAGTCCCGGAATGTCTAAGTACGAGGAGAAAACCACACACACAACAGGTTGAAGAGAAGGACACAGACCGCAGCACTGACTAACAACAAAGTGTTTTTATTCATTCAGTCGGCATATATATAGTCAGCCCTGTGGTCTGTGTCCTTCTCTTCAACCTGTCATTTACGCCATTTTCTGCTCATAATCATCAGCCAACCAGTCCAAGTGCTGACCCATTTAAGTACCAATCGTTATAGAACGTTTGTGCTGCGATTGTTCTCACGCATTTCAAGTCTTGTAGACTTTGAATCACTATGCTGTGCCTATGTTAGCCTCCTGTACGAGGCCAATGCTGTTGCTCAGCACAGCAGTCACTGCAGTTCGTAAACAAGCATAGTACATTTAATCTTTGTGCTTGGGCATTGCCTTTTTGCCCTGTAAAGCAGCAATATCTAAAGGTAATATCGTAAGAAGCCAACAAACACTGACACCAAGGACAACATAGAGAAAAGTACTTGTGTGTGATAAATGAAGTAATGAAACGATAAATTAATGGAAGTGGAAGTGGATGAAAAAACAACTTGCTGCAGGTGGGGATTGATCCCACAATCTTCACATGGTTGTGGGATCGTTCTCCACCTGTGGCAAGTTGCTTTTTCATTCACTTTCATTTCGATTAATTTATCGTTTCTTTATTTCATTTATTAAGCACAAGTAATTTCCCCTATGTTGTCCTTGGTGTCAGTGTTTGTTGGCTTCTTTTGATATGACTAATCAAAATCGGGCCCTTCGGTTAACCCCCTTTCTTGTTTAATATCCAAAGGGGATTTCATAAAAAGAATCCCATGGCTACTTGTGAGGAAGCTATTTCTGTAGGATAGGTGAGTGCGTCGTATGGAACTGAACGAACAAGACTGAAAAAAAAAAAACCTCCTCCGAGAAATTCAGAAGAAGCTGTGCAGCGACCCACCCGTTAATACGACGGCACATGACAAAGCTTACGGTGGGAAACCAAACCCCGACCTTGACCAACCCTTCACGCATGCTGAACTTTCTGCAGCACTATCGACGCTCACCAGAAACACCAGCCCGGGCAAAGATCGGATCATGAACAAGCATCTTCGGAACCTTCCGCAGCAGGCTACCGCAGCCCTGCTCCAGTACTTCAATGCATGCTGGGAGAAAGGAGAGCTACCGGCTGCCTGGAAGCACTCGGAGATTAGCATGATCCCCAAACCAAATAAACAGCTCAGCATCGAGAATTTGCGCCCAATTTCCCTTACCTCGTGCGTAGGGAAACTTTTCGAGCACATGATTCACAACAGGCTAACCTCGTACCTCGAAGACAACGGATATTTTCCAAACACTATGTTCGGTTTCAGGCAGAACCTGTCAACGCAAGATGTCTTCCTTCTACTCAAGGAAGAACTCATTGACCACCTGAGTACCAGAAGCAAATCATCGATTTTAGCCATCGACGTAAAGGGAGCTTTTGACAACGTCAGTCACGAAGCTATCCTCTGCAACCTCGAAGACCTGGGCTGCGGTTGTCGGGCATACGACTATGTCAGGAATTTCCTCACGGGCCGCACGGCCACAGTTGGAATATACAACCTGCGCAGCGACAGCTTCCGACTACCGAGCAAAGGCACCCCGCAGGGTTCGGTCATGTCGCCGTTGCTGTTCAACGTCGCAATGATCAAACTACCCAGCCTCCTCGACGTGATACAAGACGTAAGACACGCTTTCTGTGCAGACGATATCACGTTATGGACAAGGGCTTCAAACACTGGAACACAAGAAACACGCCTACAGGAAGCAGTAGATACCATCGAGAGCTACTTGCACAAATGCGGCCTCCGCTGTGCTCCCGAGAAGTCCGAACACCTCGTCCTCAAGTCAAGAACGAGAGGCAGACCACCCGGGTACGATGAACCCGATCCTAACGTCACCCTCAATGGAACGCCCATTCCAAAAGTGGAAACCCTACGAGTTCTAGGGCTACACATACACAAAGACTGGTCCGGGGCGGCCACCCTCCCGCGACTACAGCGAACGCTATCACAGCTCACGCATCTCGTCAGGAGAGTTGCAAGCCATAGAAGCGGACTTAAAGAACAAGACACTCTACGCGTGATGCAAGCACTCCTCACCAGTCGAATAACATACGGCACGCCCTACCTCGCGCTGAAGAATGTAGAGGTAGAAAAAATTAACATTCAAATACGGAAAGCCATCAAAATCGCCCTGGGCCTACCATTTACGGCTTCGACTACAAGACTGCTCAAGATGGGCGTACACAACACCTGGCAAGAACTAGCTGAAGCTCACAAAGCCAGTCAATTAGAACGACTGAAGCTCACGCCCACCGGAAGATCAGTGCTGCAACGGCTGAGCTACGGTGAAACCTTTATAGCCACCACAGACCGAAAAGAAAGAATTCCTTCAAACCTCCGCGAATCCCTGTCCATAGCCCCAATTCCACGCAACATGCACCCCACGTACCACAAGGAAAGAAGACAAGCCCGAGTGGAAGCTTTACGGCGAAGACACAAGCAAGATCTGGATGCCAGATACACCGACGCAGCCAAATACCCGCAAAGAAACGCTTACGCCCTGAGCGTCGTAGATTCTCAGGGCAGAGAGCTAGCATCTGCCACAGTCCGTGCTCAAAACCCCGAGACTGCAGAAGAGACGGCGATCGCCCTAGCAACTACCACGTGCATGGACGCAGCTGTCATCTTCTCCGATTCTCAAGCAGCCGTCAGGAACTACGCTAAGGGTCGCGTATCGACAGAAGCACTGAAGATCTTGAAGCACCGCAGTACGCCGATCCCCTACACCTGCGTGACATGGGTTCCTGGGCACGAGGGGCTGGAGGGGAACGAAGCGGCACATGCCGCGGCCCGAGGCCACACCTGCCGGGCCAACCCTTCCTACTCTCGAGACGCCCGGTCTGAGTCAGCGGAGGCAGAGACCGTACCCATCACGTACTCAGGGATCCTTCAACATCACAGGCTGGAACGCAGGGTGTACCCACCACCTCACCCAAAGCTCAACAAAGAAGAAAGCACTATACTCAGAAGACTGCAAAGTAATACATCCACGGAATCATCATGCATAGACTGTACCCAATGCTACAAGGATACCACTGTCCAATGTGCGGCGTACCGGACACCTTAGCGCACCTGATCATCGAATGTCCATGGCATCTAGACAAAGACGCATTGCCTTCACCGAGAGACTGTTACAACGCCAGACAAAGCGAAGACCTCATAGAAACGTGGGAGGCCAAGCTCGTCTCCGAGGACCTGGAACAACAACGACGCCTCGTCGCCAGGGCCAAGGAGGCAGCGAAGGCCAGAGGGTTCCTGGAATAAGGAGACCTCCCACCGAGAGTAGAACCGGGGCTTACTCCGGAACACTGTTTCCAAAATAAAAGTTTATTCCTCCTCCTTTCATCCTCTTATTTCGTGAAAAAAAAATACAAGAAAAAAACACTGGCTAATGCCACAGAAAGACCTTGCGTCGTCACGCCGCATGCTTGTACCATGCACTATGTAGAACAAACAGATCTATAACCCAGCATCTACTACTGCTTCAGACGCTCGCACAGCAGTTTGCAAATGGACACTGGTCCATTTGACAGGTTTGGTTCACACTGTACAAAACTGTTTTATTCATGGGCAAAAGCCTCGTCCAACAAATGGGGTAGTCACGCAATGTATCTACAAATAAAAATTTCAACACTTCTCAAAGTAAATAGCACAAGTTATTCCACAGCAGAACGGTACCCACGCTGTTAGGATTGTGATATGTTTCATAACGGCTCACTGCTGCTAAACGACAGCTTAAGATTTACAGTGAGAATGCTGCAGTAAGATGACATTTGTGAAACAAATATTCAGAAGTATGCAATTGATCTCCGAGGCTGATTGTAGGCTCAGATTAACCCGTCCACTTCCACAGCCGGCGATTCTCTGACCGTTCAAAGAATGGCTATTTCTGGTTATTTTTCATAGATGGCTATGCTCTAGTTTTGGGTTTCGCACACTAGGTGGACATAATTGTGTACACTCTCAGCAGGAGCTGTTTCTAAAACAGTGGAAAGAGTCCTACTTGTCAGACTTCGCTCTGTTGTTGTAGCTGCTGCAACCAGAGTACCAGGCTCGAAAAAAGTCATACAGGCTTCTAAGTTGGCTCACTTTATTCAGCACATACCACCGAAAACTGTAAAGCAGAACCAGTCGATGCTGTGATTAGTTTTCAAGAGCCAAGTTCAAAAACACAAGAGGCGTTCTGATTGCAAAAAATATCACTCCGCATTCCTGCTTGTTGTAAACTTTTATTGTGCTCACTTTCTAGTTTTGCACCGCATCTGACACTGAAGTCTATTGGGAACAAGATAGATCGGACATTCTGTAAATGCAATGTCTGTAGCAGATTTTAGAGCAATTTTATTGCAATGTGGAACACCAGGTGTGGTGGAGCACCGAACGGGTCAGAGCGAAAGGGTCAACACGCACACACACATGGTGCTGGGTGCTCCGTCCGCCTCAATGCCAGCAGAAAATCTGGCCATGCCGACTTAAGCCAGTTCAGTACGTCTCGCAGAACCGTTGCCCACTTAGAAGGTGCCGCGGTATGCCAAAGAGACCGTGTGAGCAGGAAGATAACCACCAGAGACTGCCGCCAAACTTATACCTGGCCTACAACACTGAGTGCTCACCCAAGCCAGCATGCTGACTGCCTATAGATGGTGCCACTGCCTATGCCATATGGTGGTGCCCTGGAAACAAGGTCTGTATTCTTGAACAAAGCTAGCAAAAGTACTAAGCTAAAGGGAGTTGTGCCGTAGAGCCAGTCGGGAGATTATCCCGACTGACTTTAGGAAAGGCTGCATATCCAATGCAATCGACGGCACTGACGACGATGTTGTTTGGGGTGACGAGGACTACTTCTTTTGCAGTTCTGACGAGGATGGAGCTTGTGACATCAACTAGCGAGATTTAGTAGCTGGGCTTATGGTAAATAAAGATGTTTCATGTACGTGTTCTTTTTTCTTTTTTTTAAAAGGTATGGGAAATTATAAATTATAATTTATTTCTTGGCCATTCAATATATAGGGGTTGACCTGTATTTGTGTTTGACCTACTTTTTGAGTAAGTACTGTAGCGCAATTTTGTACTCTTGTGTTCGTGCTGGTAACACATGTCAGCTGTGTAGGAAACTGTGTCGAGTACAAATTTGCAGGAAAGGGCACAATAAAAGAAAGAGAGAGAGAGATAGGGGAGAAAGCAATCGGTTAAGCACACCATACATAAAATAAGTACGCTGAAATAACAATACTGCTTTTTTGTTTTATTCAGCGAGTCAAAAGGCAACACAGGCGAGAAAATTTAGTATCTGTTGAACATACACACTTGCACATCTTCTTTCCGTACACAAGCTATGGAAAGAAGAATGATGGGTGTAACGTTAAGGGATAAGAAAAGAGCAGACTGGGTGAGGGAACAAACGTGAGTTAATGACATCTTAGTTGAAATCAAGAAAAAGAAATGGGCATGGGCAGGACATGTAATGAGGAGGGAAGATAACCGATGGTCATTAAGGGTTATGGACTGGATTCCAAGGGAAGGGAAGCGTAGCAGGGGGCGGCAGAAAGTTAGGTGGGCGGATGAGATTAAGAAGTTTGCAGGGACAACATGGCCACAATTAGTACATGACAGGGGTAGTTGGAGAAGTAGGGGAAAGGCCTTTGCCCTGCAGTAGGTGTAACCAGGCTGCTGATGATGATGATGAACATACACACTTGCACATGCATATATTTTAGCACTGTGAGTGGAGATGCTTAATTGGCTTTCCTTAAGTGCAGTGCTGTCTGTACTTTTTCTTGAAAGCAATTTCATAAATCCGGTACTTGGTAGCATAACCCTGTGAGCTGACATGTTCTTTACCAAGGCACAAGGTTGAAATCAGTGAACGCATGTGCAACATTATTGCGAGGAAGGAGAAATGCGGTTGTGTTACGTTTTTAATAGTGAAATACATATACGAGGCATGCATGACTAAACAGTGCCACTAAGACAAAAACAAGACGAGAGGACAAGCAGGCAAGCACTGAAGTTGGCACTTGTCTGGTCATCCTCTCATCTCTGTTTTTGCTTTATTTGTGTTAGGTCAAACCATGCATTCATTCAAGCTCGCCCAACTTTCAGGCTTATAGGCTATAGTTCAGGGCTAGACATTGACAAAATATGCTAGGCAACTTCTACGATGATATGCTTAAGCAACAAAGGCAGCATATGTTTTCCTGATGATACAAACGAGTTGAGCCATGTGATAATTTTTGATACTTTCCTAAAACATGAAGCAGCAACACAGTGTACTTGATGTGGCAGCCACAGTCTACCCAGCATAACTACTGTATCTGACAAATGCCTGCATAAATTGGCAACATGCTCTGTATAGCAAATGTTTTCTTGGAAGTGAACTCCTCAGAAATTAAAATGAGCTATCTACTAATTAATGGGATAGTCTCTCAAAATTAATTGAAAGCGTCCACAAATTGTTCTTTCTTAAGATAATACGAGGACGAAGCAGAAGGTCTTTGCCCATATTTTGTTTTAGCCAAATTACAGCTGTAAATGCGAAGTTAACATATCCATTCCCATTAGTGGACCTTTTTTGAACAAGCCCCGCCTTATCTGCCGATAGCACAGCGACACGGTGTTGCTGTCAGTTAAAGATGGCAGTTGTGCTTCACGCGTGCACGGCATACGAGCAAGGAAGTGCGATTAGTTTTCTATGGAGCAAGGGACGAATGCCCATCGAAACCACAGGGAAATGCAGCCCACATATAAGGAAAGGCGTCTCGCTTCGAGAAATGCGTGGTGGTGGTGTTGCGAGTTCGCAAAATACCGTGAAGACTTGCAGGGCAATGAGCGCTCGGGTAGGGCGCCTGCATTGCTGACTGACCACAGGGGCCTCTCAAATTTAGTGCTGCAATGGGACAAATGTCTGAAATGGTGTGGTGACTATGTGTAAAAATAGTGTAAGGTACATCGAATAGTACATATGTTTGTAATGACCTGCATGTACCTTATTTTGGCTAATAAAAAATAAGGGCAAAGATTTTGATTCACTCTCGTACATTTAGTGCTATGGAACCAAGGCTGAGGCATAATTAGGTGCAGAAACAAAGAAGAAAAAATAAAGCTTACAACAAACATCATTTCTTGTCCTCTGTCTTTTCATGCATCTAATTACGTCTCCGCCTTAGAAGATTCACCAACTAGCCCAATTGTCTTCATGAACTATTCCAGGATGTTCAAGGTAAGTTTTTTATAGCTTTATCAAAAAAGACAGTTTATATCTCAAACCAGTTTTTTTCTTCTGATCAACGATGCTATTGAAGTTAACAAATTCAAGGGGAGAACTGGAATTGTTGGTTGTGAATTAGACATGCTATGGAACCAAGGCTGAGGCATAATTAGGTGCAGAAACAAAGGAAGAAAAGAAAAAGCTTACAACAAACATCATTTCTTGTCCTCTGTCTTTTCATGCATCTAATTACATCTCAGCCTTAGAAGATTCACCAACTAGCCCAATTGTCTTCATGAACTATTCCAGGATGCTCAAGGTAAGCTTTCTATAGGTTTATCAAAAAAGACAGTTTATATCTCGAACCAGTTTTTTTCTTCCGATAAATGATGCTATTGAAGTTAACAAATTCAAGGGGAGAACTTGAATTGTTAGTTGTGAATTAGACACTGAACGTCCGGTGTGCTTTACGGTGAAAGTGTTCGCACTCTGCCGGGTGTCAGTTTGTGCGACAGATGCAAGAAGAGCACTATGGGTGCATGCCATGAACTACAGAAGCCGGCAGCCCTTGCATTACGAGTTCTTTTGCCGTCCATGTCAAAGAAAAGAGATTGCACCAGGAATTTGTCCCATAGGAGTATACAACGTCAGCCCATTTATGTTCCCTGCATGACAAAGGCCCATCCCAGCTATCTCCAATTAACGCAACCTTGCACCAGCTGACGCCACCTTATGCCAACAAGTGTTCCAATTTTGTTGTGCCGCCTAGTTCTCTGTCATCGCTGACTGCGCTTCCCTTTTGGCACCCTTTCTATAACTCCGAGAGCCCACCGGTTTTCTACCCTAAGCATTACATGGACCGCCCAACTCAATTTCATGGCACCGTATTGGCTACTCCTTGCTCTCTAATCCACATCACTGTCATCACATTTTCATTCCGTTGCTTGTTTCATGGTTTTGAACCCCTTCTTATGCTTCTTAACCTTCAAGTTTCTGCCCCACATGTTAGTACCGGAAGATCACAGCGATTGTACAATTTTAAACGACAGTGGTAAGCTGCCGCTATCCTTCGTTTGCATAATAAAGAAAATTAGCTTTGCAGATGTGGTTAACTGTGTGTATGCACCCACAACCACTGCAAGATTAAAATTACACATATGTGGTTTAACATTCCGATAAATGTGGAATGTTATGGAGACAGTGGGGAGGCTGGATAAATATTCTCCTGTCAGATAATTATCCCACGTGTAGCATCCCTCTACATTTACAGCCTTGCGTAAGCTGACCAATAAAATTCAGCTCATTATGATGGGTACGTTCCGCTTGGGGCTGTAGCGAGTATGTTGTGGGACTTGGGCCACAATGCAGTGATGCATAGAAAAAGCTGTAGCAATGAAACCGATTTCGAATGTTGACCTGCTTTCTTGCCAATGCAGTTTATATTACTCATTAAAGATGGTTCTCACAACCCTTCCCGATTATGGGCAAACTTTAGAAATTAAATGTCATTGGGTACAGTTGGGACAAATGTTATAAAAAAAAGGATATCGCACAAGACATATGTTGCCTAAAACTCAAAGCCATGCGCATCACGCATTTGTGATTGGCCCTATACAGCGAAACAAAAAGCTCCAATAGCGAGTCAATGAATTAGCGAAATGACAGCTGTGTCGTCACGACGCACGTGACAATGCGGAGGGCGAGGAGGTATGTTGCAAATAACAACAGCGGCCTAGCAACACACTCTTCTTTTTAAAATGAATGCGGGCATATGTTTGCGCTAACATATACAACGAGGTTACACCCGGTAACTTGTAGAAAATTATCGCGTGGTGGCCTGTCAACATATGGCATGCATCGGACGTTTTTACAGAAGAGATCAAAGGTCACTTAGGGAGCATAAAAAAAAAAGGAAATGACAGCAAGAAAAAACAAATGCACACAGTTGCGAAGACCTGAGCCGCCGCTATTTGGTGCCGACTGGGAATTCCATTCACGTAAACCGCCGACCACCAGTGCGAGTCATGCAATGTGGCAGTGCACGTAGCTCAGGACACACTGTGTTCCTACGCCAGTGGATTTTCACTGACATGTGGAAAAATAATGTATTTCGAACTGCAAAAAAATTAACTCGTCGAAGAAAAAATTTATATGCAATAAAGAAGTTGAAATATGTCATTTCTTCCGGTGAACTTGGGCGAAATTAATTACAGTTGATGCGGACTATATTACATCGGCTGATACATGGCCGGCGTGCGCCATATTGGGTGGAAGTTGGTGCGTACGGGACTGTGACTGGAGCGACTGGAGGTGTTCCTCATTCAAACGTTTTTCGTGGGGAGCGTGTGGCCAAACTCCATCGCGAAGGAGCAGGATTCCGAGCCACGATGACGCAGATACTACCGATACGGTTTCAAGAGCATTTACAGGTGAGCCGGCTACCGGCGGTGGTATTTCGCCCACATTATAAGCCTCGTCTCGGGAAGAGTCATCAACCGGTATTAGGCCTAATGTGTGGATAGTCGCGTGGAGTCTCGCTGGGACCTTTAAAAATTGTGCTCACTAGCTGTGCTCAGCTGGCGGTCCGACTCCGTCAGCTGCTGGCGATGGTGCGAGACGCGGGCGTCGTGCATTTTCCCACGGTTTCAAGCCGCCGGCGAGCTGAAACCAGCGGCTACGATACGCCCCCCCCCATCGGTCGTGTGAAAGTACCGCGATGCCCACAGCTACAGCGATGACAGCGGTGTTTTGACCAGATTGTGACTAGCGCGGAGCACGCAGTTCTTTCTATGTTTTCCCGTGTTAACATTATCTGATGTTTTCCTTTCGTACGCCGCAGCCGGCGATGTGTCCTTAGTGATGAGTCGCGACTAAGCGCGTTCTCCAAACTGGGGGAGCAAAAAGAAAACGGGTTCTTGAGAGAGCCGGAGATTCCTTGCCCCGTCGTCGATCGGAAGGGCTCGTCGCGACCGACGCTGGCCACGCACTGTGTGCAGTGAGCACGGCAGTTTTGCGGACTTTTGTTGAGCTCGCCGCGCGTGTCGGATGCGTGGTCAGTCTTTCAGGAACCTCCCCTCGGGGTTCTGCAGCCAGAGGAGAACCCGAAACTGGGCCGGGGTCGCGTCTTTGGGGTATCGATCTTGAGCGTACGCACCCCCCCCCCCCCCCCCCCTTTCGTTGCCGCGTCGTCCGCCCGATCCCGTCTTCAGCGAAGTATGTAAACATTGCAACTCGACCGGGTTTCTTTCTCCCGCTGAGGCCGGAAGTGGCACCGCGATTTTTTCGCCGCCGGCCGCGCGACGTCTTCGGAGCACGCTGCTGCTGGCTGGGCTCATGCGTTGTTTTTCGTAAACAGCGCACGTTCGTGTACCGTGTATTTTTTTGGCTCCTCGCCGATGCCGGCACAAATATAGAAACGTTGCGTAGTGTCCACGACCCCTCGATGCGCGCCTTTGTCCGCTCACGTGAGCAATCGGCCTGACACGCGCAAGCTAGGGTGGTAAGCTCCGGAAGAGAGACCCGAGGCATTTCCCGTTAAGCTCCACCCACTGCGTAACGACGAAGAGGCCGCGCAGCGAAAGCGGCAGTTCAGCCACCTTGTCGCTCCCCTGGCGTCGTTTGAGATCAAAATTCTCCAGTGGTCCGTCTTCCTTTCGTCAAAAGCTTAGCCGAGGCGCGCCCACCTCGCTTCGCGGCTCATCTCGCGGTGGCTCGCTGTGGCCGCCTTTGGAACGGCTTTCTGCTGGCGGTACATTGTTGGAGGTTATTGTGCTGTCAGCCCGCCGCCGGTTGTTGCATCCCCGAGTTACACGGCCTCCGTGCGAGGCAAAAAAAAAAAAAAAAAAACGCGCTTACACCTCCCCCCCTCCCCACCGCTCCCTTTCCACCCCTTACAACCTCCTCCCAATCTTAACGATGCTCGCTTTGGCTCGCTCAGTACAGTTTCTTGTGGTGGCATTTTTCTCGCGGTTTGTGTGCGGGCCGGAGAGAATCCACCCTCCTTCCGTACTTCCTCGCCGGTTTCCTCAATGCTCCACCCTTGGCCGAATGTGGGCCACCGTGGCACTGCGCTTGTTTTGGTTTCGCACAGCGCGTGGCGGCGGCCTGCCGTCGTCTGCACTCCTGTCTGCCGGCCGAAAGCGTCCCGCGATAACCGCCCACTTGCTTGTCGCGATCTCGCTCTCTCCTAGCGAAGGAGCCCGTTTCGCGGAAATCGAGTTTCTACCCTTGCGAGCCATTCGCAGTGCTCTGCCGAGTCTTTGGCACGACTTTGGCGTGCGATTGGGCACGCGCAGCGGGTATTTTGACGCTCATTTCGGGTTCCTTTCGCGGACGCTGGCGGTCGGCTAGCCGTCGCTTCCCGCTGGTCGCATCTCCACCACACTCACCCGACGGCAATTATCGTTAGTCTGCCTCTGCGAACGGGTTTTGGGCCGTTCCTCTGCTGGCCCCGCCGCTTTCCCGCAATGCGCGTCCGTCGTTTAATGACCGGAAAGCCTGAATGCACTCATGATCAAGTCCTCCTCTCGCCATGGCATTCATGGTGCTCGCGGTCGATCGCTTTCGTACACAGAGGAAGCAGTACAAAAATCCTAGCCCTCGCTAACCTTATGATCACTGCACTTTACCCTACCTAACTCTTTGACATCCTGCATTATGCTGGGATCGGCAGAAAGTATGAAATCAATTTAATTTCTTGTTTCACCATTAGGGCTTTTCCAAGTCCACTTTCTGTTGCTACGCTTCCCGAAGAAAGTGTCCATTATTCGCAGCTTATTCCTTTCTGCGAATTCTACCAGCATCTCTCCCCTAGCATTCCTAGAATCTATGCTGTAGTTGCCAATTGCTTGTTCACCAGCCTGCTTTTCCCCCACTTTTGAAGTCTCCCATTACTACAGCATATTGGGTTTGCACTTTTCTCATCGCTAATTCAACATCTTCATAAAGCTGACCTACTTCGTCATCATCATCGTGACTGGGTGTTGGAGCATGGGCTTGTACTACCTTTTATCTATATCTCTTGTTAAGTTTAAGACTACTGCTACTCTCTCACTAATGCTGTGGAATTTGTCAATGTTGCCCACTATGTCCTTATGGATTGGAAATCCTACTCCGTATTGCTTCTTATCTGGGAGACCTCTATAGCAGATGACATGGTTATTAGTCAGCACTGTATAAGCCTTTCCAGTTCTAATCTCATTAACTCCGATGATATCACAAACAATGTCTGATAGTTGCTCAGTCCTGCTAAGCTAGCCCCACACGACAGAGTTCGGCTGTTAAAGATTGACATTGTCAGTTTCCATTGGTGGCCTGTCCAGATCCAGAGATTGTTAGCACCCTTTGCTACGTTACAGGTCTGACTGCCGCCTTGGTCAGGTGCTCCACAGCTGCTGGGGACTGAAGGCATAGGTTAATTGTAGGAATCGGGAGGGAGGTAGTGGCCGAATAGTGCACCAGGGAGGCCACTTCCTGTTCTGGTGAGGGAGACTTTGTTGAAGCTAAGTGGGCCTTCCTATCTCAGTTGTACCTAGATTAGTATAGGCCCACCCGCTATTGGCATCTTTTGCTGATGTCAGGCGCCACTCCAAGCCTGGAGATGTAGTCCACTGGAGGAAGTAAAAGTTGAGCTCACCATCCTCTGATTATTTTTAAAAAAATTTCCATACGAGGATTTGAACTTCCAACATAGCTCAGTCAGATAGATAATCCTCTAAGCGGCGAGGCTACCTTATCGTGGAGAAGTCCAGCCCAGAGAGCCTTGCATACCTAAGGGGTTCCTTGATTTTTCTGCCATCGGCGGGTTTTGCCAATTGCCATAGGTTGCACAATATAGTGTAAATTCTCAGTGGTCCTAACATCGTGGTTCCGGAATCTTATGCTGTCATGAACATGCCTAGGTACACAATATATTTTGGCGAACTTGAACAGCACTTAAAACGTGTGTGAAAAAAAAGGAAGAAAAAAGGGAAAAAGGCTTTAGCGCTTACTGAGAAGCCCCTAGTCACGTGTACGTGGGGATGTACCCGTTTGCTTATTGTCGGGTCTGCCTGCTGCTGGCCATCATTTGCATATATACCGAAACTTTTCCTCGCGAGTAAATACTAAGAGTGGCAAGACTAGTGGCAAATACTAAGAGCCAGAACAATATGGTTCTGAGCCGCGTATAAAGCAGACGACCTTGACAGCACCTAGGTGTCTTTGACCTTTCTACATGTTTGGACATCGCTTATACCAGAGCTAATGAGAAGAAATGGGGGAACGGGCCCCTTAGCTTACCGGGAGCGCTTCAGACCCGTACGCTAGGAAGTTGGGAAGCCTCATTTAAGCTACAGCAGTGTTATTTGCGATCAGTCAGACATGGTTTGTACACTTCGCGCATGGAAGCGCTTAACAATCCTGTTTCCGCCGTGCTTGCAATACAATTCCTGGAAACACAAACGGAAATGTGCAAGAATGAATAATTGCATGTGTAGACGGAAGGAAGGGATGCAATTACGACCGTTCTGACGTTATGAAAATCTGCGTTAACTCTACAAGTAGTGTCTCTATGTGCTTTTACCTTATTCTTTGCGTGAATACCGTAAAGTCTTCGCAGCACTTTTCTCTGTTCCTTTGTGTGGAAATTTTGCATCGTCAAAGGAAGCCAGTTTCTGCAGCGTGCTTTGTAAGTTGCTGTGGATAAATTCTTGAACATTTGTAGTGTCATGGAGTGCACAGTGCTAACATCTGTTCACACAATAGATTCTCTGAATACGTTTGTGAGATCTGTATAAGCAAATTTCTATGTATGTAGACTTAAAAAAAGAATCTCGTTCGTTTTCTTTTTACATCATCACGGCATGTACAGATGTTAGGAATTTGTGTGCATCATATTTTCTAGTGTTGTCACTAGAAATTATGCACAAGGTATGTCAGTAGTGTATGTCTGAGCCTTCTTCGTAAATCTTTCATGCCTAAGGGATCACCCTTCTGCAATACTAGGACCACTCTTACTGTGAGAAGGCGCGAACGATGGGTAGTGATGTTGCCTTCGAAGTTCCCGCACGCCGTGATGTCGTGGATTTCGATGGTGTCTGCTAGGGCCTAGGTAACTATTTAGTGGGAAAGATAGACCACACTGTGTTCTAAAGAAGCCATATACTGGACTTCGCAAGTTTTGGTAATACTTACGGCGCTAATGCCTCCAAAATGCAAAAAAAAAAAAATTTTGAAATCCATGACGTCGCATGGATGTACCAGTATTCGGGTTGTGGTGTGAAGATGAAACTTTGGCCTTCATTTTTTTTTAATAGTCAACCTATAATCGCTGAATGGAGTTCTTTTCAAAGGCTACTTGATCAGTCTAAACTGGTTCATTGTTTCGCTTTAGTGTCCCTTTAAATTGAAGTCCGTGTTTGACTTGGTCAAGATAATGCCCGACATATGCGCTCAAGAAAAGGCAATGAGCATCTTGGGCACATACATGCCAGGTGTGGTCTTGACCAAGACAAGCTGGGTCTTCAAGTTATCAATGTTTCTAGGGAGCTAAAAGTCAATATGGCTAAATGTGCATGTTTCAGCATAAACAGCCATTGCTAGGGGGTAAATTGAGATGTTAGTTGGGGGCCCTGATTCCCCAAGTGATGGCATAATTGAGTGCTATAATCCACTGTGGCTCTGCGAGCTACAACTTTCTCAGATGGCTCTGCAGGCAAATTGGATTTGTGCAAGTGCTTAGTGAGAAAAGGATGATGTCATTGTCATTCGAAAGAATGGATACAACATTGTAAAACTGGAGCAAATAACAGCATCACTTGTTTCATCTCCTTTAGAGGGACACTAAAGAGAAGCACTAGATTATTTTACAATGACGAAGTATTCTTTCAAATCTTGATTTTGTTAATATTTGTGGAAACGGATTGATTACTAGAGTAGCGGCCAAGCTTCCATTGAAAGAAAACTGGTTTAAATCGAGTGCTACTGTGGCTTTGCACATTTAGAGGTATTTTGCCGTGTTTGGGATGTTGTGCACAGTAAATGTTCTCGAAACAATCTTTTGCTCCTTTCACATACAATGCTCTATATCTCGGCTGATTACCCAGACTCAAACAGAATTTCAGAAATCCTATAGTGCTGTGAATTTGTATGGGACCGTTGAAGCTGTTCTGCTTATCAAGTCTGCTCAACCTGTAAGAGTGGCTTTCTAGTATTGAAGCTTTTTCCAGTATAGTGAGCTATACTGGAAAAAGCCTAATTTTCTTTTTAGTGTTGCTTCAGGAAATCAATGGTTCGATGATAATTTGTCTGGTCGGGAGGAGGTGTAATGAAAAAGTAAAGCAGAGATGCTGACCAAAAATAGTTTAAAAAAAACAAACCCCAAAATGTTTCAGGTTCCACACAGAAGCCTTGCTCACAAAGAGGTGGCTCGACAAGGCAAGCTTATGTTCATTTTAGTGCGTGACCAAGGCACCTAGTGTGAATAGGTGAAAGATTGCACTCATTCCTGTGTAGTGCTTTTTTTTTTTTTTTTCATTTTCTGAATTAGAGATTCTAGATACTGATGGGAGCGCCAGTTTCCTCCTTGTGCAATTATGCTTGTTGTGTCCTGCAAGTGCTTTGGAGACATTTTTCTTTCTGACATCATTCATATAGCCCTTCAGCCGTTTTTCGAAATTTCCGCTCTTGCCGATATGAACATAGTCGCAGTCTGTGCAGGGAAGTCCGTAAACAATGCCTGGAAAAGTTTTTTTTGTGAGCCGGTCTTTCAAGCGCATCAGTTCATGCTTCAGCTTATGGGCGGGAACATGTGCCATGTCTGCATCAAATGTCCGCATAACCTGTGTCAACGCCTCACTGACCCCTGGCACATAGGGGACGGCTGCGTGGGCCTGCGAGCACAACGAAGCGCCATTGCGTGTGCGCCATTCTACGGAAGGAATAAAACTAACGGTACCGGCAACCAGAAAGTTTGTTGCGTATTTTGAACAGGTCAGAGGCACTGTCATCTTCGCTGCAGCAAATCCTATGTGCTATTTCTATCACGAAAGAAGCAACTGAGTTGTATTAGGTCGGGCAAATAGACTCATAATGCAAGTAGAGACTGATGTGAGTCTGCTTCCTGAAAACACCGAAAGAAAGGCGGCCGTTTTTCCTTTCTACCAGCACGTCTTGAAAAAGGAAGACGACCAGAGATCAGTTTCAGTTGTAAACTGAATTGATGTCTCTATGCTGTTCAGATGCGCCAAGAATGCCTCTAAAGCTTCCTTGATGATGCAAAAACAATCAATATAGCGCAGAAAAATCTTTAGGGGGCAGTCGAAAGAAGTCTATCAATATAGCGCAGAAAAATCTTTAGGGGGCAGTCGAAAGAAGACAATCAATATAGCGCAGAAAAATCTTTAGGGGGCATTCGAAAGAAGTCAAAGCCCATATCTCTGCTGACTTTATAGCAAGGTTTGCCACCGTAAGTGAAATTGAAGCATGCATCATGGTTCCATGCACATGTTTGTAGACCACATCCCGAAACGCTAAGTATGTTTCAAGTATGTTTTCAAGGCAGAACATCAGTAGCTTCAGAAGATAGGGTGAGTCTATCGGTGATCTGTCGCTTAGCTTATCGTTGGGAGAGCAGGGCAGCAGAGTAAGCAAACCTTTTCATTTTTGGATGGCGTCTTACTTTTACTTTTCATAGGCGTTTTACTTTTTCATAGTGTCGCTTCAGTGATGCCGCTTTGCAACCTCCCCCCCCCCTTTACCCACTGAGCCTTCCTGGTAGTCGCAGTCATTTTATAAAGGTTTCTTTAATAGCAGTCCATTTATCTCCAGCTTCCTTTCTCCTCGATTGAGGATGCAGTGTACAATTGTCCAGTACAGTGGCTTAAACATCATTGTTTGTGAGGTATTCAAAGTTATTCAAGCATTAGGAAAGGATCATGTGTTGTGGTAAAAGGTTTGGCATAACTGAAGCATCATTCCAACCTTATAATGTTTGATTAATCTCCTACTGCTAATTTGACTGCATGCGCAAAAGCGGTTAGACGAGTCGACCATATGGTTCAACTAGTGTGAACCCAGGTGGTGCTTGTAGCAGCTGTAACGTGCTGTAACTTCATCCTGGGGTGGGCAGCTGCTCAGCTGTTAGTTATGAGACTCGGAAGATGGAAAGCAGCTTTGCAGCTTAACATGGCTGAGAACTGAGGGGCAAAGACCTGACAAGGCGAGCACCAACAGCAACGTGTCTGCCTTTGCACATGTGAATGCTTGGAAGCGTGTTGCATCATCACTGCCTCCTACATGCAGCCACAGTGTGTTGGAAGGGGACAGTGTTCCGCCTCCTTGGTGGACGGTTCGGGTTGCAGGCTCTCCTTGCACACTGGGGGCGGGAGGGCACTACCGTATCGTATCGGCTGCACAGGCTGTCTGTGCCCCCTCTAGCCCAATCGGACACCCACGTTCATGTAACAAATGTTGCAGCTAGATAACCCATTGCGCTCGGGGATGTGTGCACTTGGCTATATGGGAGGGGGTGGGTGTTCATGAATAATGAGGCCGCACAACAAATGACGCATGTGTTTTTGAAAACGTTGCCTAGGGAACTGTCGCAAAGTGGTTTGACAAAATGAATGCATCTTTTTGCTGATGTCTGTCATTTTTGTTGTATGCGGCCTGCAGCCTTTTATGCTTCTTATGTTGTGGCTAGCTTTTCTGGTGAATCATGCAGCAGCAAGCACTGGGCATAACTGGGTTATGCCTAGCGTTCTGCGTATTTGGCGTTTTTTTTTTGTTTGCTTTCTTTAGTTGCCAAATCTCGTATTCACTTCAGTTTTAGTTCTCCTGAAATTTGTTTCACTACATGCTGCGACTTGCTGCTGATGCAAGCATTGTTTCCATGGTTTTGTGTTACTGCCAAGAATCTAAGGTTTACATGGTTGCGCACCATAGTTGGGCCATGACAACTTGCACATCTGTTTGTTGACAATTCATCATTCTCTTTGGCACAGTAGTGGGCATGATATTCCACTGTTTCGCACGAGGTTGGTGAATAAGGTCTGCAGAAATCTACTGAGTCGACGAAGTTTCATGATAGAGCAAAAGAAGTTAGACTTGACAGTAGCATAGAGTTGTACTGTTTCATAAATGGCATACGATGCTGTGGAAGCTATGCAAGAAGCTTGGGCATCAAAATTGTTGACCAGTCTGCTCTAGCCGGATAAGTTGGTAAGGCTTCTGTGACAGGCTGCAAAAGTAAAAACCGGGAAAGGAAAACGATAGACTGAATGATGTAAACGTATTAGCACTCATTACATTTGTTCATTTTGAAGGATGAACTTTTATTTTTCATTTGTTACAGAGCATAAATAATCAACAGTATAATTGCTAGTATAAGACAGTGCCAGCCACATCAAGAGTCTTCCTTACCTCCACAGTGTTGCATGTGCTGTGTGAAATAGAGCATATTGCCAAGTACAGTGCTAGTAGCATTGTGCTGCTGTCGGGTGAACGGCAATTTTTCCCGTTTCGCAAAACTCTTGATCTTGCAGGTCTCCGCACTACTGATTTACCACATACAGACTCCCAGCGCTTCTAGTTGTCAATTCTGCCTCGCCATGCGATATTATAACCTCCTGGTGTAGCTCAAATAGTAGAGCAACTGTTTCTGGCCAAGTCAGCCGCATTGCAGTAGGTTTCCTATGCTAAAGTGCTCATGCGCTGAACTGTAGGTGTGCATTAAAGAATCCTAGGTGGTCGTAATTGATCGTTCTTTTCTATATGGTTGGAGAGCGATGGCTTTCAGTACTTGTAAAATGCTTCACATTCTCACCTGTAATGTACAGAACTACCACAGCATACATTGCACGCTTTGCCCTCTTTCACAAGATGCAAATAATGTAGCAAACAACTTGCCAACAATTACGATACTCCTTAATGCAAAGTTTGCGCACAGCTCTATATGTGGCTTCATTTCGCAATATATTGGCTGGCGCCATGGAGGAAAAAAACAAAATAGGAGAGGCCCTGACGTCGCATTTTTGAAGTTGAAAGTGCAGCCATACTGGTGTGCCTTTTCCCTTCGCGCCTCCAATCAGCTCGTCGGTGTAGATAGGCGCGAGCTTTGAACTTCCATCAGTACGAACCGCTGGAAATGTTTTCTGACGTGTCAGAATGTCTACGACACTTCTGTAACAGTTTTAGTGAAAATGCGCCCCTGTGCTTCTCTGTGGCACATTGACGACTGACCTGCGCCATGATTACTCAAGTGTCTGTTGCTGACTGACACTCGCACGCACACTCAAAACACAATTTTCAAGCTTGCACACCACGCTCCAAAGTCAGCTTGTCTCGTGTCTCGTGAATGTGCTGCAAGAAAACTTCTCACTTTTCAGAGGCCTAGAGCAGCAGCGAGAGGTTCAGGAGTGCGGTTACTATGGCAACATTCACGTTTGGGGTATCATTCCCAGTGCTCCTTTGCAAAGAAACAGCATGTGACTTCCGCCACACTTTCTCCAACACGTCCGTGTTGGCTGGGGCCTCTCCTACGCTTTCCTTCCTCCGTGGCTGGTGCAGACAATCGGTCTCCTTCATGTTTCAAATGGAGCAAAATGTGGCGCAACTGCCTCGCTAAGCGAATCTGGAGATTGCGAGAGCCAGTGCGTGAGCGCGATTCACAGCAGCCACCGCTGACAGACCTACCAGATGACGCATGCTACTCTGGCGCCATCTAGTAGCCATTGGTGCCCCACTACGCTTTTCTTGTGCTTTTGCCATACCCCTCATGGTTCAGCTGCACCCTGCTCCTCCACTTTCCTCCTTGTGTCTTTCATCCCCCTCTGCGCTCTGCCTTCACTTTCGTCCTCCGCCGTGCTTGTTTGCTTGGTTAAACTGCCACTCGCCGCAGGAATGGGTGCCAAAAAGCTGTGCTCTAAAAGCTCGGAGCATCCATCCCTGCAAAATGTTGCAGTCCTTGTGATCTGTTAAGAGTGTAGCAGAGCGTGGGTTTTCCGCAGTACCTCTGATTGCGAGGGCTCAGGATGTGGCCAGAGCTCAATGAGGACGCCTCTCCAAAGCTGCATTCACCCAATGAAAATGTTTACTCTCTCTCTTGTCCGTTAAGTTGGAACAGTGCTCCTAGAGAGGGATGCACATTAACACACACTCATTCAGTCTATACTTAATGTTTGTGTGTGTGCGTGCGTGTGCGTGCGTGCGTTAATTTGCACCTGCCTTCTAATAGCTGTATTTCTGGGCCTGTTTATAGGTCACATTTATAAAGATGCGAAACGAGCATAACAAAAAAATGAGGACAAAGGCAAAAAAATGCGACTGGACAAATGCTGGACCAACAGCGTTTGTTAGTTCACACATTCCCCAGAGCACTGCAACCATCTGGTTGCAGTCATTGAGAGTGCCACAGCTAACTCTGACCAGTATGGGTGGCTTGTATCGTATTATGACTGTAAGCACTGCGAGGAATTTGCTTCGCTGCTGCCAAAGCTACTAAAATTCTTGCAGCCAGTCTCGATGTGGGCATGTTTTCAACGTCCTTGTGCCGCTGACTACTACATTTCTTCAGTGTTCAGAGTTCATGAGGACTTGGCTCGAAGGCTACCATGACAAAGTTTTGATCTAGCAATAATAGTTCGGTGTACGCCTAATGGTTAACGGTTTTGGGAAATCTTTACTTTTCCTCTAGCTGGTATGTGTGCTGGACTTTGTAGATATGCTGCAGCACCTTATCGGCGGTAGTGAACTTAACCTGAATTTCCACTTCAGCATGATAGGACAGTGTTGTCTTATTGCATGCACACCTGATAACCGACTGCTCTCCTGCTTATCTTTATTGCTTTCCTTTGGGGGCTCTTATCACGTGGTCTGGAGCTGTGTGCATTGTACATTGTTGCTTTGTGCCTGATGACTGCAGCAGTGTTTAACGAGTTTCCCAGCTGCCTCTTGTCAATGATAGCTGACCAAATGCTGACCTTTGCCTATTTCTAATCGGCAACCCTGATTGAGTTTCATCATCGCACCTGCCAACCTCTAGATTTTATCGTGACATGCTCGATTGTCAGTGTTGAGTCTTTATGGCCGTTGTGTCGGCACTAAAACATAAATGGCCAAACTAACATTATGCTTTCCGGTATGCGAAAGCTTGTGCCTGCGTGCCTACGCATGTGCAGATAATGTGGGACAGTTTGTAGGCGTTGAAGCGAGGCACGAGCACAGACATCATCTCCAGACAAACATTGGTGCTCTGGCTGCCGCACAAACATATTAAACAAAATACAAAAATGCAAGGTGGAAATAGTGAGTCAAGTGTGCACAAGTCTTGTAGGTTCCAGCCGCCATACCTCGTGAGGTGTGAGCACTTGGACGCGAGCTTTCATGCGCTGGAAATCGTGCATGAAGTTTGGTTTTAAACTTGCAATGGTGGTGTTCTGCTGAGCTTGAGGTTGCAGGTTAAATCCCAGCTGCAGCGGCTGCATTGTACTGGGGGTGAGAAAGAATGGTTGTGTGCCATGCATTGGGTTCATGTTAAAGAACCCCAGGTGGTCAAAATTAATCCAGAGCACCCTACTACAGTGCGCCTCGTAATCATATTGAGGGTTTGGCACATAAAATCCCAGAATTAAATTGTAGTTACTTCACCCTTTGTTCATGAGGTATGCTGTATATGTTCATCTTAATGGCTACATTTTAATTGGTACCCTGTTTAAAAAATATTGTGGCATCTTCTGCCATTGATTTGGACTTTGTAGGCAAGGCCAGGTTTATTCCCTCTTTACAACTTGTGTTTTGCTGGATTGAGTATAGAAAGGGCCAAAGTGGTATACACACCAGAACAGCTTGAAAGAGCTCTCTTGCAGCTTCTTGGTGTCAAATCAGCTGCACTTATAACAGTGCTTAAAATTACTTTGCAAGCAGTGCCATTCACCTTGCAGTGACAGTTGGCCATTGTGCGTTTGTTCTTTGCAGCTCACCAACATAGGGATCAATGCAGCCAATGTGGGTTTCAACACGCTAACCATGGAGTCGGACAAATTCATCTGCGTCCGGGAGAAAGTTGGGGACGCCGCGCAGGTGGTCATTGTGGACATGGCCAACCCGACCAACCCCATCCGGCGGCCCATCTCCGCCGACTCGGCCATCATGAACCCCGCCTCACGAGTCATTGCCCTCAAGGCATCGCGCACCCTACAGATCTTCAACATTGAGATGAAGAGCAAAGTGAAAGCACACACCATGACAGAGGACGTGGTCTTCTGGAAGTGGATCAACGTCAACACCATTGCTCTGGTCACAGAGGGGGCCGTCTACCACTGGAGCATGGAGGGGGACTCTCAACCGCAGAAGATGTTTGACCGCCACTCAAGCCTCAGCGGGTGCCAGATCATCAACTACCGGACGGATGCCAAGATCCAGTGGCTACTCCTGATTGGCATCTCGGCCCAGCAGAACAGAGTGGCCGGGGCCATGCAGCTCTACTCAATGGAGCGCAAGGTGAGCCAGCCGATCGAGGGCCATGCCGCCGCCTTTGCCCAGTTCAAGCAGGAGGGCAACACTGAGGTCTCGACCCTCTTCTGCTTTGCCGTGCGGACCCCGCACGGCGGCAAGCTGCACATAATTGAGGTTGGCCAGCCTGCGGCTGGCAATCAGGCATACCCGAAGAAGGCAGTGGACGTGTTCTTCCCGCCCGAGGCGCAGAACGACTTTCCAGTGGCGATGCAAATGAGCCCCAAGCACGACGTGGTGTTCCTAATCACGAAGTACGGCTACGTGCACCTGTATGACCTGGAGACTGGCACCTGCATCTACATGAACCGCATCTCGGCCGACACTATTTTTGTTACCGCGCCCCACGAGGCCACTTCGGGCATCATCGGTGTCAACCGCAAGGGACAGGTGGGCTGGTTGCACATTTGTGCTTTCTTCACACTTTTAAAGGGTGCCTTTTTCTTTGTTTCGCAGTCATGTAGTGACTAGATGCATGCTACTCATGCTATACATCACACTGAAAACATTGCATATGCATGGGTGCGCCGAGACAATGCAATGGACATCTGTGCACATGTTCAAAAAGAAAGTTTATGTAATTGGTAGGCTTGTGAATATTCAATACTTTGGAAAATTCTATAAAATATTGTGCTGTTCAATATTCACTTCGGCTTGCATTTCAGTGTCAAATGTTTCCAGTGTAGTCAATACGTACGAATGTGAATTCAATAACATGTATAAAATGTGTATTATTAACAATCTTGTTTTCGGTGCGCAAGTTGCAACGCAGGGCTCATAGCCATGACAAGCCAAAGACGAGTTCACTTAGTCATTGACCCAATTTCTGCACCTGCCCAATTATTCTAACGTCAGTCCCACGACACCGCCACCTTCTCTAGTGAACCAATGTAAGCCTACTGAAGGCTCTGATGCCGTAAGGTGTCAGACTCAATTTTGCAGACATGATCCACGTTCACGATGTCGTTACAAATGGTGGCCGTACAGAAGGCACCATTCAGCCTGGCTCCTGTATCCTTGATTTCACTGCCGAGATAGTTTCTTGGCTTCCTGAGAGAGCCATATGGCAGCAGTGAATACATTTCCATCAAGTACTGTAACTTCCTTCACCGGGACCAGGTGAAGCAGCTCCTAACAGCCAAAAGCATGGCGTTGTGGGCGGCAAACTGTTGCCAGAAGTTGACCACTCATTGGTGATCAAGCCTGAGACAATGCTCACGACTGAGAGTTACAGAAGTGGCAAGCAGGCCTACAAGTTTGTTTGTACATTTACTGCGCAGAACAGCTTAAGGAGCTTAACTGCTGGCATTGCAGTCAAGATTACACTTTGCAACATCGCGATAACTCTCGAAACGCTCCCGCGGTCTTGACCGTGATGAAATTGCAAGCACAGTACTGAACTGCAACAGTGAGGAAAGCCTGTAAATAAATTTTGTGCCACTGGCATTGAAAAAAAAAAAGAAAAAAAATGGAACTTGTATTTTTGCATGAACATATCTGAAAAGCAGCACATTGAAGATAGATTCCCGAGGTGGGTCTGCTCAACATCTGGTGCATATGTCAATGCTTTTGCAAGTCCCATTATTTGAACTACAGTCACCTCCATATAACGAACCTCAATTGAACGAAATTTGCGTTGTAACAAACTATTTACCTTTAGCAATCTTAGTTGCGTTGAAAACTGTATTTGCAATTTAACGAAGTAATTTTGTGACAGTTTGATTTAATGAAGGTTTCGGCCATTTCAGTCAGGTACTTGGAGCCTGTATGGCCAGTAAATCTAGCAAAAAAACTTTCTCAAGCATCCTCGTGCATGAACACCGCGAGTGGCAAAACTGCTCTCAAAGTGGGCGCCCCCGGACAGTGTGGGCAGGAGACAGAGCTCCGCTATTTGTGGTGTTGGTAAACAGCTCCGAGAAACAGGACGGCCGAGGATTCCTTCTGTGCGAGAGGGATGGGGAGGGAGGGAACCTGCGGTCACGTGATAAAGCATGCACTGGTGTGGGGGGAATGCAGGCAGGGACGTGCATCTGTCTGCCTTCTCCTCCTCGTGCCAGTCCGTGCGTGGCTGATCTCGGAGGCAATCTCTCAGCGGCGAACCGAAATGGATGGGGCCTTCACGCACATTTTGTTGTTCCCGCATGTCTACGAACCTTACTTCGTGTAGTGTCCTTGCCATCCCTATCAATGCGCCATCGTTCTGGTGAAACTGACTTTTTTTTTTTGCCTTGGGACTAATATTCGTATGTTTTTACACTTCTGTTTTTAATTTGTGGATACTGGCTACAGCCACTAAGCGTGGTCAACCATGGCATCCGAGATTTATGGCACTGTGTGACGCAACACACACAAATCTCGGGTACTGCGAACCATGTCAATGCATTGCTCTCGGTGCGATCTACACTGTACGCGCTGGTGCTCATAGCGGGGCCATTATGGCCCAACCTTCTTGCGATTTATTTATAAGTGCTTAGAAACAAGGTATTATCTACCTGAAATGCTCTGGGAATTTGTGAAGTTGTTTTTAATTCTGGAACCTTGAAACCTGGAATAAATGAAATTCACGATTTAACGAAGTTTTTTGCTGCAATTACAACTTTGTTATATCGAGGTTCGACTGCATTCGCTTGGAAATCGTACGCCACCAATTACCATTCACTTTAACTTGGCGTTGAACCAAAAAATTTATATGCACAGAAGCCTAGCGATTGGTATGAACGCCTGTAGCGCTGATGTGTGCATATCGGAGGCCAATATTTTGACTTGGCTGTGTTATGCTTTAAGCTAAATAAGTGTTGCAATGTCAGATTAAGTTATCTGAATTACTTTTTGATGTGAATTCTAAAGATTTGGTATTTGAGCCTTAGCCCATGAAAGTATGGTCAGCTGAATGTACTGGCAATTGAGGTACCTGCACTCTGGTATGACAAGTACCCTCATTTTTGCGCTGTGCTAATAGGACACACCTTGAGTGTGCATCATAGGATCGTATTATGTACTGATAATTCTTGCAGAATGATTTGACTTTTATGTGATGTAGCATCTCATTGGTGTAACATTGCCAATGATCGTTCATTAGAGTGCAGGGCGGGGTGTCCGCTGGGTTATCCATTGAACGAGCACTGCAAGTGACATCCTCGAAAGTGACAGGCCGAGAATGCAGCTCTTGGTTGCTTTCGTGCACTTGTGGCCTGTTGCTCTTGGTTTTTTTCAACTGACAGGGGGCTCATGTTTGGTGTGTGCGTCTGCAGGTCCTTTCAGTGAGCGTGGAAGAAGAAAACATCATCCCCTACATCACAAACGTTCTCCAGAACCCGGATCTGGCACTGCGCATGGCAGTGCGCAACAACCTGTCGGGCGCGGAGGACCTCTTTGTGGTGCGCTTCAATGCCCTGTTCAGCAGCGGCCAGTACTCGGAGGCCGCCAAGGTGGCGGCCAATGCCCCGCGCGGGGTGTTGCGGACGCCCCAGACCATCCAGCGCTTCCAGCAGGTGCCCAACCAGCCAGGCCAGACCTCGCCACTGCTGCAGTACTTTGGCATCCTGCTGGACCAGGGCCAGCTGAACAAGTACGAGTCCCTAGAGCTGTGCCGGCCCGTGCTGCAGCAGGGCCGCAAGCAGCTACTTGAGAAGTGGCTCAAGGACGACAAGCTCGAGTGCAGCGAAGAGCTCGGTGACCTCGTGAAGCAGGTGGACCCGACGCTGGCACTGTCCGTCTACCTGCGGGCCAATGTGCCAGCCAAGGTGATCCAGTGCTTTGCCGAGACAGGCCAGTTCCAGAAGATTGTGCTGTATGCCAAGAAGGTGGGCTACACGCCAGACTACGTGCTGCTGCTACGCCAGGTGATGCGCCTCAGCCCCGACCAGGGCACTGCCTTTGCCCAGATGCTGGTGCAGGACGAGGAACCCCTGGCAGACATCAACCAGGTGCTGTGCTGGGGATTAAAATTACCGCAGTTCTATCTGGCAGTCTTATATTAAAGGGGCACTGTGTAAACGTCCAGCATTTTTTTTTTATTTACACCAAGGGCCTAAGACGTGCATTACAGGAGCACGGGGGCAGAGGGTCTTGATATGTGGCATGGAGTAGTACAGTCAGGACAATGCACTTCATGCAGGGTAGAAGGAAAGCATGTCAGTCTGCAAGGCTGCAGAAACACCCAGGAAGCTCATCAACGCAGTTTTTTGGTAGGTGTCTCACTATAGAGGGGCAGTGTATACTCACATTTTTCGCAACTGGAGTGTTCTGCGTTCTGAAGTGCAGTCCTGGCTCGCGCTACAATGCAGTTGAGTGTGGAATTCAGGAACCAGTCAACTACAGATCATTAGCAGCCCACAAATTCGGTTGAGAGTGTTGGAAGATCAGTCTTTTTTTATTATTCAGTTGCATCTTGTATGCGTGAGTAGGTGAACCCTATGCTGGCACATAGTTTTTGATAAGCCACTGTTAGATGAGCTGAAATACTGTCATTGAAATTAAGGCTCACATAGTGCAAGTGTAACTTCCTGAAAATAATTTTCATCTAAATAGTACAATCAATAACCGTCATGGTTTTGTGATCAGGCTTAGCTCCAAATGTCACTGGGAAGTCCAGCAAATCGCTCTGCCACGAGAAATGCAGCCAGACCTGTCATTCGAGACAGCAATATTTGTGATGGGGTGTATATGGTAAAAATCGAAGTGTGTAATGGCACCTGAAGTCTGGAAAGCCAGCTGCTGCTGTATCGGAGTTTTTTTTTCACTGCGTTCCGTTTTGCTTTAGGAGTGGATGTAAGCACACATTTCTGAAGTGGCTTTGCTGCATTGCAGTTGTTGAAGCTTTGCCTGAACTTGGGTAGCACATATTTTGCAGACTCTACTGTATAGGAAACATTACCCTTTAGTCTTGCTGTTGGAAGCAGCAACAGTGACTTATTGGCCGTGGCCTACTGGTAAAATGATCTAGCAGGAAGGTGTGTTCAAGTTGTGCACGAGCTGTTCTTTGAGTTTTTTTTTAGCTTGCTCTCGCCCCGCTGCTCCACGTGCAGATCGTGGACGTGTTCATGGAGTCCAACCTAGTCCAGCAGTGCACGGCGTTCCTGCTGGATGCCCTGAAGAACAACAGGCCCTCGGAGAGCCACCTCCAGACGCGGCTCCTGGAGATGAACCTCATGACGGCGCCGCAGGTGGCCGATGCCATCCTGGGCAACCAGATGTTCACCCACTACGACCGTGCCCACGTGGCACAACTCTGCGAGAAGGCCGGCCTACTCCAGCGGGCCCTGGAGCACTACACTGACCTGTACGACATCAAGCGCGCCATTGTGCACACCCACCTGTTGAATGCTGAGGTGAGGCGGCATTGGCGAGGGGGTTGTCCGTGCGCTTCCTTGCGGATTGGCCATCGGTTATTTCCTCCTTAAAGACTCTGGGGTATTGTACGCAGAATGTCTGGAAACAACGTACTATAATGTTTGTTGCTGAAATAAAGCAGAAATGATAGTGCAAGATTGTACTGGGATGGTAATTTGGGAATGAAGGAGAGAGGAAAAGTGCAGTGGTATGAAAGTTTAGTCAGTATGGTTAGTTGACTTTTCCCGAAACTGGAATGGTTAGCGGTTGGTGTAGCAAAACCTTTCTGGAATGCTGTTTCAGTGCATTATTGCAGCCAGGAAGAGTGAGGTGTTCGTTACAGACATCCGGTTGATAATGCGTGCTATCAGATGACCGTGGTTTGAACTGGAAGATCTTCTAGGCGGTGGTAGTATTAACAAGTGTACACTTGAAAATCTTGCTCCCTCCCGTCTCCTAGGTATTGTTTTCTTTTTTTTTAGTTTGATAAAAACTGGAGTGAAGGGTGGGTATCATTATTTAGATGTCTTTGTACCGCAACTTTATGTAGTGTGGATGTAATTTAGGGTGTGCAGCTTTTTCTAGCTTTACCTGCAGTGTGCGAATCGCTGTGTCAGCGTTGGTGCGTTGCCGTCTTGTGTGTGCAGTGGCTGGTGAACTACTTTGGCTCGCTCTCGGTGGAGGACTCCCTGGAGTGCCTGCGGGCCATGCTGACACACAACCTGCGGCAGAACCTGCAGATCTGTGTGCAGGTGGCCACCAAGTACCACGAGCAGCTGACCACCACGGCGCTCATCGACCTGTTCGAGTCGTTCAAGAGCTACGAGGGCCTCTTCTACTTCCTGGGCTCCATAGTCAACTTCAGCCAGGACCCGGAAGTCCACTTCAAGTACATCCAGGCCGCCTGCAAGACGGGCCAGATCAAGGAGGTGGAGCGTATCTGCCGCGAGAGCAACTGCTACAACGCCGAGCGGGTCAAGAACTTTCTCAAGGAGGCCAAGCTCACCGACCAGCTGCCGCTGATCATAGTGTGCGACCGCTTCGACTTCGTCCACGACCTCGTCCTCTACCTGTACCGAAACTCCCTGCAGAAGTACATCGAGATCTACGTCCAAAAGGTGCCTTACCCTTTCGGACTCTTACTTGCAGTCGCAGTTGTGCAAGGTGATTGGACGACGCAAGCTTGTCTAGCGAGTCTCTATTTTGCAATGCAACTGAAAGCTGGCCAAGTTGATACTGGTTCTTTGTTAAATTGCAGCACGTGCAGATGACACTTGCAGCTACATTTATTGGTCTGATGATGTTAGCCCTTTATGGATGAGTGTTGCCTACAGGCAACACACCAGAAAAATACTTTTCTTCCAGAGGTTTTCTTTTGATTACGGAGTGCCTGGCTAAATTTCTGCGGCTATGACAGGCAGCATGAGTCGTTTGTTGTGTTAGAGCAGGAACCGAGGACGAGGAAGAAGTTCGGCATGCGACTCTCTTTTTGTGCTTTGTAATGCATGATCGGAGAACAAAGATAGATGCAAGATTTCAGGCTGCAGTAATATCGCACAGTTGATGTAGGTGAACGACGCAGCACACGTCTTACAACATGGAAGAGGACTGTCTGTACAACCGCCTTGCGATGTCAAAGTTGGCTTGGGGTAACGCTTGCTTTTGTTGTTCTACCTGGGGGGGGTATTCTGTAAGAGTCCACCTAGTGGACTGTCCATTTCGCCCGCTGCCGATTGGCACTGGGACGACTCTATAATAAAAAGCGCCTGCAGTGGGGAGTGAATGCTTCGTCTGCCTCTCGCTCCGAGTCACCGAAACTCGAGATACGCAACCTCCAACACTAAACGCATGGGAAGGTGGCTTGCATGATGCCATGCCGTCTTGGCACCACCGCACTGCACGCGCGGCAGATTACCTCTAAAACAGCTTGTACGGCTGCATATGTGCCCAGCCGCGCTTACAGCCATGCACATCCACAAAATTTCACTACATTGAAATCGCATGCAAACATACTTCGTTATATTGAGGTTCTAATTACATGGTGTTCTATGGACAAGATGTTATGAAAAGTTTAATGCTTTGTTATATCGAGAATTTAGTTTGAATTTTGTTATATGGAGGTTTAACTGCACATAGTTCTGTGGGAAGATAAAGGAGAGTAGGAAAAGACCTCAATATATCCAGTCCTGCCAGGCCACGGCGGCCACATTTCAATGGGGGTGAAAAGCAAAAACGCCTGGGTCCCGTGCACTGGCGCCATGTTAAAAGATCCCCTTCGTGGTCAAAACTAATCTGTAGTCCACACTACGGTGTGCCTCCTAATCAAATTGTGGTTTTGGTGCGTGAAAGCCTGTAATTTAGTTTTAAATTAATTCCTGACATCTGGTAGGATGTGCCGTGTTCGCCTTTGGCCATGACGGTGGTTCAGCACCTGCTGCCCTTTGGACGTGCAGGTGAACCCTTCGCGCCTGCCCGTAGTGGTGGGCGGTCTGCTGGACGTGGACTGTGCCGAGGAGGTGATCAAGAACCTGATCCTGGTGGTGCGTGGCCAGTTCTCAACCGACGAGCTGGTTGCCGAGGTGGAGAAGCGCAACCGGCTCAAGCTGCTGCTGCCCTGGCTCGAGGGGCGGCTGCACGAGGGCTGCCAGGAACCGGCCACCCACAATGCTCTGGCCAAGATCTACATAGACTCCAACAACAACCCCGAGCGGTTCCTGCGCGAGAACCCTTTCTACGACAGCACTGTTGTGGGCCGATACTGCGAGAAGCGCGACCCCCATCTGGCCTGCATCGCCTACGAGCGGGGACAGTGTGACCGAGAGCTTGTCCAGGTACGTCTGGCCGTGGCGTTGCCGATGCACGAGTGCGAGGTCACGGGTTCGATTGGGGGGCGGAATGCAAGAATGCTCATGTCCTTATGTTGAAATGCACATTAAAGAAGATAGATGATCAAAATTACCCTGGGAGCTCTCCACTGTAGTGTCGAATGTAACCCTAATGTTACTTTGTCTAAAAGTCCGCAATCAATGTAAAGAAGTTCGTATGTAGTTTGAATAAATCAGCACCAGCAACAGTTTCCTCAAGTTGAACTTGGCGTATTTGCACATTCAGATTTCTCTTTCTATGCGCAGGTGTGCAATGAGAACTCGCTGTTCAAGAGCGAGGCTCGCTACCTGGTTCGGCGGCGAGATCCGGACCTCTGGGCGGAAGTTCTGGCAGAGAGCAATCCGTTCCGGCGCCCACTCATCGACCAGGTGGTCCAGACGGCCCTCTCGGAGACACAGGACCCCGAGGACATCTCGGTGACAGTGAAGGCCTTCATGACGGCCGACCTCCCCAATGAGCTGATTGAGCTGCTCGAGAAGATTGTGTTGGAGAACTCAGTCTTCTCGGATCACCGCAACCTGCAGAACCTGCTTATCCTGACTGCCATCAAGGCAGACCGCTCGCGAGTCATGGAGTACATCAACAGGCTGGACAACTACGATGCCCCCGACATTGCCAACATTGCCATTGGCAGCGAACTGTACGAGGAGGCCTTTGCCATCTTCCGGAAGTTCGACGTCAACACATCGGCCATTCAGGTGCGCTTGAATCACTTTGGTCACCATATCTGCGCAAGTGGCAGTGGGGGTCTTGTCGCAAAATTGCCAGCTTGACACAAGCTCCTTTGATTCGGCATCTGCCAATTCAGAATAGTACAGTGAAACCTCGTTAAACAGTTGTCGGCCGGAGCTCGGAAGAAGTACTTACTAAACGGTAGTACTGTTTAACCGAAATAGCATGAGATCGTCCACTTACCTGCCCAAAACGGAACTCGGAGAGAGTGCGATGGAAGGGGAAACAACATGCAGTATTCATTCACTTCACGCGACAAAAATGTTATTTTTGTTTGATGCCGCGGCGGCCTAGCATGACGACAGCAGCCTCAAACTTACTGAAGCTGCGTGCCAGCTTTTCAGCCAGCCCCCTTCTCGGCAAATACTCTCATGGCAGATTCCTCGTTGGCGTTACGTATTCTCCGTGCACGTGCGCAGTAGTGCTGCAGAAGTCCCGGGGTGCCTTTTTCATTGCCGGTTGCTGGAGTTCGCAATACTTTTCGTTTGGAATAGTTACGTTATCGCGCCCCTGTTCTTGTCGCGACGATTGCATTCATGAGGCTGACGTAACGTGAAGCATCTGCCACTGTCGGACCTGAATCGCCTGTGCTGTTGCTTTCCGTGTCATCCTCGTCATTGTCGCTAGTCGACACTTCGGCAACAACAGAAGCAACAATGGCGAAAAGTCGAACCTCGTAGCCGACATCTCTTCGCGGTCGCTGCAGCCGAGAAACTTTTTCGCATTCCTAATGCCACACACTGTAGCCAACAGCAGATCCCTGTCGCGTGCCAGTGCTGACTTCGTGTCACGTTCGATAGCACGGAGGATGTCAAATTTTTTTTCTATGCTGAGCACCCGCCATCTTTTTTTATCTGAGCTTCGGCATGATGCGAGTCCTCGCTTGCACTACGCCACAACGCTCTCTGGCACGGCGTCGAAATGTTGATGTGGCTTCACGCGCAAACGCACAGGGCGCTTGGAGGCTGTTCCGATCTCTGGGGCTTGTTGTTCTGCCGGGCCGCCCGATGGAGACGACGCACTGCCATGTGTTTGTGCAACAAAAAGTGGGAACGCTACGTTTTAACCGATGCGTATGCAGTAAGCTGGTACGGTTTATGCGGATACAAAACGCATTATGTTCAATGGCCGCTGAGTCGGGGATTTGACTTTACTTTTAAAACGAAACTACTGTTTAAGCGGGTATGGTTTAACGAGGTTTTACTGTATCCTTCACGGCAGCTGGAATGGTAGGCTAGCAGATGACAAAGTGTAGAAAGCAACCAAGCATCAGGTTTTGGCAGCACATGCTCTGCCCATACAAGTGTCTCCTAGCAATGGAGGTGCGTCTCTTCCACCTTTTGCCCCTTTTGTGCTTCTTTTTTCTATGGCTGTACTAACTACGCACATGGAGAAATGTAACCTTCATTATTGTAGAAATGTCACATCTTGCTTTCTGGACGGTGTAATTTACACGCGCTTGTGCAGCAATTGCGTTGTCCATGGCAAGGAATGTGAAAAGCAATGTGTTTTGGAGGCGACACGGCACTTCTTTGTCGGTGGTATTCTTGGTGTCGGTCTCTTTTGCGGGCCTCACTTTTACTATACGGTGCTTTGGTGGTGTGGTGCGACAGAATCTTGAAAATTGCAGGCTGAGAGCCAACAGCGACATTTTCGTTTTAGCTCGTATTGTGACAACTGATGGGTTGATGGGCAGAGTGGCAAAACCGCATACGTAGCAGATTTCCCAAGCCGATTGAGAATCGGTTGTGCGCAACACATCAGCAGTGGAGAAAACGTGACAACATATGTGACACAGCTGGTTACCATATTTACTCGAATCTAGTCCGGCCCCGACTCTAAACCGACCCTCAAATGCCTCAAGCCCGAAAAAAAAAAAAAAAAAAGACACTTACCTCGAATGTAAGCCGAACAAAAAAGGACAGCATTCTCAAAATGAAGAAAGCATTTATTTAATATGAACATGCCGAGCTCGCTCTACATCATCATTGCTACTAGCCTCAAACGCATGTTCATATGCTTGCGGATGCGCGCAAGCTCGCGTCCACGCGCCCACACATGCGCAGACAGTGCAGCACAGCTCATACGCGTTAAAACATGGCGCGATCTTGGCGAGTACCGTATTTACACGATTGTAAGTCGACCCCCCCATATCGCGTGACAGAAAAAAAAGAGAAAGCATACCTGAGGGCGCATTTGATAACAAAAATTCATTAGTAGCTGACATGGTCACTGGACTACTGGTCTTCACTAGTGCTGCCATCGTCATCGTTGCTGCGGTCCCACAGCTCGTCATGGTCCAGCGAAATTTCACATTTGGCAAACGACCGCACCACGACATCTTGTGGAACAGCAGCCCACGCCGAATGCACCCAACCACACGCAGTCGTCAGAGAGGCTCTTTTGACAGGTCCGGTTGGCATAATTTCGCGGTCTTCTGCCGCCAGCAACTCATACTTGCGGCGGAACAAGGCCTTAAAATTAAGGTGAATGTCCGGGCTTGTTTCATGACCATGTCGCACTTCACTGGCAGGGACCGATCACGCATTTCAGCGACGTACGCCGCAAGCTTAGCCTACAGCTCTGGAAAGCGTCCAGACTTTGGCATGTGGGAAATTTCTCAATTGCCGTCACAGGTGAAAATTTCGCTTCGCTGCAGTCGCCACTCTCGCACCACCCGTTCAGAAACATTGAAAATGCGGCCCGCTGCGCAGTGATTTGTTTCTTCGGCGTAAAGGATGGCAGCCCTCTTGAACGCTGCTGTGAACGAGTGCCGAACAATTAGTGGGCCTGGAGCACTCATGACGACTGGGGAAGCATAGAAGTAGCACGTAGTCGGCAGTCAAGTGGAACGCGTCAAACTAATGCCAATACCTTTCAACAGAGAAAGAGAAACCCGCGAGCGGTGTCCACTCTTCCATGAACTACTGATACTCCCCGCAAGCGCCGCTGTTCTGAGTGTGCCGCCGCCAATGGGAACAGCGGCGTTTCCATCAACTATCGACACCCCCCCATAAGTGTTGCGTGCACTGTAATACTATCAATGCTGCAAAACCCTTCCGAAACGCGAACAAACACGCAGGATAGCGAAAAGATACGGGTAAGATCATAAAGCAAACATAAAATTGTAACTACGTTGCAGCTCCCGTGGGGCTAGCTTTTTTGGCGGGGCCATGTTTTGGTTTCGATTCTAAGTCGACACCCCAAATTCAGACTTTCAAATTTAAAAAAAAGTGGTCGACTTACAATCGTGTAAATACGGTAGCTCTCTTGCAAGCACCTTGCTGTAATGCTCACAGCAGTGCTTATACCCGGCCAACCACCTCTGTGTGGTGCAGGTTAAGCCCACAGAGACAGTTCCACGGCACGAGTCATCCCAGTGCAGCAGCTTTAACAGTTCTCTTGCCCCCCACCTACGTAAGTGAAGGTGGGACCTACTTCATTTGCTGCACTCACTCCCTCCCCCCCCCCCCCCCTGCAGGTGCTGATTGAGCACATCCAGAACCTCGATCGGGCGTACGAGTTTGCCGAGCGGTGCAACGAGCCGGGCGTCTGGAGCCAGCTGGCCCGGGCCCAGCTGAGCCAGGGCATGGTCAAGGAGGCCATCGACTCGTTCATCAAGGCAGGAGACCACACTGCTTACCTGGACGTGGTGCAGACTGCCCACAAGACAGGTGCGTGTGGGCTTTGGCAAATGCAATGTGCACCATTCCCTCGCCAACGATGGTGCAGTTTGTGCTACTTCTGGAATCAACATGGCGACACTGTGCTTGCAAAAAAGGCATTGGAAAAGGCCTACATTGCTTGTTTCCCCATTTTAAAACTTGAATCTCAAATATTTTGGTTTTGTTTGAGAGGGCAGGAGCTCTTTGTACCTCTCCCACAGAAACAGAATTTGCCGTGTAACTTTGAAGTGGACATATAGTTTGTGATTGTTCATTTTTTTTCAATGATCTGACAACGTAGAAGCTTGCCATTGGCCTGCACTACGATTTTACTGGCTGCCGCCTTAAGAAGACAGCCTATACAGCAGTAAGACATGTTGTTGGGCTAGTCGGTTCACAGATTCAGAAAAACTTTAAACTGCGCGCGGAACAGAGGACATTAACAGAAACATCTTCCTGTTCATGTCCTCTGTTAGTAGCGCAGTTTAAAATTTTTCTGAACCTATGCAGCATGCCTAGCCCATGTGTGGTGTTCTGTGGTGCTTTGACGTTTGGGGTAAATATATAGAACATGTGCAAAAAGCTTTAGCAATGTCTCGGGCAGTACTAGCATCAAGACCCTTTAAGTAGACAGCGGCACTTTGTGCAATTCCTCGTGCGATTCAACGCATGACATGTTTCTTATACCAGCCATCATATGCAGCAAGTTTCTGACGCGTCCCATTAGGTTCCAACGGTTCGCGCACACCATGTCGAATGCCACCGCGTTGTACCATGGGGCCTGCTTGATTAATGGGCGTCGGTGTGCAGCTCTTGTGGTCAGCTCCCCAGCAGAACCTACAAGTGCAAACTTTAGGTAGGAGTAAAAACTTGACAATTCAAACTTGAAGGGGCCCAAAATTTTTTTTTGGTTACACCAAGTTCATTGGGTGGAGGCGCCACACCTAACTCGCATCACTGCGTCAGACGGCGCATGTGCACTGAGCGAACGCAAGTGACGAGTTCCGGAAGTGGCTTTGTGGCAGCGTGTCACATGCTGCTGTGAAGTCTCACCTCAAGTCAAAGTTCACGTGTAACCTGGAATCCCATCTTACTGTTAAACTAAAAAAAAAATATTATACTTGCAACGGGAGACAGCAGCAGCAGATGGGCATGCTGCGCAGCTATCTTGGAGGTGCTGCTGTGAGAGTTCTGCGCTGCTGAGAGCATGGTCAGCAGCGCGATATATTTAACTGTCGCAAACGCTTAGGCGTTGGATTACGAGCATTCTTTTGTTCTGAATTAAAGATGGGGGAAAGTAGCAGCATCAGCTTTAAATATTGCGTTAGGATCAATTTTTACTCGGTGCCACGCACACTGTCATGGCACAGTGCCAGCTGTGATGAGGTTCTTTCAATTAATCCTGGCTGAGGCACTGCCTCGGCCATCAAGTGATGAAGTCGTTCATTATCATACTGCAACCCATTCATTAAAGAACATCCAGCAAAAAGAGGAACAGAAACTCTACAAACTAATCAAACAAAGTGTTAGTCAGAAAAGGCCTGCAGTTTGATGGTCTGCAGTGGAGTTGCAAGATGCACTCGTGGTGGCGGCGGAGGCAGCCCTCGAAGCATAGAAGCGGTGCTGAAGACGGGCACTGAAGAAAAATCCTGGTCACCCTCAGGCGAACAGCCAGGCTCAAGTGATGCAGCATAAGTCCGGTTGCAACGTTGAGAACAAGGGCAGGTAGCCTAGGCACGGTAGAGGTCTCGACACCGCACACCAAGTCAAATGGCTTTGTGTTCTTCTTCAGTCCTTGTCTATTGCGCCTTGCTCTTTTGCAATTTTATTGCTCCCACAGCTGCTCCAAAACTTCCTTGGCCGCTTCCATTCCTGCGGGGTTCTGCTGCAAGTGCAATCACTTATCGCTTCATAGGAAGATTCACATGCACGAACTAGGAGTATTCACTCACTGCTTTGAGGCTAAAATAAGGACTAATGCACCGTTTCCCCCTTTCACATGAAATATTTTGACTACTGGCGAATAGGTAACCTAGAGTGTCAACAGCACTTTTCATTTACTCAGCACTATCGCGAAGGGGAAGCCAGAAGGCACTCGAAGGTGGGGCGGTCACATCTGCAAAGATGGTAGCGCCCATGCGGTGGTGCCATAAATGGTCGATAGTGGCCAGTCATCCATTTCTACCTTATCTTGAACAAACACACACGATCTCTGGCACGCCTGGAGGGCACCACGATCTCTCATCTGAGCTACTCGTGCATTTAGGGTCAGTCACTGACTTGCCAAAATATGTGGCAGAGTGCATTCTTGTCACTCTGCAGACGCAAGCCTGGCGCAGTGCTGGTGGCTGTATGTTCCAGGGCATCTGGAGATGAGGCACGGGGAATTCTTGCGAAAGTGATAGCATCTCCAAAAGTGGTCTAGTTGAGCACAAAAGCAACCCACGGCAACGTTCAAGAAAGCATGCTCTGTTGCCATGGGCTCTGCATCTGACTTCCCTCACCGTAGGCTGTTGCCAATGCCACCATATTGGTTTCGTATCAGATTGTAATGCATAAGCTATTTCTGTGCACTTTTTTTTTTGGAAACAAACTGTTCAAGACGCTGATGTTTTAGATAAGCTTCAGATAGGTATATGTTGCATTACAATTGTTGGTACATCAAACTATTTCGCGATCCCTTTGGAGTTCGATTAATCTGGGATTGACTTTCACCTTACTCTTGCAACACGTTTAGTCACTTGGTGGTTTCTTTAAATTATTCGTAAACTTCAACGTACACGTACACGAACCCTTTCACACCTGAAAGTAACTAATTTCCCATACTAAGTGCCTCTGTGTCACCCTAGAGGAGCCCTGAAACACTTATTGAATACCATAAGAAAACATTGTCAATCTGTAAACTAGGCTCCTGTGAACATGCAAGTCAAAAATTGTTGCACTGCACGTAGCAGGAAATTTAGCCCCATGTCAGTCAAAAACCACTTGCTCTCTCCTTCGCAACGTCATGCAGCTATGTTGCAAGCAGCTAAGCCCATCACCAGTTTGGCTTAGTTTACGATCTTGGGAACATTCTTAATGCCACAATTCCTAACATTGAGGGTAAATAAATGAAAAATACACAAGCCTACAATCTCAAAGTCTGAAAGAGGTAATTTATCGTTGCACTTCCAGTCTACACACGGCGGTTGTGTGTACCCGTGTCTGCTGAGCTTGGCCTCCGAGATCACACCGACATGTTGCCTAGCACAGAGGTATCGCGGCCACCACGGCATGCCACGACGAACCCTCTCGCTGCCGAAACACTCCACCATTGGTCAGGGCCTTGTCCCCATGCCATATCCTCCATGTAACTTCTGGCACGCCGGTGGAGATGACAGAAAAAGCCGCGCATTGGTGCAATAACTGCGTCGAACAGGTTATAATTCGAGCGCGAAAAAAGAATTTGGGCCGGGAGATATGTGATGTGGCGTCCTTTATTAGTGCAGCCATTCTACGATTGGTTAAAAAAGCTTTTCGGGGCCCATTCAAGGTTTGCATTTTCCTATTGCAAGTGAAATAGAACCATCCATCCCAAGACTGTGTACATTACATCATCTAGTTTTAGTATAACATAATTTTAGTCTGTTATATTGTGTAGTCCAGTTCTTCTACCTTGTCGATCGATTTACAAAAAACAAAGGCATAAATACTATGTACATATTCAGAAAAGCAAGCATTAGTCATTAGAAACCTTATTGCTAATGTAACATTCTCAAGATTGCTTTTACTTGTAAAGTAAGACTGTCAGCCTTCAGGGCCCAAAACAAAGTATTTCCACCATATTGTATTGCATGTGAGAGGGCATCGTCACACATTTCTACATTCTTCAACCTTTTCTAACTTGTATATGGCAGTCTTCAAGTTATGCCTAGAAACCTTATCCAAGTGTTCTGCGCAATTCGATGACCCAAACTGTACTCGAGCATGTCATTGAGGTTTGTCAATTGACGTAATCTGGAAACCCAACCCAAATGGCTCCTCCTGACACTTCGCTTAAACAGTGTGCGCCGATGAGCGAAGTGTGTCCCTGCGACCCAACCGAGGGGGCCCGTGTGGCCACTGTGCAGGGTCGTGGGAGGACTTGGTGCGGTACCTGCAGATGGCGCGCAAAAAGGGGCGGGAGTCGTATGTCGAGTCGGAGCTGATCTACGCGTATGCCAAGACGAACCGTCTGGCGGACCTGGAGGAGTTTGTGTCGGGCCCCAACCACGCGGACGTGCAGCGCATCGGTGACCGTTGCTTCGAGGACGGCCTGTACGAGCCGGCCAAGCTCCTGTACAACAACGTGTCCAACTTTGCCCGCCTGGCCATCACCTTGGTGCACCTCAAGGAGTTCCAGGGTGCCGTGGACTCGGCGCGCAAGGCCAACTCGACGCGCACCTGGAAGGAGGTGTGCTTTGCCTGCGTGGACAGCGAGGAGTTTCGGCTGGCTCAGATGTGCGGCCTGCACATCGTGGTGCACGCAGACGAGCTCGAGGACCTCATCAACTACTACCAGGACCGGGGGTACTTCGAGGAGCTCATCTTGCTGCTGGAGGCGGCGCTGGGCCTGGAGCGTGCCCACATGGGCATGTTCACCGAGCTGGCCATTCTCTACTCCAAGTACAAGCCCGGCAAGATGCGCGAGCATCTCGAGCTCTTCTGGTCGCGCGTCAACATCCCCAAGGTGCTGCGGGCCGCCGAGCAGGCGCACCTGTGGGCCGAGCTGGTGTTCCTCTACGACAAGTACGAGGAGTTCGACAATGCCGTGGTCACCATGATGCAGCACCCGACCGAGGCCTGGCGCGAGGCACACTTCAAGGAGATCATCACCAAGGCGAGTTCTCCCCAGCTGTCTTTTTCATGTGGGGTCCCATTATTATGGCGAAGTTGCTGTTGCAGCTGGAAGAGCTCGAAAATTTGCGCTCCAAAAAGTGCAACATTTGCAGCTATCCACACTCTATTTGAACATTGTAGATGTACCGATGCGGCATGTGATGAGGGCGATGTGTGGGGCGTGGCTAGGTATGTTGCGGCACATTATCAGTTTTTTATGAATTGCTCGCGTGAACTATTTCTTGGTTTCGAAGATTCGTTGCAAGAGCTTTTCGAGAGCTAAGGTGTACATATACAGAAATAGTCTACTTCAGTTATATCAACGCTGACGCGATTGAAAAAATTTATCGAATTATCTGGCGGCTCAAATTAAACAAGATGCAAAAACTGACACACTGCTGATTCGTTCGGCAGTATTTGCCCTATTCAGACATGCTTCTGAATCGCACACACACACTTTCTATGTGTCCAAAGTAGCAAAATAATGTAGAAATGACATTAAAGCTCCTAAATGAAGCAGAACTGTAACATGCAACTGAATTTTTGCAAGAAAATAAGGAAGGGTTTTAAGTGTTCCACAATGGCGGCAGATTTCCTAAAGGCAGCTTCACCACAATACACCACTGTTATGCAGTAAAGCATACAAACGCCTTGAAAGGTAGTTTTTGTTTTGTCTGATTGCACTGCGCAGGCAATTTTCTGCCAAATTTTATCGGAAAGAAGGAATAGCCCCATTAGGATTGAATACCGTAATCGGACATTGTGAGCTGCGGCTACATGTATTGCTTGAAAATCCTCCTAGGGCAGGGTGCCAACGGGTGTTATTGACGGGAGGTCGTGTGTGTACAACGCATTTCCCTAAGCTGCCGAGACACTCTTCCAATAAGGGGGTCGCTATTGGCATCGTATGCGTGCATGCCGATTGCTCAAGTTCTAATCATTTGGTGAAGGGCAATTTTAGGATTGAAATAATGAGTTTGGACCCATAAAAATAAATGGGTGCCGGCTGGTACCTTCGGTCGGGATCGAATTGAACAGAGTCGAATTAACAGAAGTCTACTGTATGTTAATTGAATGGCAAATATTCAAACAATTTAATTCGATGAATGGAAAACCTACTATTTGCTTTCTTGAAGTATTCAAGTATTTTGAGCAAGACGCATAGTGCCAAGGGTCCTTTTACTGCAAGGTTTGTCCAGCTGGCAGATACTAATTGCAACAGCCCACATGTGGCACAGGCTATGTTAACAGTGGCAGCTGCAGCACGTGTGGAGACTGCGAGAGTTTGATTCAAAGTGTGTGAAGCCCGAAAGTGCACAATAAACTGGACCTTTCGCCTATCGTACAAGGCATGCGGTTGCATGTTTATTTTCTTGGGATGGTGACTCTCAAAGTGCTAGCCGCCAAAATGAAAAAAAAAAAAAAAAAAAAGAAATGCAGGCAATTCAGCTCAAATGTGCCAGGTAATGTTTTGTCTACTTCATGGAAAGAACAATTGAGTGCCATCTTTGCTTAGAAACTTCAGTGAACTACAGCTCCTGGAGGTGCATTCAGAGTATCTTAACGAGAGTATCCTTCAGGTGACCATTTGAAAGGCCACTTGACGGTATGAAGTGGATGTTGGTCAAGCGACTTCCTTCTGTGTGCCATTGCCGCTGTCATTCAGCCCGTAATTAGTGCATCTCTTTGTTCCTCATTGCCGGTTTACATAGTGCTCTTTCTCCTTCCAAGACCTCCCAGTGCTAGGCGGAATGCATCTGACTTTTACCAGTAGTACTACCAACAGCCACGTACAAGTTTCCATCCAATTACAAGTTTCAGCAGAAGTGTTGCACATAGTATCAGATGCTACATCCGTTCAATGTCTGCCGCATCTCGAGCTGGTTGCTCTGTTTGTTGCATTGTTTTGAAACTCCATGGATCTGTTGTAAAAACGTTTCGAACAAAGTTGGTGGTACAAGTCCTGTGCTGGTTCATACACGAAGTTGGCCCTCGTGTCTTGACTCGAGATGGAATGCCTAATTTATATCCCAGCCAACACAACTTCCAAGATTTCCTATACCTTTGAGAGAAAAAGCGTGTGAAGCTTTAGGCAGGTGTTGTAAAGCACTGTTAAGTATCATTTTTGACGTCCTGCAGTAAAAGGGGAGCTGTAGTCAATGATGAAGCACCAATGTGGTGGTGTCTTTCATAAAAGCGGACCATGTTGTACATAACAATTTCTCGATACTAAATTATGAATGGCTGGCAACATTCTCGTGGCACAATGAGGGCAGGCTCTTGAGTATGTGCAGCAACCAGTTTCCTGTGAGAAATTTGTTTTGAATTGTGTTGAGGTTAAATATTTAGCTTTCTTTTCCTTGATTTCATATTCCATGTGAGAGCTATTTAGCATTTGCACTTACTTGGTGTTCAGAGTCAGTTGCTTACAGCTTAATTTTTCAAGTCTGGCCAGCTTCACTTGCAAAGCTACTGAACCAGCCAGGGGCCACATTGCATCTTGCTTAAATTTTCGAGGCAGTTGTGACAATATTGTCATCAAAAACCACAGATAGGTGCGAAACTTGCTTGGTGCACAGTGGCAGGTGTAAACTGCCATGCCAGTCGTCAGTCTGGATGGTGCAAATTTCTGCCCGTTTATGGCAACTGCAATCCAGTTATCGATCTCATGCTTACAAGTATTCCAGTTGTAAACTATGTAGATATTACCATTGAGTAATATTGGTAGATCTTCCTCATAGCCTTTTTGTTTTAGCTCTTCTTTCAATATAAAATGTTTTGGTTGTGGCCTATTATAATACAGTGAAACCTCGTTAAACCGTAGTTGGCCGGAGCTCGGAAAAAGTACGTACTAAAAGGTAGTACTGTTTAACCGAAATAGCATGAGATCGCCCACTTACCTGTAGAAAACGGAACTCAGAGAGAGTGCGATGAAAGGGGAAAAAACATGCAGTATTTATTCACTTCGCGCGACATAAGTGTTATTTTCGTTTGATGCCGCGGCGGCCTAGCACGACGACAGCAGCCTCAAACTTACTCAAGCTGCGTGCCAGCTTCTCAGCCAGCCCCCCTCCTCTCGGCAAACACTCGCACGGCAGATTCCTCGTTGGCGTTACGTATTCTCCGTGTACGCGCGCACTAGTGCTGCATAAGTTCCGGGGCGCCTTTTTCATTGCCGGGTGCCGGAGTTCGGAAAACTTTTGGTTTGGAATAGTTACGTTATCGCGCCCCTGTTCTCATTGCGACGATTGCATTCACGAGGCTGACGTAACGCGCAGCTTCTGCCACTGTCGGGCCTGAGTCGCCCGTGCTGTCGCTTTCCGTGTCGTCCTCATCACTGTCGCTAGTCGACACTTCGGCAACAACAGAGGCAACGATGGCGAAAAGTCGAACCTCGTAGCCGACATCTCTTTGCGGTCGCAGCAGCGCTGCCGAGCAACTTCGCATTCCAAATGCCACACACTGTAGTCAACAGCAGATCCATGTCGCGGGCCAGCGCCGACTTCATGTCACGTTCGATAGCACAGACGATGTCTAATTTTTCTTCTATGCTGAGCACCCGGCGTCTTTTTTATCCGAGCTTCGGCATGACGCGAGTCCTTGCTTGCGCGACGCCATGACGCTCTCTGGAACGGCGTCGAAATGATGTTGATGTTGATGCGGCTTCACGTGCAAACGCACAGGGCGCTTGGAGGCCGTTGTACTGATCTCTGAGGCTTGTTGTTCTGCCGGATCGCCCGGTGGAGACGACGCACCGCCGTGTTTGCGCGACGAAAAGTGGAAAGACTACGTTTTAACCGATGCGTACGCAATAAGCTGGTACGGTTTATGCGGATGCTAAATACATTATGTTCAATGGCCGCTGAGTCGGGGAATCGACTTTACTACTTTTAAACCGAAACTACTGTTTAAGCGGGTACGGTTTAACGAGGTTTTACTGTAAACAAAAATAAATACAAGCAGAAGCATTACAGTTGGTATCCTGTTGTTTCTTTGTCTTGCTTAGTCGCAAACATGCAAACATTTCTTTCTGCGAAGGCCGGTGCAAGGGAGGGAATAGTACTGAGTCTGACAAATTTTTGTTTGAACGAGTTGCTTTGGGTAGCGTGACTCGAAGGCATCCCTTGCACTTGTAAATGTCACTGGCAAGTCCTTCCTTGGTTACCGGTCGCATTGACCTGCATGACCTCTGTCGGCAGACCGTGCAAATGTGCTGTTAGTTGCACACGGAAGTGTACCTGACTGCCCTTTGGCCTCGACCTTGCAGGTTGCGAACATCGAACTGTACTATCGGGCAGTGCAATTCTACCTGGACCACAAGCCGATGCTGCTTAACGACCTGCTGCTGGTACTGGCACCGCGCATGGACCACACGCGTGCCGTCGGCCACTTCACCCGAGTGGGGCACTTGCCCCTGGTCAAGCCGTACCTGCGCTCGGTGCAGAGCCTCAACAACAAGGCCGTCAACGAGGCCCTCAACGGCCTGCTGATCGAGGAGGAGGACTTTCAGGGCCTGCGCACCTCCATCGACGCCTTCGACAACTTCGACAACATTGCCCTGGCACAGCGGCTGGAGCGGCACGACCTGGTCGAATTTAGACGCCTGGCCGCTTACCTGTACAAGGTACACCCCTCCTTTGACAACTGGACGTTGACTCGGTGGCTGCTTGCTCTGGAACTGTTCTACTTTTGAGCCTGCTACGAGATGCAACGCGACGCTGTTTCTAGGGCCGCAGCTTTGTGCTGACGCATGGGTGTGCCCACGTGCACGAGCTATTTCAGGCCGTACTTTTCTCTTGCTGGCCAGAACTGCGCAAATTTTCAGCCTAGTCTACATTCTTTCGTGGTGCAGTATTAACTGTGAATGGTAAATGATATAAGTAGGGTTGTGCGACTATTCGAAGTTTCGAATCAAATATTACAAATTAATTATTGTTTAAAAAGGAACTACAACACAGACTGCTTGTTGTGTAAGTTGCCAGAATCTCAAATTTCCGCACTAATAAGCAGTACCGCACTATAACCAAAACATTTTTCAAAGGCTGCGCATGTGCGGAACTTGCACTTGCTGCGTGTGTGCCTGGGAATCGGAAGCATATGACCGGAATGTGCTCTCACTCTCGGAGGTGGTTCCTCCGCTTTCCAAAGTGCGGTACAGCCACTGCGGGCGGAGCATTTTGTCAACTCTGCACCAAACTGCAACTTTGGCCAGACTCCCAAGGAGAGGGTGCTGGTTAGGTTTAGCTGACGGGGTTGTTGAGTGGCATGCCGTCACAGGAAGTTCGCCCTCGATATTTGTTTTACCCTCAGAGGAATACAAGGAGATCTGTCGCGATATCACACGCACAGGCTCTACTGACGGCAGTGTGCGGGAAGCCGGGTTTGCAGGCGATCGGCCAGCAACTATTGCAAATGCATATAGCAAAAGTTTGAATGTGCATGTGCTGGTAGGAATGGCAAAAGCTCGCGTGTGGGCATTCTGAACTTAAGAACTAGTTGAACAGTTTAAGGGGGGAGGCTACCCTGGAGACCGAACTTTATTTTTTAAGATATCCAGATGAAACTTTCAGGGTACGTTCACACCACTGAACTAGGAGGAACTGCAAAGTTTCATGAAGATGTGTTTATTAGTTCCAGAGTTATTAAGGTCTAACTAGGTGATTCATCTACATGCCTGAAAGAGCCTGGAGAAATGCCAGGACATCGTAGGAAGCTGAAATTCGCTGTGATGATCCCTTGATAGATATCCCAGGGAATAAAGAGCCCTTTTCTTTAATTTCCCCTCCAAAAATTTTTAAGGCAACATTGAATTTGATGTAGCCAGTAATGACCACATTCATCAAAAATTAATTGCTTATTATAAATTAACTGCACCAGCTTTGAAAAAAAGAAGCCTGTTACCCCCTGGCAGTCATTCAGGAACAGAATAAAAAAAAACTGCATACAAATCTGAGGAGCAGTTCTTGAGATTGCCTTCCCCAGCACCACTACTAGCGAAAAAATCCATTCCGAGAAAACGGGCGTTAAAGTTGAACACAAGTGTTTTTTTTTATTAGAAAGCTCCTGCGGAGCTTCTAATTAGCTCTTTCTGCTCCAGGCACACTCAGTGTGTCGGATTTTCGACTGGCGACAGCCGAAAGCACAGTTCCGCCACTGAAAAGCGTGTACGCAGTCGGCACTCGCTGCGAAAGATCGGAAGTTCGATGCTCGTACAAGACGCATATCGCGCTCCCGTGCACCGAACATCTGCACTGTCTTAGGCTTTGCCGGCATCGCGTGCAGCGAAGAACTAGCGAAAAAAAAAAGAGAGGGAGCTGAGAAAATAATTTAAAAGATAGCGCAAAGTGATGAGCAGCTTGCAAGCTCATGTTGAGGCGGACGAAGCAAGGGGCAACAACGACGCGAGCGTGGCAGGCGCGGCATCAAAGGAAGCAGCTGCCGCCGCCGCCGCCCGCGCAGCAGCCATTGGCAGGTGCGCTTTAGCCAGCGAAATTTGAACGCGCTGCTCCGGCCAATCAGCGCTCCGCATCACATCGTGGGACAACGCCAATAGCGCCTCAACCGCGCCGACGATGCCATTTTGCAAGGCGGCAAAACAGAGACAAAGAATTCACGGTCAAAGCGACACCAAGATGGGGTGCGGGCAGGCCGCATGGGCCAGGAATGGCGCGCGCGCGAAGTTAGACTTCATTTCGGCATTTGCGCGTGTTTTGTGGGCCGCGGTGGCCTCAAAAGTTTTTTTTTTTTTTTTTGGTACATTACAGTTGAATTAGGTGCTGATAATTACAGGACACAACCCAAAAATATGGTTTTTCCAAAATTGACTTCGCGATTTTTCTGTTTTCGAAGGCCGCGTCCCCTGTTAAACTGATAGTGTCGCAGAGTCAAGGTCGCACGCACAATATCTACTTCGCAATGATGTGCAACACGATGGGCAATTCGAAACTAACTTGCAGCTTCAACTCATTTTTCCGCGACGCTGGAGCTGTAAAAAAAAAGCTAAATTAATTTTACCTTCGAAATTAGTTTTTCCAGACTGCCAGCTACTGTACATTTTTGAGACCCCGTCAATGTTCGAAAATATCAGTTGGCAATTGTATTCACTTTCTGTACACAAACTGAAGAGTCAAACAGCAACAACGCGCATGCGCTCGGTGCGGACCATGTGCCGCTGACAAACGGCTCGGGCAAAATGCTTCTCTGTATCCTAGCCAACCCCTGCATGCCTGCTTAACCAGCACGCTGCCACCGTGCTTTTTTCTTTTTTTTTCTGCAGTTCTTAATAAAGGGAAAATGAGACAGCCACCCAAACTTAGCTAAGTGCTACAAAGGAAACCGATACGGGTTCCTCAAAAGAAAAGCTCTGCAGTTAAGGAAAAATTTGTCCTGGTGCGGTACTCAAACCCTGGACCACCGCCTTTCCGGGGCAGCTACTCTACCATATGAGCTAACCAGGTGTCTAGCAGATGGCAGGCGAAGTCGAATTTTATCAACTCGGAAGCAAAGGCAAGAGTTTCACGTAATAGTTCTGCGGAAACCCGCAAGGTGAAGAGTTTTGCAGTTCTTGTTCATTCGCTCACTCAGTGTCGTCTCCGCATTACCCTTTCTCTCTCCCTTTCACCAGCACGCCTCATTGAGAAAGGCACTCGCTGCCTTGATTGTCTGCAGGATTTTCCAGAAACCGCATCATAACCAGTATTTCATCTCGCGCTGGTCCACTATAAGCTGTAAGCATATACGTAGCCCTGTGGGAAGATAAAGGAGGGTCAAAAAAGACCACATTATATCCAGTCCTGCCCGGCCACGGCGGCTACATTTCGTTTGGGGTGAAATGCTAATACGCCAGAGTCCCGCCACTGGGGCCATGTTTAAGATCCCGTGGTGGTCAAAGTTAATTTGAAGTCCCCACTACGGCATGCCTCATAATCAAATGGTGGTTTTGGCATGTAAAACCCCAGAAATATCCGGTCCTGCCCTGTAAGCGGTTACGTTATACATAAGTGGCCTATTCGGTATTTTTCAATAGTGCAACTTGCAACATACTGTGCAACATCCGATTGGTAATGTCTTCTTGCTGTCTTCCGTCTGTCAAATGAAATATCACAACTTGTCAGATGAAGCGACAGACGTGTTCGGAGCAATGCAGAAACAAAATGAATAATGCAAGTTTTGTTATGGTTTTGTGGCTGAAGGCTACATGTAACCTGTGATCTTCGCTTGTTTGTAATTAGGTGTATCTTGCTGTCTAGTCGTGTACCATATTCTTTTGCGCTGCGACCAGCGATGTTTGCCTTGCAACAGGCCTTTTTACGTGGGATTACGGCTGGCAAGTTCTGTAGTGGCTTTTGTTTCCTTTTCCCCAACCTTTTTTTCCATTTTTTTTTTTCGACAATTACTTAGTGTATTTGGAAAGCTAGTTGCACACAAGCCGCTCATTTTGGAAAGCTGATTTACAACCAGTCTCTGAAGTTCTTCTGCAGCAGCTTTTGTTGTGCAGTTTTGGTTACCGTTCCCTCTGCCTGCTTCACACTATCATTTCGATCAGTCCTGTTGACCCGGACGAACCTCGTACATACAGAGGCAGACCCCTCCAACGCGGCACCATTTTGCGAAATGTGGTGTTCGGGCACTGTGCCCGTGAACCCGCATCAGGAGCGCTCACAGCGAGTCTGTTGCTACTGCCTTGGCCGAGGCAACCCATCTGTGATGTGCTCCGAAAACAAAGGGAAGCACCCGCTCGGGCGGCATTGAGCATGACTGGTTGTGTGGCACACACGACATGTGGCTTTTTGCCACATATGTGGCCAAATTCAGATTGCACATATTTAATTCGCGAATCAAATTATTAGAACGTTTGCTCTTCTATTCAGTGCTATTTGAGTTATACACACAGCTCTAAAAATGTGATCTTGTGCATAAAGCTGAAAGCTAGCAGTCTTTTATGGAGTAATCAATACAGGCTTCATACTGGTTATAAATATTCCTGTCCTAAATATGCATGTCTCCAATTGACTGTTCGATATTCCATCCAATATTCAGCACTTACTATTTGTATTCGAACAATTTTATATTCGCCCACCACTGATAAGTATAGGTACAGCCCACTTTACAATTAGCCAACATGCTTTTTATGCAGCTAGATACTATCCGTGACATTTGCTGCCTCCGTTCACAATATCGAAATAGTCTGCCGTTGGTTATGTAATTGCAAGTGGTGACGAGACAGCAAGTCGTCATTCCAACGCGATTTAGATGGTGATTCGTAACCAAACCTTTGCGTGACCTCCAATACAGCCTCCCATGCCAGTTGTCGAAAGAGCAGTGGCAACAACTTGAATTGCGCCAGCAGACATACAAGCCTGAATGGTCAGAAGGCTGCCATAAAAATATTGAAGCCATCTGTGACTTGCATGCTTGGGAAGGTTGTGTACATGTGTTTAAAGAGAAAATGGGGCATCCAACACTTAATTACAGCGCGTGTCTTGACGAGAGAATGCAGTGGCCTGATCCTGTGCATGCGTTATCCCACCAGGGCAATAACCGCTGGAAGCAGTCGGTGGAACTGTGCAAGAAGGATCGCCTGTTCCGGGATGCGATGGAGTATGCGGCAGAGTCCAAGAATGCCGAGACGGCCGAGGAGCTGCTGAGTTGGTTCCTGGACGAGAAGAACTACGAGTGCTTTGGTGCCTGCCTGTTCCAATGCTACGACCTGCTGCACCCCGACGTCATCCTTGAGCTGGCCTGGAAGCACAACATCATGGACTTTGCCATGCCCTACTTTGTGCAAGTCATGCGGGAGTACATCACCAAGGTGCGTATTGCCTCCTTGCTTATTGCTGCATTCACCGGTTCTAATGCATACCCAATTACTGCAGGGTGAAGGAAAGAAAATCGAAGTGTCTCTGCATGTAACATTCCCCCCATTTATAGAAGAAAAATGTAGCATTACCTGCATTCGCGATCAGAAAAAACACTTGGAGAATTGACATTCACAGAAGGGAATTTTTTTTAACGAGCTTTCGTATTGAAAACTGAGCAGTGTCTTCATTTCCACTTCTTGGCCACACAAACAAAGTGCCCAGGAGCAGTGTTCGCAAGTGATCACTTTTAGATATGCAGTGAAACCTCGTTAATTCAGATTTCAAGGGACCGAAAAAAATGTCCGAATTAACCTAATGTTGAGTTATCGAGGGTATCAAGAAAACAAGCAAATGCGTGCTATGTCAACATGCTTTTATTTACTGAATGAATCGACAAATTCCGTCAGTGCTCACAGCAGCGAAAGCCTCGCGGCTTCCTTCACAGCACGGTCGTGGCGCACGTCTTCATCTGAGACTCTTTTCACTACCGCGCACACATCTGAATTTTTTCGCCAGTATCGCTTGGTCACCGGTCGTCCGAATTTTGTCGCCAGTGTCGCTTGGTCACCGGTCGTCCGAATTTTTTCGCCAGTGTCGCTAGGTCACCGGTCGTCCGAATTTTTTCGCCAGTGTCGCTAGGTCACCGGTCGTACGAATTTTTTCGCCAGTGTCGCTAGGTCACCGGTCGTACGAATTTTTTCGCCAGTGTCGCTAGGTCACCGGTTGTACGAATTTTTTCGCCAGTGTCGCTAGGTCACCGGTCGTCGCGATGTGGACGGTGGTCTTCGTACTCAACAGCTATGCACTGAGTAAAAACACAACTGCTGTTTGCCATAACTGCCGCGGACGAAACTGCGGCCACTATTGGTGCGAGTGGTATGGCAACTACAGTCGGGAAGGCATGCGGCCAACATGGTGCTAAGCGCGGCGATAAACGCAAGAAAGGCTCTAAAGGCCCAAACAGGCACGATGCATTCTGGCGTTCCTGTTGTTCACGTACAATTTCCACTGATGCCTATGGCAATGGGAACTTCGCCTCTTCGTTTTATTGGACTCTAACGCCTTTTGCTCTTTTGCATCACACATTTGCAGTGCTCCACGGTTGCCATGCTCTGAGAGTTGTCCGAATTAAGGGGAGACGCGGGTCGAAAAACGGCGATTTTCATCAGAAAAGTCAGTTTTATGTTTTTGACTGTTTCAGCAAGATTGATCCCTCCTCTTTCACATATAAAGAAATCAGAGCCATAAATGATTGGGAAATTATAAATAAACTCGGTGAAAACACCCGAGGTGGCGAGAAAAGGTGCAAATCTGTCCCATTTTTCAACGCGCGATGCGTCAAATCGCGGCGTTGCAAGCTATTGGGCTTGTGCAAGGCAATAGGCCTACGCTTTTTCTCTCAGAGGTCGGCTTTGCCGCGTCACAATCTCGCCGGGAAGTAATAATAAAAACATTTCACCGCCAAAACAGAGCGCTTTCGCTGGATTTCTAGATCACGTGGTGCGATTCCGGCCACGCCATTGGCTGCTAGCGCACGACGCGGCCGCAGGTTGTCTGCTCTTTCTGCAACGCGCCGCTCTCTCGACGTGTTCCCAGGCTTTCAGTCATTTTTCTGCTCCTTGTTTCGATGGATCCCGTGAAGAAACGCGATTTTCAATCTCGAAAGCATCGGTCGAAGCACAAGTTCAAGGGGACTCGCCGCAAAGTAAAGCGGCGTGCAATGGAGGCGTCCGCGGCAGCTAAGCCTAACCTAGGTGACTGCGACGCTTTCGACGGTTCAGAGCCGGCCGGCCGCTCAAGTTTCGTTGACAGCGCAGACGAATTCGTCAGCGCATCGGAGAAAAAGTAGATAATCTTTGACAATCAAGATAGGAGCGGCGAGGAGACGGCAAGCACCTTTATCTGCGAGATCGGCGTCGGGAACGTGAGCGCCGCGGCATGTCCGGCGTGCGGACGGCGCGACCTTTTTATCCGTGAGTTGGCCAAAAAACGGAAACGACTCGCGTCGTTTTTGTGGTTATGTTGCAACAATGCAGCGTGTACCACGTCCGTTATCTCGTCAACGTATTCGTCGCGGCGCGCATCTCCGGTAGACGACGCTAACGGTGGAGCGCGCCCTTCGGCCAGCCCAAGAGAGAGTTTCGCCGTGAATATCAAGGCAGTGGTTGCGGCGCGCACATATAGAGCTGTACACAATCAACTCGTCCGATTTTGTGCAGTTCTTGGTTTACCAAAACCGATGCACCATAAATCGTTCACCGCCATAACAAAGAAAGTGCACCTCGCTGCTACAAAAACAGTGGCTGAACTTGGAGTTGGCTCGGAAAGTAACAGCGCAGGAAGTGGGTCAGCATGGTGCTCACGAAGACTTTATGAGAGAACAACATATGGCGCTGGTGAATTCTAAAGTAGTGCACTGGATATAGATACCCTGGCCTGCATTATGTGCAATTTTTATATAGATTTCAGTGCTACAACACAAATAAAGAACTTTTATAACTTTCAATCGTGTTTTTCTCAGCTTCATATTTTTGGCCAAACATGGCTTTTGTGCATGACATTTAATGTACTTATTGTGGTCCAATCAAGACCAAATTTGGTGTGCATCATCTTAAAATGTGTAGAATGCACTGATCTAGATTTTAGTGCAACCAGTTTATTTTTAAGAATGGAAATGTTCAATACCCTTGGGTACCAGTCACTGAAAACGAAGCATCAGATATGAAATTCTCTCAAAATGTTGCCTGTCAAGGGAATTGCATTATCTTGGTTATTAGCACTCAGTGGAGTGTTAGGGACAAGAAAAGCCATTTTGCACTGCTATATCATGCCAACTGCTAGGTCCAGTAGCTGCACAAACATGCACTGTTTTTCACTTATGCATGGCACTTAGGACATGAAAGCATCAAGCTATCCTAAAACTAAGAACAGATTTGGAATGAGGATATCAAGCTATATAAGTGGTACAATTTTCATTTGTCTAGCATTAATATTTAAAAAAAAAGGTTTCTGAGGAGCGTCTCCCCTTAAGCGATGTGGGGCTAAACACGTTTCAACCAGTGAAGTTTCATTGCATTGAATAATGCATGCGCCTGCCGGGACCAGAGGAGTCCGAATGATCTGATTTCCCAAATTAACAAGGTTCAAATTAACAAAATTTCGCTTTACTGCTATCACGTGCGAGACTCTGTGTGGGGCTCATCGAAGTAGGCGGCCTTCGACAGCATTCGTGGCACTGTGTGCAGATGGCAAGCTTGGCACGGTGCCAGAAACGCTGGCAGCCATATACGCTGCTGCTTCCGAGGCATAGTTACGCAACATCTCGCAAAAGTGATCAGGTCTCCAAAAGTGATTGACTGAGTATTGCTCCAGATCGTATTCGAGCACAAACTGAACTCGCAGCAACCTTCACGAAAACATGCTCTGTTGCCGCCTTGTGATGGCTATGACACCGCATCTCGTGGTTTCTGATGGTAGGCTCTTGCCACCACTGCGAACATGGTTTCAGTTTGGTATCCAATTGTAATCTGCAGGTAATTTTTGGACCCATTTTCTCAGAAAAAAGGCATGCAATAAATTTGACTAGATGCATATTAATACTAGAGCGGTAATTCTGTTTGCAATTGCTGGCTTGGAACTTCAACTCGAAGTAAGGTAAATTGCAGTCGACTCGTGCAAAATTCAGCAAGTTTATCATACCGCGCAGCAGCACAGAAAGTTGGCCATGTCAGTATTGCCAAAAGGCTGTGCACATAATGGTCTTTCGTTGTTTGTACTTTCCTTTTGGTTTGCCAGAAGCTAAATATGAAACAAGATACATGAGAACTTTGTTGGTACACTCCCACTTTTTACGATTCCCAGTGACAATGCCGATGATAGAGAACGAAAAAAAGACCCATTGCAGTTATACAGTCGAGCCCGACTATATCGAACCCGTTTACATCGAATTATTCTATACATCGAACAATTTCTGGTCACGGTATAGTTGAGTATATATAGCAGAAATTACGCTTACATCGAACAAATATTGCAGTGACTCCCGATATATCGAACGTCAAGCGGCGGAAAAGTGCCCCCAGAAGTTGGCTTTCCCTCGCGGTAGCGGGGAAACCCGGCGGCGCGGCTCCATCCAACCGCTCTTCCTACCGTGACCGCGCTGCCTCCGGCTGTTCGGGCGAGCCGTCGACACTCCTCCCGTCGCGCATAGTGAAGTCTATTATCCTCCCTCTTTCTCTATCATCTTTCACTTCCCACTCCCTCTCCCCTGACGACGCTTCGCCGTGCTCCCTCACGGGTTGCAGCATCAAGCGTCCTTCTTTTCTTTAGATCACTATCTATCGACACTCCCCAGCAAAAAATGATCCTGGCCCGCCTACAGCGCTTGCTCAGACAGCCAATCAGAGGCTCTTGTGCGCTCTTCGTGCAAGATGGCGAAAGTGCGAGTTGTCTGGCTGCTCCTCTGGTTTATCGTGTTTGCGCCTTGTGGGCCTTCTCCCGCAGTGTTGCCGTGATGAAGCGGCAGAATTCGCCTTTCGTCGTGAAGATCGAAATCGTAAATTGCGTCGAACGCGATGTCCCCGCAGCGTGCAAGATTCCGAGGAGCACTCTCAGCACGATTAGGGCTAAAGTGGCCAGACTCTCAACCCGGTGCCCATGGCGCCCGACGCGTACGCACGGCCGTGTACGAGGCGTTCTTCATACGTGCCGGTTTCCGCGTGTTCGGTGAGGACTGTAAATTCTGATGAATGCGACGAAGCCGTTGCCGGTGTTGCCGAAGTTTGGAGCGAGCTGTCAAAATTTCCGGGACATTCGAATCAATGGTGGACGAGTTTGAGTGCAGATGATGGTGTCGCGACGACGGTAGATCCCGAAACGAAGACTACATCGCCGACAACGTACCGAGCACAAATGAAAGTAGGCACGTTGAGGAAAGCAACTACGGTCCTTTGCCCACATCCTCCGAAGTGATTGGTGCACTCGCATTAGTCCGGTGCTTTTGCGCGAATGCGGAAGGTTGCGGCCTCAGCTGTTCGGACTCCTTAGACAACGTGGGGAAGTGCGTGCGTCGCAGGCAGCCAAATTGCCCAAGCAGAAGAAAATGCAGGACTAATTTATGCGAAACTAAGCTAGTTTCATCATTAAAGTGATTTTATAAATGGTATGTGCTTTTATGACATCCAATTATTTAGCAGGCTTTTATCGAATTATGCTCTATATCGAACTGATAGGCGTTTTTTTGCGAGTTCGGTATAGCCGGGTTTGACTGTACTTCTTTTTTTCCCAGTTGCTTTTCCTGGAAAACATGATCTTTTGACATTCAGTACATTGGCACACTGCGATCGAAAGATGCGTTTTCCGGCTGCTAGATCCCGTGTGAATAAAAGGCACGAGGCAGGTGTGATCGAGAGCAGTAGGCGCTCGCCCGCCTCTCGTGAAAGTGGCGTCACGCTCTGTTTCCTCCTCGCAGATAATTGCACTCACAGCCATTGCTGCTAACCCTATCACAATAAGCGTCGCCTGCTTCACATCATGTGGTTCAGTGCTATTGGAAGTCTAGTGCACTTTGTAATGCACAGTATAATACAAATGTGCTGCTGTTCCGTGCTGCGGGTGGCATAGAGCGAGCGTCGCGTTTTGCTTTGGCAGCACCATATATAGGTCGCCCACCAGCTTGATCATATAGGTTGGCCGTCTTGGTTTTCACAGTACGCCATGGGAAAACGATAAAGTGCGTACGGTATAGGCCCCACCAACTTGGCGTGCTTTGGCGTCTTGTGCAGCATCTATTGTCACCAAGTATGCACATCAGAATTTCCTGCCAAAACGCCCGACCTGAGGAAGTTCCTCACCCACGCCGAATTCGAGCACAAACCTAAGCTTGCCAAAGCCACAAGAATGGCAAAAGCCACTCGGGCTTTGCCAGCTCTGCGCCTGTCGGCATCTCGTGCTGCAGTGATTTGCCCAATACTTTACATTACGTAGATGTCAACTGCAGTTCATCTGCCAAATTTTCTATAGACTTGGAATTGTTTTCCCAGTTAGCACATTCCTTTTTGTTTTTTTGCAAAGCATATGACTGAACTTCTGCTGTATTTTTGCAAATGAATAGGGCAGTATAATGGAAGGTGGAAATCGGTGCACATATTATAACTGAAGTTGGCAATAATTTCTATGCGCTTCTGAAGGAGTCGTATTTCACTGGAAAACCATGTCAACTCATTTTGCTGAATGTTTTTTACAGCCGTTTATTAAAGTTTGTGAAGCGTGGTGCAATGTTTCATTTTGTGAAAGTAATCAAATAGCATGAGTGGCATCGTTTGGGGCAAATGTTGCACCTGATTTTGGTTCTGAATAAGATGATACACAATCCACTCTCACCCGCCACTGTTGCTTTTAGTGGCTATGGTGTTGGGCTGCTAAGCACGAGGTTGCGGGATCTAATTCCGGCCACGGCGGCCACATTTCGATGGGGCCAAAATGTGAAAATACCCATGTATTTAGATTTAGGTGCACGTTAAAGAACCCTAGGTGGTTCAAATTTCAGAGCCCCCCACTACAGTGTGCCTCATAATCAGATCATGGTTTTGGCACGTAAAACTCCCCGATTTAATTTTACAATGGACTCTCGTTACAACGGACCCTGATAATCCGACCAAATATGTCTGATTTATCCAAAGTCGGTAATATCTGAAATGCCTCGCTTGCAAAAGATTGGTCGCGATGTCAAACAGCATTATTGCATAGTGAGTGACGGACATCCACAGTAAAAAAACAACTTGCAGTTTCGCCCGTAAAGCGAAGCATCAATTGCATTAGCAAATTAGACAGCTATACGAAGTAAGGATAGTAGTTTAATTGGCCGTATAAACTTGTAAACATTCGCTTACTAAATTAAACAAGCGTGGTGTCGGGCACGGACAGGTAAACATGAACTCATCTCGCTTGACAACCACGGAAAGTCTCTGTCAAAATGTTGGAGTGAGGAAGCGCGGCGGCAGCAGCGAGCGAATTGACCTTTGTGCTGTCTCTCGCTTCAATGCGAACTAAATATCAAAAGCACAGCACATACGAAGCTACCAGCTCTGGGTGCACTTTGTCCACATCGCAAATTGCTTTCAAGATGCAGTGCCTGTGCGGGTGCGGCGTAAGCAGCAGCCGCCAAGAGTAAAATGGCAGCCACCCCTTGCCTCGTGCGCCAAAGGAGACTGTGCGCTTCTGTCCCGCTTTCCTCCCTTCTGTTTACGATATTGAGCTGCGATCGTCAGCCGACTCTCGGAAGTCAGTTGTCAGCCAGTGTCTTCAAGGCAAAACTGTTTTGTATGGCCGATTTTGACAAATTGTCGCTAATTTCGTCCGCTGTAGCAGATAGTCCGGTGTAGCAGGGTCTATTAACCCTTTCGCTGTCACGGACGTACCGGTACGTTATCGCGCTTCCCCCCCACGGTGTCACTGACGTACCGGTACGTTCTCTATCGTGCGTTCAAAATTTCGCGCCTGAGCGCAAAGCAGGCGCTCCTGGATTGGCCACGCCATCTGTTGACTCGTTCTACAAGTTCGTATATTCGCCCCGACCTGTGTTAGTCCATGTATTGAAGAGTACGGTGCGACTGCCACTCCCCACTTTCTCTTTGCTGAGTGGCGCGGTGGCTCCGCGTTCGCTGGATCATGCGTCGCGCGCGTGTGGTTATGGGTTCAAGGGTTGTTCTGTAATCTCCGCTGGTTTGAAGGTTTTTATTTTTCTTCTGTTGGTGTGCCTGCTACGGCGCGTCAAGTTCAGGCGCACGTGCTGTTGCCTCCAAAAAGGGTGACTCGATTGCTGCTTTCGCTCTCTCGCCGCACCCTCGCTTCCGACTTGCAGCAGTAAACGTAAAGCCCTTCGAACTTTGTTTAGCCTTTTTCCATCTCCCTCTGTCTTCTTGATCACGCAACGTCCCCTTTCTCTCCGTTGCGCGGGCGACTGAAAGCGCATCCTCCCTGCGCGCGGTTACTTTCGGATGGCTCTGCGCGCGGGACCTTCGTCTGCTCATGGGAGCAGTGGCTGAATTCAGATTCAGAATACGAGCCGAGCTCGGACTCGGACAAAGTTGCATGAGAGGAAGAGGGTTCCGCATCGTCAGATTCGGATGTTGAACGGATTTTATAGTCAGGCTGATGATGATGATGATGTTTACTAACAACAGCTGCAGAACACTGAAATGTGCATATTGCATTGACTATGTTATTTGTATACCAATTATAATCAAAAATAAATTGCTATGCTCATTCCCTGTTATGCTCGTTCTCTGAAACCAAGCCGACACTGGGGGTGCGTCACGGCCAGAAACGTCCGACAGCGAAAGGGTTAAAAGCAAACTTTGTTGCATCAATAAAATAGGCAGACCAAACTAAGGTTGAAATATAATCTGTTGCATCCGAAAGTCTGTTTTACAAGGGTTGATCCAGAAATAAAGTTCCCAAAAAGCTCCAGCCATACGGAAAGGTGCGAGGTGAAATCCGGCAACACTGCTACGCGCGGCTGTTACCCCACTCTTGATTGCCCCTGGCCACGCTTTGCTGCACCACTCATTCTTGGCTCAGCAGCCGTCCAATATGGAGGTTCCCATTGTTGATCCCGCCAAGTGCGAGATTTGTTCCATAATTTGCTTCTTGCATGCCAAAAGCACTCCACCCATGGACATTCATTGTCAGTTGACAGAGGTGTGTGGTGACAAGTGTATGGCCATTCAACACGTCCCAAAGTACTGCAGGGAGCTTAGTGCCGGTCGAAAAAAAGTCCACAGTGAAGAACGGAGCGGTTATCTAGATGGTGCAACGCAAAGTGCTTCAAAAGAGAAGGATCACCATCTGTGAACTTGTTGCTCAGATTGCTGAGTTTTTACGGTACAGTGGAAAGAGCTTCGACTGAAAAATTGGGCTATCGCAAGTGTTGTGCTCAATAGGTACCGCAGCTATTGACCACATAGACCACAAGGAGAAACGCCTTGTCTGTGCTCGCCAGTTTCTTCAAAAGTGTCAAGAAGATGGGAAGGAAGTTTGGACTCCATTGTTACAGGAGATGAAACGTGGGTGTTTCATTTCACTCCCGAAACAAAACCAAACAGTGGCATCACCCAGTCGCCAGTTGCAATGAAGTTCAAACAAACTCCTTCTGCTCGCAGAGTCATGGCCAGTGTTTTTGTGATCGTAAGGGGATACTGCCGATTGAGTTCATGGAATGTGGGACAACAATCAACTAGCAGTTCAAACAAACTCCTTCTGCTCACAGAGTCATGGCCAGTGTTTTTGTGATCGTAAGGGGATACTGCTTATTGAGTTTATGGAATGTGGGACTACAATTAACTTGCAGTTCAAACAAACTCCTTCTACTCAGTCATGGCCAGTGTTTTTCGTGATCGTAAGGGGATACTGCTGATTGAGTTCATGGAATGTGGGACAACAATCAACTCGCAGTTATTGTGCAACACTAAGAAAACTCGCGCGAGCTATCCATAACCACCGGCGAGGACGACTGGCAGCCAGTGTAATGCTGCTTCAAGACAACGCCTGACCTCAGATCTCCCGTCAAACCCAGGAACTTTTGACATAATTTGGGTGGACTGTCATGCCCCATCCACCCTACAGTCCAGACCTCGCACCTAGTGATTATCACTTGTTCCACAAGTTAAAAGAACATTTGAGTGGCCAGCGCTTCTGGAGCGACGAAGTCAAAGAAGAGGTGAAACTCTTTCTTAGTGGGTTGGCGACGGAGTTCTGACATTGGGATACAGAAATTGGAGCACCGCCTACAAATATGCGTAGACTAGAGAAAATAGGCAATTATGTAGGAAAATAGAGCAAACTTTCGTATCTTTCCAATGATGTAAATTTCGATGAGACTAAACTATGTCTATTTCTAAAATTGATCGGAACCTTATTTCTGGATCAACCCTCGTACGCGGGTCCATTGTAAGGAGCGTACACTGTACTGTATTTACTTAAATTTAGGCCAGCCTCAAAGCGCTGCCATTGTGGCAGCTGATGAAGAGTCGGGTGCAGTGTTACTTGGGATTAATTGCAGTGTGTGTGGTGGCACGATTTGAAGCTGTGAAAGTGTATGTGTGCACTTGTCAACTATTGTTGTCCCTATTCGCCGCAGGTTGACAAGCTAGAAGAGAACGAGAACCAGAGGCTGGAAGAATCTGCACAGAATGAACAGAAGCCCCTTGTCTACGGTGAGCCTTCTTCCGAAGTGGTTTCGTCAACTTGTGGTCTTAGTGGAGTGTACGCGAAGCAAAATAGTGTCCCGTAACTGTGCTCAGTACTACCTTTACAATATCCAAACGAGACTGAAGTACAGGCCAAACAAAGCATGTTCATTCTTTCCTCGGTACTCTCAAATGTCTGTTAAGGGTGTTCTAATATTTTAATGTAAAAGCGAAAACTGCCTATTTAGCCAGGATGTTCATAGTGCACGACTGTACTGCGCTCAATATCTGTGCATAAACTTTTTTGTATACAGTTGATGCCAAGACAGTGTTGAAAGAGCCCTGCTTTTGTTGAAGCCTTGCTTTTATTGAGACTTCTTTCAGAAAGATGCAAATCAATCTTACGTGAATTAATCTGTCCCGAAAGGGGCCTGAGCTCTTTCAGTGTCGCGCTGCAAATGGGGCGCCTCAAGTTTTACGCTCGGCGTGACGTTTTAATCTCTGACTCCACTTGACGTTCTGGTTTCTTGCTTGCAGCCCCCGAACCCCAGCTGATGTTGACGGCACCGCCAGGCATGCTAAGTGCGCCTGGCTACGCACCTGCCTACGGGGCACCCATGCCGGGCTACCAAGGCTACAGCATGTAGACGAGACCCCCCCTCCCCCGACGACGGGCGGTTGAACAGACTGCTACTCGACGCATCCTGCCCCTTCGCGTTTGGCCCGACCTCTTCTGTCCCACGGCCCCCATGTATTTTTCTTCTCCCCCTTAAAACCCCATTGTCGCAGAAGAGCCTCCACGGTGGGCCTCGCTCCCTGCGCTAAAGTTTTTTTTTCTTCGCCTTTCATAGCTGCGTCTTTCACTCTTTGAAGTGCAGTAGAGCAACATTCCCCCCCACTGCTGTTTCACTGTTCCCCAGCCTGCTGGTTCAGGGCGCGCTGTGTGTGTCTTGTGCGTGAGACTTGTGTAACATGTACCGAGTACATAACGTGTGCGTGTTAGTGTCTTGTTGCAAGGGGCATCCGTCTGCCTTCCTCTCTTCCGCTGCTCCGGGTGTCGGTAGCCGAGTGGTCGGAGGTGTGTGTTGTCTTCTCGCAGCTGAGCACTTGGCCACCTCTCCTTATCCGTGTCTGTGTGTGCGCTCGTCATTGTCGCGTGCCTGAGGTGGAGTTGCGTTTGCGAGTGGGGCTGGTTGTACAGTACTTTTTTTTGGGAGTGCTACCTTGTGTATTTTATTTTTTTTTAGTCCCGAGCCCACTTTGTTTCTTCAAAGAGCGTCGAGTGGCTGGGAGACAGGACCAGTGTTAACTACATTAGTGCTGATCAAAACAGGGCAGACCATTCACTTCCCTTTGGCGCTCGGGAGGGTGATCAAGCGGCGGTGGACTACCGGGGACGAACGGCGGGCAAGGCCGAGGACTTGCAACAGGGGCAGCCACAGTTCCGCGTGGGGCCGGTTACGTGACAAGCTCTTTTTTTTTTTTTAATATTTGTCTAACAAAATTGAGTGCTCTATTTATGTAAACAGAGACCTTGCACCGCGCCCTCCCCTGTGAACTCCTAGCTTGCAGCGAGTCGAGACGGTCGCGATTGTTTGCTGCAGTCGGACTGCCAGCAAGTCCGGGCCGAGCCTCGAGAGGCGCTGCGGTCTGTTCCTTGTGAAACGCACGAGTGGGATTCCCCGCGTGTCTGTGTGCTGCTAGAGGGGAGAGGAGCGAGGGATCACTGTTGTCAAGGGAGGTGGCGGTGCACGCTTGGTGTCCCGTTTATTGCTGGGATACAGCGATAAAAAAAAAAGTGCGCGTGCATCAAGTTTTCGTGTGAATTTTTCTTTTTTCATCTGGAAGTGAGAAAAGAATGCGATGCTGTTTGTCCCTCCCTTTGTTCTTGTTTTTCTTTATTTTTTTGCCTCACCCTGGAATGAGAGACTTGTTATATATACATTATACATATTATATATATATAGGAGAAGTTTAAAAAGAAGTGTATGTAGTTTCTGAAGGAGAAATAAATTGCGTCCTCACATGCTCCACGATTCTGGATCTCGTGGTTGCCTTTCTTGCTTGCGAGCGCCTGCCGTTACCATACGAGCTGCACAGTGCAAAGAGTCGCCGATGGTCAGTCTTGCATGTGGCTTACGATGGCTCGGTTTCACAGATGGCAACAAAAGTTGCTTCTTTTACATTCGTGTAACACATATGTTGAGGGGGATAGTAGGCATATATATGGATCATCAAAGATTTTTGCAAATTTCTTCTGTACCTCTGATTCAAAAATTGCCTCTGATACAAAAATTTCGAAAATTTGTAGGCCTTTACAAAGGCATTCCTGATTTATGTGCACAAAGATTTATTTGAAATTATGGAGTTTCTATTAATTACAGCACCTTTTATGTCTATCCATTCAAGAACTTCTGTTCAGGAACATACAAAAAATAACCAGCAATTACTGCATTGAAACATCTGTCAAATATTGTTCAGTTTGCTTTTGACTGAACATCGCATTTTGTTCTGCAATAGATGTTTCAACCTTGGCAACTCCATATAAGGGCAGCATGGGAAGGAACATATTTCATATACACTTAAGATAATGAGATTGTTTCAGTTCATTAGATGCACAAGAAATACGAGAGCGATTGGATGAAATCTCGCTCTGGAAGTTTTGTCAGACGCGCAGATATTTTTTTTGTCAGCAGTGTTTCCTAGAAATTGCATTTGTGTTCTATTGTGAACAAGTGAAGCATCAAGCCCAAAATTCATCAGGGTCATTATTTCTTACATCATTTACAAGTCGCTGCTATGCAAAATCGTAATTCAGCTTTATTTGTTGAATTACTTTCGAGTAATTGAGCTAGACACCAGTGATCTCCATGCAACTCGCCCTTGTGATGAGTGTGGCTTGGACACGTTAACGCAGGGTAACTCAATGGTGTCTGCAAAATCTGCACTTCTCGGGTTTGAGGAGAAATTAGGCATTCCCGTCTTGAGTGATGCAAGTGAACAGAGCTGCTTTTGTATTCATCTTTTTTCTTTTTTCTTTTCTTCAAATTTTGGAGTACGAACAAAAAGCCAATGGTCCGTAATGTCATTTCCAGGTACTGTGCCAAACTCTTGAAAAGTTACCATCAGTTGTAAAGCCACAGATATAGATTGTAACAGCAGAGAAACTCCTTTTTACATGTATCAAGTTTTCTGATTTATGAATTGTCAAATTGCTGTGTAGCAAAGCTGAATTTTATAGGATAGAGGTAACGTTGGTGCTATGTTTTCCTGTATTTGAAGCACCTCTAATGTGCATTTCTGAATCAAATTTGTAGCTTATATTATTCATTGAAGGTAGGAAAAAGTGGAAACGCTTTATTTTTTTTCATTCTGCCTGAAGGGCCACTGTGTAGCTGAGAAAATATCTTTTGTGGCAGACCTTTGAACGGCAAACCTCCAACTCTTGTATAATTTTACAAATCTATGGAGATAGAAAAAAATGGCCCTTACTTGCATTTGGGAGAAATCGGAAACCAAAGTTAAATCGGGCCACCATGTGACGAATTTCAAAGTTGTGAAATGCACCATGTGGCAAGCTGCTTGCAAGAGTTGCAGTAGCCATAGAGTTTCTCACTATAACACCTAGAGGGTAATCTGGCGCCACCGTCTATGGGAGTTTCTTAGGGGGGCACCGTGCCGTCATAGGAATGACGGTATATGTGTCTGCGAGGCTCGTGTTGGCTGGTGTTGCAAGAGGCTTCGTCTAAAACGTAGATATGGCTACGCAAATAACGCGTTCTCAAAGTAAAATCTTCATAAAATGTTTCCATTCACGCATATTACATCTTTACTCGCCTACAGTGCATGACCAAGCGAAGAAAAGCAAGAACAGACGACCAACTGTTTCAAAGCGAGCGCGAACCTTGTCGTCTGTCCTCCAACTTTAGCGGCCCGCTGATACTTTTTACGTAACATGTAGTCGTACACACAATAACAAGTTCTCATAGTTAAACAAAACATGTTTTCGCGTAATAATACAGCTAAAACAGCTTTTCACGTGCTGCTCTAGTAGAAAATGAATCATTGTGACAGACGGAACGGTACTTGCCAAGCGCGTCTTCAAGGTGTCCTGTCTCTACGAGAACGATGCCAATCCGAATCCACAATATACCGGCATTCCCATGCGTACCACAGCGCAGCAGCGCCAGATTTCCCTCTAGGTAATGTAGTGAGAAACTCTATGGCAGTAGCCAAGTGACTTGCCGAAGCTGGACTGTCGCCCTGGGGCGAAATCTTGTAACTGTTCGGAAAGCGAACTGCTCTCACTGCTGCATGCGTCAGTAAATGGGCCGCTCCAAACCAAAGGTGGAGGAAAGGGAAGACGCGGGTTAATAGACGAGAGGGTGCCGCCTCTGAGTCGCTGGTCGAAGAACTGCGCACAGAAAAATATACGTGTAATATTTCGCAAGTCTTAAAGCATACCTGCGCGGTGCCGGTCGTTTACGTAATGCTTGAATTTGTTAATGTCGTTCTTTTAGTTCTGAACCGACGGGTAGTGCCGCAATCGTAAAAGAGTTGGTGGATCTCGGCACCATGTCGCCTGCTACCAGGAACTTGCACGAGGCATGCACTGTCAGTACTTCCTAAGTAGCGAGTGTAACAGAACCGTGAACCGGCTTCTAAGGCCACCTCTTACGTTCCACATCAATTTTTTTTTCGTCCATCATCGGCTTGGGCATGAGTTGCACTCCGCCGCGCTGCCGTTGTCGCTGCGATCTGCCTCGCTACTAGCGTGATAAAAGCAACGGAACGTGAATTCGAACGTCACAATATAAGGGCCCTGCATTGCCTGCGCGAAGAGTGCGGTGCCGCCGGCGCTCTGTACTGTGAAATTGAGAAGGAAAGTGCGGCATTGCCGAGTTCATAAGGGGCAGCTAAATCAGATATCCACACTCTTCCCCTCCTGACTCGGCAGTCTTAGGCCGCGGACAAAGGAAGCACTGGAGCTACCGGGGTCGAACGCAGTTGTGGCTCCTGAAACGAGATGTGCGTGCTACGGATGGTGGCGATAGCACGGGTAATTCGATCTCTCCGTGCAAATGCCTCCTTGGCGGTGGCTTTGATAGCCAGGCTCGCAGGAAAGCTGACCCATCCCTTCGCTGGCCAAAGACAGTAATTGGGAGAGCAATTTCATGGAGAGTGTCGGCGACAAAGATATATGGTAATTCCTGCGGATGCTTCCCTTCCGACAGACCTCCGGAAGCTGAAGGCCGGTGGCGAAAAACCGCAGCGCGCAATTCCTTCCTCTGCGTGGCGTGGCCACTGGCAAGCTTGCTCCCGAGTCGCCACCAGTTTGTAGCGTAGCCATAAAAAAGGACTGCTTAGAAAGCCGACAGTGACGGTGCAAAATATGTTTTGTCACCTCTTCAAATGCGTATTGCACCTCCAGCCATCGTCGACATTGAACGAACAACCGTGTCATCGGCAAGTGGTAGCCTCGGACGCAATCGACGCACGTGCGCGACTCTCCACGTGCGGGTCTCGGGGGCAGCGCGGCCGGCGCGCGCGACCAGGGTCGCAAGCCAACAGCCGAGCGACAACAACCGGAGCCAAAGCGGACTACTTCTTCGCCTGTTAGTTGAGTGACGTGCTCATAACTTCCGGTACCGTCCCGCTGTCTCTGAGAGCCGGTGATGCAAGCACAGTTCCGACCAATAACGAGAGGCCAACTGAACCGTTCGCTTTGCGAACCGCCATAAGATTCTGCCCCTGCTTGCAACAACATTCGTATATATTTTGCTTTTGAGAACGCAGCTCTCGGGCGCCCGTTTCTACGGCGAGCGTCGGCGTTGTTTCTCGTAACCAAGCGAACGAACACAGTCAAGGATGAAAGCGAACGCGGAGCGCAGCGGAAGATGAAAGACGGCGATAGCGAACATAGCGCGAGGAGGTAGGTGCAGCGGTACCATGGGCCGAATCTTGCAACTGTTCGGAAGGAAACCGGTTCACTTGGCCTCATCTGACTGGTCAAAATTTTGCTTCCGTCAGAGGCCGTCAGAGAGGGCGGGGCGGCACCGCAAATTACGATCACGTCACGCGTCTGTCAATCATTTGCAAAGCGAACTCGTCTTTGGCTAAGAGCGGAACAGGCGAAGGGGTAATCCGCTTTGGTTTCCGTTGCTGTGGCTTGGCTGTTGGCTCGCGGCCCTGGCCCGCGCGCGCCGGTCGCGCGAACCCGGAGACACGCGGGCGTCGCGCGCGTGGGCGTTGGTTGCTTCGGAGGCTATTACTTGCCTTGGTCGTCTGCTTGGCGTTGCTCTTTCGGTGTCGACCACGGCTGGAAGTGCGATACGTGTTCAAAGCGGTGACGGATAATTATTTGCACCGCCCCTGCCGGCTGTTTAAGTAGACCTTTTGCAGGCTACGCTATCAATTGGAGGAGACTCGGGTGCAAGCCTCCCAGTGGCCATTCCACGCAGCGGACGGAATCGCGCGCTGCGGTTCATCGCCACCGGCCTGCAGCTCCCAGAGGGCGGTCGGACGCGAAGCATTCATCGGAACGGCCTAGATCTCTGCTGCCGACACTGTCCACGAAGTTGCTCTCGCAATTACTCTGTTGGCCGGTAGAAGGGCTGGGTGAGCTTTCCCGTGACCTCCGCTTAAAAGCCAGTGCCAATGAGATATTTGCATGGTGAGATCGAATTCCCAGTGCTATCGCCAGCGTGAATAGCTCGCAGATCGCCGTTCAGCAATCATAAGGGTTCAACCTAGGCTGGTCCAGCGCTTCCTCTTAGGCTGGTAAAACTGTAGTCGGGACGCGAAGATGTTGTGGAGATCTCTTATTTGGCTGCCCTTTTTCTCTAGTTCCGTAAGTGCCGCACTTTGTTCCTGAATTTCACGGCACAGTGCGCACCGTCAGCACCACGCTTTTCGGTTTGACTTCGCGCAGGCAATGCAGGGCCCGTATATCGTAATATTCGGTTTCAAGTTCCATTGCTGCTATCACGCGACGAGCCGTCGGGCATACGCAGGGATAGCGGCAGCGCGGTGGCGAGTGATTCACGTCCGAGCCGATGACGAAGGGAGAAAAAAGGAAAATTGATATAGTCGGCTGGTAATTAAAGGTGGCCCTAAGAACCAGTTCACGGTTTTGTTGCGCTCGCTGCTTAAGAAGTGTTGGCAGTGCGTTCCTGTTGCGTGCATCGTGCGAGCTCCTGGTAGCAGACGACATAGCACTGCGCTCTGCCAACTCATTTACGCTTGCGATACCGCCTGTCGGCTGAGAATGAAAAATAATGGCATTAATAAATTACTTCTGCATTGCGTAAACGCCCGGCACCACACGTTTATACTTTAGAACCTGCCGTATAATATTTAATTTATATTTTACATTTATTTAGCAAGCAGGAACATTCTGCGATTCCGTGATAAGCTATTCATATAATGACGTACACTTCAGAGGTGGCACCCTCTCATCTATTGGTCGCGTCCTCCCCTTATTCCACCACCGGCTTGGGAGTGGCACATCTAGTGACGTAAGCGGCGAAGCGAACGGTTCGTATTCCGAACCGTTGTAAGATTCGGCCCCATGAGGCGGAAAGTGGAGGAGGAGGATATGGCGAATGCATGAGTATTCGCAGTTTTGCCCGAAAGGCGAACCATCGATTACCGTTGCAAATGCGTAGACAGCTTTACGCAGTAAGGACAGTAGTTTTATCGGTCATCGAAACTTGCAAACATTAATTTACCATCTAAATTAACAAGCATGATAGGGCGCACAGGCAAACATGAACACATGACACTGGATGACCGCGGGCACGCTGCCAAAATGCTGGCGGGAGGAAGCGCGACAGCAGCAGTGAGCGAAGTGACCTTCGTGCTGTGTATCGCTTCAACGCAAACTGAGTGGCGAGAACGTAGCACGCACGAAGGTATGAACCGTCGTCGCACCTAGATTCTCCCAACGGAGATCGCTTTCAAGATACGGCGCGCGCGGCCACGCAGTGCGCAGTTGCTGCCGGAGAACAAGACCGCCCCGGCCCTCCCTCGCTCCGGCGTCATCCGCGTCGCAGAAGACGGCGCGTTTCCTCCCCTCTCTTGCACACGCGAGATTGAGCCGTGATCGCCGGCGCCTTTCGGGCGTGGTCGGAGTACAATGCCGCTAAAACCATAGAGTTTCTCACTACATTACCTAGAGGGAAATCTGGCGCTGCTGCGCTGTGATACGCATGGGAATGCCGGTATATTGTGGATTCGGATTGGCATCGTTCTCGTAGATACAGGACACCTTGAAGACGCGCTTGGCAAGTACCGTTCCGTCTGTCGCAATGATTCATTTTCTGCTAAAACAGCAGGTAAAAAGCTGTTTTAGCTTTATTATTACGCGTAAACATGTTTTGTTTAACTATTAGAACTTGTTATTGTGTGTACGACTACATGTTACGTAAAAAGTATCAGCGGGCCGCTAAAGTTGGAGGACAGACGACAAGGTTCGCGCTCGCTTTGAAACAGTTGGTCGTCTGTTCTTGCTTTTCTTCGCTTGGTCATGCATCGTGGGTGAGTAAAGATGTAATATGCGTGAATGGAAACATTTTATGAAGATTTTTCTTTGAGAACGCGTTATTTGCATAGCCATATCCACGTTTTAGACGAAGCCTCTTACAACACCAGCCAACACGAGCCTCGCAGACACATATACCGTCATTCCCATGACGGCACGGTGCCCCCTTAAGAAACTCCCATAGACGGTGGCGCCAGATTACCCTCTAGGTGTTATAGTGAGAAACTCTATGGCTAAAACCCCTTAAACTTCGTAAAGTAGCGACACTCTCCTCCTCAGCGTTCACTCCTCGTTTCTCCTCTTTCGCGCTCCCTCCTCGACCGTGGCGCCGCCTGCAACGGCGCCAACATGCGCTCCTTGCCACTCCGTAGACGCTTCTCGAGCAAAAGAGTCGCTGATGCATGGAGCGAGGGCCCCCATCACGGAGGAAGGAAACTAAGGAGAGGCCCTGACGTCACTCTTTGTGAAGCAAAAGTGAAGCCGGAATTTGGCGTTGCTCATGGCGATGCTCCGCCTTTTGGGCCACCCTCCTCTCTTGTTTACATCATTCGCGAAACCACGCCGCGCTGCGCGTGGTGTCGCGCGCGGAGCGCGCGCGCTCGCGCAACATCTGGCAGAGCACGGTGCAGGTAACACAGCGCAACAAGACACGGTGACTAACGCAAACCCGCCCACTCAGCGCCTTTGCCACGGCCCGAAACCTACCAGAGCAACGCGTATGAGCGCTCAAAAGCATAACAACGCCGCCATTGCAACAAAAAAAAAAAGAAAAAAAAAGCAGCAAAAAATGAGAACCTACTACGTCATTCCGCCACACTTTTCTCCTAGCGCGCGGAGGGGGTAGGGCCTCTCCTTAGTTTCCTTCCTCCGTGGCCCCCATGATGCTATTAGGCCAATAGCGACGCGGCGTCGGCCTCGGCCAGAGCGCGCAAGGAGGAGGCGGCATTTTACATAGCGTGTCGCTACTTTACGAAGTTTAAGGGGTTTTAAATGCCGCCCCCTTTCCCCTCCACCTGGGGCCTTTCGCGCGACGTGACGGCGCGTTTCCTCCTTTCTCGCGCGCGCTACATTGAGCCGCGATCGTCGGCTTCTCTCGCGCGCTTTCACTCGCCCCTACGCATGCGGCGCGCAGCGACGGCGTTATGGACAAGAACGGCACCGAGAGCGGCGCTGCTGCGCCGGCGTTGAGAGCGCCGCATGCGAAGCAAAATTCTATTAGCGGGTGGTACCCCTCTCCCATCTCTCGTTCGCGCCGCCTTGAGTGCCTCCTGAACTGCGCGTGTTTGGGCACGTTTCGCACCGCGCGCGGTGTGTGCCTACGTGTGTGCGCGTGAAGGGCGGTGTACAGTCTGTTTCACATTTAGGGGAAAACTCGGAGCGCATTGCATCGCGATGCGGCGGGCGCTTGAGTCAGGCGGCGGCAGCAGCTCGCGCAGGTGCTCGAGGGGCGGGATCTTGAACGGCGTCGTCTCCTACGGCGGCGCGCGCTGGCCTCATTGTCGGGAAACGTTCTACTATCAGTTGCAGGGCGCCGATCTCATCGTTACGGCGTGAAATGAGCCGGTATTCTTTACTATGCGTCGTGCGACGCCAACTGATACGCCTCGAAGGTAAGTTCATCGCTGCAGGGCAGTCATAGACGACGTACTGATTCCATACATTCTTGACGCCCCGTTTCTGGAAGGCGACTATATATTCTAACGCGATAGGTCGCCGATCCGCACTGCGCGTGTGGTGCAACAACTGCTAGAAGAGCGCACAGTCACTCTCTTGGAGTGGCCGCCTCAATTCCCGGGCGCCAACATCATTTAAAATGTCTGGGGCTCGTTGAAAGTATCGCTGGTGCACCATCCCCTCTATCAGTCGCCCGAGGATAGGCTTCGATCCACCATCGTCAGCGACTGAGACGTGCTGCGAATGAACACATCCCTGATCAAGTCATTCTGCACTTCACTGCCTTCCAGGATGAGCGCTGTCATCGCTGCCGCTATGGACATGACGAGATACTAAGTGAAGTTCCGAGCGTAACGTGTCCAATTCCCCGCCGGCGGGCAGAGTCTGTCTGGTGTAGCGAATGATTGTCGAGAAAAATCTTTTCCAGCTCATTGTCTGAACCTAAAACATTCATTTAATCGTATCCGTTTGTTTCATCGTGTTCGACTCCCATAGTTATCATTGTTGAGTGCTTTGTTTTTCTTTCGAGTCAAACAAAGACTGAACACGTTGCGCGCACATCTTGATGCGTCTTGTCGCTGCTTATTACGCTAGCACACACAGTGAAGAAATATAGGTGCACTGCCCCCGACAGTAGCACGCTTCCCGACAATGCGGCCAGCGCGCGCCGCCGTAGCAGACGACGCAGATCACGACTCCGCCCCTCGAGCGTCTGCGCCTGCTCGAGCTGCTGCCACCGCACGACTCCATTGCTTGCCGCATCGCGATGCAATACGTTCCGAGTTTTCCCCTAAGTGTGAAACAGACTGTACACGCTTCTATTTGCCTTTAAGAAGATCGGTACGCTTGACGATTATTTTTATGGCTGCAATGCGGCGAAAGGGCAGCGTCTGCTTAACCATGTAAGTGACGCTGAGCAGGTGATTGGAAACGACATCGTATGTACCGCCGGAAAAATCGTCAGCACATACGATGCGGCACATACATACGGCACATACGAGCTAAAGTCATTTTTGCAGTTTCTGACAATATGTTTGCTACAAATCCGTGTTGTCTCTGATGGCGACAACGGTCTTCCATCGACACTGTGCGGAAATAAACAAAATATATCGCTGCATAGCACAAGTACGATATGCGAAACACAACTTTAACTAGTGCGTCCCCTACAATATGGAATAGAAGCAGCAATGTAGACAGCTTGGCCATTTTTTAAGTGCTCAAGAGACGGAAGTTGAAAGTATTAGTAATCATTCCTGCTTCAGCAATGCCGGCGCGACCAAGACGCGGGCGTGTATCGTCCAGCAACTCGATCGATCGGTGCAGTGGTGAAGCGGGAATGAACTCCGGTCATGTTAAATGCATCGTGCACATATTAAATTTCTTGGCACGCGTGGACTTCGGCCACTGCTAGCGCATACAACAGAAGTGGTTTCCATTCTTGGGCAGCGCACACATAAACGAAACACGAGAAATAAGACAGGACAAGCGCTCGTCGAACAACAGTTTTTATATGAATAAAAGGATTATGTACCGAGTAATTATTAAATTCATGTGGGTTACATATAAAAACCGTCGTACACTCAGGAGTGATCAATGAACGAGCTCGCTTCGTTTGCCAGTTGTTTACTTCGCTCGGCGCACCGCAGTAATCCATTTGTGTCGTCTGCTTATTTCGTACCATTTTCTTGTGAATCGGCAGAATTTCACTGGTGGCATCAACCCTTTCGTGTTTACATTGCTGTCGTGACAGTTAACAACACAACAATAATTTCCGGTCATCCGAAGAGGCGCCGTCGCAAACAAGAGACGTTTCGCGCGCAGCGCGAACTGAACGCGGGCGCGACCGCTAAGGGAAGCGGCGGCGGAAACCTACACCCGTTGGAGATGAAATCGTTCCGCCAGGGGAGAAACGAGCGCTGGCGTCTAGGATGAAACTTGGCGTGCGGTCGTCCATAGCCATGGAGGAAGGAAACAGTGAGGAGGCACCATCACGCAACGTAACTGAAGCCGAGAGTGTCGTCCCAACACGTGGTGGAAACGTCAGAGCGCGCGGTAGGGTATAACTTCAGGTGCTCTCCTGAGGCCTGCACTTGCCGGTTACATGTGCCCTCCTGGAGCAGTGCTTGTAAAAAATCCGATCTATCGTCGCGACGAAAAAAGCGACCCGCGACTTATACAACACCAGTCAGAACATTGTCCCTTCAGACACAGCGATCACCAAGCGGCGTCCGCGCCCACTGCTTCACCGCGCGGGCAGCCAGCGCCCGGTTGCGTTTTTAGAATTGATAGTAGGTACAGCGGGGCGTGGCACTTTTGACGGAGCTCGACGTTTCTGCGCAGGCGCGAGTAAGAGCGGGCGCGAGAGAGAAAATCTGGGGGCTTTTGCTCCTTGAATATATGACTCAGCCTAGGCACTATAGAGGAGGTTTCTTAGAGCGCGTTGTATTCGTTTGTCCCCTAGACATGCCGGCATTGTGGAGTGCGGTCGAGTTGGTTTATACGCTCCGCCGCTGGCTGCCCGCGCGGTGAGGCAGTGGGCGCGGACGCCGCTTGGTGATCGCTGTGTCTGAAGGGACAATGTTCTGACTGGTGTTGTATAAGTCGCGGGTAGCTTTTTTCGTCGCGACGATAGATCTGATTTTTTACAAGCACTGCTCCAGGAGAGCACATGTAACCGGCAAATGCAGGTTACAAAAAAAAAAAAAAAGCGAGGAGAAAAAACATGGAGGCGCTGCTGGTGACGTATGCGACACGCGATCTTCGGAGAACGCAGGCAAAGAATTTCGCTTGCGTATGACAGACGGGACGAGTAGAGAGAGCGTCTTGCTTGGCAGTGGAGTCCGCCTACTGAAATCATGGATTCGCGGCACTGAGGTATTTATATCTCGGCTATTAATGAGCCGATTTGGAAACGTTTTGCGGCAGAATGCTCCCTAGAGGATTCCAAAATTTGATATTGGGCCTGGTGAGGGGCCATTTAAGAGTTGAACGCGATAACCCAAATTTTTCGTGGCGCGTCCCATTGTTCCTACGTCATCGCACGGCCGTGTTTGAGTCGTAGAATGGTAATAAATGGGTGGGTTGGTCTACGCGTCAATGACTCCGTAACATGTTATTCATTCTGGTATCGTCGAGCGAATACCTCAGGCGCGACTGACTGCGACTCACGTGCGATGATGATGGCCATGAAGCGCCATATGCATTGAAGCATAGAGTTAGTATACTCAGGCTGTCTACCAAATTGGCATTTTCCAATGACACTATGTCGCCCGATGCTGTCACTCTCTAGTAAGCATGTTAAAAATAAAAATCAACGAAATCCAGTTTTTATAGTAAGGAGTAGTGTTTATTTTATTCAAAAAGAAAACAGAAGGGAGGGGTTAGTGCAATGCACATAAAATAAAACTCATTCGAAAAAAATTGTCACACCTATTGCAAATCGAGTCGAACATTTTCAGATACGAATAAAAAGGAGATGCATACATTAGCAAACATTTTTGAATATGAGCTATTTCTATCAATTTGGAGCAAGCTCATTGGTATGAGGCTTGAACTTTGTCAAAAGTGAGATTCTCTCTCAACAGCAGTTAAGTGAACCTCAATTGTCCTGACATACTCTCAGCCTGCGCACAACGCCTCAGTGTTGCGTTTCAGCGCTTTAAAGAGTTTATTTTGGTTAAGATCAGGGACACGTACCTGTACCTCGGCGTCAGCCAACACTTTCTTTTTAGCTCAAGTTCTTTCAAAGAAGCGGCGGTACGCTTCCTTCCCCGTTCATTCCTCAATGCGTCAGTCCTTCCTGTTCTCGACCTCGTTCCACCACGCGTTCGCCCCACGGACCATTTGAAGCATGCTCTTGGTCAGTTGTACAGTCAACGTGCGATTTTTCTGGCTTCCCAGGGGCCGCAAAAACGTAAGAAAAATCGGGTAGTTCGAAAAAAAATGAATGCATGTCTTTTACTGCCTTAAGGTCTCAAATTGCCACAGACACATCTGAAAAAGCTCTGAATGCCTACCAGTAGACTTACTAGACATATTGGCGCTCGTACTGTGACAGGAGATGGCGAGTGCACGTGTGTATAATTAAGGAATACGTACTGTGTCCCGTAACAATTGCCCCTTCCCACGCTTGTTATGCTTCACCGCAACACTTTTGCGTACGCTTCACCGTGTAACATTTCTGTGTTAAGGCAAAGTGAACTTTCGGGAACCGGCATTATGCAAAACATTCTGCTTTTCGAGCTTCTAAGCTAATCGCGAGGACCACAAAGGCGGAGTCGGTGCCATTGCTGACCCCCCCCCCTTCCCTCGGTAACACCTTAGGGTTTTACGAATTTAATTTTCAAAAGTTGCAAGTGGGGAAATGTGCCTTAATTCGCCATATTTAGCTTTGACGTACTGACATCTTGACAAGAGCACAGCTACGGACCCTAGCTATCATACCAAAAATAAGGCAGCAGGAAATATTTAGGAATAGTTCTCACTGACGGTTACGTTAAGAACTGTACGTCCCCTGTTGCCGATGTCCTTTCTGGTGTTCCTCAAGGTAGTGTTCTTGGCCCTCTATTGGATTTAATTTTTATCAATGACTTACCTAACATTATATCATCTAAAATTCGTATCTTCGCAGGCGATTCTATCGTCTACCGCAAAATGGATTCTTTTGGTGATCACATTGTTCTGCAACATTATCTTTCTCTTTAAGTAATTGGTGCGCAGCTAATGGCAAATCACCCTCCATTACGAGAAATCTAAATTGGGCATTCTTTTTCAGTCAGAAACACTCTCATACTTTTCCTATTCCATTAATCAATAACGCACTCATATTGACACGTGAACTCGTTTATATTTTACGGGTGAGCGCTTTTACCGTCCACGAAATGTGATCGCTCAGCGCAGGACGCGTCTAAATGCATCGGAAGTTTCTAGAATGTTATCGATGCTTCTATCCGCTGTCTGTTGTCGCTGAACCTTGTGTAATCTGATTGCATGTATGCGCGACGCGAATGGCGTAGAACTTTGAAGAAAGTATGCGGGTGCCAGCGATTACTCTGGAACGTTTGACGACTGATCTATAAAAGGCGACGCGCTTGACCCGCTGATCAGATTTCGGACGATCGCCGACTGTGTTCGTCGCTCTCGTTGTGCTTTAAGTGTAGCCTGTATTGTGGGCACAGGTTCGCCCAATAAAAGCTAGTTTTGTCTTTCACAGTATTGCTACTGTGTTCTTTAACGTCACTACCACGTGACAATATATCGGGCTTCCTGATACAGAACATTGTTTGCCAAAATCCTAGCGAGTAGGAGTGCCAGGCACATACGCTGAGCTACACATCCCGAAAGCACACGGGTTTTATATTTTAGCTGGGTCTATTGATAGACGTGTTTGCCGGGGGACGGGGAAGTTGCCTCCCCTCCCCCCCCCACACACTAAAGAAATGTGTTCGTGTGTGTGCCGGGGGGGGGGGGAAGTATGCCATTCCCTCCTTCCCCCACACTTTTCAAAGCGGGCACTGTCATCCCCTGCACTGTTAAATAAAACAAAACAGCTGAGGCCCAGCAATGCATTTTAGAGCGCAGCTCTTATTAAGGGCGAGGTACAGTCCGGCGTAACGCGCACGCGGTGAAAAGTGCACAATCTAGTCTGACGTCACGGCGTTGCCGACGTGCCCAGCTACGTTTGGCGAGCTCAACGCTGCCAACGCGGAGATAGAGGATGTTCTATGTCACGTGGCTGCAACTAGACCAGAATGCACTGCGCGCTGTAGCGGTCGTAGCGGTAGCGGCCAGAAGGCAAAATGGCGGTGTGCGGCGCTAGTGCAGAAAGCGCGGCCGTGGTTCTTTTTCACATTCCGTGGATGACGACAGTGCAAGTGAGGATGCACTTATTAGGCGACTGCTCGAAGCAGCTCGCAGCCATCCATGTGTATTTCATGCGAAGCGCATGGACTGCCACGACACGGAGCGGAAGAACAACGCGCCTACGTAAGCAGCGCTTTAGGAAAGCAGCGTGGTCTCGCCACAGGTAAGCTGCATTCATTTCGTATTCATTTTTAGTTGCAATACAGAGTCGCCGCAATGTGTGTAGTCCCATTTTGGTCTCCTTTTTTTCTGCATTAGTTGATCAGTACCTCAAACTATGAAAGAGGCTGCAAGACTGCTACAACGGAGAGAGAAAATTTGTCGAACAGGTCAAGAGGAGCGGGTTCGGGTATGCAGTGAAACGCACGTGGGATTCCTCTCCACAACGGAGTTTTACAAAGAATGCGGCCGTATGAGACCGTGAAGATCTTAGTGAATACTTTGGGAGCACTTTAGCCGCGTTTCTCGTTCGCTACACGAACGTTGCATAGGATCACGAGTCCCTCACCACTTTCGCAGCCCTATACAGTCGAACGTCAATGTAAGGAAGTTGTATTTGCAGCGAAAAACTTCGTTAAATCATGAATTTAGTTAATTCATAATCATAATCTGTGTTACGTGAGGTAATCCTTGTGCGTTCAATAACACGTTGGCAAAACTTTAGCCCATTTGAGCCAGCATGTAATTTGTAACTGAATATTTTATATTACACTCGAACGGGGGGGGGGCATTACAGTCGAGCAACACTGGCACGTTCGTAGGCCGTGACGTCATAAGCTGCAAGCATGTATAGTCCGGCGAAGAATCCGCGTTTCAGCTGTGCGCGCATGCGGGCAAATTTCTTCGTCCAGCTCGCCATTGGAATCATCCAACTTTCAGAAGCTGAAACAATGCCTCCGCGCCGCCTATGTAGCGCGGTGGGGTGCCAGAGCGAACTGAGCAGGGAGTGTTCCGCATCGTTCGTCCGGTTCCCCAAGGAGCCCATCAAGCGTAAGGCTTGGGAGACGAATTTGGGCAGGAAGGACTGGCGCTCATCGGACGCTTTTGTTCGGTTCTCGGAACACTTCACGCAAGACAGCTGCAAGGACGATTTGCGCCTGCTCGCCGAGTTTGGGATACTCGTGAAAAAGCTGAGGCTGCGGCCAGACGGGATGCCGACCGCGTTCGCGCACCGACCCATCCGACACGCAATGCCCCGGCTAAACGTCAGCCTTGCTGTATTTTTTTTTTACCGATATCGGGTGCAATAAAGCAAGTTCGAGTAAATGTTCATCCAAAGCGTTCATCTGGCAAAATCCTTGTGCGGCGGACAGATGTGCGCGGCATTTGCTTACATATGCCGCACGCAACTATAGAGGGGAAAAAAAGAACTGATGGGAACTTGAGGCAGCGTAACAAAATCGTAGTTTTGTCGTGTACGAATCCGAGTGACATGCATGCACGGAATGCATACCAGAAAACAATCTACGCGCATAACAGTTTGCGTTGTGTGAAGTATAGCGCCAGTCTCCCGTGAACGGTTGGCTAAGCAGCGCCGCTTGCATGAAATATGAGAAATAAAGCTACGGTACTCTAGAGTGCGCAAAAACATCAGCAGCATTTCGCGCAACACAGATGTCGCCATCTATGATGAGCGTGTTTACTCCGCTCTCTGTGTTCATTGCCTCCCAGATGTGCACGCGATGCGCGCGAATCTAGGAGGCCATATTTTATCACTTAAGCTGGTGGTGATGGGCTCGAAGTCAAAATGCGCAGCGCATACGACGTCCTCGATCGTTGCTTCTGCTGCTCAAAGATTCGGCGCTTGCACCTTCACGCGAAGTTGGCAGTGTCGAAGACGTGGCAGGCAACATCTGGAGCAACAAACGGCAGCTATGCTCCGACCTCACGTGGTGCGGTGGCTGATTTTGTAGCAGACAATGGCTCGGTTCCACGCAGCACATGACGTCACACATGGCGTGGCAATATGGCGGTCGGCGCTGAAGGGTGGGGCTTACAGCCTGCGAGTAATAGCTCATATTTTTGGACAGAAATGTGCTTTTACTGCCCAGTTTTTTATACGCGTATACCCCCTACTACACTTTCTCGCGGAAAACCGCAAATTGTTGGGTGACTCATAGCCCCTTTAAAAACAACTTCACAAATTCCCCGTGCATTCGCGCTGGATAGTAATTTGTTAGTAAGCGCTTATAAAGAAATTGCAAAAATGTCGGGCCATAATAGCACGGTTATGAGCGCCACGCATGCGGTGCAGATTGCGCCGGGCGCAGTGCATCGACCGGATTCACGGCGTACGAGACTTGCGTCTGTTGCGTTGCGCGGTGCCGTCAATCTTCGACGCCATGGCTGACCGCGATTAGTTGCCGCAGCCGGCGCCCACAAATATACGGGTATTCGCCTTGAGCAAAAAAATAGATATAAAGAAGAAAGAAAAGGAAAGTCACAGTTTCGCCAGAAAGGCGGAGCATCGATGACGATAGCAAAGAGGAAACTACACAAGGTAAGGGTCGTAATTTTGTCGGTGTCACGCGCGCTCAGGCAAACATTAACCGATCTCACTCGATGACCACAAGCTCGCAGTCACAACGCGAGCGAGCGCTTCGTACTGTCTCGGAAACTTGAGATTATGCGACCACCAACACTAGACGCGTGTGAACCATAAAATGCGTGTGAAGGCACCAGTCATTTCGACTCTGCTTTTGCACTTGCCTCGGGGAGTGTGTGCGCGTGAGAGGAAGAGACGCGCGCATTCCTAATAAAATACAGTGTTTTCAATGCAACTAAGATCGGGAAATGAAAATAGTTCGTTACATCGCGAATTTCGTTACATCGAGGTTCGACTGTAACTATATAGTACAACATTTTCGGTGCGTATTTTTTTACAGAATTCAGAGGGTGTTACTTATTTTGTTACTTACAAAAATTTGTTGTTTACTGGCTGTTATTCTTAACAATTGTCCGATATTTGGAATTTAGTTTTCGTGTTATGAATGGTCGGCCATTTTAAACCAAGGCACCCTTGACTTCGTCCGTCAATTTTCTTTACCACTTTTATGGGGGTGGGGGTGTGGGCGGGGCTGCTTTCTGATACAGGAAACGCGGAACCCTGTACGTAACTCACATCTGCGGATTCGGGGCCAGAGTTTTGGGCAAAGTAGCTGATTCGGTCGTCCCCAATACAGTGATGAAACGCGACGAATATCTCTTTACGTGTCTTACGACATAATAGACGGCTGGGGTGATAATGAGTACTGAATTCTGGTGTTCATTACAAGATTTCTTACGCAATGTTTTGTTGCTTACGCTACAACGCGTCAAATTCCGAAGGCTGTTGATGAGCCGTTGCATTGTTATCTAGAAGCCGTGTGTCGCTGCAGTAAGCTATTATCTTATTCTGTCAGAATAACGCCTTTATAACAATGAAATGGTGTCTATATGTGACTTTCACATATTCGTATGTTTTTCATGCTGCTTACGTGCGGACAACTTTGGTAATTCGCAATTGTCTGCTTTTGTGTATACGCACATTGTTGGCAAGAGTGCTCACAGCTCCTTTCTGTTCCCAATTCGGGCTTTCTGGCCCGAATTTTCTTTATTTAGAACCGTGTCGAACGTGCATGCTTCACAATGACAACCAGCCAAGACAACACGGCGGAGGAGCTGTTGCACAGCGTGTGCGACACTGCCATGGTGTCTCCGTTGCCGTGCGAGGACAGCTTCGACCAGGAAGAACAAGCAGGCCAAGCGGGGCAGTACTGCGTTGAGCAGGCTCCCCTAGAGGTTGACGGACGCACTTCTGTTGCTCCGAAAAAAAAAAAGAAACGCGAAAAAATGACGATTTTGATTGGCAGCTTCTGAGCCACCTCAAGAAAGAAAAATGTCAGAAAATGAGGCATTTGACCTTTCTATTGGTTTGACATTGGACAGGCTCGCCAGGCAAGTATCAGCTAAGTGCAAAGCACGGTTGATGGAGGTAATTGCCGAGTTTGACATCTAAGCACTTGACAAAAATACTCAGCAGCTGCCTTCGTTTATCCTGTTCACTCCTGTCAGAAAAGATGACAGCAGTATGCTGTTTCTATATTGTTGTAGAATGAGTCTGCAGAAGCACTGTACCCCAACGGTACCAGAGTACCAATGTTTTTATCAAGCATCGCAAGAGGGCTGTTGTTTACCAAGAGCTTAGTTGCAGTTTGTAACGGAAATTCAGCAACTGCATTTTCATTTGCCTTGGCATTTCATTCCAACACCTCCATTTTTTAGAGTAGCATAATTGATTACTTTCACGTTTTTTATGAAGCGTGACCCTGGTGCCTTCATTCCACTTATCTGTATATTGCATGTGTTTTCTTTGATGGCAGCCTGAATGAGATTGCATTTACTTTCTTGCTCTTTGAGACTTGGATGAAATTGCACTTGCAGTCTCTGTGCATGTACTGTGCATCTTGAGTTAAAGCGAGAGAGTTCCTTTGTAAACTCACATGTGCCAGCAGCCAAGTACAATCCATTCCGCTCTTACATTTGGTTGCTACATTGTGTGACATTTCAAAGGAATACATTTGTCTGGCTTGGAAGTGTGACAGCCATCGTAGGCAGGTCCTTTTATATATTTCGTTTGTAAATTTGTGTTCTGAATTAACGTGAGTGAGATTACACTACTTATTTGACCTTTCTGCCCAGTGCTCTGAATGTCAACGTGAAGAAATCCAGAAAAGCGTGGGTAAACGGCGAGAGTAACTGTGACTCTCTTGTGACTCTCCAATCACCATTGCCTCGGTGGTTGTTCGCACCTTTTCCAGATTGCTTCTTCTACGATTACAAGATTCTTATAATTTCAATAGATTACAAAGTGGTTTCTCTCCAGACAGGGCTGCGCAGTCGAATCTCCTTCTCCTGCAAGGCGTCATGAAACACGCCAAGAAGTTTCACAGACCGCTTTTCGCAGCCTCTCTCGACCTGCGGAAAGCCTTCGACCCGATCAGTCAGAACACCCTTTTTACGGTTCTTGAAGACGGCGAGTTGACTGTTGGGCTAGTTGGTCGTCCATATTTGAAGTAGTAGCTTAGCGCGAATAAAACCACGGACACAAGGAAGACAGACAAGGACAAGCGCTACTCTACACAAAGACAAGGACAAGCGCTACAAGTAGCGCTTGTCCTTGTCTGTCTTTCTTGTGTCCGTGGTTTTATTCGCGCTAAGCTACTTCTTGAAGACTGCGGTTGCCATATCGCATACTTGGAAAGTATTCGAGACATATACAGTTCCCAAGCAACCACATTTACTTACAGAGGAAAAGGTGACAATGTAAGAGTGTATGCCCAGAGAGGCATTAAACAGGGCGACACTTTGTCTCCGTTTCTCTTTAATCTAATTCTGGACTCCTTATTAAATGACCTAAACTCATCGGCATTCGGCTACACCCTACGGCTTCAATTGATACCATCCGACGTGATCTTAATCTGATTAATTCGGCCTAGTTGAAGCCATTTCAAACACTAAACTGCGGGAAAAGCACAACGATGCTGAGATTTCGAGCGAGCGCCTCCTTGTGACCGGGGACAACGTCAGGCTTAGGCCCGTCATTGTTCTCGAGCTTAAGGAAAAGCATTCATTTTGGATGTGGCAATCGCTTGGGATGCCAGAACAGAGACACTGGAAGGCATGTGTGCGGCTAAACGCCAAGAGTACCAGGCCTTGGTGCCGGTACTTCAGGCCAAGTGCCCTGGAAATGAGGTGAAAGTCCTAGGGCAGGCGTTTGGCGCACGCGCTCTCCTTTGTCCCAGCACCAAGAAGGCTGCCAAAGAAATTGGCTTAAAGGAATAGGAATTGGCCTGGCTTGCGGCACGCACTTTGGTTGGCAGTCTTACCTGCCTCAACCGTTTTTCTAAAAAAAGTGATCACTTGATCTTGGGAATTGGCAGCACTCTTGAGGCCTTCCTTGTGTCTCAGCCCGCATATCATATTCTTCTTTTAATGAACTTTTTCTTAATGTTTAATTTTTTTATTCTTTTTCTTCCTTTTTTAATTGCTCCTTTCTTTTGTTTCTTTTTCTTTTCTTTTTTTCACTTAAGTATCACCTAATACTTATTAATTTCTTTCCCACCCTAACTTACTAATGAAATAGTTTAGCTCCTGTGCGATAGTTCTAGCATTATGATAAACGTAATGGTAAATGTAATTGCAAGCATAATGTTATAGGGAACGATTAATCCGAACTAAAATTTACATCCTCAATAAAATAGTATTATAGATAACCTTGGTCATCTTAATTTACAGTTTAGGGACCACGGTTAGATCAATATGTTTCATATTTGGCAATCTACGTAACCTTTGGGGGCTTGATTACATATTTTTTAGGGGGTATTCGGATAGTGTGCCCACATAAATATGTACATTCCATGTTACTTTCATGTGTCTGCCTTCTTCAGCTGCTGCATTGCTTTTATGGTTAAATGCCATTTATATATTCTTAGCCACTTAGCTTGCCCCCATCGGGGAAGAAATGCCTGTGCATAATGCCTCTCCGGTGCTCTGCCAACTGCGCGAAAGTATCGCCCCGATGTTCTAGTCTCTTCGGCAAGTCCTTTCTTCACTTTTTTTTTCAGCATGCTTCACGTTTGTCTTTTGTCTTTAATACTTTCTTTTTTTTCTATTAATCCGAGGAATACTTTTTTGAGCCTGCTGGAACCGACAGTGGACTACAGCAACTATGTACATCTACTAAAAGTTAAGGTGAACTCGAACTCCGAGAAGCCTTCCGAAACTGGACAACTCCGGCCTGCATCTATGGTTCCTGGTACCAGCATGGCTACCCATGTACATCGAAGGGGAAGAAAATAAAGAGTTTCTACCCAAATGCCTCGTCATCTATTTAGTGACACGCATGAATGGATTAACGAGATTCTCACCCTATCTACTATCTAGCGAAACCACAGCCAAGAGAACGGGCTTGGCAAAATCAACGGGGAAAGAAGACCCTGTTGAGCTTGACTCTAGTCTGAAAAGCGTGCCACAAGGCAGTATTTTGGGCTCTTTCCTTTTTAATTTATATATTAGTGATATCATTAGTATCAGTATCAAGACAAACTATATAATTTACGCCGATGATACTAGCATATTCCTGATAAGAAAGTCGGCGGATGAATTAGTTGAAGAAGCAAACTGAATCCTTCAAAGATTACATGAATGGACACGTAAAAATAGTCCTAAAATAAACAAACAAAAAAGCAATAGTTTTCTGAAGCAAAAATAAAAGCGTAATAATTAATACGCCTATATTGCTAAATTTAACGCCTATCGATATAGTTCCGTACTTAAAACTTTAGGTCTTATCTTTCAAGAAAACTTATTTAGGGATATGCATGTAAATTCCTTGGCGACAAAATTATCTCAAACAATCGCGCTTGTTTACCGTAACCGTCATATACTGCCAACAAAAATACTGATGCTGATTTTCAACACACTGTTTCTTTCTAGTCTAAACTACTGTCGCTTAGTTTGGGCTACTATCACACAGGGAAATTTGGAAAAACTTTATGTACTGCAAAAAACATTCTTACGAGTCGTAGAAAATGCTCCAAAATATGTTCCTACACGTGATTTTTTTTATAAAATACAATATAATGCCACTTGCCAGTATGTACGATTATCGATGCTGTAGAGCATACGAACAATAAATAAAAGATGGAGCCAGTTTTCTGAGGACACTAGCGGATTTAAATATCAACATTACAACATATACGACAAGGACCAGAGAGTTTTGGAAAGTAGAAACCGTTAGAACGGCATACGGACAACAAACTCTTTGTAACAACCTGCCAAGGTTACTGAATAAATTACACAACGAAACCAATGGATTGGAAAATACCTCTTTTTTTAAGCTCTGTATAGTTATTTCTGCCTGCACTAGATTGTTTCCCTGGCTTTCGCAAATTTTTCCTTATCGAAACTAACTAGTCCCGTTGTATAGCTTATATTCTTGGTTTTTCGTTTGTTTAGTTATTGTTATTGCTATTATTATGTTATTATTATGCTATTGCTACGGCTTGTGTTTTGATTATATCTTTCTCGCCCTCGTGTTTTTTGAACAGTTGCGATGCCGTTGTGCCTATCATTGCTTTTTTATCCTTATTGGTTAGAGATGTTTTTTACTATACCCTTTTGTTAGAGCACATCTTTTTTCTTTCATTTGCTTCGCAAGGTTCGCGATGCTCAATTTTGCGTAAATGGCATTTGTAAACAATGATGTACTGCCTTTGTGTTTGCTAACGCCGCGCAAACGCCAATGCGGGCGCCTGTGGCTTCGTCAAGCTGTCCATGTGGCAGCTTTTTCTGCATGCCTCTCGCGTCATGTACTGATGCAAATAAACATCATTGTCATTTTCATTCGTGTGCGCAGACAGCTTGTATATATCCTTAGACGAAAGGCTGCAGCATCATGTTGCATTTACAAGAGTGCATTATGTGCCTTCAAGTGCCATATCTGCGATAGCAATCTTTTTGTACATTTGTACTGATGTGCCCCTGCTAGGGTAATTCACGTTACATTTGCATATTCGTATGTGCAGGTGCAGTTCATTTTTTGTTCGCATTTGGCTGCAACCTCATGCTGTACTTGAAAGAGTGCCATGCAGTGCATTTATAATTGTGCCTTGAAGTGACAAAGATATTCTAGTAAGTCTTTTATACATTTCATTTGCACATGCTTTGAACAGAACTAATGCGATTCAGATGACTTTTACATATTCGGAAGTGCACTTTTATTTTTCTACATCAGGCTGCATGCAGCCTCATGTTGTGTTCCAAAGAGTGCAGTAGGTAAGTGGCTCTTTCTGTCTTGAAGTGACAAAGTTATTCTAGTCGGGGTTTTAGTAGATGTTATTTTTTCGTGTGTTCTACAGAACGAACATGACAGATATTATCTTTACCTACTTTGCATGTATTTTTCTGTATAAGGGTGCAGTGTAACGCTGGATTTGAAAAATGCACTATGCTTAGAATGACAGGAAGCTGAGTTGTCGCAACGCGGTCTTTGACTCCGTAAGGAGGACCACATTCTGTGGAGGCAATGTCTTTAGTTTGTGGAGAGCAGCAGCTATTGCCACGCCTTCCACGACTGTTGACGAAGCTGCCGTCCATCAAGTTCCCGCGCAAATCACTAGCCCTCGTGAAAGAACTCGACAACAAAGGCTTCACAGTAAAGTTTCGAGCAATTCCCTCCCACATTAGCATTGCTGGCAACGAAAAAGCTGATGCTCTTGAGTACGCGGCGCTCCATCATCCTCCCAAAGTCAAGGACACAAAGAGTAATCAAGTTAGAAATCTGACATTCTAAGTCACTTTGGGTCATTTTGGGTTCCATCAGATATGCCATGCGTAACCAAGAGATTTTGTAGAGAGGAAGATACGCTTCTATATCGAATAAGGACGGTACCTGCTAGTACACCAGCATGGTTATTTAAGGCGGGGCGCATCAGTTCTCCGAACTGTACGACATGCGATGAGACAAGAGACATTGAACACTTTCTGTCGTCGTGCCCGAAATTCCGAGATGAAAGGAACGCTCTCCTGGAAAATCTGCAAGAAAATGACCTTTCGCATACGTGCCTGCAACGCCATTTGTTCCCCGAAGGACCAATTACAGCCCGCAAAGAAACTTCACGCCTCCTTATCGCATTCTTATGAGAGACTGGTCTGATGGACATGTGGTGAAACACCAGAGTGATTTCGTAAGAGACGCTCGGGCGGAGCAATTGCCGGCCTTGTTCGCCAGGCTAAACCCCCGTCTGTTGCTACACCTCACCACCACCAACATGACCACAGAAAGTTGAGCTAGTTGGGAGATACTCATCGTAAGAAAAGGTAAGGCGCGCAGACACAGACAGAAGAGAAGATAAAACAACAGAACAAAAGCCGTACATGTCTTTACACGGCGTTTGACATGTCGTTGTATCTTGTGTCTGGGTCTGCTCACCTAACCTTTTTCTTCAATGAGGGCAGTATGTTGCTCTTTCGGCCTTGGAGTGAATAGGCTATACTAGTCAGGTTATTTTGTTCACTCGTGCTAGACGTGTCCTGCAGCATGAGCCTAATTTAGATTACGTTTGCGCTCGCAGTTTCTATTTTATTAACCATTGCTTTATGATTGTCTACCTCTTTGAAAACTAGCTACTAGTATTACGCTAGTACTATATCTGACAACTAAACCTTGTCTTGTGCTGTGCACGCCATCAGTTTTTCATTCCACTTTTGTAACATATAAAAATCAATAAACATGATGCTTACAGACTTGAAAGATTATTTATTGTGAAAATACTTTATGTATTTCAGCAAGTAAGCCGAGCAGCTGGTATTACGCAGGAATGCCGAGGAATGCAATCTTTACACAGCAGCAGTGTGTACTAAAATAAAGGAACACAAGATCAACCAAACTATTATAGTGATTTAGCAGTACCAAAAGAGAACAGGTAAAAATGACTGAAGTACACAATACACAGAAATTAACACTGTAACTTACTAATATTGTAACTGCTGACAGCCCAGTGCGAGAGATATACCAAAAAGGGCAAGAAAATCAGTACAGATGCAGAAATCAGTTTCGCGAAAATAAAATTCATGAGAGGCACTTAGCATATAAAAGCTCTGTACAAAATCTTGAATTTTCAGGGAGTTACTCCGCTTCGCCTAATTACCTTAACCTGCCGTGGCACAGAGCCTGCTGCAGGCAAGTAATTGCAAATTTCGTCTCTGAGGGCCATGCCTGCAGGAGCATATCGATTACTGCTAGACACTGCAGTTGCTCCAACCGGTGTGATAGCATGCATCCAATACCCATCCTGTATTTCCCCGCCACACACAGCGTCACCATTGCCTGCCGGGCAGCGCGCCCAATCGACCATTAAGAAGTTGTGCAGGCACACTGCTGCCTTCACCATGTCAGTGAGCAGCTCAGGCTGTGCCTTGACAGTGCCTAGAAAAGCCCGCCACCGCGAAACGAGGATTCCGAACGCGTCCTCCACACATCTCCTAGCCCTTGATAGACGATAATTAAATATTATTTTCCTGTCGTCCAACTGCCTCCCTGTGTACGGACGCGTTAAATATGTGCGCAACGGAAATGCTGCGTCGCCTACCATAAAAAGAGGCCGCCAATTGACTGCTGTAGGGGGCAGCTCCATATTTCCACGTTCAAAAACTTCTTTAACGGAGCTTTCAATAAAGAAAGCACCATATGAAATCGATAAATTGGAAGCTTTGGCGAGTAGGTGGTTCAATATCGACATGTGTGCACAGTACCAAAGACAAGGACTGAAGGACGAGGTCCTGTTGTGCTCTTTCTTCAGTCCTCGTCTTTCGTGCTGTGCACACATGTCGACATCTGAAATCGTTCCTTAGGCCCCGACCTCGACAAGAGAAAATCGGTAGTCGGCATCAGCCACGGCAAGCAGAACGATAGAGTAGCAACCTTTATAATTATAATAATCTAACCCGCTCTTATGAGTGCACTCAATTGCAAAATGCGTGCCGTCTATGCTTCTCACTACATTTAGAAAGTTCCAATCTGAGCGATATTCTTGGTGAATTTTATCCCAATCAGCAGCTGCTGGGGACTTGAGGACGAGTAGCGATGGGCAGTCTCAAATTGCCGCGAGCGTTTGTTTTAAAATACCAGCAGCCGTTGTTGCGTGCACGCAGTAACACATTGCGATGTCTTGCATTGAGGCACCTGTTGTCATAAACCAGGAAAATCACCAATTGTAAAATAAGCTCGCATGATATGTGATGCAAAATTTATTGAATGTTAACTTTTACAATACCCACTTCAACGCATTAGCATTAAAATTAATAAATCTGCAATAAAAGGGAACAGTGCGCAGTAAAAAAAAAATGACAGACTGGAATAGCTATGCTCATGGGGCGTCAGAACAATGCCGTCATCTCAACGTCATTGCCAGCCTTTGGGCGGGGCGTATCGGTCTACTGTGGTTATGCGCATGCAGTATTCTGTCGTACAAGACGCTCAACAGGAGATCGAACTTCGCCTTGGTCATTCTGCGAAAACAAATGTGCTCTGTGTGAGATGATATTTGATAACATTTATCATTCCCAATCTTATACTGCAGGATATAAAGGTAGCGGTAGTGGAGGGCTCCAGATTTATTTCAACCACATACATTACAACGCAAACACATAGGTGTTTTTCCATTTCGCCTCCACCAAAATGTGGCCACCATGACCGGGAGCAGAACGCAGGTGAGCCATCTGCAAACCTGCTGACATGACTTCTTTAGTATTTCCCTTGGTTTAATAGCACTTTTCAACATAAACGCAGGTGACGAAGAAAGGTCCATTATGAATAACGCAGAGTCAGGTGTAAAAGAAACAGCATTATCCCTTACCAGAAATGCTTAAAGTGGTATTCAGGTTCCACTTGGCGCAGCTCCTGTACTAGGCGGCGGTAGTCACCAAGTTGAGGCCGCTTGTGGAATAGCTCTCGTATGTACCGTGGGCCAAAAATGTTTGCGGACCATGGTATCTCAGAAAACGCGGAATTTCTGAGTAGCTTGTATCATTGGTTAATAAAACTGTTTATCAGAATAGTGTTCGCGTATAGTAGTAGAGGCTGGAAATGCGAATACCAAGCTGGGCTGAGAGGCTGCAGATATTTTAAGTTATTTCGCGGATCACATGGTCCGTACACTTATGTGGTCGACAGTACATGGTGCGCCTCCGTTTTTGACGTAGCCGATGCACTAGCAATACGAGTCCGATCTTCTGGCTGTCAGGACGAGTCTACGCCATGCGTCAAAGGCTTTTGTTTTAGACGCACATTAAAACAACGCACGGAGCGACAAAAAGCGCGCGCGCTGTGCGAACGGCACGCGTGCGTCTAAGTGTCGTACAAAAATCCCTCATGTGACCTGATCCTAGGTCCCACGGACGGGATCGTTTAGGGATTTTTGAGAAGGTGCGGTGGTGGCTCCGAGCGACGCCGTGGCGTGTTCGTCCTTGGCGTGATTGTTCTCTTGCCTGTGCGGACCGCGCATTGTTCAATGTTGCTTATGTGATTGTGCTTGCGTTGCTTGTGTGTTGGTTGTAGGTCCTGTGTAACTTAGCGGAAAGCCGTGAGTAGTGGTGGTGCGGCAGTGCGGCTTTGGCCTCGGTGAGCTCTGGCAGTACAGAATCTGCGTTGTGTGACCCGTACTTCCTTGAGAAATCGGCGGTGGTGAGAATTGAAATGTCGAAGTGGCCTAGTGGCCTAGCGCCTCGGCAGCGAAGTTTTGCGAACTGCGATGTGGCGTTGCCGTGTCCGACTTTGCTTAACGGACATCGAGGGATGTGCTGCTAGCTACAGGTCATGTAAATGCGACTGTGTCGACCGCCCACTGTTCAGTGCTGAATGTGTGGTTGGTGTGCTGTGCTTGTAACGAGTGGTGCAGCCGTGCAGTGAAGGTGGTGGTGGAGCAGAGTGGCTTAGGGGCTCCATTTGCACGTTCACAGACATGTGCTCCCGTTTTGGTCTCATAAGCAGCTGTCGCGGAATTGTGGTGTGCTCCTTGCCTAGTATGAAGTTTACGATGCTAACACACAGCATGTTCACGTTTTTCCGTGCTATATGTCATTTGCGTGACGACCGAGTTGAAAAAGAGGCTTATGTCTGTGTTGTTTGCGTTTGTGTGTTGTAAATTACTTTCTGTTGTGGAAGTTCTGGCATTCTTATTGCGCAAGGAGTACGAACGTAAACATATTTCTGCGTGTCTGAAATCTTGAATTACCCATAATACCATTTACGACTGGCAAGTGGGATACACGGCCTGTGTGAATCAGCTACCTTTTGTTGCGACGCTCTTCCGTGTGGTAGACTCATGCATGGTGCGCGTTTATTTCTGCACTGTTGTAAAAACCATTTGTTTATTCACTCAATACAAATGTACTTCCTCTTCGCCGCAGTACGCTTTAGTTACGCAGTGAAGCATACTAAAAGTGGGAGGGGGCCGCTATCGCCCAGCATAGTATGTCCACTTAGGCGACCTGAGAGGCGGCGGGTGCGCGAGTGTATAATTAAAGAACTCTTATTATGTCCAGTGACAGTGGTCCCTTTCCACTTTTAGTATGCTTCACCGCAGTACATTGATCAGGCTTCACCGCGAAACATTAGTGTATTGCGAGAAAGATAACCTTAAAAAGTCCAATTATGCAACGTTTCTTTTGTAGCTTGCTACACCGCAATACAGGGGTGGAAATAAGCATCGTGCAGTAAAGCATACTAAGAGTGAAAATGGCACGTAGGTTTGCACTGTGCTTATTATATTCTATTGTGATATAATTTGCAAGTGCATCTGTGCTCGTGGTAAGCCTCATTGACAATTCTTTGTACATTACAACTTCATATTGCAGGGAAGCTTATTAAAGCACATTCGCCATTATGGAACGCGTTATTCACCTTCAATGCAGGCGCACAATGCGGATTCATGCCCATGCTTTTGGCTGGACTGCACATGCTCTTTGAGAATTGATTCGTTGTTCTTAAGTGCACTGCCAAACTGGAGGGATGAAGTTGATATGGAAGCACAGTTTTTATTAAGGGGACAAGATGTTGCCAAGATTGTTGCAGCACAGCTTCTTTTTTTTCTTCAAGGCACCTTTTCTACTAGAAGCTTCCATTGCAGTGTTTCGAGCTTCTTTGAGCCAGCACATAGTGTATATAAAAATCGGACACTGATTGGTAACATCACCTATGCTCTCTGAAGTAAGCTGTGCACGGGAGAAGTTCATGCCTATATATAGTAAAAAAAATGTAGCACAGAAAGACAAATTAAAAGAAGCGGTGGGCTGCAGCGATACTAAGTGTTCATTGGTGCTTAATCATTTCCTTTGAGTTTTCTGTTTTTGTGCTTTTTATTATGGATCCTCCAGAGTAACCACGCGAGTGTCGAACTTGAGCTTGTTAGTTTCAGGTCTCGTGGTTGTTACTAACAGAACAGTGTGATAAACGAACAAGGGCTTGGAGGCATTCAGTCACCTTGGTCTCATGGTGTCGCTTCATGAGCACCGTGAGCCTCCAGACCAACTGGGAAGGGAGTTTTGTTGCAATCGCTTCTGAACTGTATTGCCACCAAAACCAACAGTGCTCTCAATGGCAACTTTTGGACAGTGGAATGCTTGCACCCAGCAAAGTCTAAGAAGGAAGCATTCAGGATGTGCAAAGTGGGCCTTTTGAAGCTGGCAGCATTGCTGAAGGGGCTTTGCCTGTCTGCCCTCCTTATGGATACATAAAGATTACTTCCTCTGTGAGAGGGATTGTTTCTGAGGTCGTTACATGGCAACAGTGCTGGATGGTTAGTAGGAGAGAAGCTTGTCTTTGGCAACTGTCAATAATCTGTTCCTTCTCAAGTGCCCCTGCGAAGTGTCTACCTTTTGGACGCAATGTGCTCTCCATGCATGCATTTTTAGCTTGTAAAGACGTCTATTACCCCTTGCCTCAAGCTGGTACTTGCTGATGTCAACGAAGAAGGCATTGGGAAGCATGGCGATGTACACTTACAAAACGCTGTTGATACCAGTGAAACCAGATTAATGGAGCTGCTTTTTTGTACACTACATCCTCGTTAGTTACAATGAGCAGTTCTTTGTCCGAACAGAAGGCATATGTAGTTGGTCGTGCATAGCCTGCGCACTAAGGCTTGTTGGCATACTATGACAGGGACCTGCCTGAGAACCTTCGCACAGTGCCTATACGTAAAAACCTTCTGATGTGTTGATGACTTCCTTCTCTTTATCCCACTTTGCCTGATGAAACCAGCAACTGGGTTAACCAGATGTTCAACAGGCTTCCCACAAGTTTTCCCAGCGTCTTATTTACCAGGGTGCTGCTCATAGATATGTTTTCTTGACCTTGCGCTGCACTTCAACCATGGCCACACCTGCTGAACCTATAGCATGCGATCAAAAAAGTGCTATACATCATGTTGCTCCAAACCCGTGACATGTGCTACAGGGCCTTGAAGAACACCCTCATTTATTTACGCCTTCATCATACTGTATGAAGTTTCGCATGATAAGTGGAACAACTACCATTTGCTGGGTTTTCAGTGTTATTCCTGTCAAGCTTCCTGAAAGCTATCCTGAATGTTTCAAAAGCAAAAGACTGCTGCCGGACAAGAAGTGCATAAAGCAAGGGTCACTATAACCACATATGTCACACAAAATGTAGAAGGCCACTGAGTGTACCGGCGGTTTACTTCAACTTCAACAAGCTTGGTTCTCCCTTTGCAACTGAGTAAACTCAACTTGCCCCGAAGACATGGCCAGTGACAAACTATATGCCAGATGCTGTGTCCCCTGCAAAGCTGAAGATGAGTACGAGATCCTGACACCCCGCAGTGGCTTCTACACTGGGCAAACAGGCTACTATAAAAACGACTACCTTTACTAATATGCTAATAACATGAAAACGGGCAGAAATTTGGCTATTCATTAGGCTCAACTGCAGGTGCAAACCACTCTTCCACCAGATGTGTGTTGCTCACAGGAACTGGAGCTATACAAATGCAGATAAAACAATGATGTTTCAAAGTAGTAGAGTTGAACTATATTCTGCACAAGCAGGGCTCCCTGCAGCGCTGGTACATTATACGACAATTCATGGCTGCACCGCCATGCAAAGGCACTATTCTTGAATTATAAAATTCTATTTATTATATTTATGGTGGCCATATATTGCAAGTACATATCCACATTGTGTACAATATGGTTAAATGACGTCAGCTATGATAGCCATTCCTAATCTGAAATGAAATAAAAGAGAAAATATAGGCGATAAAGACAACCAGTGCACAGGATAAGTTACCGACATCCTTTTATTGAAAAATAAAATGTCACATGTGTCATGCCACAAGCAGCGGGTAGCAATCTTTCAAGCTTGGGTGACAGAGGCAAAACTCAGCAAAATGCTACGATCACACTGAAATGTAAATCACACTCAAAAACCGACATATTATACAGAATGAAAGGGCAAGACTACATCCAAGAACACTACGGCACCACATACTTGACATGGTGTAAAAAAATGTTAACACGCCTTACCCATTAATAAAAGAGGAAAAAACACGGAAAACACGCCTTAAAATGCAATGTGCATAGTCTGAAACCAAGAAAAAACAACGCAAAAATGCTTTCGCTAAATCTTTCAATGATTAAAATTATCAAGCTGTCTCGTCGCTTCTTAACCTGCACAACTGAAAAGGAAGGAAAGAAAGCCCAATAGCAGGGCCGCAGAAAATATCACCAAATAAATATACTTTGCTTACTAAGAATACCTCTGGTTTATTTGTGGTCTGACTTTGCACAATAATTGTGTATAAGCTTTCCTTGTTTAGAATGGTTTAGTAGATAGGGAAAAATGACCGTAAGAGCACTAGGTGTATGCATAGTCTACACACAAAACGTCACTGCTTTCTTACTTTTATTCTTTTTCTCTACTACTATTCACGAGTATTTAGGTGCCATAATAGCACTGCTAACATCCTACTGAAAAACACAAAATTGGGCAAGTTGTGGCATAAAAAATTGCTTTACTCATAATGCGAAACAATGATGCAGTAGCTGGTGAAATATGCACAGGAAGCTTGCTTCATGCTGTGTTTGTGGAAGTGAAGTGAACACTTGCCAATACAAGTCAGTAATCTCCTTTAAAGAAGTAAAATAAGTACGAGTCGTATTTATTTGTGGGAGTTGTGCCTCCCAGTGTTGAAGTGGAAAGACTCGACTTTTGTTCCTCCTTTTTCATATCTGGACTTTGTCATCAGACTCCACCAAAACAACCCTTTAGCTTCTTACAGCTGAATTTGTTTTGGTTTTCTCAAACCTATATTTGGGTTACTCATTGCTAGGTCTCGCGCTGTGCTTGAGGAAAACAAGACACGAACAGCCCCATCCAGTAAATTTGAGAAGCCAAGCACTAGAAGAAGATTATTGAAGCAGATGCACCCAATCACTGTCATTACATGTAAGAAGAAAATTTGACATAGGACTGCCGTCACAAGTGGGAAGGTGATGTGTCAGAACTTGAAGGCGTGGACGCCAGCTCTATATACAGTACGCAGACATTGAGCAGGTGTTAGCGAATCATGACACCTGTTGGCTAGATCGCGCTCTCTAGGATCAGTATTCACCACGACCTTACCTTCAGCAGAGTGGCTGAAATGTAGAAATGTGGACTGCCAATCTTTTGATTGTATGTTTGAATCCTTGCAGCAGAATGAGAACTTCATTTGCGACATTCCAGCAAGAAATTTGGGAATTCCAGTGACAACACCACTAGACATCAGAACAACCAGGGGAGTTAGCCCATAGCAGCTATTGCTGTAAAAAAGAAGACTGGCAAAAGCGCAAGAATTGAGATGGGCACACTACAAGCCTTTGTTGTGGTAGTGGTCCACTGCTTTGGTGCTACAGTTAATGATCTCAAATGAGTTCAAGGAGCAAGAATTTAGCCCAGCAAATATATTACGCTTAAAAGCTGTATCTAGTTGTACCATTTTGCGTATGCAGCTTTATATAACCCTGTACACACTTACCAAAGCACAAGTGGCATCCTGAAAAAAAAAAGAGCTTTTGATATTGCTTTGGAGAAAATTCGTCTGTTTCGACCTAACAGTACATATACATACTGCACATACCTACGTTCGGTATACCTTATCACCAACTATTAAGTCACCTTACCTCATGCGCGAATCACTCTTGCAACCAAGCGTGCTGGTCTGGGTTTTATCTGCATTTCTACCTGTGCAGTTGGTAAAAGTCTTTGGCTGTTTACTGTAACTTCATATTTCAAACGTTCGGTTGCATAAGAGGCTTTAGCAACACTGGCAACCCTAATGCCTGGGCACCAGTACCTCCTCGTTGCAGACTGCGCTCAACATCCTTGGTTCGACCGTGACTAAGAACCCATATATCTCTCCTCGGAAGCGGCTGGTATTGGCGATGTTTTGATGCAGAAAGAGGCTATTGTGGCACATGTCAACCATAGGCCAGAAACCAATCTGGCACAGGTGGAAATAGTCTTGTCTTTCCCAGATGGTGGTTCAGCCTCGCGAAGCATATTCCTTCAGTAAACTTGCACACTGTCAATGTGAGTGAGACTGATCAAAGGTTGGCTATGGTGTCAGGTTTCTTGCCTCGTTTCGGTAGCGGCATCATGACCAAGCGTTTCCACTCTGTAGGGAATTCCAATATTTCAGATTTCATTGATTAAAAGCAATAGTGCTTGCTTCCTCGTTTCGGCAAGATTCCTCAACATCTGCAAGATGACTCCGTCTTTGCCACATGCACTTTAGGTGTTGACATGCTCGAGAGCAACAACAGGTTCTGCCAACGCAAAGAGGCTTTCCATTCCTTCCTTGGCAAGTGGTCATTAAGGTGCATACAACTCTGGTGACGGTCAGTCACTGTGAGGTGGTAAGGGAAAGCATCTGCAGCTCGTTCCTCAAATTTCTCAGATGTGCACTGAAGATCGAGCCGCGTGTTTTCAATAGTTTTACAGTATTTGGTTCATCCTATCATAGCCCAGAATGTGTCACACTTTAATGAGACCTATATGTTCAAATGACGCGCAGTGGTCCATCCACTAGTTTCTGGAACGTTGCTTAGCATGATATCTTGCCTACTCAGTCTTGTGCAGAACACTGATCGGGGTTTGTTGCGTGCAGCCACAATTTAAGTATGCAGTATGGAGTATGCTCACCCCAAAGTTGCAGCAGGTGCTTGTCAGGGCTGGATGTTGCGCCAGTAAGCTCTAGTTCGCATGTCGCTCTTTGCAGTGTGTAAAGGATGCGTGTTGCTAGCGATTCTTTAACACCTTCACATTTTGCAGACTCAAGTGCATCACGGAAATGGTCCCAGCCTGAAATCCTGATTTTGTGAATATGGTACATTTTCACCCCTACGTCAAGTGTTGTATCGGATAATGGTCGCTGCCTCTTGGTGCACAGTCGCACTGACACTCTGGATGAAGGCCCCAGTTGCCCATGCTAGGTAAGTGTACTGCCCTTCTGGTTTTAATGGAGGGTGTGGCAGTTGGTATAGTTGGTGTCATTTGTTAATTTGAGGTCTGTGGTGTCTGCTTCGTCAAGGTGGCATACTCTTGGCCGTACGTCTTTGCATCCCCAATGTGGGTGATGTGCACTGAGCTCAACTCGACTGAGTATTCTGTGCTCAGGAAAGCGAATTTGAAGATGTCAAAGCCAAGCGAAGTCGCATCGGCTACGGTGCCTGGTTTTAGGGAAAGAGGTAGACGAATGCCGAAACGGCTTCTTTTCTACGCCTTAGTCTGCAGCCCACCACCACAACTTTCTGATGAGACATATGTTTATTCAAGCTGTTTTTTCCTTGCCGTAATTCAATAATAGCCAATTTTAGGAGCTGCAAATTAAGCTGACTTCAGAAGACTGCCCATTTTTAGCTACTTCTAATAGCTTATTGCTTGGTTAATTTTCTAGTTGGGCATGACATGCTTCGTGCTTATAAAATTAACTGTTTAAAGAATTCTTGCAGTAATATTAGGACATGCAACTTTAACTGAGTGATCACTGCTTTTGTCGCAAAATGTGGCAATGAGCTAGGCAGATGCTGTCACGACAGCATAATTTTTAGGTTGTATGAGTATAGCAGAAACAAAATTGGAGTTGTGAAGTTCAAAGCCCTATTTTTACAGGCTCTCTTTATACTGGTGACATTTGAGAGCTTTAGATTAGTGGATGGAAGCAGCACGCTTAAAGAAAAACCCTGTTTGGGTATTTATGGGACCCATGCGGTTTGCATAACCAAGCAGCACACAAGTCGCTTGCATCCTCTTATCCAATACTATTATTTTCATTGTAAGGCAACCAATATCGCAGTAAGTCTGATCGACCTGCGTCAATATGCTAGAAGTTTTTAAGCACTTAAGGTGTGTCGGTTGAGTGTTTAAAGCACTTCACCACACCCTTGGCCACTAGACTTTTGCTTTTCAGTATTACTTGCTAATCAACTCTTGAAGTGTTTACATTTTCACAGCTTTTCTGGGCTGTAAATTAGTTTGACAGTCCTAATAAACTTGTTAAAGTGAAGGTCTGGGCTGTTGTAGTGGCCATTCTCAAACTGTTAGGTCTGACACTGTCAAAGCATTTGGTAACTTTAATAAGCTTCACTTCACTATATATATGTATTGCAGTGGCATCATTCAGCATGTGAAAATAAAAATACTGGAGAATAGAGAGTTCTAGAGCACCTGAGATTATGGTAACGCGGGTGGGGCAGTATCTGCAGGATAACGGGGACAACAAAGCTAGAACTAGGGCTGCCACACTACCCGTCATCGCAATACACTGTTTGCTTCATCGCATCACAGAAGTGTGCTGTGGTGAAGTTATTGCGACTAATATTCATTCATACACATTCATTCGTCTGAACTTTGCACAGAACCCTGCGTCCCACTGCTAAAACTAAGAGCGTGAAAAACGGGCACTACTACTGCACGACTTTGCGCCAACAAATACTGAACCCACTGCGATGACTCCTTACGGATCATACAACGCGCCACATGGCGCCACGGCATCACTTGGCGCCACCATCACGCCTTCTCAAAAGTCCCTAAAGGATCCTGTCTCTAGGCACCTAGGATCAGGTCACGTGAGGGATTTTGTACGACATTTAGACGCACGCGAACGGCGCGGGCACATGCCGGACCGTGGGAACAGCTGTTCGCCGCGGCCGTGAAGTTGCGCTTTCGGGTACAGAGATGGCGCTAGCCCCGCGCGGCGCTCGCGACGAACTGTAGAGGAAGCAAATGTCTTGCACCGGCCGGTCTCGCTGGCGTAGTGTGTCAAACTTCGCCTCCGCGGCCTGGCGCGCCGAGAACGCCGGACTATAGGCACCGGGCGCCAGATGAGTTTGGATGGGTGGCGCGTTCATGCGGCGGCACCACGCGTGTAATGGCATGTGATGCAGGCGCTGCCGCCAGCTACGTTGATTTAATATGTTCCGTCGTTTTAAAGAGAAGCTTTCTTTGACTCTTCCTTCGACTTTACCGCCCCTGCTGCTTTGGCTGCTGCTGTCAAGTACACAAAGTGCTTCTGGGGTGGTTCCGAGAGTGTCTATACATGACAGGAGCGAGGCAGAGAGAAAGGTGGCGCGACAAACTCGCTCGGATCCCACCGCGTCGAATGTGCACAATGCCCTGTGGAGCTCCATGGAGGTCGCCTCGTTAGCTTCTTGACAGCTGTAATTATCCGTGAGCCTCATCAAAAGCACTACAGAACCTGCTGCGCTTTCCTTTCTACTAACAGCTTTTCTGTACACGTACCAACTAGCGCCCCAAGCGGCCCCGGCACGAAGCTAGCTCGTTTTCAATGAAACGATGCGGGTTTTTCGCGAATAACAAAAGCTGTAGGTCAATTATTGAAAAAGGCAGGTGACAGACATATCGGGCAAGACAATCCAGGCGAGCCAAATGCAGTGATCACTCTTTGGCAAGCAAGAATTTTGTTCCCAGAGTGTTTAAAGATTCAGCAATGGAAGTCTAAGGAAACGACGAAAATTTGTACTCGATTTTCGAGACAAAAACGGTAGCTGTGATGAAACTACAGCGTCTATCGTAAAAGTCGCTGCAGCGTATGCATTCAGGATACTCAGCTTTCGATTGATGTTTATCTCGACTCTCTACACATCGTGTAACAATGTATCCCAAAAGTGATTTCTGACGCACAGTCGTGCAAGTTCACGTGGTATCTATAAAAACCCGAGCTTATCACTTGCTGAAACGTTGGAAACCGTGGCCAATCGTTTGATCGCTCGCACCTATCGTTCCACGTGATGCTGCGTGATTCTTTTTTTTTAACGCCACGTAGGACTGAGTTTGACACTCTTCCACCAGATGGCCGAAACACAAAACTCATGATTTCGTTTCAGTTTCTGTCTTTTCGGGAGGGCTCTTCAAATATTTTCTATATTTACTTCCTAAAACATAGCAACGGGTTGGTTATTTGTTAAGTCATCGCTTTTATTATCAAATTTTATTCCTTGGACAGCATAACAACAAGCATGCCCATATCTTTGTGTTGCGTTAAAAAAAAAATTATACCGTGCCTTGGAGCATGAACATACACAGGAATTCTGGGCATTTCAACTTCACCATTTTGTTGAACTTCACGGCATTGCACATGCATACCTGAGTTGGCAAAATTTTAAAGAATTTTAAAGACTCACACGCGCAAGTGTGGGCGCGTGAGTCTGTCTCGGTATTTGAATTTGCGTGCGCACGGGTGTATACGTGTGCGAGCATACGCGTGTTTGTGTGCGTGCAGTTCCATGTGCGTGCGTGCGTACATTTTTGCGCGAGTGTGCATGCGTGGGCGCGTGTAAATGTGAATGCGGGCGAGCATGTGGAATTGGAGAGGTATATTCATCGCGTTTTATTTTTATTTTATGATTACTGCAATCACTTGCAGTAGCGGTGATTTGCGGTGATTTTAGCAGGGTGGTACAAGCTTCATTAATACAATGTTATGCACAGAAAAGGCAGAGGTTAATAATCTATCATATGAATAAATACAAAGCATACAGGTTGGGCACACACAAGGTTACACCAAAGAAGTAACACTGTCACTGTAAACATGTTAAGAAGGAAGTTAATGTTGTCGCAGAGATGACGTTATATTTTAGCTGGTTCCAGTACACTTTTGTACGCGGGAAGAATGAATACCTGAACGAGTCGCTACGTGAGGAGAATAAAGGTTATTCAGAGTAACCTACACACGCAACACTAACTTTAAGGATATTCTCGTACATGTCAAACTAAGGACAAAGTCGAAGTTGGGAGCCGGTCCCTGTGGCCGCTCCAGGTGCTCTGCATGCAAACATATTCAATATACTACTGCAGTAAAAAGTACAGCGTCGAATTACTCATACAAGATAACTTCGAGTTTCACTGGCACATCAAGCAACGTAGTCTACTGTATAAAATGTGCTGCTTGTAGCAAATAATACATAGGTGAGACTGGGCAACAAATTCATACAAGACTCAATGGTCACCGTGCAGATACAAAACACAATTTACCTAAAGCAGTAGCCAGCCACTTCAAGAAACATGGTCATATATTCGATAAAGCAAGGCTCTATGTAGTACAATCAATTTACATTTACTTTCAGAGAGTAAATATGCGGAATCATACCTCATACACAAGTTTAATTGCCTACACCCGACGGGAATTCATTTGACGCGTGGCAACTTCAAAAGCGGTGACTTAAACCTAAAATTCTGATATCATCAACCAAGGCGCATAAAGCATTGTGCCACCAGCTAACCTTCATTCTTAACCTCACCCATTCCTCAAGTTTCCATTTTTTTTTTGGTGCAGACTGCTCAATTTATTAGACTCTTTCATGTTTTTACCTTTATATTACCTGTACGACCCCTTTTCCCAATACACCTGGCCCCGCCCGCTTATACTCACGTCACTCTTCTGTTATTTATTCCGGTTTCGGTTGCCCCCTTTTTGTCTTTTCTTTATTATATATATTTTTTGAAACACCCTCACAAACACATTCCAAAGTCCCAGACGCCAAGATACCTTTTTCGGCGCCTCAGTCACACAGGGTATCTCAATTTCTGTATACCGCCATACCGACACCTACGTTGAGCTACTGGGGCTAACCTCATGCATTGCATCCCAGACTCCTTGTCGCCATCTTAACTCCTTCAAAATTACCCGACGCATTGCTGCTACGCTACTAAAGTCAATCTGTCAACTGATGTCTTTTTTGGGTCTTTGTTGTTACTCTCGCACTGATCGCCTGACCGGCTCTTCTAAAGCCACAAAAACATGCCGCCAACGACACCCCTGAATGCTCCCGACGCTTTCGCTTCCCCAACACCTTCCCATGCCCTTCCTTTCCTGTTCTTTTTTTCCCTTTTGGTGTCTTTTCTCTCTTTTCCCCTTTTCTTTCTTTTCTCCCGCTTTCCCACTCTCCCGCTCTGGTCCCTTCGTCTTAGGAACCACGCTCACAGACGTCAGGCGGCAGCGCTCATTCTCTTTGAAGTCTCTCCCTTTACAACCAGCCGCTACCGACAACAGCCGCACGTGACGTCACTGTACTAACCCTTTAAAGCTAACATGCCGAGGATGACGAGGCCGCCTTTGACGAAGATGGGTCCTCCTATCGAAACGTTGGCCAGCCTTTCTGAGGCACCTTATTCCTGTTTATAACCTTTATACCGCAGTATGCTATTGCATCTGTTAGCCCCTTTCTTGAATTTGGATTTACGTGAGAGGAAGGGAGCTATAGTGAAATTATGTCTTTGACGATTTCCGTTATGTCAATCTTGCAACGGCCCTTTATTAGTGGAGATAAGAATTCCAGTCGCGAACAACGATTTTTTTGTGCCAGAGAAGAAAGATTAGCCCTGTTTAAAAGCTCTGTAACTGAAGTTCTCGTAAATTTGTTTTAAATAAAACGCATGGCTCTTTTTTTGTACCTGTTCTAGTTTGGCGGTGTTAGTTTTTGTAAAAGGGTCCCATATCATTGCAGCATAATCTAAAATGGGCAGCACAACGCATTTGTAAGCCAACTGGGGAACAGAAAAGGATTAAAGCTTAAGTGCTCGCCCGAGGAAAAAGAGTTTAGGTTCGCATTTGCATTGACAGAATTAATATGAGTATTCCAATTGGGATCGTTCGAAATCCAAAGCCCTAAATATTTATAGTTACTGACTTCAGAGAAGAAAGCGTTAATAATACTGTAATCAAAGTGTAAATGTTTCCTTTTATGTGTTATGCTTGTGAGAACCGTTTTTTCAACGTTTACCACCATCAGCGATTCTCGACATCAAGAAGCAAACTTCTGAACTGCACTGCTCAGCAATAATTGATACGATTTGGTATTAGTTTCGGAGTTAGAATGACAATCGTTGGCAAAAAGTTTAATATCAACTGCAATATCTCTTACGATATCATTGATATATAGGAGGATAAAAAGTGGCCCTATCACCGAGCAGTGGGGCACTCCAGAATCAACCGTTACTAATGCAAATATGGTGTTACGAGTGGAAGCAAACGGTTTCCTGCGGGTTTATCATGCAGCGGTCCTTTCAGTTAGCTGATTATTTTTGAAAACATTATGCAATTTAGAGAGTAGTTTTCTGTGAGGAATTTTGTCAGGTGCTTTTCGAAAACTCCATGAACATAGCGTCAATTTGTGTGGCATTGTTGACTGAAAAATTTCAAAATGGTGGATTGTTTCAGTCAGCTGAGTACACGTCGAGAATCCTTTTGTTAAACCATGCTGATATTTGGTTAAAACATTATGATTATCAAGAAAATATAGTATTTGATTAAGTATAATGTGTTCGAGTAATTTGCAAGTTGTGGATGTTAATGAAATCGGGTGATAGTTGGTAATGTTGTTTCTGCTTCCACTTTTATGTAACGGTTTGATTCTGGCTGTTAGCCAGTCATTCGGTGGTTCACCGTTGCGTAATGATTTATAAAAGAAAACGTGCAAATATATAGGCACCCACTCGGCATATTCTTGAAGAAACGGATTGGGTTGTTGTCTTGCCCCGGTAACTTCTTTATATTCAGTTTTAACAGCATGTTGAAGATACCTTGTTCTGAGATTATGAGGTCTGGTATACGTGGCAAGGAGACATAAAAAAAAGGAGGGCACTAACATATTTAGGAAAAACAGATTTGAAGTGGTCGGTAAATGAGCTGGACATAAATTCAAAATCGGCTACCTATCCTCCGTTAATTTTGAAAGTGATGCTATAATAAATCTAGGCAGTGATTCCCCGTATTTTGCCTATGGCCACTTCATTTCTAATTTCAGAGGACAAATCTGAAATTATATTTTCACGACACGAGGTGTTGGAGGAAGACTTTTATCTTCTTAAGTCTGTTTAGACACCTCTGTAATTTCACTTTCTCAATGGAAAACCACGGATTCTTACTTTTGGTTGCTTAACAATGTTTTGCACAAAACGCATACAGCTGTTCGACGCTTAAATGAGTTCGAACGGCTGAAAACAGAAGCTGCACCCAGACGCACGTACTCTCCCTGTCCGATATTAATATCGCGGAAACGGACGATTGCTCGGAGCGCTTCGCGGCCAGCAAACACGAGCGCTGAATTCGAAGTGCATTGAGTTGCTCGACTTTATGACGCCGCGGCGGAGCACGAAAATTTCTGCTGAAAACAAAGAGGATAAAACTTAAAACACACTAACGCTCTGAGGGTGGGTAATGTGAGATAGGACTCAGTGTCCAAATTAACAGCGTGGTACACACACAGTTGCACATACCCGTCGACCGAAAGTCACATCCAACAGGCTCATGGGAGTGTGGCAGATGCCTAGTTCCACGCGCCCAGCAATCCAAGTTGGTATGAACGAGGTTCATTGAACGGCGGCACGTAAGTTGTAGCACACACTGAGTAACATAAGTTGGACATGCAATGTCTGACATGCAATGTCAGATTCCCGTGATCCAAGTTGGCCCGACGATCGCCTTCGAATCCGGTTCCCTGATATCACAATGCAGCGGGATGCTGTGAACCACTAGACCACGCTCTATCCAGTGATACAAGTTGATGGGGAAACGGCAGAGACACGTGCAGGCAGAAAAACAGGCAGCCATATATATACAAGCAGCATGCGGAAGTTGATTGAAATGCCCTAATGATACTAATCACTATAGAATGATAATCGCATTGAACCAGGAGCACGTTGTGTCCGGCCCTCCCGCGTCTACAATCACTGTACAGGCGCAAGTGTACAGGTTGTCCTGCAAAGCTCACAGATAATTGCTACCACTGCATTCGTGTTGTCGCTGTCAATGATGCCACCGACACGCACATATGCCTACACGGACTGTGATGTGATAACCAGCTTCGTGACAAGATGCGATGAACGCTTCTTCGAATATGGGAGGTGGTGGGTTCAAACGCCTTGCGGTGTACATTGTGAACCCACTACCGGTGAAACCGTGATTACGTGCAGCTGTAGTTGGCGTCTCTGCGTGGAGCGCGTAATTGGCCGCACGACTAACTAGCCCTGGAGGTAGTTGAAATAGTGGAGGCTGTTGGACACGGTGTCACTTTGATTCCGGCTGCGGAGTCGAATCTCGTCAGAACAACGTGCGTGGCATCAATATGGGCAGGAGAGACTTGGGGTGGGAAAAGGTGTTAAGGGTTTGGTGCCGCGCAAACGACAAATGTCTCTGTTGAGAGAAAAAAAAACACGCAACAACAAAATGATTTGGCTCGCTGGTTCTCCCAAGCCCCGCCAGCGACACACAGGCCAAGTTTGTACGCTAACGTATCAAACGCAGCCTGTTGTGGTGGTTCAGCAAATGAAGAACTGCACCCGTTTGTTTTGATGCCCCGTTAGCATTCTTTGGGTGCTTCATCTACTTTACAGGTGGTATTGCCTTCGTGCTAGATGCCAACAACTGTTGTAGGGAAACGCGACAGAGTAGTCCCGCTGCACTACGCACCTCATAAATAACTCGTTCCCACGATGGTAATGCGTTTATGTCGAATTGCATTAGCGACATCCGGCGACTGTCATCGCAGGATGGGTTCTGCCGCATTCTTTAATACGAGATCATTACGTGGCTCATGAGGCGGATGATCCGGCGTTGGCGTGACTACGCCATGCTCCCAAAAGTCTACGAACCTACGACGTTTGGTGGAAATCGAACCTATGACTCTTGACGTTAATTAAAGCACAGTCAATTAAAATCGAGTTCATTAAAGAACTACCACCCATGACCTTCGGTGTTCAATAAGGCGAAGTTAATTAAGGCACAATTAATTAAGGTATAGTTAATCAAGGCAGTAACCCACGCCACACGGTGGGAGTCGAAGTCAAGTGCAAGAACCTCAGCAGGTCAACATTATTACGGAACTGTCCACTGTCCCTCAGAACCCACTATCCAGTTTGGGGGCAATAAACTCGACATTTATCTCTTTTCCCCATGCTGCAAAGAAGAAAAAGAAGTGCCCCAGTGGAGATGCTTGGTATCAAACCCTATGCTTCTCACATGCTAAGCGAGTGCTCTACTTACTGATACGCACCCCTGATTATTTTTCATGATTTTTATTTCAGACACTCATGAGTCCTGCGGGAAACAAAGAGATAAACGAGCTAAGAAGTCTATTCTAGATGGACGGCAACAAATAAAAATACGCAGAGCACTGTCCAGAGGGCCCACGATGCGGCGGTCGGGCATGACCTGACTGTCCCAACGTGGGAGCGGCCCGCAGTGTGCTGAGTCGCGTACCTCAGGACATTCAATAAAGTTTTGCATTCATCCATCCAGAGCACCGTAGAGTTCCTCCGCATCCGGCTTTCTTGGATATGAAGGAACCCCAAGCAGCCCCGGAAGGAAGCTAGCTTGTTTTCAATGGAACGAGCGAGTTTTTCGCGAATAACAAAAGCGGCAGGCCGATTATTGAAAAAGGCAGGTGACAGACATGTTCTGGTAGACAATCTATACGAGCCAAATGCAGTGATGACTCCCTGACAAGCAAGGATTTTGTCCCCAGAGTGGTTAAAGATTTAGCAATGGAAGCCTATGGAAACGACGAAAATTTCTACTCAATTTTCGAGACAGAAGCGGTAACTGTGATAAAACTACGGCGTCTATCGTAAAAGTCTCTGCAGGGTATGTAGTCAGGAGACTCAGCTTTCGATTGATGCCTATATCGAGTCTCTACATATGGCGTAACACTGTTCCCAAAAGCGATTTTTGGCACACAGTCATGCAAGTTCACGTGGTAGCTATAGAAACCCGAGCGTATCACTCGCGGAAATGTTGGAAGCCGTGGCCGAGTCGTTTAATCGTTCGCTCCCATCATTACGCGTTAAGCCGGCAGGGGTTCGACGCCCTGCTGCGTGATTCTTTCTTTTTGAACGCCAGGTAGAGCTGAGTTCGACAGTCTGCCACCAGATGGCCGAAACAGAAAACTCACGATTTGGTTTCAGTTTTGGTTTCTTTAGGAGGGCTCTTCAAATAATATCTTACTGGAAGAAGGTGGCGAGTCAAGACGCGTTCTTCGGTTCCCGCATTTGCCCAGCTTTTCTTGTATTTAATCGTCGCGAGCCAATGTTTATTTGTGCACATCTTTCCCGTGAAGTTGTAAGGACCACGTGGATACCCTTTTTGCCACAGTGAGTGCCTTTTCACCATTTTACGGACATTCCTGTGCATGCGTTGGCGGCGTCAAACGAGCACTTCGGAGACCACGCCTTGGCCTCCGGGGCGGCTCAGTGCCCCTCGTCCGCTACCATCATGGAATATCAAGTAGAGGGAGAAAATATTCTCCCGGAGGAAGTCACTCAAGAGCAGGGATGGCAAACTGCAGGTGCTAGAAGAGCTGGCGCCAAATCGCGGGAAGCTAACCCGAACACCATGGCGACTCCTTTGGCTCCCCACAGCTACAAGTCTAGCGGCGCAGCGCTGAAGACCAAGATAATTAGGGCAAGCCGAATGCCTGTTCCTCCCAAAGAAGACACGAAGATCGTTATTAGACCAAGAGGTGGGCTGAATATTTCCGAAATTGGAGCCTCCGGCATCAGCCAGCACGAGCTCACACAAGACACTCTGTGCCCGAACTTACAGCAAAACATCATGGTGGCCAGCACTCCCAGACGGGAGAATGCCGATCGATATGCCCGCATGAAGCAAATCCGGATCACAGGCAAGATCCACGATCTCTGCGCGTACGAGACAGCCCCGCACTCCACGTGCAAGGGGGTCATTCGTGGCATACCGTTACAAGACGACCCAGCGACGGTGGATGGCAAGATTGTTAACCAGAACAATCCTCTTGCACTAGCAGCCAAGAGAATCGCTCAGACTGGGACCATCATCATCGCCTTTGACGGGCAGCGGGTACCGAATTTTGTCAGGTACGGAACGCTCCTGATGAAATGTTCCCTATATCGAAAGCAAGTGGACGTATGCCACGCCTGCGGAAGACTCAGGCATCGCGCCGATGTATGTCCAACACCGAGCGACGTCATCTGTCGGGGATGCAGCCTGCCAAATACTGATGAGGAGCATCAATGCACACCAAAATGCAGGATCTGCGGCGGTCCGCACCTTACAGCCGGCAAAGAGTGTGCGCATAGATTCAAGACGCCATACATTGTTCGCCGACGACGCTTCGAGCGTGCCAGGCAGCAAGAGCAGCTCCCCACGCCGTCGATCGTTCGATCCTCCGATCCGCAAGCCTCATCCAGCACCAACCTTAGGGGCAGAAGACGCTTGCGCTCGAGAAGCCGCTCTACAAGCCGACGGGGCTCCAGAAGTCGCTCTACCTCGAGATCGCGACTCACATCGCCTTCTCCAGCGCGCTCCAGGTCCAGAAGCTGCTCCAAGTCCCGTACTGGGAGCGACTCATCCAACAGCTCACGTTCGAAGACCCCCAACTGTGGTAAAGGCAAGTCCTCTCTAACGTGGGCCGATAGGGCCCGTGGCAACCAAACGCAGGCGCCCAACTCTCAAGACTCGCACGACCTGCGTCTCACGAATGAGCTCGAAGAACTTAGGCGTGCCAATGATAGTCTTAGGAAGGAAAACGCTCTGTTCAATCAGGAAATCAGTCGGCTAGCCGCCGAGATGGCGGAAATACGAAGATTGGCGCTCACACAGCCAGCTTCTCAGCCTGCCGCACGCTCTTCGGCCATGGACACAGTGGAGGCCCCTCCCAAGACGGTTGCAGTGAAGCGGCGTGCCCTGGATGACTCAAGGGGAGACGAGATGGTAGAACTCCTGTCTGATCTCAAGAACGCCATCTCCAACATATAGACAGGTCTCTCTCACGTACAAGAAATGATCGCGCACCCTCAGCTGGGCCTGGTCGCCCTCAGCGCTAGAATACTTAGGCTGGAGGGGACCAGCCACGGATCTTTGCCAAGCACATCTACAGCACAAGTCCCAAAGTTGCACAGCGTCATTGCCTCACCGACGGAGGGTGCAATTATGAATGCGGCACTTTCGCAATCCATTCCCAAGCCCAAACATGGATAACGGAACTAACGTCATAACAATGTGGCAGTGGAATTGCGCAGGGTTCGTCAGCAAACGGGCGACCCTGCGACAATACCTAAAAAGCGTAAAGGAGAAACCCCAAGTAATCGCTTTGCAAGAAACGATCACATCATCACCTATCAAGCTCCCCGGTTTCCTTACGGTGGCTTCCACTGAAGGAGGAAGGGGTTCGCTATCCTGGTCAGTAAAAAGTTCACGTGCCTTCAGCGAGACCTTGGTCCCGCGGACAATGGGATCGAGTACGTCATAGCCGAACTCCTTGTCGACCCCCCTACGCAGCGCTTAAGAAGAAAGAGTATCTTCATACTGAATGTTTACTGCAGACCCAGCGTTCACAGAGCCAGGCCTGGTGGTATTCTCAAGAAGGCCGTGCATTTGGCCGGCTGTCAGCCTCTAGTCGTCATGGGGGATTTTAATGCTCAGCATCAGGCGTGGGGCTATTGTACCAATACCAAGAAGGGTAGAGACATATGGGACGCGGCAACGGATGAAGATCTTACGCTGATAACCGATAAAGAGTTTCCAACCAGGAGAGGGAACTCGGTGTGCCGAGATACGACTCCGTATCTTACCTTTGTCAAGAACCTGGAAAACGTCAAGTGGACCAACACAGCCATGGACCTCGGTAGCGATCATTGCATCATCGAAGCGGTGATCAAGGCTGCCCGTAACAAAACGAGGACCTTTAGGTTCACTGACTGGGACTTGTTCCGAGCCAACCGCTCCGAGCGCGTCCTTAACGATGATATGGACCTAGACTCTTGGTGCGACGAGATAAAGAAGGATGCGGCTAGAGCCACCAAGGAGGTGAGAACCGATCTGGAGGTGGACAGGATGGACAGTAGGCTGGCGCATCTATTGGAAGCCAAGCAGGCACTTCTCGCGAGATGGAAGACTCAGCGCCATAACAGAAGACTACGCAAGAAAATTTCCGATATAAACAAGATGATAGAGGCTCATTGCAAGGTGCTATGCAAGCAGCAATGGGACGAGCTGTGCGACTCGGTGGAGGGCCAGCTCAAGAACGGTAAAAGCTGGGGTCTCCTTAGGCACCTACTGCACGATGGCAACACCAAGTCCAACCAGAAGAGAGCTTTGGCGAAAGCTGTCCATTTGGCGACCGACTCGACTCCAGATGAGGCAGTCACGGAGCACCTCATAGACAAGTACCTGGAGGCCACGGACGATCCGGTGCCCCCCCAGTTTCCCGAGTACGAAGGGCGTGACGTACCAACTATGGACGAGGATTTTACCGTGGCTGAGGTCAAACGAGTTCTCGCATCCCTCAACGGCAGATCTGCCCCTGGGCCCGACGGGATCACGAACAAAATGCTCAAGCATCTCGACGACGCCTCAATCGAGTTTTTTACGCACAAGATGAATGATATCTGGTGCAGCGGCCTCATTCCCAAGAGCTGGAAAGCAGCCTACACAGTACTCATACCGAAGCCAGGTAAGGCGCCGAGCATCGACAATCTAAGGCCCATCTCCCTGACGTCGTGTGTTGGAAAGATGGCCGAGCACGCCATGCTTAACCGCCTCACTGACCATCTCTAGTCTAACGAATGCTATACACACAACATGATTGGCTTTCGGTCGGGGCTTTCGACTCAGGACGCCATGAGACTGATCAAGCACCAGATCATTGACTCTATCTCCGCAGACACTAAGGCAATTCTCGGCTTGGATCTGGAAAAGGCTTTTGACAACATATCGCACGCCTTTATTCTCAAGAGCCTGACAGAGTGTAACGTTGGCAAACAGGCGTATAATTTCGTGCGCTCCTTCCTTTCCTCAAGGTCCACTAGACTCAAGATTGACGAGTTTTTGACCCACGAAATCCAGCTTGGGCCAAAGGGAACACCTCAGGGGGCGGTGATCTCCCCAACGCTGTTCAACATCTCCCTGATCAACCTGTCGAGGGCCTTGAACAAAATCCCGTACATTAACCACACGATCTACGCGGATGACATCACCATCTGGTGCTCCAGTGGATGTGAAGGGCAGGTCGAGGGTGCTTTGCAAGAGGCCATCGATGTGACGGAGCGGTATCTTATCCCCACCGGGCTAAGGTGCTCGCCCGCTAAATCCGAGCTCTTGCTCTACAAGAAGAGGCCCAGAGGCGGTTCACACCGGTCCTGGAAGCCAGCAACAGAGAGCCACATTACGTTACTCACCGATAAGGGCTCCCCAGTACCGCGGGTAGACACTATCAGGGTCCTAGGAATGTTTATCGAGTCGAACGGGGCCAATGGAGCCGCCCTCAAACGCATTTGTTCCAAGACCGAAAGCGCCCTCGGCCTGATCCGAAGAATCGCCAACAGGTACCGCGGAATCAAGGAAGACAATCTGATCCGGATTATCCACGCCTTCGTGTTAGGCCACCTCGCTTATTCAGGGGCTATGCACAACTGGCTCGTATCGGAGCGCAACAAGATCAATGCCCTAATCAGAAGAGTCTTCAAGCTTGCCCTCGGCCTTCCCATCCGAACGCACACAAAAGACCTCCTCAATTTGGGAATTCACAACACGTTCGAAGAAATCGTTGAAGCCCAAAAATTTTCCCAGTTTGTCAGACTTTCCGGTACCCCAGCGGGCCGAGCCATACTTGGCAAGCTGGGACGTAACCCCACGGTCGGCAGTCTCGACGCTGTGAAGCTGCCTAGCGATGTAAGGTCCAAGATTTACATACACTGGTTGCCACGAAATATGCATCCCACCTACAACGAAGGATGAAGACGAGCCAGGGGTAAAGCTCTGCTCGCCAGTGCCCGCTTGAACAAGGACCGAACATGCTTCGTAGACGCTGCTTCGTACGTTCAAGAGGAGGCCTTCTCCTCAGTGGTCATCGACGGTGATTCTAAAATCCTTAGTTGCGCTACCGTCCGCACTTCTAATTCCAGCGTTGCAGAGCAGGTTGCTATTGCTCTTGCATTGACGGACAGTGTACATGGCACGATTTATTCTGATTCCAAGGCCGCTGTCAGGGCCTTTCAGATGGGAATGGTGGCTCCCCAGGCCCTACGTATCATCCAAAGTGCGAAAGACATGAAACATCACTCTTTGGCCTGGTTCCCTGCGCACCTTGGAACCATTGAGGGTGCCTCGATCAACCCCAACGAGGAGGCGCACTCGGCTGCACGAGGTTTGACTGACCGTGCGCTGGGAAACGCGTCCTCTCCTGGGCGACCCGAGCCTCTCTGCTCGTACAACGAAATATGCAAATATAATTATCTGTCAAGAAGACTCCTACCTTCGCCGCACTCCTCGCTGTGCAGGGCCCAGGCAGTCACTCTCAGACTTCTGCAAACAAGCACTTACCCGAGCCCCGCGGCGCTGCACACAATGTACCCCGAACGGTTCCCAAGCCCGGACTGCCCTCTATGTGGTGATTATGCGGACTTCGAACATGTCCTGTGGGGCTGCGCCTCTGCCGGTCCCCCTTTCACTTAAGAGGAAATGATGAAACTAATTAAGGCCAAGGATCAGACCTCTCAAATCCTGGCAGTCCAGAGGGCTCGCGAGAGGGCCGTCAGGTTTCACCTGATGGTCCCCGAGTGGGCCTAGCCAGGTGACGTGGAGCTTGCTTACGTCTATAGTGGACCGATTAAAGTTTTCTCTCTCTCTCTATTTTTACTTCCTAAAACGTAGGAGTGGGTTAGTGATTTGTTACGCTATCTCTTTTATTATCAGATTTTATTCCTTGGACAGCGTAACAACAAGCATACGCATATCTTTGTGTTGCGATAAAAAATACTATCGTGCCTTGCAGCATGGACACACTCGGGAATTCTGGACATTGCACCTTCACCATCCTGTGGAACTTCACGACAATACACACGCGTAACTGAATGGGCAAAATTTTAAACAATTTTATTTCTATATAACAGTCGGGTATCGACAACTTTCAACTTTCTGCGCCAAGAGGGTAGCCTTTTGTAACAACGTATGCATTTATGGCACTTAGTCGGAACATTGTTGGTGCGTTAAAGCAATCTTTTGGTCAATAATGGGCGATTATGTCACACGACCGGAACAAATGGTCGCGCGCCCTCTCGGCAGAGGGCACATCAAATTGAAGATGCGCGAAATTTAAACCGTAAAGCGATTTATTACAGCTGGAGTTTTGAACGGTAATTGCAGAGGGAGTGTCATTCAGTGTATTTGCACGCGGATGTTTTTGTGAGGCAATAGGGAAGGAGAGGGAGCGTATATGGGTGTGGACACCTTGAGCGTGGGTGTGTGTGTACTTGTACTCGCGTGCGCGCGCGTTTGTTTCTCGGTATTCGAATATGTGTGCCCAGAAGTGCGTGTATGAGTGTGCGAGCATACACGTCTTTGTGTGCCTGCAGTTCCGTATGCGTGCGTGCGTACATTTTTGCGCGTCTGTGCATGCGTGTGCGCGTAAAAATGTGAATGCGGGCGATCATGTGTCGTACCTGTCTGTGTGTGCGTTTGTGTGAGTGTGTGCGAACGTGCGTGCGTGCGTACATTTTTGTGCGTGTGTCCCTGTGTGGGCGCGTGTAAATGTGAATGCGGGCGAGCATGTGTCGTACCTCTGCGTGTGTGCGTTTGTGTGTGTGTGTGTGTGTGTGTGCGCGCGTGCGTGCGTGCTTACATTTTTGTGCGTGTGCCGATGCGTGGGCGCGTGTAAATGTGAATGCGGGCGAGCATGTGTCGTACCTCTGTGTGTGTGCGTTTGTGTGAGTGTGTGTGTGTGTGCGTGCGTGCGTGCTTACATTTTTGTGCGTGTGCCGATGCGTGGGCGCGTGTAAATGCGAATGCGGGCGAGCATGTGTCGTACCTCTGTGTGTGTGCGTTTGTGTGAGTGTGTGTGTGCGCGTGCGTGCGTGCTTACATTTTTGTGCGTGTGCCGATGCGTGGGCGCGTGTAAATCTGAATGCGGGTGAGTATGTGTCGTACCTCTGTGTGTGTGCGTTTGTGTCAGTGTGTGCGAACGTGCGTGCGTGCGTACATTATTGCGCGTGTGTACATGTGTGGGCGCGTGTAAATGTGAATGCGGGCGAGGATGTGTCGTACCTCTGGGTGTGTGCGTTTGTGTGAGTGTGTGTGTGCGCGTGCGTCCGTGCTTACATTTTTGTGCGTGTGCCGATGCGTGGGCGCGTGTAAATCTGAATGCGGGCGAGTATGTGTCGTACCTCTGTGTGTGTGCGTTTGTGTCAGTGTGTGCGAACGTGCGTGCGTGCGTACATTATTGTGCGTGTGTACATGTGTGGGCGCGTGTAAATGTGAATGCGGGCGAGCATGTGTCGTACCTCTGTGTGTGTGCGTTTGTGTGAGTGTGTGCGAACGTGCGCGCGTGCGTACATTTTTGTGCGTGAGTCCATGCGTGGGCGCGTGTAAATGTGAATGCGGGCGAGGATGTGTCGTACCTCTGTGTGTGTGCGTTTGTGTCAGTGTGTGCGAACGTGCGTGCGTGCGTACATTATTGCGCGTGTGTACATGTGTGGGCGCGTGTAAATGTGAATGCGGGCGAGGATGTGTCGTACCTCTGTGTGTGTGCGTTTGTGTGAGTGTGTGTGTGCGCGTGCGTGCGTGCTTACATTTTTGTGCGTGTGCCGATGCGTGGGCGCGTGTAAATCTGAATGCGGGTGAGTATGTGTCGTACCTCTGTGTGTGTGCGTTTGTGTCAGTGTGTGCGAACGTGCGTGCGTGCGTACATTATTGTGCGTGTGTACATGTGTGGGCGCGTGTAAATGTGAATGCGGGCGAGCATGTGTCGTACCTCTGTGTGTGTGCGTTTGTGTGAGTGTGTGCGAACGTGCGCGCGTGCGTACATTTTTGTGCGTGAGTCCATGCGTGGGCGCGTGTAAATGTGAATGCGGGCGAGGATGTGTCGTACCTCTGTGTGTGTGCGTTTGTGTGAGTGTCTGTGTGTGCGTGCGTGCGTGCGTACATTTTTGTGCGTGTGTCCATGTGTGGGCGCGTGTAAATGTGAATACGGGCGAGCATGTGTCGTAGCTCTGTGTGTGTACGTTTGTGTCAGTGTGTGTGTGCGAATGTGCGTGCGTGCGTACATTTTTGTGCGTGTGTCCATGCGTGGGCGCGTGTAAATGTGAATGCGGGCGAGCATGTGTCGTACCTCTCTGTGTGTGCGTTTGTGTCAGTGTGTGCGAACGTGCGTGCGTGCGTACATTTTTGTGCGTGTGTCCATGCGTGGGCGCGTGTAAATGTGAATGCGGGCGAGCATGTGTCGTACCTCTGTGTGTGTGCGTTTGTGTGAGTTTGTGCGAACGTGCGTGCGTGCGTACATTTTTGTGCGTGTGTCCATGTGTCGGCGCGTGTAAATGTGAATGCGGGCGAGCATGTGTCGTAACTCTGTGTGTGTGCGTTTGTGTGGGTGTGTGCGAACGTGCGTGCTTACATTTTTGTGCGTGTGCCGAAGCGTGGGCGCGTGTAGATGTGAATGCGGGCGAGCATGTGTCGTACCTCTCTGTGTGTGCGTTTGTGTGAGTTTGTGCGAACGTGCGCGCGTGCGTACATTTTTGTGCGTGTGTCCATGTGTCGGCGCGTGTAAATGTAAATGCGGGCGAGCATATGTCGAAACTCTGCGTGTGTGCGTTTGTGTGGGTGTGTGCGAACGTGCGTGCTTACATTTTTGTGCGTGTGCCGAAGCGTGGGCGCGTGTAAATGTGAATGCGGGCGAGCATGTGTCGTACCTCTCTATGTGTGCGTTTGTGTGAGTTTGTGCGAACGTGCGCGCGTGCGTACATTATTGTGCGTGTGTCCATGTGTGGGCGCGTGTAAATGTGAATGCGGGCGAGCATGTGTTGTAACTCTGTGTGTGTGCGTTTGTGTGGGTGTGTGCGAACGTGCGTGCGTGTGTACATTTTTGTGCGTGTGTCTATGCGTGGGCGCGTGTAAATGTGAATGTGGGCGAGCATGTGTCGCACCTCTCTGTGTGTGCGTTTGTGTGAGTGTGTGCGAACGTGCGTGCGTGCGTACATGTTTGTGCGTGTGCCTATGCGTGGGCGCGTGTAAACGTAAATGCGGGCGAGCATGTGTCGTACCTCTCTGTGTGTGCGTTTGTGTGAGTGTGTGCGAACGTGCGTGCGTGCGTACATTTTTGTGCGTGTGTCTAAGCGTGGGCGCGTGTAAATGTGAATGCGGGCGAGCATGTGTCGTACGTGTGTGTGTGTGCGTTTCTGTGAGTGTGTGCGAACGTGCGTGCGTGCGTACATTTTTGTGCGTGTGTCTATGCGTGGGCGCGTGTAAATGTGAATGCGGGCGAGCATGTGTTGTACCTCTATGTGTGTGCGTTTGTGTGAGTGTGTGCGAACGTGCGTGCGTGTGTACATGTTTGTGCGTGTGTCTATGCGTGGGCGCGCGTAAATGTGAATGTGGGCGAGAATGTGTCGCCTCTCTCTATGTGTGCGTTTGTGTGAGTGTGTGCGAACGTGCGTGCGTGCGTACATTCTTGTGCGTGTGTCTATGCGTGGGCGCGTGTAAATGTGAATGCGGGCGAGCATGTGTCGTACCTGTGTGTGTGTGCGTTTGTGTGAGTGTGTGCTAACGTGCGAGCGTGCGTACATTTTTGTGCGTGTGTCCATGCGTGGGTGCGTGTAAACGTGAATGCGGGCGAGCATGTGTCGTTCCTCTCTGTGTGTGCGTTTGTGTGAGTGTGTGCGAACGTGCGTGCGTGCGTACATTTTTGTACGTGTGTCTATGCGTTGGCGCGTGTAAATGTGAATGCGGGCGAGCATGTGTCGTACGTCTATGTGAGTGTGCGGGAACGTGCATGAGGGCGTACATTTTTGGGCGTGTGTGCATGCGTGGGCGCTTTTAAATGTGAATGCAGGCGAGCACTCAGATTTACTCATTCGCATTCACATAACCTTTATACTGCAGTGTGCTATTCCGGTCGTACAGGTCGTACAGGTCTACGCCCCTACATCCAGTCATGATGACCATGAAGTCGAAAGCTTCTATGAAGACGTGGAATCGGCGTTGGGTAAAGTCAAGAGAAAACATACTATAGTCAAGGGCGTCTTCAATGCCAAGGTAGGCAAGAAGCAGGCTGAAGACAAGTCAGTGGGGGAATATGGCATTGGCACTAGGAATAGCAGGGGAGAGTTATTAGTAGACTTTGCAGAACAGAATAATATGCGGATAATGAATACCTTCTTCCGCAAGCGGGATAGCCGAAAGTGGACGTGGAGGAGCCCGAATGACTAGACTAGAAATGAAATAGACTTTATACTATACGCTAACCCTGGCATCATACAAGATGTGGACGTGCTCGGCAAGGTGCGCTGCTGTGACCATAGGATGGTAAGAACTCGAATTAGCCTAGACCTGAGGAGGGAACGGAAGATACTGGTACGTAAGAAGCCGATCAATGAGTTAGCGGTAAGAGGGAAAATAGAGGAATTCTGAATCAAGCTACAGAACCCGTATTCGGCTTTAACTCAGGAAGAGGACCTCAGTGTTGAAAGAATGAACGACAATCTTATGGGCATCATTATGGATTGTGCAATAGACGTCGGTGGTAACTCAGTTAGACAGGATAGCAGTAAGCTATCGCGGGAGACGAAAGCTCTGATCAAGAAACGACAATGTATGAAAGCCTCTAACCCTACAGCTAGAATAGAACTGGCAGAACTATCTAAGTCAATCAACAAGCGTAAGAGAGCTGACATAAGGAAGTATAATATGGATAGAATTGAACATGCTCTCAGGAACGGGGGAAGCCTAAAAGCAGTGAAGAAGAAACCAGGAATTGGCAAGAATGAGATGTATGCGTTAAGAGACAAAGCCGGCAATATCATTACTAATATGGATGAGATAGTTCAAGTGGCTGAGAAGTTCTATAGAGATTTATACAGTACCAGTGGCACATACGACGATTATGGAAGAGAGAATAGTCTAGAGGAACCTTAAATCGAACAAGTAACGCCGGAAGAAGTAAAGAAAGCCTTGGGAGCTATGCAAAGGGGGAAGGCAGCTGGGGAGGATCAGGTAACAGCAGATTTGTTGAAGAATGGTGGCCAGATTGTTCTAGAAAAGCTGGCCACCCTGTATACGCAATGCATCATGACCTCGAGCGTACCGGAATCATGGAAGAACGCTAACATAATCCTAATCCATGAGAAAAGGGACGCCAAAGACTTGAAAAATTATAGACCGATCAGCTTACTGTCCGTTGCCTACAAAGTATTTATTAAAGTAATCGCAAATAGAATCAGGAACACCTTAGACTTAGCAATGGCTACTCAACAATAGACCATATTCACACTATCAATCAGGTGATAGAGAAATGTGCGGAATAAAACCAACCCTTATATATAGCTTTCATTGATTACGAGAAAGCGTTTATTCAGTCGAAACCTCAGCAGTCATGGAGGCATTACGGAATCAGGGTGTAGATGAGCCGTATGTAAAAATACTGAAAGATATGTACAGCGGCTTCACAGCCACCGTAGTCCTCCATAAAAAACCAACAAAACCCAAATAAAGAAGGACGTCAGGCAGGGAGATGCGATCTCTCCAATGCTATTCACAGCGTGTTTACAGGAGGTATTCAGAGACCTGGATTGGGAAAAATTGGGGATAAGATGAAATGGAGAATACCTTAGTAACTTGCGATTCGCTGATGATGTTGCCTTGCTTAGTAACTAAGGAGACCAATTGCAATGCATGCTCACTCACCTGGAAAGGCAAAGCGGAAGGGTGGGTCTAAAAATTAATCTGCAGAAAACTGAAGTAATGTTTAACAGTCTCGGAAGAGAACAGCAGTTTACGATAGGTAGCGAGGCACTGGAAATGGTAAGAGAATACCTCTACTTAGTGCAGGTCGTGACAGCTGATCCGGATCATGAGACTGAAATAATCAGAAGAATAAGAATGGGCTGGTCTGCGCTTGGCAGGAATTCTCAGATTATGAACAGCAGGTTGCCATTATCCCTCAAGAGAAAAGTGTGCAACAGCTGTGTCTTACCAGTACTCACGTACGGGGCAGAAACCCGGAGGCTTACGAAAAGGGTTCTACTTAAAGGGAAGCTGAAACGGTTTTCAATTTGCATGAATTGCTGGGGTTGGGAAAAACAGACCTATTAATTTACGGTTCTGAAATTTTTTCTTTGTATTGTGAATATAAGGGGCAGAAATCGCTTTCTAAATCCCCCCCCGCGGACACGCCCCCGTCGCTTCCCGTAGCGCTGGGTGAGGAGGCAGCCGGAGGAGAGATCCGGCGAGAGTGACGTCATTCCCGGGGACCGTACTGCCGGACCGGCGTGCTGGCATGTTTCTTTCGGTCCTGCGCTTTACTAAACGACGCTACGAGAGATCTGCCGCCACTCACGTTGGTTTTCTTTTGCGATTTTCGTAAACTGTGCTTCGTTTCTGTGCTGTGTGAGTGCCTACAGCTGAGGGCGACCAACATGCTCTCGTTCTGTGCAGCATTCGGCTGTGCGAACACAGGCGGACGAGACGATGTGGTGTTTCACATGTTCCCGAAGGACAAGAAACTTGCAGCACAATGGGTCCGTGCGCTGAGGAGAGATAATTCCTTGCCGACGAAATCAACTGTGCTGTGTTCGGACCATTTCCGCGGCAGTGATTATCATCGGAGCTTGACAACGATGCAGGCAATCGGTATTCCAATTAAATCGGCGCGACTGAAGGCTGGCGTTGCTCCGTCTATATTCTCCCACAAGAGAAACACCTCGCCACTTCCAAGAGCGGCCTTCGCCAAGAGGAGAAAGGGTGAGGTAAAGGTTTTAATGTGCACACGGGCAAGTTTTTAAACTGATGATCACCTGAGTGTCGAACAAACGGCCTTACAGCGGCCTATCACGAAGCGAGGTGGAGGCACAGTCGGGAATATGCACATGCGTGCAAAGTGCTTGCCGTTTTCATCCTGTTTTTTCACACCGCTTTGTCACGGAACACTGTACTACGGCTGTTTGTGCGGCGCAGCTTTAGTACGGTGAAATAACTGGCCAGTGGTACGCTTGCGCATTCAGTGATATTTGCTATTCGTCACGCGGTGCCCGCAGGTTTAGCTGTTGAGCATTCGTGTTCAAATCGCACGACATGAGGCGTTACGGTAATATTTTCACGCTCGCGTGAGAGTAGTTCAACTCGTCTTGTAAAAACTTTGTTCCGTAGATTTCGCACTCACTGCTTGCTATAGCAGCGAAATACCGCAAAAACGAGCGTCGGCACAGCCGCGACCATGGCAAGACGAACGGGCTCAAATAATGAAGTAACGTTGTGAGGTATTGAACTTGTCAGCGTTCGACGTGGTCTAGCCCAATACAGGCATCGCTGCTGGACAAAAAATGTTTTCGTGCCTTTAATACGTTGGAGATCCCCGCGTGGGATCTCCAACGGATTGAAACTCCTCAGGACTTCAATAAAGCTCTTGACTGACTGACTGACTGACTGCCTTTACCTAGCTATGCATGACGCGTGGCAAAATTATAATTTGAAAGTAAATATAATACATTGCTCATCACTTTCTTATTACGCTCATTGATTTGAATTACATTACCAATTACCGCTTTCAAAAAGGTAATGGTATTACTTTACGATTGCTTCCAAAAAGTTTTCATGCACAGAAGAAGCAAAAAGCAAAGTATAAAGGGACGCCAACCTTTCTTCAAGGTAACACACACTTGCCAACATTTCATGCCCCCCCCCCCCCCCCCCCCCATGTGCCTCCACGACACCTCACGACACTACCAACGTTCAGGCGCGGTACACAGCTTTCTGGTGCATATTTAACGCAATTAATAAATTACTTTAGCCATGAAATTACAGACACCAAATAATTCACATTACTAAATAACTAGACAACTAATCCATCACATAAATTACTGAAAAAGTATTTCAATTACTGTAAGTAATCCAACTGTTGTCATGTTTGCTGATATGCATGATATGCTGAAATTCATGACATCCATGCCTTGCACTCTTTCAGATTCTAGCAGAGCACCTTGAGAACCGAGCCCCGATGAACCTGTTCCACTACCATCACTAATCGAAGAGTTTGAAGCAGCCAGTGTGACACAGAGATAATGCTGAAGAGGTTGAAGTAGCCAAACGCGGCACTTACGTTCGCGATCGTGTATTAACACGCAAAAAACCACGGAACTTTAGACAACCAGCGGCAAGGTGCATGACATCGCGGAATTGCACCAGTGTTTACAATCTAATGAGATGTTAGTGCTTCGGCATTCTTCCAGCAGCAAGTTCCCAGTGACACTTTAGCGCGTTTTTTCTGCCGTGATTGGAACGTGCAGCTACATGAAAAGACATATGTTCCAGCTAAGACTTCCAACGCGCAAGAAGGTGCACACATCGCTCTCGCTGTTGGCGCACTCAACATCGCCGTTGCCCTCCTTGCCGCCATCGTTTTCTGTATCGGCTGCCGGTTCGAACATGTACGGCGAAAATACAAGCTCTCTGAGACAGCGAGAACGTTCCATAATGCTTACAACTCAGCTGTGAAGCTAGAAGAGAACAGTGTGCTACGCTCTGAAACGGCGGCGCTGACCGGCGATCCCCGTGAATGACGTCAAAGCGGTCCCGACCAATCACGGGCAAGTGCAGCGTTCGCGCGATACCCTGAGGCGCTGGTGCGCGTTTTCATGCAAAAAAAAAAAAAAAAAAACAGCCGCTTGCGTTTGTTTGCGCCCTTTTTAAACGAGATATTCGTGTTCAGTGGACTCAAAACTGTAGAATGCCGCAGGGAACTCATTTTTTTTCGAAAAGTGTTTCAGCTTCCCTTTAAATTGAGGACGACGCAGCGAGCTATGGAAAGAAGAATGATGGGTGTAACGTTAAGGGATAACAAAAGAGCAGATTGGGTGACGGAAGAAACGCGAGTTAATGACATCTTAGTTCAAATCAAGAAAAAGGAATGGGCATGGGCAGGACATGTATTGAGAGTGAATATAACCGATGGTCATTCAGGTTTACGGACTGGATTCCAAAGGAAGGGAAGCGTAGCAGGGGGCGGCAGAAAGTTAGGTGGGCGGATGAGATTAAGAAGTTTGCAGGGACAACATGGCCACAATTAGTACATGACCGGGGTAGTTGGAGAAGTATGGGAGAGGCCTTTGCCCTGCAGTGGGCATAACCAGGCTGATGATGATGCAGGGTTTGACGACGGACACTGCTTGGCGTGATCTTATTTTCCACCTTTCTAACCCATATCCCGAGTATATAGTTCCGAGGATCTGCCAGCGTCACGGCGAACCCTCACTCGAAGAAGCAATTAGGCAAAAATGAAAAGTTAGACGCATCCGGCGTTTTCTCCCGCCGCAAGTCGTTCCAAGAGCACACAGACCAGCTTACTACGAACTGAATCACTTTTCTCTTCCCTGGATGAGTCTAAACAAAGAACGCTGAACTAACGAAAGACAGCGAGCCGCGTGACCGTTGCAATAGATGGTGACAACTGAATGCATTTCGAGTTAATTGCCCGGGCACCGACCGGTGAGAAAACTGGTCTTCACCGCCCAGGAGATGATGATGATGATGTGCTATTCCATCTGTCAGCCCCTTTCTTGATTTTGGATTTACCTGAGAAGAAGGGAGCTCTCGCGAAATTCTGTCTTTGCCGACTGGCGTATCCGCACTAGATGGATACGATTTCCGTTATGTCAATCTTGGAATGGCCCGTTATTAGTGGAGATAAGAATTTCAGTCGCGAACAACGATTTTTTTTTTGTGCCAGAGAAGAAAGATTAGCCCTGTTTAAAAGCTCTGCAACTGAAGTTCTCGTAAATGTGTTTTAAATAAAACGCATGACTCTTCTTTGTACCTGCTCTAGTTTGGCGATGTTAGTTTTTGTAAATGGGTCCCATATCAATGCAGCATAATCTAAAATGGGCAGCGCAACGTATTTGTAAGCCAAGTGGTGAACAGAAAGGGATTAAAGCTTAAGTGCTCGCCTGAGGAAAAAGAGTTCAGGTTCACATTTGCAGTGACAGATTTATTATGAGTATTCCAGTTGGGGTCCTTCGAAATTTAAAGCCCTAAATATTTACAGTTACAAACTTCAGAGAGGAAAGTGTTATTAATATTGTAATCAAAGTCTAAATGTTTCTTTTTATGTGTTATGCTTGTGAAAACGGTTTTTTCAACGTTTACCACCATCTCCGATTTTCGACACCAAAAAGGAATTTTCTGAAGTGCACTGGTCAGCAATAATTGATCCGATTTGGTATTAATTTCGGAGTACAAAACATAATCGTCGGCAAAAAGTTTAAGATGAACTGCAATATCTCGTACAATACCCTTGATATATGAAAGGAACAAAAGTGGCCCTAACACCGAGGCGTGGGGTGCTCCGTAATGCACCGTTACTGATGCATATAAGCTGTTACGAATGGAAACAAACTGTTTTCTGTAGGTTAACCACGCAGCGGTCCATTCAGTTAGCTGATTATTTTTGAAAACGTTATGCAATTTAGAGATAGTTTTTTGTGAGTGATCTTGTCAGATGCTTTTGAAAACTCCATGAACATAGCGTCAATTTGTGTGGCATTGTTAATTGACATTTCAGGATGGTGGATTGTTTCAGTGAGCTGAGTACACGTCGAGAATCCTTTTGTTAAACCTTGTTGATATTTGGTTAATATTTATGATTATCAAGAAAATATAGTATTTGATTAAGTATAATGTGTTCGAGTAATTTGCAAGTTGTGGATGTTTATGAAATCGGGTGATAGTTGGCAATGTTGTTTCTGCTTCCACTTTTATGAAACGGTTTGATTCTGGCTGTCAGCCAGCCATTCGGTAGTTCACCGTTGCGTAATGATTTATTAAATAAAACGTGGAAATACATAGGCACCCACTCGGCATATTCTTGAAGAAACAAATTTGGGTTTTTGTCTGGCCCCGGTAACTTCTTTATATTCAGCTTTAAGAGTATGTTGAAGATACCTTGTTCTGAGATTATGAGGTCTGGCATACGTTTCAAGGAGACATAAAAAAAGGAGGGCACTATCATCTTTAGCAAAAATAGATTTGAAGTGGTCGGTAAATTAGTTGGATATTAATTCAATATCGCCCACCTATTCCCCGTTAATTTTGACAGTGATGCTATAATAAAACTTGTTAGTGATACCCCGTATGTTGTTTATGGCCCCTTAATTCCTAATTTCAGAGGACAAATCTGAAATGATATTTTCACAATACGAGGCGTTGGTGCAAGATTGTTATCTTCTTAAGCTTGGTTAGCCACCTCTGTAATTTCTGTTTCTCAATGGAAAACACGGATTCTTACTTTTGGTTGCCTAACAATGTTTCGCACAAAACACATGCAGCTGTTCAACGCTTAAATGAGTAAGAACAGCTAGAAACAGAAGCTGCACTCAGGCGCACGTACTCTCCCTGAACGATATTAAAATCGCGGAAACGGACGAGTGCTCGGAGTGCTTTGTGGCCAGCAAACACGAGCGCTGAATTCGAAGTGCATTGAGTTGCTCGACTTTATGACGCCACAGGGAGCACGAAAGTTTCTGCTGAAAACAAAGAGGATAAAACTTAAAACACACTAAGGCTCTGAGGGTGGGTAATGAGAGATCGTACTCAGTGTCCAAATTAACAGCGTGATACACACACACAGTTTCACATACCCTTTGACCGAAAGTCACATCCAAGAGGCTCATGGAAGTTTGGCAGATGCCTAGTTTCACGCGCCCAGTAATCGAAGTTAGTGTGAACGAGGTTCATTGAATGGGCGGCACGTAAGTTGTAGCACACGCTCAGTAACATAAGCATGATGTCATCCTTAAGTAACATAAGGATGATTTCATAAGGAGAATGTCAGATTCCCGTATCCGAATCCGGATCCCTGATATCACACAGCAGCGGGATGCTGTGAACCACTAGACCACGCACTATCGATTGATCCAAGTTGATGGGAAAACGGTAGAGACACGTACAGACAGAAAAACAGGCCGTCATATATACAAACAGCATGCGGAAGTTGATTGAAATGCCCTAATGATGCTAATCACTGTAATATAATAATCGCATAGAACCAGGAGCACGTTGTGTCCGGCCCTCCCGCGTCTACAATCACTGTACAGGCGCAAGTGTACAGGTTGTCCTGCAAAGCTCACAGATAATTGTTACCACTGCATTCGTGTTGTCGCTGTCAATGATTCCACCGACACGCACATATACCTACACGGACCATGATGTGATAACCAGCTTCGTGACAAGATGCGATGAACGCTTCTTCCTTCGAATATGGGAGGTGGCGGGTTCAAACACCTTGCGGTGTACATTGTGGACCCACTACCGGTGAAACCGTGATTACTTGCAGCTGTAGTTGGCGTCTCAGCGCGGAGCGCGTTATTAGCCGCACGGCTAACTAGCCTTGGAGGTAGTTGAAATAGTGGAGGCTGTTGGGCACGGTGTCACTTTGATTCCGGCTGCGGAGTCGAGTCTCGGCAGAACAACGTGCGTGGCATCAATACGGGCAGGAGAGACTTGGGGTGGGAAAAGGTGTTAAGGGTTTGGTGCCGCGCAAACGACAAACGTCTCTGTTGAGAAAGAACAAAAACACGCAACAACAAAATAATTTGGCTCGCTGGTTCTCCCAAGCCCCGCCAGCGACACACAGGCCAAGTTAGTACGCTAACGTATCAAACGCAGCCTGTTGTGGTAGTTCAGCAAATGAAGAACTGCAATCGTTTGTTTTGATGCCGCGTTAGCATTGTTAGGGTGCTTCATGTACTTTACAGGTGGTATACAATGCATGCGTATACGCCTGTTACTTTGTTTTCTTTGTGCACTTCGGAGGCCACGCGCCGGTTTCGTGGCGGCAGCCTTTGTGCTAGACGCCAACAACTGTTGTAGGGAAACGCGATACAGTAGTCCCGCTGCACTACGCGCCTCGTGCATAACTCGTTCCGAGGATGGCATTGCGTTTATATCGAATTACTTTAGCGACATCCTGCGACCGTCATCGCAAGATGGGTTCTGCCGCATTTTTTAATGCGAGATTATCACGTGGCTCACGAGGCCGATGATCCGGCGTTGGCGTGACTACGCCATGCTCCAAAAAGACTACGAACCTTTGACCTTTTGGTGGAACTCGAACCTACGACATTTGGCGTTAATTAAAGCGCAGTCAATAAGGTCGAGTTAATTAAAGCACTACCACCAACGACCTTCGGTGTTCATTAAGGCGAAGTTAATTAAGGCACAATTGATTAAGGTATAGTTAATAAAGGCACTCTAACCCACGCCACTCGGTGGGAGTCGAAGTCGAGTGCAAGAACCTCAGGAGGTCAACATTATTCCGGAACTGTCCACTGTCTCTCGGAACCCACTATCGAGTTTGGGGGCATTAAACTCCCCATTTTTCTCTTTTTTTCAAGCTACAAAGAAAAAAGGAAAAAATAGTGCTCCAGTGGAGGCGCTTGGTTTCCCTCCCTATACTTCTCGGACGCTAAGGGAGCGCTCTACCTCCTGTTGTACACCCCTGATTTTTTTTCATGATTTTCGTTTCCGCCACAGATGATTCCTGCGGGAAACAAAGAGATAAACGAATTAAGAAGTCTATTCTAGATGGACGGCGACAAAGACAGACACGCAGAGCACCGTAGAGTTCCTCCGTATCCAGCTTTTTTGGATATGAAGGAATGCCAAGCGGCCCCGGCAGGACGCTAGCTTGTTTTCAATGGAACGAGCGAGTTTTTCGCGAATAACAAAAGTGGCAGGCCGATTATTGAAAAAGGCAGGTGACAGACATGTTCTGGAAAACAATCCACACGAGCCAAACGCAGTGATCACTCTCTGGGAAGCAAGAATTTTGTTCCCAGAGTGGCTAAAGATTCAGAAATGGAAGCCTATGGGAACGACGAAAATTTGTAGTCGATTTTCGAGACAAAAACCGTAACCGTGATAAAACTACGGCTTCTATCGTAAAATTCGCTGCAGCGTATGTAGTCAGGAGACTCAGCTTTCAATTGATGCCTATATCGAGTCTCTACACATGGCGTAACACTGTTCTCAAAAGTGATTTTTGACACAGTCATGCAAGTTCACGTGGTATCTATAGAAACCCCAGCGTATCGCTTGCGGAAATGAGGGAAGCCGTGGCCCAGTCGTTTAATCGCTCGCATCCATCATTCTGCGTCAAGCCGGCAGCAGTTCGATTCCCTGCTGCGTGATTCTTTCTTTTCGAACGCCAGGTACGACTGAGTTCGACAGTCTCCAACCAGATGGCCGAAACACAAACCTAAAGATATGGATTCAGTTTTGTTTTTTTCAGGAGGGTTCTTCAAACATTATATTATCTATTTTTACTTCCTAAAACACAGGAGTGGGTTAGTTATTTGTTAAGCTATCGCTTTTATTATCAGATTTTATTCCTTGGACAGCGTAACAACATGCATACGCATATCTTTGTGTTGCGATAAAAAATACTATCGTGCCTTGCAGCATGGACATACTCGGGAATTCTCGACATTGCTCTTTCACCATCCTGTGGAACTTCACGAGAATGCACACGCGTAACTGAATGGGCAAAGTTTTAAGCAATTTTGACCCGCCGCGGTTGCTCAGTGGCTATGGTATTGGGCTGCTGAGCACGAGGTCGCGGGATCGAATCCCGGCCACGGCGGCCGCATTTCGATGGGGGCGAAATGCGAAAAAACACCCGTGTACTTAGATTTAGGTGCACGTTAAAGAACCCCAGGTGGTCGAAATTTCCGGAGTCCTCCACTACGGCGTGCCTCATAATCAGAAAGTGGTTTTGGCACGTAAAACCCCATATATAGAAAGTTTTAAGCAATTTTATTTCTATAGAACAGTCGAGTGTCGACAAGTTTCTACTGTCTGCGCCAAGAGGTTAGCCTTTTGTAACAACGTATGCATTTATGGCACTTAGTCGGAACTTTGGTGGTGCGTTAAAGCAATATTTTGGTCAGGGATGGGCGACTATGTCACACGACAGGAGCACATGGTCGCGCGCCCTCTCGGCAGAGGGCAGATTAACTTGAAGATGCGCGAAATTTATACCGTAAAGTGATTTATTACAGCTGGAGTTCTGAACGGTAATCCGCCTCTTTCATGGCCTCACTGCGCATGCGGTGGGCCCTAGCGGAATAGTCGCAAAACGTTTTGGAAGGGCAGCCGGGGAGCCGGGCAGCACAAGCAAGCAAGCGCGCAGGCTACACGCGCTGGAAGCAGCGAACCAACGTGGGAATAAATATCGACGTGGGCGCAATGCCGACAACGTGCGTAGCGTACGGCTGCAACTCCACATTTCAAAAGGGCGGTTGCGTCGGTTTTTTTCCGATTTCCGAGTGCTGCGAGAGATCGCAAACGAAGCGAAGCTTGGATTAGGGCTCTCAGACGACTGAACTCGAGCGGCTGCCCTTGGGAGCCGTCGACAGTGTCAAGGATCTGCGGAAAACACTGTGTGACAGGTACGGACACGTTATTAACACTTTTTAGCCTTCACCGTATGACCAAAACTTCTTTTAACAGGATCACTTTTGATGTCGCCACGGCACCCGGACTTCGTGCCAACATTGTTCACATTTGCTAACATGCAGGATAAACAGACCCGCGGGTTACGTCGTTTTCAACGTGCGATGAAGAGGTCAGCAAAGTGTCCTCGGCAAGGTGCGTGCCCTTTTTTTCGTGTACAGCAGCTGTCAACGAAGTCTGTAGCATGCTCGATCGGTGCAGAGGTGTTGCGAACATGGCGTCAGCACGTCGTATACGCCAGTGTATCCTTGTTTTATCGGAGAAGCCTTTGTTCGCGTCTACCCGTCGGCAGCGCGTTGGTATATTGTCAACAACGATGAAATCTCGTATCGTCGTAAGTAATGCTTCGACGAGCGTGCCCGTACGTGTCGACTGCTGAGCACAGTGAAGGTTTGTGTGGTGTCGGTAATGGCAATAATCAAGAGGGAAATCATAGAAGTGCGACACAACTGTGAGCATGTGTACGGCTATAGAAAATGGTGAAAAGGTCGAACGCTTTGCCTACTGTTAAGGGTGTGAAGAAGAAGACGCGCCTCGCGGCACAGACACATCGCCAACGCGCGGCTCGGCTCCGCTCGCGCTGTTGATTACTGTCGCCTTTTTTGGACAGTGCTTCGGGCTGTCTCGCCGTTCCCGGTCGCTGCGCTTTTGCCTGAGGAGCCGCCAATAAACCTCTTCTCAATTGGTGGAGGTGCTGGGACTCAAACCCCGTCGCTTGTAACCCTGGAGCTGCGATCAAGAACGCTATCGCCCGCCATGACCGACAGCTCATCCCAAACGGCGCCGACGCCACAGTCCGTCACTTGCACCGGCGTTGCACGACAACGCGACCCCAAGATCTTCAGCGGTGCAGACGACGAAGACGTAGAAGACTGGTTGGCGTCATATGAACGGGTGAGCGTGCACAACAAGTGGGATGATCCAGCGAAGTTAACCCACGTCATCTTTTATCTGGCTGGTGTTGCCCAACTCTGGTTTCACAACCACGAAAGTGACTTACCCACATGGTCAATCTTCAAGACAACCTTTACTGAAGTGTTCGGCCGACCCGCTGTTCGCAAACTGCGCGCTGAACAACGCTTGCGCGCCCGAGCACAACAGACGGCAGAAACATTCACGAGCTACATTGAAGACGTCGTGGACCTGTGTAAACGAGTCAACGCGGCAATGCCCGAAGCTGAGCGAATTCACCATATACTGAAGGGCATCGATGACGGCGCTTTCCAGATGCTTCTAGCCAGGAATCCGCGCACTGTGTCTGAAGTCGTCAGCCTATGCCAAAGTTATGATGAGTTACGGAAGCAACGCGCTTCGACTCGGCGTGCTCTGGGCAGCGACGACTTGGTGGCAAGCCTTGACAGCACGTACGACCCATGCTCATTACTTCAACGGGTCAAGGACTTCGTGCGTGAGGAAGTTGCCCGCCAACTTTCTTTAGTCCCCTTCACTCAGGAGCCCACCTCCCGTCTTCCAAACACGCTCCGCACTTTCATCTCCGAAGAGGTCGCTCAAGTTGTCCCTTCCGCACACCATCAGCCGCCTGCAGCCACGAATCTCAACTCTGCTCTGGCAGTGCAGCCTGTCGCGACTCCTCCCACCTATGCGCAGCCAGTCCTGCCTGTGGCTGCGCCTCTTACGTACGCGCAGGCAGTACGCAGGCCTCCGCCTGCGTCTTTCGCGACCCATTCCCAACCGGTGCCACCGGAAGCCCATGCTGCATCTTGGACCGCACCGAGAGCTAATCCTTGGAGGACGCCTGATAATCGTCCCATCTGCTATTCTTGCTGCACTCCTGGACACGTCGCCCGATATTGCCGACGTCGACCTCAAGCGTTCGGCGCCGCCTCTCGGCCCTACCAGTACGGCAGCCAGCCCTTTCGCCAATACGCCACTCCTTCCCACCAACCGTATGCTCGTGCTGACCTTCCAGAATTTCCTTCGCGTCGCTCGCCATCCCCTCGCCGACGCTCGCTCTCCCCAATGCGTCGGCGACCCGCACCACCTGACCAGGAAAACTGAACGTCGCAGTTCACGAGGCAAGAACTGCGCCCCATTCGAACTGTCTAAGTCCTCGCGCCTGTCCTGCTAACGTGGTCGAAATTAGTGTAGAAGGTGTTCCTGCATTCGCTCTTGTGGATACCGGCGCAGCCGTTTCTGTGATAGCCGCCAAACTGTGCCGTTCGCTGCGCAAGGTGACCACGCCGCTTTCTGGACTGTCGCTTCGTACGGCAAGCGCTCAGCACGTCACTCCGCACGCAGCGTGTACTGTACGTGTGCTTATTCACGGCATTGTTTACATAGTGGAGTGCATTGTTCTTCCCACCTGCTCGCATGACGTCATCCTCGGATGGGACTTCTTATCCCGTCATAAAGCCGTGATCGACTGCGCTCGCGCCGAAGTTGAATTTTCCCCTTGTGACGCACCCTTGCACGAAGATTGCGACCGCCCTTCTAAACTTACCGTGCGCGAGGACACAGATATTCCACCTGGCTCCTTCGCTCTCGTACCCGTCTCTTGCGATGCCATCACTGATGCAACGGTCCTCTTCACACCTTCCGACGTCTTCATGAGCCGTAAATCTCTCCGACTACCCTTCGCAACACTTGACATGGCTGGCGGCTGTAGCAATATATACTTCTGCAATCCCCTCTGTGCGCCTATTACATTGCTCGTTGGTGAATGCCTTGGCATCGTGGAACTCCTCGACTCTTCGTCTTTGGTTGACGTCCCCGGAGACTCTTTTGATGTCGACTCCGGCCAGTCGTCTTCGATTTCCGCGCTTGAAGAGACGTCCAAGGATGCATTCTCGAGTGCCATTGCCGATACCCTCACACCTGCCGAACGCGCCGACCTTCTTGATCTCCTGCACCACTTTAGAAGTTCATTCGACGTTTCACAACCTCACTTGGGCCGCACGTCGGAAGTGCAGCACTACATTGACACCGGTTCACATCAGCCGTTACGTCAACGACCCTACCGCGTCTCGGCCGAAGAGCGTCGTGTCATTACCACCCAAGTCGAAGATATGCTGCGCCGTGACGTTATTCAACCCTCGCACAGTCCCTGGGCATCGCCTGTCGTTCTCGTTCGCAAGAAGGACGGGTCTATTCGCTTTTGCGTCGACTACCGTCGGCTAAATAAGGTAACGCGCAAAGACGTCTATCCTTTGCCGCGCATCGACGACGCCCTCGACAGTCTTCAGGGAGCAGAATTCTTCTCGTCCCTTGACTTGCGTTCGGGGTACTGGCAGGTACCGATGGCTGCAGCCGATCGCCAGAAAACCGCATTCATTACGCCTGACGGCTTATATGAATTTAACGTAATGCCGTTCGGGCTTTGTAACGCCCCTGCCACCTTTGAACGACTCATGGACAACACGCTGCGTGGCCTCAAGTGGTCCATATGTCTGTGTTACCTCGACGATGTCGTGGTTTTCTCGCCTGATTTTCCGACTCACCTGCTCCGCCTCAGACTTGTTTTGACCTGTCTAACGAACGCTGGCCTCCAACTCAACCTCAAGAAGTGCCGCTTCGCCGCGCGAGAGCTCACCATTTTAGGCCACGTTGTGTCCAAGCACGGCGTTCTACCCGATCCTGCAAAACTTCGAGCAGTCACCGAGTTTCCGAAGCCTCAGACCATCAAAGAACTTCGGAGCTTTGTGGGCCTATGCTCATATTTCCGGCGCTTTGTTCGGAATTTCGCATCGATCATGGCGCCATTGACTCAGCTTCTGCGCGGTGACACCACCCTCTCCTCCTGGTCCCCTGCATGTGACTCCGCCTTCGCTACGCTGCGTCGCCTTCTCACCTCCCCACCTATTCTTCGCCATTTCGACCCGTCGGCTGCAACTGAGGTACACACAGATGCCAGCGGAGTCGGTGTCGGCGCCGTCCTCGCCCAACGAAAGCCAGGCTACCCCGAATACGTAGTCGCCTATGCGAGTCGCACGCTGACGAAGCCTGAGGCCAATTACAGCGTGACCGAAAAAGAGTGCTTGGCCTTAGTATGGGCACTTGGCAAGTTCCGACCATACCTGTACGGGCGCCCCTTCGACTTGGTCACAGATCACCACGCGCTTTGTTGGCTTGCCAACTTGAAAGATCCCACTGGCCGCCTAGCCCGTTGGGCATTACGCATCCAGGAGTACGATATTCGCGTCGTATACCGCAGTGGGCGAACACACTCCGACGCCGACGCCCTGTCTCGTTCACCTTTACCTCCAGACTCGGCCTGCGGAACAACTTCCGCACACTCCATCTCATCTCTCGACATGGACTCCTTTGCCACCGCACAACGTCGTGACCCGTGGATCGCTTCTCTTTTCGACTATCTTTCTGGATCATCGACCATCCCTGTATCCCGAACCCTCCGACGCCAAGCAGTTCATTTTGCCATTCGTGACCAGCTGCTCCACCGACGCAATTACTCTCCTGAAGGCCGTCGGTGGCTTCTCGTGATTCCCCGCAGCTTAAGGTCACAAATATGTGCCGCTTTCCACAACGATCCACAGTGTGGCCACGCCGGAGTCTTCAAGACGTACGAACGAATTCGCCACCGCTACTACTGGCGCGGCATGTACAATTTTGTACAAAAGTTTGTTCGGTGCTGTCTTGACTGTCAACGCCGCAAATCGCCGCCTTTACGCCCGTCTGGTGCCTTGCAGCCGCTCCCGTGCCCTGCCACACCCTTCGATCGCGTCGGCATCGACCTATACGGCCCGCTTCCTATGACGCCAGACGGCAATCGGTGGATCGTAGTTGCTGTTGACCACTTGACACGCTACGCCGAAACTGCTGCTTTACCAAGTGCTACGGCACGGGATGTAGCCTTTTTCGTTCTACATCGCTTCGTGCTTCGACACGGCGCACCTCGAGAACTCCTCAGCGATCGAGGTCGCGCCTTCCTCTCCGAAGTCGTCAGAAGTTTGCTCTCGGAATGCCGTATTCTTCATCGGACAAGCACAGCATACCATCCCCAGACTAACGGACTCACAGAGCGATTTAACCGCACACTTGGTGACATGCTGTCGATGTACGTGGCATCTGATCATGGTAACTGGGACCGCATCCTTCCATTCATCACGTTCGCGTACAACACCGCGATCCAGGCCACTACGGGATTTTCACCTTTCTTCCTCCTGTATGGCCGCCAGCCTACGCATACCATCGACACGCTCCTTCCATACCGTTCTGACGCCTCCGAGTGTCTACCTGTGTCTGACGTCGCCCGACAGGCCGAAGAATGCCGCCAGCTAGCGCGCTCCTTTACGGCCGAGCAACAGCAGCGCCAGAAAGAAAACCGCACCGACACGCTTCCGAACACCACCTACGCTCCAGGCGTTCTTGTGTGGTTGTCTGTGCCTTTCCAGACTCCGGGGCTTTCCTCGAAACTCGTCCCAAAATTCGAAGGGCCTTACCGAGTCTTGGAGCAAACATCTCCGGTGAATTTTCTTATTGAGCCACTGTCACCACCTGAAGACTTGCGCCGGCGTGGACGTGACATTGTCCACGTCTCGCGTCTCAAGCCCTACCACGACCCTCTCCCTCCTGATTCTTAAGGCGCCAGGATGGCTCTTTTTGTCCGGGGGGAGATTGTGAAGAAGAAGACGCGCCTCGCGGCACAGACACATCGCCAACGCGCGGCTCGGCTCCGCTCGCGCTGTTGATTACTGTCGCCTTTTTTGGACAGTGCTTCGGGCTGTCTCGCCGTTCCCGGTCGCTGCGCTTTTGCCTGAGGAGCCGCCAATAAACCTCTTCTCAAGGGGATAAAGATTGACCAGTATTACGGAGTGCGTAGGAAATGTAATCTATGCATTCGCCAGTCAAGCTGCTTGACCAGTGTATTGGTATAACCTGCTTGTTTCCTAGCGTACATAAACTTTTGTGAAGAAATTGTTCAATATGGTGTCAATTTATCTCTTAGGGGCTGCTTCACTAGGTGTGCTTTCTGCAATCACACAGAGTTGCGACGGTGAGTAGGGTGAATCGACTGAGGAGCATTTCTGTTTTAAACTGTTATGCCCTAACATAGTTCACATCACTCTTACACATACTTTAATTTCAGGCCCTGGAGTGTACATTTCTACAAAAGGCAATTAAAAGTCATTTAAGATGTAACTTTAACTTACATTAAATAATTAAAATTGGTTCGCCGAATATCCGGTAATCAGACATTCTCTAGTGTAACAAAAACTCTAGTATAGGCCATGTGTCGTTTCTTTTGCTTAAATCAGAATTTGGAGGTATAAAAACATGTACAAGATTAAAGCTTTTTCTTATCACCGTACTCACCATGCAGGTTACGGTACCTTAATTATCCTCAAAATGAAAGAGGCAAACATGGTTTTTCTTTTTCATTTGGTGCAATGGCGCTTCCTCACCACTATGTTTACAGGCCTTTACTTTGTTCACAGATATTCACACTACACTGTGTTCCAGTCCGGCTGCTTCATGTGCAAGCTTCTCCCGTGATACAGGTTGGTATTCCCCAGCATTAACAAACTCAGTAGTTCTACCTTATTTGCTTAATTTATTGCCACAACCATTCGCACAACTTTCAGAACCATCAACCAATGTTTGCTGGATGTTTTAGGAGTTCCTCATTTCGTTGATCTTACCAAACAGGAAAACAACTCGCGCAATTTGTTTTTTTTTGAAGCAATATGATAGTACTGTAATACTGTATACTGTACTATATTGTACTGTACTATACTGTAATGTATACTGTACTGTATTAGTACTGCATCTTTTGAATACCACTTGAGGTACACATATATGTGGTGTCTCGTCGGTATGTCCCCAACAGATACTACCACATTACTTTCTGTACTTGTCATTCGCAGGTGCACACGTAGATGATGCTGTGCTAGGACTTTTGCTCCTTCAAGATGGTGGGGCAACTTTGGGGACCGGCTGCCCAATGGAAATGCGCTCTGAAAATGTAATGTGCTCTGACCAAGCAAATGCTATCGCTGGCACAGAAGTAATGAACAAATTGCTCTGGGAAAATACGAAACTATAAAAAGAAAATGCTAAACTGAAAGCAGCGTATAGGAGATTAGAGAAACGCACTCTCTCATTAGAGAACATTGATCCTGCTTCTTTTAAATTTTACACAGGACTTTCAAACAAGGCAGAGTTTGCTGCTCTGTACAGTCTTCTGGAGCGAAACGGCAGTTAAATGAAATACTGGGATTGTTCAGATCGGCAAAGTAGTAGCGTCAACGGAAGGCAGCTGTCATTAAAAGATTAAATGTTCATAGTTTTGTATCGTTTAAGGACAGGGACATGCTCAAAAGAGGTGGCCGGAAACTTCGGAGTAACGGAAGCCACTGTTAGCCGCATCTTTTTCGCGTGGGTGAACTTTCTGGATAGGCAACTTACTGCCATCAACAGATTTCCAACACTAGAGGAAAATAAGGACATATGCCTGAATCATTCAAGACATTTCCTGATACCAGAATAGTGCTTGACTGCACCGAGGTTAGAATACAAAAGCCGTCTATGCTGTCTGCTCAACGACAGAGATTTTCCTCGTACAAACATTTTAACACATTTAAAGCACTGGTTGGGGTGACACCAGACGGCAATGTATCATTTCTGCCAGACCTTTGGGGAGGGCATGTGAGTGACACAGAGATTGTGGAAACTGGTGGCCTGCTTCAACTTGTGCAGCTAGGCGATGGTGTAATGGCTGACAAGGGGTTCCATCTGGAAGCTATCCTACCCCCAGGTGTGAAACTCTATGTGCCACCTTTTAGAATAACTCCACAGTTCACACCAGAGCAGGTTAAAGCAACCAGAAAGGTTGCCAGTGCTCGCATCCATGTTGAGAGAGTTATACGGCGCATTAAAGAATTTCATATTTTTGATAAACCAATTTCAATTAATGTGCTAGATCTAGGAAGCAGCTTGTTTAGAGTGAGTGCATTCTTGTGCAACTTCCAGCCACCAATAATAGAAGCACGAGAATAAGCTAAACTCTGCTACTTATTAGGTAGAATGAAACTGCTGAGCATTTACTTTATTAAGCTTAACCTATAAACACCCAGCCTATTTCTTCACAGCGCCAGATTTTTATCATATTGTTAAGAAGAGTTGTTCAGTTCCGAGGTTTATCTACTCCATTTACAAGTAGTATGAAGCGGCACTTTATTAAGCGTGCACTTTAGGTGTTGACATGCTCGAGAGCAACAACAGGTTCTGCCAACGCGAAGAGGCTTTCCATTCCTTCCTTGGCAAGTGGTCATCAAGGTGCATACAACTCTGGTGACGGTCAGTCACTGTGAGGTGGTCGGGGAAAGCATCTGCAGGTCGTTCCTCAAATTTCTCAGATTTGCACTGAAGATCGAGCAGCGTGTTTTCAATAGTATTACAGTATTTGTTTCATCCTGTTATAGTTGAGAATGTGTTACAGCTTACTGAGACCTATACGTTTAAATGACGCGCAGTGGTCCATCCACTGGTCCCTGGCAAGTTTCTTAGCATGACATCTTACCTGCTCAGTCTTGTGCAGAACGTTGATCAGGGTTTGCTGCGCGCAGCCACGAGTTAATTATGCAGCTTGGCTTGCTCACCCCAAAGTTGCAGCAGGTGCTTGCCAGGGCTGGATGCTGCCCCAGTAAGCTCTAGTTCGCATGCCGCTCTTTGCAGTGTGTAAAGGATGCGTGTTCCTAGGGATTCTTCAACACCTTCACATTCTGCATACTCAAGTGCATCACGGAAATGGCCCCAGCCTGAAACCCCGATTTTGTGAATGTGGCACATTTTCACCCCTACATCAAGTAATATCACACAATGGTCACTGCCTCTTGGGGCAGAGTCGCACTGACACTCTGCAGGAAGGCCCCAGTTGCCCATGCTACGTAAGTGTACTGCCCTTCTGGCTTTAATGGAGGGTGTGGCAGTTGGGATAGTTGGTGTTATTTGTTAATTTGAGGTCTGTGGTGTCTGCTTCGTCAAGGTGGCATCCTCTTGGCCTGCACCCCCAATGTGGGTGATGTGCATTGAGCTCAACTCGATTGAGTATTCTGTGCTCGGGAAAGCAAATTTGAAGATGTCAAAGGCAAGTCAAGTCACCTCGGCTGCGGTGCCTGGTCTTGGGACAGAGGTAGACCAATGCCAAAACGGCTTCCTTTCTTTGCCTTAGTCTGCAGCACACCACCACAACTTTCTGATGAGACCTATGTTTATTCAAGCTGTTCTTTCCTTGCCCTAATTCAATAATCGCCAATTTTAGGAGCTGCAAATTAAGCTGACTTCAGAAGACTGCCAATTTTTAGCTACTTCTAGTAGCTTATTGCTTGGTCAATTTTCTAGTTGAGCATGACATGCTTCGTGCTTAAGAAATGAACTGTTTAAAGAATTCTTGGAGTAAAATTAGGAGAGGCAACTCTAAGTGAGTGACCACTGCTTTTGTCGCAAAATGTGGCAATGAACTAGGCAGATGCTGTCACGACAGCATAATGTTTAGGTTGTATGAGCATAGAAGAAACAAAATTGGAGTTGTGAAGTTCAAAGCCCTAATTTTACAGGCTTTATTTATACTGCTGACATTTGAGAGCTTTAGATTATTGGATGCAAGCAGCAGGTGTAAACAAGAACCCTGTTTGGGTATTTCTGCGACCCATCTGGTTTGCATAACCAAGCAGCACTCGAGTAGCTTGCATCCTCCTGTCCAATACTATTATTTTCATTGTAAAGCAGCCAATATCGCAGTAAGTCTGATCGACCTGTATCGATATGCTAGAAATTTTTAAGCACTTAAGGTGTGTCGGTTGAGTGTTTAAAGCACTTCACCACACCCTTGGCCACTAGCCTTGTGCTTTTCAGTATTATTTGCTAATGAACTCTTGAAGTGTTTACATTGTTTTTCTGTGCTGCAGGATTATTTTGACAGTCCTCATAAACTTGTTGAAGTGAAGGTCTGGGCTGTTGCATTGGCCATGTCATTCTAAAACTGTTAGGTCTGACACTGTCAAAGCATTTGGCGACTTTAATAAGCTTCACCTCACTACATATATGTATTACGGTGGGATCATTCAGCATGTGAAAATAAAAATACTGGAAAATAGAGAGTTCGAGAGCACCTGAGATTATAGTAAAACGGGCGGGGCAGTATCTTCAGGGTAACGGGGACATCAAAGCTAGAACTAGGGCTGCCACACTACCCGTCATCGCAATTCACTATTTGCTTCATCGCCTTACGCAAGTGTGTTGTGGTGAAGTTATTGCGGACGCATATTCGTTCATACACATTCATTCGTCTGAACTTTGCACAGAACACTGCGTCCTACTGCTGAAACTATGAGCGTGAAAAACGGACAGAGATGCAGCTGAACATCACAGGGCACGGTATCAAACTCCATCTCACTGTGTTTATCGCGCTCTTAGTACCAATAATCTTAAACATCTACTCTGCATATTAATTCGTGGAATTCTGGCAGACCATGTGATGTCACTAAAGGTCCGTTAGGTTCACAGAACTACGCGATAATTGTCGTAAAGTGCACGATAAAAGAAAATCATATGAAGTCACGGATAGCGCACTAGCGCTGAACACGATTGAAAACATGCGTTGCCCCATTTCAAGGACGCGTGAACAGTTGTGAGCAAACACCACCTCAAGCGTTATACGACTTACGTAACGTAAGTCATGGCGAGGAACACGTACAATACCTCCGCCTACGACACCCGTCAAGTAAAGGTGCATGTGCGATGTGATGACGCTGCCGAAAAGGGCGAACACGGCGACGCTGCTGCACAACGCCGGTTCGCAAATTGCATTGCCGAGGCGCTACGCCACTTGCATATTTCGATCGTCAGCAGCACTGAATTCTTCAGAAATACGGGTCTCACACTACCAGAGTTCACTGAGACCAAAAGCCGACATGACACATCACTACTACTGCACGACTTTTCGCCAACAAATACTGAACCCACTGCGGTGACTCCTTACGGATCATACAACGCGCCACATGGCGCCACCATCGCGCCTTCTCAAAAGTCCCTAAACGATCCTGTCCCTAGGCACATAGGATCAGGTCACGTGAGGGATTTTCGTACGACATTTAGACGCACGCGAACGGCGCGGGCACATGCCGGACCGTGGGAACAGCTCTTCGCCGCGGCCGTGAAGTTGCGCTTCGGGTAGATGGATGGCGCTAGCCCCGCGCGGCGCTCGCGACGAACTGTAGAGGAAGCAAATGTGTTGCACCGGCCGGTCTCGCTGGCGTAGTGTATCGAACTTCGCCTGACGTGGCCTGGCGCGCCCAGAACGCCGGACTTTAGGCTGGATGGGTGGCGCATGAGTTTGGATGCGTGGCGCATTCATGCGGCGGCACCACGAGTGTAATGGCATGTGGCGCAGGCGCTGCCGCCAGCTACGTTTATTTAACATGTTCCGTCATTTCAAAGCGAAGCATTCTTTGACTCTTTCTTCGACTTTACCGCGCCTGCTACTGTGGCTGCTGCTGTCAAGCACACAAAGTGCTGCGGGGGTGGTTCCGAGCGTGCCTATACATGACAGGAGCGAGGCAGAGAGAAAGGTGACGCGAGAAACTCGCTCGGATCCCACCGCGTCGAATGTGCACAATTCCCTGTGGAGCTCCCTGGAGGTCGCCACGTTAGCTTCTTTACAGCTGTAATTATCCGTGAGCCCCATCAAAAGCACTGCAGAAACTGCTGCGCTTTCCTTTCTACTAACAGCTTTTCTGGACACGTACCAACTAGCGCCCCAAGCGGCTCTGGGACGAAGATAGCTCGTTTTCAATGGAACGAGCGGGTTTTTCGCGAACAACAAAAGCTGCTGGTCGATTATTGAAAAAAGGCAGGTGACAGACGTATTCGGCAAGACAACCCATGCGAGCGAAATGCAGTGATCCCTCTCTGGCAAGCAAGAATTTTGTTCCCAGAGTGTTTAAAGATTAAGCAATGGGAGCCTAAGGAAGCGACGAAAATTTGTACTCGATTTTCGAGACAAAAACCGTAGCTGTGATAAAACTACAGCGTCAATCGTAAAAGCTAGTCGCTGCAGCGTATGTATTCGGAGACTCAGCTTTCGATTGATGCCTATCTCGACTCTACACATGGTGTAACACTGTTCCCAAAAGTGATTTCTGGCGCACAGTCATGCAAGTTCACGGGGTATATATAAAAACCCGAGCGTATCACTTGTGGAAACGTTGGAAACCGTGGCCGATCGTTTGATCGCTCGCACCTATCGTTCCACGTCATGCTGCGTGATTTTTTTTTAACGCCACGTAGGAGTGAATTCGACAGTCTTCCACCAGATGGCCGAAACACAAAACTCATGATTCCGTTTCAGTTTTGGTGTTTTCAGGAGGGCTCTTTAAATATTATATTTTCTATTTTTACTTCCTAAAACATACGAATGGGCTGATTATTTGTTAATTCATCGCTTTTATTATCAGATTTTATTCCTTGGACAGCACAACAACAAGCATGCGCATATCTTTGTGTTGCGTTAAAAAAAAATTCTACCGTGCCTTAGAGCACGAACATACTCAGGAATTCTGGGCATTGCACCTTCACCATCCTGTTGAACTTCACGGCATTGCACATGCATAACTGAATGGGCAAATTTTAAAAGAACTTTATTTCTATATACTAGCCCAGTATCAGGAAGCTTCTACTGTCTGCGCCGAGAGCGTAGCCTTTTGTGACAACATATGCATTTAGGGCACTTAGTCGAAACATTGGTGTTGCGTTAAGGCAGTGTTTTGGTCGGGGATGGGCAATTATGTCGCATGACAGGAGGAAAGCGTCTTGCACCCTCTCAGCAGAGCGCACATTGACTTGAAGATGTGCGAAATGTAAACCGTAAAGCGATTTATCACAGCTGGAGTTTTGAACGGTCATTGCAGAGCGAGAGTCATTCAATCCGTTTGCATGCGTATGTTTTTGTGAGGCAACAGTGGAGGAGAGGGAGTGTATAAGTGTGTGCACACCTTGAGCGTGGGTGCATGTGTACTTCTACTTGCGTGTGGGCGCGTGAGTCTGTCTCGGTATTTGAATTTGCGTGCGCACGCGTGTATACCTGTGCGAGCATACGCGTGTTTGTGTGCGTGCAGTTCCGTGTGCGTGCGTGCGTACATTTTTGTGCGTGTGCCCGTGCGTGGGCGCGTGTAAATGTGAATGCGGGCGAGCATGTGGAATTGGAGAGGTATATTCATCGCGTTTTATTTTTTTTACTACTGCAATCATCATGCGTGATTTTAGCAGGGTGGTACAAGCTTTATTAATACAATGTTATGCACAGAAAAGGCACATGTTATAATAATCTATTGTATGAATAAATACAAAGCATACAAGTTGGGCATACACAAGGTTACACCAAAGAAGTAACACTGCCACTGGAAACATGATACAAACAAAATAACGTCACTGTAAACATGTTAAGAAGGAAGTTAATGTTGGCGCAGAGATGACGTTATATTTTAGCTGGTTCCAGTCCACTATCGTACGCGGGAGGAATGAATACCTGAACGAGTTGCTACGTGAGGAGAATAAAGGCTATTCAGAGTAACCTACAGACGCAACACTAACTTTAAGGATATTCTCGTACATGTCAAACTAAGGACAAAGTCGAAGTTGGGAACCGGTCCTTGTGGCCGCTCCAGGTGCTTTGCATGCAAACATATTCAATCTGCTACTGCAGTAAAAAGTACAGTGTCGAATTAATGACACAAGGTAACTGAAAGGTTTCACTTGCACATCAAGCAACGTAGTCTACTGTATAAAATGTGCCGCTTGTAGCAAATAATACATAGGTGAGACTGGACAACAAATTCATACAAGACTCAATGGTAACCGTGCAGATACAAAACACAATTTGCCTAAAGCAGTAGCCAGCCACCTCAAGAAACATGGTCATATATTCGATAAAGCGAGCCTCTATATACTACAAACAAATTTTCATTGACTTTCAGAGTAAATATGCGGAACCATACCTCATGCACAAGTTTAATTGCCTACACCCGACGGGAATTAATTTGACGCGTGTCAACTTAGACTCTTCAAAAGCGGTAACTTAAACCTGAAATTCTCATATCATCAACCAATGCACATAAAGCTATGTGCCACCAGCTAACCTTCATTCTTAACCTCACCCATTCCTCCATTTCCAATTCTTTTTTGTGCCGACTGCTCAATTTAATAGACTCTTTCATGTTTTTATGTTTATATTACCTGTACGACCCCTTTTCCCAAGTACACCTGGCCTCGCCCGCTTACACTAACGTCACTCTCCTATTTATTATTCCGGTTTCGGTTCCCCCCCTTTTCTGTCTGTTATTTATTATATATATTTTTGAAACACCCTCACAAACACATTCCAAAGTCCCAGACGCCACAGGATACCTTTTTCGGCGCCTCAGCCACACAGAGTATCTCAATTTCTGTATACGACCGTACCGACACCTACGTTGAGCTACTGGGGCTAACGTACCTCGAAGGACCATGCCGCTGCCTTCCAGTTACCTCATGCATTGCATCCCAGTCTCCTTGTCGCCATCTTAACTCCTTCAGAATTACCCGACGCATTGCTGCTATGCTACAAAAGTCAATCTGTCAACTGATCTCTTTTTGGGTCTTTGTTGTTACTCTCGCACTGATCGCCTGACCGGCTCTTCTAAAGCCACAGAAACATACCGCCAACGATACCCCTGAATGCTCCCGACGCTCTCGCTTCCCCAACACCTTCCCATGCCCTTCCTTTCCTGTTCTTTTTTTCCCTCTTGGTGTCTTTTCTCTCTTTTTCCCCTTTTCTTTCTTTTCTCCCACTTTCCCACTCTCCCGCTCTTGTCCCTTCGTCTTAGGAACCACGCTCACAGACGTTAGGCAACAGCGCTCATTCTCTTTGAACTCTCTCCCTTTACTACCAGCCGCCACCGACAACAACCGCAGGAGACGCCACTGTGCTAACCCTTTAAAACTAACACGCCGAGGAGGACGAGGCTGCTTTTGACGAAGATAGGTCCTCCTATCGAAACGTTGGCCAGCCTTTCTGAGGCACTTTATTCCTGTTTATAACCTTTATACCGCAGTGTGCTATTGCATCTGTCAGCACCTTTCTTGAATTTGGATTTACGTGAGAGGAAGGGAGCTATAGTGAAATTATGTCTTTGCGGACTGGCGTATCCGGACGAGATGGATACGATTTCCGTTATGTCAATTTTGCAACGGCCTTTTATTAGTGGAGATAAGAATTTCAGTCGCGAACAACGTTCTTTTTTTGTGCCAGAGAAGAAAGATTAGCCCTGTTTAAAAGCTCTGTAACTGAAGTTCTCGTAAATTGGTTTAGATAAGACGCATGGCTCTTCTTTGTAGCTGTTCTAGTTTGGCGGTGTTAGTTTTTGTAAAAGGGTCCCATATCAATGGAGCATAATATAAAATGGGCAGCACAACGCATTTGTAAGCCAACTGGGGAACAGAAAAGGATTAATGCTTAAGTGCTCGCCTGAGGAAAAAGAGTTTAGGTTCGCATTTGCATTGACAGAATTAATATGGGAATTCCAGTTGGAATCGTTCGAAATCCAAAGCCCTAAATATTTAGTTACTAGCTTCAGAGAGGAAAGTGTTATTAATAATGCTTGTGAGAACCGTTTTTTCAACGTTTACCACCATTTGCGATTCTCGACACCAAGAAGCAATTTTCTGAAGTGCACTGCTCAGCAATAATTGATCCGATTTGGTATTAATTTCGGAGTCCGAAACACAATCGTTGGCAAAAAGTTTATGATGAACTGCAATATCTCGTGCAATATCATTGATATATAGGAGGATAAAAAGTGGCCCTATCACCGAGCCGTGGGGTACTCCAGAATCAACCTTTACTAATGCAAATATGCTGTTACGAATGGAAGCAAACGGTTTGCTGCGGGTTAGGCACGCAGCGGTGCATTCAGTTAGATGATCATTTTTGAAAACTAAATGCAATTTAGAGAGTAGTTTTCTGTGAGGAATTTTGTCAGATGCTTTTGAAAACTCCATGAACATAGGGTCAATTTGTGTAGCATTGCTAACTGACATTTCAAAAATGGTGGATTGTTTTAGTTAGCTGAGTGCACGTGAGAAATCCTTTTGTTAAACCTCGTTGATATTTGGTTAAAAATTACGATTATCAAGAAAATATAATATTTGATTATGTATAATGTGCTCGAGTAGTTTGCAAGCTGTGGATGTTAATGAAATCGGGTGATAGTTGGTAATGTTGTCTCTGCTTTCACTTTTATGAACGGTTTGATTCTGGCTGTCAGCCAGCCATTCGGTAGTTCAACGTTGCGTAATGATTTATTAAATAAAACGTGCAAATGCATAGGCACCCACTCGGCATATTCTTGAAGAAACGAATTTGGGTTGTTGTCTGGTCCCGGTAACTTCTTTATATTCAGTTTTAACAGCTTGTTGAAGATACCTTGTTCTGAGATTATGAGGTCTTGCATACGTGGCAAGGAGACATAAAAAAAAAAAGAAGGGCACTATCATCTTTAGGAAAAACAGATTTGAAGTGGTCGGTAAATGAGCTCGACAATAATTCAAAATCGCCTACCTATTCCTCGTTAATTTTGAAAGTGATGCTGTAATAAAAGTAGGTAGTGATTCCCTGTATTTTGCCTATGGCCACTTCATTCCTAATTTCAGAGGACAAATCTGAAATGATATTTTCACAATACGAGGCGTTGGTGCAAGATTGTTATCTTCTTAAGCTTGGTTAGCCACCTCTGTAATTTCTGTTTCTCAATGGAAAACCACGGATTCTTACTTTTGGTTGCTTAACAATGTTTCGCACAAAACGCATACGGCTGTTCAACGCTTAAATGAGTTCGAACGGCTAGAAACAGAAGCTGCACTCAGGCGCACGTACTCTCCCTGAACGATATTAAAATCGCGGAAACGGACGAGTGCTCGGAGTGCTTCGCGGCCAGCAAACACGAGCGCTGAATTCGAAGTGCATCGAGTTGCTCGACTTTATGACGCCGCGGGGGAGCACGAAAATTTCTGCTGTAAACAAAGAGGATAAAACATAAAATAAACTAAGGCTCTGCGGGTGGGTAATGTGCGACCGGACTCATTGCCCAAGTTAACAGCGCGGCACACACACAGTTACACATACCCGTCGACCCAAAGTCACATCCAAGAGGCTCATGGAGGTGTCGCAGATGCCTAGTTTGACGCGCCCAGTAATCCAAGTTGGTATGAACGAGGTTCATTGAACGGCGGCACGTAAGTTGTAGCACACGCTCAGTAACATAAGTATGCAACATAGTACCACACGCTCAGCAACATAAGGATGGCATATGCAATGTCAGATTCCCGTGATCCAAGTCGGCCCGACGATCGCATCCGAATCCGGTTCCCTGATACCACACAGCAGCGGGATGCTGTAAACCACTAGACCACGCACTACCCAGTGATCCAAGTTGACGGGAAAACGGCAGAGGCACGTACAGACAGAAAAAAACAGGCAGCCATATATATACAAACAGCATGCGGAAGTTGATTGAAATGCCCTAATGATGCTAATCACTATAATATGATAATCGCATTGAACCACGAGCACGTTGTGTACGGCCCTCCCGCGTCTACAATCACTGTACAGGCACAAGTCTACAGGTTGTCCTGCAAAGCTCACAGATAATTGTTACCACTGCATTCGTGTTGTCGCTGTCAATGATGCCACCGACACGCACATATACCTCCACGGACTATGATGTGATAACCAGCTTCGTGACAAGATGCGATGAACGCTTCTTCGAATATGGGAGGTGGTGGGTTCAAACGCCTTGCGGTGTACATTGTGAACCCACTACCGGTGAAACCGTGATTACGTGCAGCTGTAGTTGGCGTCTCTGCGTTGAGCGCGTAATTAGGCGCACAGCTAACTAGCCCTGGAAGTAGTTGAAATAGTGGAGGCTGTTGGACACGGTGTCACTTTGATTCCGGCCGCGGAGTCGAATCTCGGCAGAACAACGTGCGTGGCATCAATATGGGCAGGAGAGACTTGGGGTGGGAAAAGCTGTTAAGGGTTTGGTGCCGCGCAAACGACAAACGTCTCTGTCGAGAAAAAAACAAACACGCAACAAGAAAATAATTGGGCTCGCTGGTTCTCCCAAGCCCCGCCAGCGACACACAGGCCAAGTTTGTACGCTAACGTATCAAACGCAGCCTGTTGTGGTGGTTCAGCAAATGAAGAACTGCACCCGTTTGTTTTGATGCCGCGTTAGCATTGTTAGGTTGCTTCATGTACTTTACAGGTGATATACAATGCATGCGTATACGCCTGTTACTTTGTTTGCTTTGTGCAGTTCGGAGGCCACGCGCCGGTTTCGCGGCGGCAGCCTTTGTGCTAGACGCCAACAACTGTTGTAGGGAAACGCGATAGAGTAGTAGGCCCACTGCCAACGCGCCTCGTGCATAACTCGTTCCGAGGATGGCATCGCGTTTATGTCGAATTGCATTAGCGACATCCTGCGACCGTCATCGCAGGACTGCCGCATTTTTTAATGCGAGATCATCACGTGGCTCACGAGGCCGATGATCCGGCGTTGGCGTGACTACGCCATGCTCCAAAAAGACTACGAACCTTTGACCTTTTGGTGGAACTCGAACCTACGACATTTGGCGTTAATTAAAGCGCAGTCAATAAGGTCGAGTTAATTAAAGCACTACCACCAACGACCTTCGGTGTTCATTAAGGCGAAGTTAGTTAAGGCACAATTGATTAAGGTATAGGTAATAAAGGCACTCTAACCCACGCCACTCGGTGGGAGTCGAAGTCGAGTGCAAGAACCTCAGGAGGTCAACATTATTCCGGAATTGTCCACTGTCTCTCGGAACCCACTATCGAGTTTAGGGGCATTAAACTCCCCATTTTTCTCTTTTTTTCAAGCTACAAAAAAAGGAAAAAAAAAGTGCTCCAGGAGGCGCTTGGTTTCCCTCCCTATACTTCTCGGACGCTAAGGGAGCGCTCTACCTCCTGTTGTACACCCCTGATTTTTTTCATGATTTTCATTTCCGGCACAGATGATTCCTGCGGGAAACAAAGAGATAAACGAACTAAGAAGTCTATTCTAGATGGACGGCGACAAAGACAGACACGCAGAGCACCGTAGAGTTCCTCCGTATCCAGCTTTTTTGGATATGAAGGAACGCCAAGCGGCCCCGGGAGGACGCTAGCTTGTTTTCAATGGAACGAGCGAGTTTTTCGCGAATAACAAAAGTGGCAGGCCGATTATTGAAAAAGGCAGGTGACAGACATGTACTGGAAAACAATCCACACGAGCCAAACGCAGTGATCACTCTCTGGGAAGCAAGAATTTTGTTCCCAGAGTGGCTAAAGATTCAGAAATGGAAGCCTATGGGAACGACGAAAATTTGTAGTCGATTTTCGAGACAAAAACCGTAACCGTGATAAAACTACGGCTTCTATCGTAAAATTTGCTGCAGCGTATGTAGTCAGGAGACTCAGCTTTCAATTGATGCCTATATCGAGTCTCTACACATGGCGTAACACTGTTCTCAAAAGTGATTTTTGACACAGTCATGCAAGTTCACGTGGTATCTATAGAAACCCCAGCGTATCGCTTGCGGAAATGAGGGAAGCCGTGGCCCAGTCGTTTAATCGCTCGCATCCATCATTCTGCGTCAAGCCGGCAGCAGTTCGATTCCCTGCTGCGTGATTCTTTCTTTTCGAACGCCAGGTACGACTGAGTTCGACAGTCTCCAACCAGATGGCTGAAACACAAACCTAAAGATATGGATTCAGTTTTGTTTTTTTCAGGAGGGTTCTTCAAACATTATATTATCTATTTTTACTTCCTAAAACACAGGAGTGGGTTAGTTATTTGTTAAGCTATCGCTTTTATTATCAGATTTTATTCCTTGGACAGCGTAACAACAAGCATACGCATATCTTTGTGTTGCGATAAAAAATACTATCGTGCCTTGCAGCATGGACACACTCGGGCATTCTGGACATTGCACCTCCACCATCCTGTGGAACTTCACGACAATACACACGCGTAACTGAATGGGCAAAATTTTAAACAATATTATTTCTATATAACAGTCTGGTATCGACAACTTTCAACTGTCTGCGCCAAGAGGGTAGCCTTTTGTAACAACGTATGCATTTATGGCACTTAGTCGGAACAATGGTGGTGCGTTAAAGCAATCTTTTGGTCAGGGATGGGCGACTATGTCACACGACAGGAGCACATGGTCGCGCGCCCTCTCGGCAGAGGGCAGATTAACTTGAAGATGCGCGAAATTTATACCGTAAAGTGATTTATTACAGCTGGAGTTTTGAACGGTAATCCGCCTCTTTCATGGCCTCACTGCGCATGCGGTGGGCCCTAGCGGAATAGTCGCAAAACGTTTTGGAAGGGCAGCCGGGGAGCCGGGCAGCACAAGCAAGCAAGCGCGCAGGCTACACGCGCTGGAAGCAGCGAACCAACGTGGGAATAAATATCGACGCGGGCACAATGCCGACAACGTGCGTAGCGTACGGCTGCAACTCCACATTTCAAAAGGGCGGTTGCGTCGGTTTTTTTCCGATTTCCGAGTGCTGCGAGAGATCACAAACGAAGCGAAGCTTGGATTAGGGTTGTCAGACGTCTGAACTCGAGCGGCTGCCCTTGGGAGCCGTCGACAGTGTCAACGATCTGCGGAAAACACTTTGTGACAGGTACGGACACGTTATTAACACTCTTTAGCCTTCACCGTATGACCAAAACTTCGCCTTTGATACAGGTTGGTATTCCCCAGCATTAACAAACTCAGTAGTTCTACCTTATTTGCTTAATTTATTGCCACAACCATTCGCACAACTTTCAGAACCATCAACTAATGTTCGCTGGATGTGTTTAGGAGTTCCTCATTTCGTTGATCTTACCAAACAGGAAAACAACCCGCGCAATTTTTTTTTTTGAAGCAATATGATAGTACTGTAATACTGCATACTGTACTATATTGTACTGTACTATACTGTACTGTATGCTGTACTGTATTAGTACTGTACCTTTGAATACCACTTGAGGTACACATATATGTGGTGTCTCGTGGGTATGTCCCCAACAGATACTACCACATTACTTTCTGTACTTGTCATTCGCAGGTGCACATGCTGTGCTAGGACTTCTGCTCCTTCAAGATGGTGGGGCAAATTTGGGGACCGGCTGCCCAATGGAAATGCGCTCTGAAAATGTAATTTGCTCTGACCAAGCAAATAAAAATGAAACTATAAAAAGAAAATGCTAAACTGAAAGCAGCGTATAGGAGCTTAGAGAAACGCACTCTCTCATTAGAGAACATTGATCCTGCTTCTTTTAAATTTTACACAGGACTTTCAAACAAGGCAGAGTTTGCTGCTCTGTACAGTCTTCTGGAGCCAAACGGCAGGTAAATGAAATACTGGGATTGTTCAGATCGGCAAAGTAGTAGCGTCAACGGAAGGCAGCTGACATTAAAAGATTAAATGTTGATAGTTTTGTATCGTTTAAGGACAGGGACATGCTCAAAAGAGGTGGCCGGAAACTTCGGAGTAACGGAAGCCACTGTTAGCCGCATCTTTTTCGCGTGGGTGAACTTTCTGGATAGGCAACTTACTGCCATCAACAGATTTCCAACACTAGAGGAAATAAAAGAACATATGCCTGAATCATTCAGGACATTTCCTGATACCAGAATAGTGCTTGACTGCACCGAGGTTAGAATACAGAAGCCGTCTATGCTGTCTGCTCAACGATAGAGATTTTCCTCGTACAAACATTTTAACACATTTAAAGCAGTGGTTGGGGTGACACCAGACGGCAATGTATCATTTCTGCCAGACCTTTGGGGAGGGCATGTGAGTGACACAGAGATTGTGGAAACTGGTGGCCTGCTTCAACTTCTGCAGCTAGGCGATGGTGTAATGGCTGACAAGGGGTTCCATCTGGAAGCTATCCTACCCCCAGGTGTGAAACTCTATGTGCCACCTTTTAGAATAACTCCACAGTTCACACCAGAGCAGGGTAAAGCAACCAGAAAGGTTGCCAGTGCTCGCATCCATGTTGAGAGAGTTATACGGCGCATTAAAGAATTTCATATTTTTGATAAACCAATTTCAATTAATGTGCTAGATCTAGGAAGCAGCTTGTTTAGAGTGAGTGCATTCTTGTGCAACTTCCAGCAGCCAATAATAGAAGCACGAGAATAAGCTAAACTCTGCTTCTTATTAGGTAGAATGAAACTGCTGAGGGTTTACTTTATTAACCTTAACCTATAAGCACCCAGCCTATTTCTTCACAGCGCCAGATTTTTATCATATTGTTAAGAAGAGTTGTTCAGATCCGAGGTTTATCTACTCCAATTACAAGTAGCATGAAGCGGGGCCGCAACAGCAAAGATGGCAGACATTAGTGAACATTTTCTCAACTCCCGTTTCTATGACATGGTGCTGTGTCACAGACATGCGGCTAGTACCCCCATGGAACAGTCTGGCATCTCCAATATTAATGCAGTGAGTGACGACTCTTATCAGTCAACATGGGGCAAAGTAAAGTAAAATATGCAGGTCAAATGCAGATGTTGGAATCTATGTGAGGCGAACCTTAAACAAAGCAGTTTATCAGTTCTTTACATCGAATGGAGAAGCATGCAATATGGTGAGAACAGGGGTATGGAAAGAAAAGTACGACATGCATCAAGCAACATATTTAGGGATTGTGTACCTTTTGTCCCAGTAGGACATGCCCTTTTCTGCCTTTGTCAAGTATTGGTGAACAAACACCCCCAATAGCACTTACCAAATGGCTAAACCAAAGAATTAGTGAAATACAATTAACCTTTCGTTAACAGATTGAGGTGCTGTAGAGATTTTTGAAGGAACATTATATGTGCTGCTTTTATATAGGAAGCTATTTTTTTCGTTACGCAGAATAGAGCTGGACATAAGTGGTCAGTATACTAGCTTTACATGAACCACTTCATTGGTACTTTTATATAACTTTTGTTTTTTATCCACATATATGTTTGGCAAGACAGCAGCCACGGTCAAGATTGCCCTGTGTTGATTTCACAGGTCCTATTAAGTCCATTAAACTTCTTTTTAGCCACGGTCAGAAAAGCCTGGGAGGGTCTGCAAACAAATCCGTATTTTAAAACGTAAGCATACCGGCCAATCTTTGAACTTTCAGAATTATAAAATCTCATGTTTGCGACACTGAGAAGGGAGAAAGAGGATTGTTGCTGTTTATTTTTTTTTATACAAAGCTTGCTCTGAGAACACACTCTTCAAGGGGTACATGTGCACTTTACTAACGCATTTACTTTTAGACGCAGAACACAAGCGGCAGCAAACTTGCAACAGTGGAGGGCGACAAGGAGAACATAGTTTTTAGATCATGGAGATTTTCTGCAACAGGTCCGCAGTTGCTGGTTTTTTCCTGCTTAAGGAATTTGTCTGTATAAACTTGCTCGAAACGTACGATCTGGCGTCCTTTACCCTAGCGAACCCTTCAAATAGAACACTCGAAGACAAATGATGAAGTGTTTTTGTGAACGGGAGTGGTACAATGACTACAATGAAGTGACCTTCATCAAAAAAGATTTTGGAGGTTCAGAGAACTTTGTTATAAAGGCGTTTGACTATGTTGCCCTGAATGTTCATTAAAATATTGTACGAAAGATCTAATTCTGCAACAAGTATGGGTTGGTTTTGTGTTTATGCTTTTCAATAAAAATTTTTGCTTTCACTCATCACATGGCTTCTAGTTGCTATTTACCATGTATGTGAAAGCCAGAATCTGTCTACTGGGACAGATCATCATATCTGACTTTCCCTACAGGACCCATATTCCAAAACTTTATAATGTTGTTGTAATCAAACATCCATGTAACAGCTGTTGGAACATTCGGCTGCCGTTATAGATTGGTTTTATCAGTTGATGTGGCCGATGTGCAGGTATAGATCCACATAATCAACGGCTCCAAAATATTTGGCCATAAGAAATAGTCAGAATATTTGTATATTTTAGTTGGTTCTTCCCAGGATTTAAGATATTACAAAATGTAGATAATTTTGTGAATACACCAATCTAAATGAGCCCTATAAATGTGGAACTTTACGATAAAATTTTAAAAGTTGGTAGATATGAGCTTCCTGTATCAGCACTAAGATAAATTCTCCGTGTGCACACTTCCACAATAATTTTAATACTGTATAATGATTCCTTGTTCAATAATTTACCTGCTTGAATGCAGGCAGGGTGCTTTGCTGGCATCACTTTCAAGGGGCTTTACACAATGCACACTGTTTGTGGAAGCACAATTTTATTGCATTTGCAGGCAAACTTATAAAATTCGTTAAATTTACAGACTCATTGAATTCAGTCATGCGACCAAATTTATAACTACCGTATTTTCACATGGTAGTTATAAAATATGGTACGCACTGAAAAAGCCATGCTTTGCTTGGAGGTACATTTCAACAGTCACCACTTTGACAACACGAGTGCATGTACAGTGCTCACGGAATGAAACGCGTCAATTTAGGGCTAAGTAATACGCATACTTTCCTTTCAACCGGCTGCAGTTCGTGTCACATTGACGTAATTCTGGCGTGTACACTTACATCGGAGTCCTCGTCACCTTTGTTGACCAAATTCTTAGCGACATGACATGGTGCTCTCGCGTCCTTTGCACATATGTAGGGTTCTGCTAAATGTTCCGTGTCCCATTTCATTCCATGAGCACTGCACACATTGCACTTGCACTTGAAATTAGTCTCATTGATAACATAAGGGAGTAAAACTTTACTAGAAAAAATTTCCCTCACTGGCACTGGTAAGGAACTTCGGTATGTAGAAAGATACGTGCTCTAAGTCTCACAATTTCCAGGTTGCGCGAAAGGGTTAGCATACACTACAAAACCTGATAGAGTGCCGTTGCTTACACAATTTTCTGAGCTAAGAAGAAATGGTATGAGTAAAAATACACATCTAACACTTAACAACATTGCAAAATGAGAGTTGCATGATTGACTTTGCTGTATTTGGCACAAACTGAAGCTTCAACAAACAATAAAAAGCCTGTTAGCTAAGTTCCAGACACCCTTCGAACATAATTGCTGTAATCTTGGCCTTTCTGCGACACAGTACAACTGCAGAAACATACACATGTATATACGAGCACGCTCGTGCAGGAGATTATGTGCAACAAATCAAATATGCAAATAGTGCTCACATAATAAAAGATGCCAATTATGCACCAACGCATGCAGCTGTAGTCAAGACTTCAAGCGGAAATCGCATTGCACTATGATGGAAACAAAAAGCTTTACATGCCAACATAGCTGACAATCATCAGCAATGTGCAGTGCATTAAAACGAGTGTTTCTCCCTGCACTTTCCACGAATAGCTGCACCTTTCCTTGGAAAAGCTAAGGACAGACAGCTGCTTGATATACAACTTGAATGAACATTACAAAAAGAAATGTTGGCGGCTTCTCAAAAACAAGAAAGAGGACTAGAAATGACAATGCACACCAGTTAAATATAAGAAGTTTCAACGCTCTCCAAGTTGAAGACAACTACACTTGAGCAAACCAAGGAATGCTTAAACTTCTGGACTAGTGCATACGCACCACAGCTAGCACCACTACCATGTGTAGTGTGCGACCAGCGAGATTGCACAATGCCTAAAGATGGAAGCTTTCTTTGGGAATGTTAAGGATAGAATCTGCTCGATACGCAGCTTCAATGAACATTGCAGGAAAAAAATGTTGGGAGGACCTCAGAACACTGGGACTAGAAATGACAATGCAGCATGCACACCAGTTGGTATTTGTACTGAAAGCTTTCAGTTTAAATAGCACATTCAGTGACACTCACTCTGCAAAGCTGGGTAGAGGTACCCACAAAAGTTTCTACAGCTCGCAAGAGCTCCTCAAACTGGTTTTTGTCAAACCTTACAGTAACAATTTCGGCTTCATTTTCGTTAATGTAAACAGCAAAGTCGCACTCAGACAGGTGAAACGCCCATCACCACATTCATTTGCGTTTCAAAGACAAGTTTCGGCTTCTTGTCCTGAAAGTTTCTGAAAGAGTTTTGAAGTCTCAATGGACACTTCACTTCAAGAGCTCTGGCTTTTCCTCTGCAGCATTCACATGTGAATTTTACCACACCATCTGGTGATGCGCCTACAATTGGCATATCCTTAACGACCTTCAGTCCTACATCTGCAACAGAGGCAGCATGACCCCCCTTTTTAAGGTTACATAAATAAAACTGCTTGGCCTCTGCTTCTTTACGTGAGCCATCTTTCATTGCAGCACTTTGATATGTGGTAGAACGCAGAACTAGATTGACCACTCCTCGCAGGTCATGCGGTCGTGGTTCTCTGCTCAAGCTTTGTGCACGAGTCAGGCATGCCCGCGCTATACTAGCCGTAACCATGCCTTTCCTATACTGCATCCACAGATGTGACTGTGCCTGCAGTCTAGTTAAGGATTCAATATCTATAATGTCCTGGTCCGTGTATGCTTGCTTAGCCCAGGCCAAGAATTCTGGTGCTGAAAGTTCGAGCTTGGTCTTCACGAGGTCCATAAGCGCCGGAATCCTTGGACAACTGCAAGAAAGTGTAGGATGTGGACAAAACTTGTGTTGAAATATCTGCAGAACGTAGCAAAACTCATAGCTTTGCATTAGTTTTTGCTGCTGAGACAATGCACTTTTCGTGATCATTTCTTATTGGTTCAGGTGAGACGCAGGTCTCGCTTTGCTGCTAATAATTGGTGAGGTGGAGTTCCGTCAAACTTCACCACTACGCGCACAAAGTTTTTCAGAGAAAGAATACTCATAACAGGCAGCTATGTGCAGCATTCTTGGTGACTGCGTTTAGCAAATGTTTAACCTAGTCCAAAGGCTGCAGCACTCGATGGAATAAAGTACCTTCAGGTTGCAAGTTTGTGGCACACACCAGCTGTTGAGCAGGTGGAGACTGGACTGGCGCTGCAAGTAAATAAGACAACCCTTACTTCAACTAAGCTAACACAAAAGGACAAAACAAGAAAGCAGTGTGAAACAAATGAGATTAAACTGGGCCAATCGATGACGGCCAACTACACGCTGCGAATTTCATCCCTGAGCTTAATATAGTGCCTTTACAATCTGTTTCACACACTCCACTGAGTGCACTGAAACTGAAAGGCCACATCAGTCAACTACACAAAAAAAGAACCGTCTGTGTACTTTGCTGAACCATTCCTAATTGTTTGATTCAGCTGGTTTGGTGTAGCGGGATTAGCTGCAAACAGTGCACTTCTACCTGTCATTTCTTATTGCTTTAGGTGAGATGCAGTTCTTGCTTGGCGGCTAATGATTGGTGTGGTGGAGTTACGTCAAAGTTGACCGCTACGTGGGCAAAGTTTTTCAATTTGACAAATTACTCAGAATAGGTGGCTGTCCACAGCATTCCTGCCGACTGCGTGTTACATTTCGCAAATATTTATTTAAATCTAAAGGCTGCAACACTCGAAAGAATAAAGTACCTTCAGGGGCCAATCTTCCCGCGTCTACTCGAGCAGGCAAGTGGTGACTGGACTGGCGCTCCAAAATAAATAAGACAACTCTTATTTTAACTGGGCCAGCACAAACACAAAACAAGAAAACGGTCTGAAATAACAATGAAGGAGTGTGGTTGTCAGCAACTTGTCGTAATCTCCAACAGCAAGGAAAGCTAAAAAAAAGAAAAGCCAATTTAAGGGTACAACACATGTGCTATCCGTCTGCCAGGCTCTGTTCATCCAAGTTTAGCACCTCACATGGAGTATGTTGTACTAACAAAGCCAAATTTTTGCTCAAGTTAGTCCCCAACCTTAATTTAGTGCCTTTACAATCTATTTCACACACTACACTCAGTGCAGCAAAAGCTAAAGGCCATGTCAGTCGACCAAAAATGAGAACCATCTCCGTGCTTCAGAATATGCGTGCTCTTATTCATCCCTAATTGTTCAATTGAGCTGGTTTTGCACAGAAAGAAATTAACAGTAGATAGTACGCTTCTCGTTCTCATTTCACATCGGCTGAGGTTGTGTACTTTTTGGACTGCGAAGTTGAAGTGGATTTTGTATTGAGCAGTGCAGCCCTAACAAAACATACATACACACAAACAAAAAACAGATACAAGGTGTTGCTGTAGGTCGTTTTTTTCTATCTGTGTTTGCCCTGCACTACTCAATACAGTACGTATGTACTAACAAGCTCAAATTTTTACCATATTGGTGTGTCGAAGTTGCATCAATCTTTACCTACAAGTGCAATACAACAGTAGTGATATTTCAAGGCTTGTTTGTTGGCTTGCTGTTTCCATGAAACAGTGTTTCTGTGAGCGTTAGTTACTACATGCATAAAAAATTCAACTCGTGTAAACATTCACCTGGTGGTACAGCAGGCTTAGACATAGCAAGTCCACAAGTTCATGCTAACAAGTGGTGCTACCTTCGTGGTAACAGCTGGATCTACACAGGTTTCTAGAGTTGTGGCGTGTCTCACTGCATGTTGTTTGCGAGTTGGTACATCTAGTTCTGTGGTCTCACTGAGAGTAAATGAGTGAACATTGGCTTGACAAACAAAATATTAATTTACCGTACCTGTGGGCTCACTTCTGATTTCCACGAATGCCAACGTAGATCTGCTATTGGGCTCACCTATTAATGTTTCGAACTAGTTTCTAGCGTACAACTTCATGAACACAATCACAACTGCTGATGAAAAAAATGCGATAAAGAGTGTTCACAATGTTGTTCGTGTTGCAACTGCACGATTGCACCCTCCGATCAGTAAGCTTTCCAGAACCCAAAAATCTTGAATTTGCTTTAGCTTTAGTAGCACAGGTTACCTGACAAACTGTCACTATGTTTCATTGATATTTTGCTCAAGTGTTCAGGGGCAAAAGACCTCCCTCTCCCCTCTCTTCTCAGCGTAGAACCGGATCTTCCCCTCTGGTTAACCTCCCTGCCTTTCGCTTTGCTCTCTCTCTCTCTCTTGCTCAAGTGTTCATAAATAACGAAAAGGCACTTCTCTACTGATACCTTGTTATAGCGAAGCCACATTGCTCGGGGTGACGCATCCTGCATATTTCTCCGGAATGTGTCTAAATCACAAGAGGTGCCTCCGGACAAGGGTCATAGCACATCTTTCTCTTGCTTGCATTTTCCGTGTTGGGACTTGCCACTCTGAAAGTGATGTCCTTCAAGGGCTCTGAAGGCTCGAGCTTCTTGGCTAGAAATTGAAATTACCTTTATAACTTCGGTTAAAATCTGGGTTATATAAAGCGTATGAAGAAAATTCTTACCTCCCGGAGGGACAATCCAAGCGCACGGAAGATCCGTGCACGTAGGTTCGAGGGAAGCTACACTGGCTGCAGTTAGTAACAGACCAACAACGTGCTGGCATGTTCCACTTAATCTGTAAATACAGAAAAGGACCATTTGAAGTGTGAAAAATTGTGTTTTTTAAACAGTGCCACATATCCTGGGTGAAATGCTTTGTTTCCGTGTAAACGCACTTCCCTTTCAAACACTCGACGATTTATGTTACGGACAAAATATTCCAACAGTTTATGTTAAACAAGAAAGCAATTTCTTGAAACGTGGGCTTACAGTGCAAATGCTCAAAATTAAAGCTAAATGCAGGACAACAGCAGGTAGGAAGAACACTGTTAACGTGGTAGCGCATGAAATACAAAAATCAACTTTTGAAATGTGCATATCGAATGCCAGCTCAAAGCAGCGCAAATGGAACGCAACTATCGAACGCACTCTAAAAACTAGGAAGGGTATCGCAGGAGTGAAGAGGCCGGTTCACTCTTCAAAGCGTCGTTTTACTCTCGCAAAATGTCGAGGAGAGTGAAATGCATTGTTCACTCTCTCACCAAGGAGAGAGTGAAATGTGCTTTTCACTCTCCCCTTCAGAGAGAGAGTAGAATGCCCGTTCTACCCTTGCGGCAGTAGAGAACAAAACGTAGCGTAATCTTCTGCTTCAACTGTAGGTGGCTGGCCCCGAACATGGCAATGTTTCATTCATGCACGCTGAGCAAAGAACACATCGTTTTGCTTCTAAGAGAACAGGCCGCCGCAGTTCAAAGGAACGCGTAGCGAGCGCTCTACTTTTTCACTCGGAGTTGCTCCACCGCGCGCGCGCGCGCTCAAGATCGCGGAACAACACAGCACCGGAGTAAGGTGATCCCTCCGCCGAGCAGCACAGCAGCAGCAAAGGCCAGCCAAGGGAGATCGTATGTTAGCCATCTCGCGTCGCCACGGAAACACGACAGTCGTTCGTCATGCCTTGGATATAACAGCAAATCCTCCACGGTAAGTGAATTCTAACTTAGGTGCACATTGTCCGTATATGTCATGCTATCGCCAGGAAGTCGTCGCTGCGCTTAGCCGACGCGATTCAGAAAGGACTAGGCATACGCGCTGTGTCTCTCGATGTCAATCGAAAAAGCCAGTCATCGCGATAACTGCATGTGATTTTATCACTTTGCCGTTGTCCGTACGAGCTTTAAAGATCGCAAACGCCGCCAGAACTATGGTATGTTCAATAAGACGCCAGGCGAGAGGGCGCTTTTAAAATGGTTCGCTCACCCGCCTGTGATTCCGAGCCTATGCGGAGCGTGATTAGCGTGCGTTTTGTGTGTTTGAATTTATTCAGTTTGGCGGTATACTGTGTACGGAACGCTGTTGAACTAAGGAATCACATAACAGAAGGCGTCATTTTGCTGGCAGCATGCTTTTTTTATAAATAAACCGCGCGCTTGACGGTGTCTCGCGCAGGGGGAATCTGCGACCACTGAAGTTACGTGCAGCACCAGTGCTAGTTAGAAACTTTGCCGCAGGCATTCAGCTGCATGCTGCAAGAGGTCAGTTGGGCGCGTTATCTTGAACTTACTGAAAACGCATGAGGAATCCATGTTTTATGCTGAAAAAAGTATAAACCCCATATAAGCGATCTTGCGCGCGGCAGCTACAAGCGACGCGATGGAGATGGCTGTCGCGTTCGCTCGTCGCCTACAAGTCGTACTCCGTGCGAGCGACGATATTGAGCGACGCCTCCCCGGTGTTGCCGGCATGAGGGCTGCAATCACGCGTGACGCGTGCTTTAGTAATTTACGTTGATGTATTTTACTATAAAAAGTAGCATAAAATATTTCCGGAGGTCTTGCCGTGGGTTCTTATCCTTGCACGTATAAAAATTGAATCATTTGTTCGTTCCGCGCGACAATCGGTAGTATTTGAGCGATGTACATCCAGTTCCGGCTTCGCGCTATTGGCTAGTCGCTCATAGCACTTTCGGGCGACGAGCGACGATTTCTAGATTTCCAGAACCGAGCCATCTGTTCAAGCGACGGCCCGTTTTGTCGCTCGAAGCCGTCGCTCGTCGCCGTCGCGCACTAAATCGCTCTCACAGTGTTTATCCCTAAGACTGAACTGTTTTTGCTCATGTATTGAAATGGTGTGATTATAGGTAGGTCTGGTTTCGTCTCCTGTTGCGGTTTTCGTGCACGGTGCGAAACTGAAAGGATGCTTATGTCTACGAACTCGGTGAATTGTCGAGCAGCTAGTTATGCATCGGCATCGAATATAACGGCTGCTGTGTGGAATTACAATTGCAAGGGCGCTTTGCATACACTTATTGTTTTGGACATGCCTTTGCATTTGCTAATATGAGTTGGCGTGTCAGAGTTATGTCATATGAATAGCTAAATCAGCCTTCCTCTGGGGGTTACAAGCGTAATGTGTGCATTTTGCTATTGCATGGCGGATAAAAATGTGTTTATCGCTTGAACATTTTTAGTAGAGAAATAAAATATCAAAATAAAATGTTGCTTTAATTCCGTGTTACCAGTCTGTCGTACACAGAACAATAGGTTGGTGTAATAAACTAATAACTGCGGTTTAACTGCAACTTTTACATGCCTTCAAGAATCTAAAATGCTAGATTTCAAACTGCAGCAGTAAGTCGGGTCTGTGAAAAATGAACTCCATTGCGCACCTCATACATGAAAACAAGTTCATGCCTTTTAGTAAGCTTAGATGCAGGTCGCAGTGAACTTTCTTGTTAGTATTGAAATGTGGGTAAGCTTGCCATAACAAGCCTTGTTGCCCTTTTTTATAGGCACATCCATATATCCATTGAACTGAAGGACAATATTTTCATCCCTACTGAGCATCATGTTTGCAGCTATAATCCTCAAATTATGGCTTCAGCAGTGGCACAACCAGGGATGGTGCGGGGGGCACACTGGGCACGTGCTTAGGATGTGTCACAAGTGGTGTTTGCGATACACCAGATTCATGACAGACCTATGATGTCTGAAAATGACCAATATTCTATTCATTAGCAGGAGTATTCGAACATTCGTGCCGAACGAGGATGAACTGTCTTATTTCTTTTTTGTGTAAATCTAAAATTGAAGTTAATTTAGCAGTTGACTGTCGCACTCATTTGGATGTTTTGCATGCATTTCACTAAGAAGACTAAGAGCTAAGATTTTCTTTTATTGCCATGGCCTTGACTGTCTTGATGTTGTTTTGCACCATGCCCTTGTGTTGACTTTTGCATACGATATTTTTCAGGCACCTGCTTTATATAACGCAAGAAGGCAGCTGCAAGGACACGAGGATGTGAAAGAGCCAGTGCAGCGCGACCTCACGTAGTGCAGAGGAGCCAATGTCAAAAAATCAAAATACATTGGCATGCAATTTGGACAAGAAAACTAGTATGTGGGTATATTGGGTGTACCATTTGACCAAATGTAAACAAAATCAAGATACAGTATGTTAGACCAAGATGAAAATTCTCACGTGCTCCAGGCAGTCATCTTACCATGGTATATTTATGTAATGTCTCCGATTGGAAAGTCAAATCAAGTATGCTCTCTGGAGACAAACACATAGCAGCAACTGTCATTGAAATGTTAGAAATGTGTTTTAAAAAAGCTGATTAGTTCTGAGAAGTGACTGCTTTTTGTCTTGCCTCTCAACAGATACATCCATGTTATAAAAAAATAGTGGTACAATGAAATTGCATATTTGCTTAGTGACATGATACATACTTGCAATGAGCACGGTGCCTGTGTTTACTATAAAAAGCAACAGCCCATGCTTGGTTAGGTTAGGCCCCCTACAACATGCAGGCATGGGTGATCGGCGCTTTTTTTTATTTCTGTGTCGTGAGGTTTATTGACGTGCGTATAGGTGCAATGGCACGCAGTATGGCTAGTACAAAAAGGGGGGGGGGGCAGATATATGTAGCTCACTGTACACGACACAGGGCAAAGGAAATCCGTGTTCAGCAACTATGTTAAATGCCATGTATGTAAATTTTACAACGCTACTCATTCGAAGCGCGCACAGGTGCATATTGAAGAAAAGTTTTCCAGGGTACATAATTTAGTGCGTAATTTACACTAATTTTGCTCTAACCACAAGACAATAAATTGAATATACTGCACGGAAAAACCTAGAGCGAATTAAATTGTGTGTAAGCTTCGTGTGTATAAGTATAGTCTTTCCTATGCATTAGGTTTTTCGCGTAATGCATTACCAGTTGACAGCCTATCTTATCATGTGTACTCTGTTTACATTACAGTTGTTTATTAGTTTACTCATTTGTTTTGCAACTTATGAAATGCCGGTGTATATATATTTTCAACATTTGACATAATCCTGTATGTTTTGTAGGGACAACCCAGGACGTGCATTTCTCAGCACCCAGTCAACTGCCAGAAGCGACTCGAACACAGGCCACCAGTAAGTGGACATCAGTTGCAATTTCACATTATGCAGTTGGCTGCTGCCTTGTACTGAGGCTTTTTTTTAATGAGATGGTGGCTTCGTTCTAATGTACATTTTGACCACAAAGGTGCGATCATGTCTCACAGAGGCATATATGGTTGCTATTCTCTGCCAGGGACGTGTTCTCGTGTTCGTGAAGCATTTGTGTTTGGCAGTATTGTCGCCCAATGAGTCAGATATAAACACTGTAACTCGCCACTGCCGGCAAGTAGTTGCGAGAAACACAATATATTATGACGCTGTAAAGTTATTTTATTAATCCGAAGGAAACTTTTGCAGCGGGAAAAAAGGTTGCTATTCCAGGTAAACATGTCTTTTTCTCACAAGTTATTTAACCAAACTGTGGATGCGTGAAATTCGTGACTTATGAATAGATTTTAATTCATCCTTTAGTAATGCTTCTAAAAGAGACTAGAAATAGCATGTGACTGCCTCTCCAATCAGCAGATCATACACTTACAGTCATAAGTGGTAGTTCCATGCAGTCTGGCACTCTATATAACCTTTCCTTTCAGCAGCATTGGAACTGGTGGCTGCGTTTTCAGAAGGAGGAGTGCACTTGGCACTGTATATGTATGTGTGAATTCGGTTTTCTTTGTATGTGTCGGCTCACTGACACAAACAGTGCAAAAATCAGTTGTACCATGAGGCTGACGACCCCTTCTGCTGCTAGAAATACGGCACTTCATATTTTATAGTACTGCATGACATTTAAATCAAAGCTAGCACATAAAATGATCAAGAAAACTAACCCCTGTTATAGCTGTTTTTCTCAAAGAAAGCTTGTCCTTTATGGGCTGTGTTAATCTGAGCTCTCCGCCGATGTTTCAATAGTATTATCCCTTAGTGAGTGAGAGATTGGGGGCAATTAATCGTGTTAGTCTTTAAATGGTGTCCTAATTATGTGTATTTGTTCCAACAAAGTTGTCTAGATTACTTTATTGTGTAGTGTAAAGCTTATGAAACCATCAGCAACTAGTGAGTTGCTAACATGCATATGCATTTGTCACTATACAGGTGGCACTCGGCTGTACCACTGCAGTGCTGCAGAAATTGCCAGCACCAGCGGCTTTGCAACAGCTGTTTCACAGCATGTCGGTATGTGCTAATTTATAGTTTTGTTGGGATGGGTTAGTATTATGGACCACTGCTACTCTGTATTGTGACAGATCCATATGATAAGTGATGTAATGGGCACAGCGAAAACCTGTGAATGTTTTACTATGGTACATAAAAAGGCTCTCCTTTTCGTCACTGGAGCAGGGGAGAAGAGCATGCAGGCACTCCTGAATGTACATATATTTCAAAACATGAGAGAGACACACACATACATATATATATATATATATATATATATATATATATATATATATATATATATATATATATATATATATATATATATATAAACACATACAATTAAACTACAGGCAGGGACATTCCATCTTTCATTTTGAATTGACTTGTACAGCGCAAAAATACAACACAGACCACAGAGAAGCCCGCATGTTAACAGGTTTGATACACACAATAATTCAACAGGTTTGATACTTCAGGTGTGCTATTTTACGCGAGGGGGAAGGGAAAGGGGAGAAAACCAGAAAAAAGAGTGGAGTGGAAAAGAAAGGAATCGTGCCAAAAAGCATGAGATACATCGTGCAGCCAGAATCGCCAGCAGGACATCTAAAAAGCACTCTGATAAAATTACATACAGGGAAACCTTACGTATTGTTTGTTTCAATCAACTCAGATCACATGCAGCCATTACTGCAATCAAGTTGTTTCCTTATGTCATGAGGACAAACTGGGGGGTGCAGGATAGGTCCAGAGAGGCGCACGGGGTCGTTTTCTTCATATTGTGGTGCTCCCACAGTGCTACGCACTGTGGCATTTGGCATCGTCAATTGTGACGGCATTCTGATTTTGATGCGCGTGTTTACTTGAAATGTTCAAAAAATGTCGAGAAGTGGTTTAGGGGCCCTTTAAGCCACCCTGAGCAATTATTCGTTCAGATATATCTAAACATACTTTAGTGATGATGCATAATAAAGTGATCTAGTCTGGCTCCTCAGTGTTTTAAAATTTTTGGTTTCGAGAGACATGTTTCCCGTGCCTCTTGAGTATCTCTTCTAATGAGGCTTAACTGTAATGTACACACACAATTGTGTAACTCCTCCTGCAAGTATTATTCATTAAGCCTGGTCACTGATGTGCAAAGCTTGTGGTTAAGTTTTGATGTCCGTACTTTTTAGAGCTATGTTTATTAATTCAGGCTGTTCTTATTGGTTCTTCGATGCAGGAGACAATGCCTACGGAAATATTGGCCCTGATGACGAGAGCCCTCAAGGGGCAAACGACATCTCTGTTGCAGAAGTGAGCCCGATACCACCTGAAGTTACCATGACAGGTGGCACGGCAGCAATAGATACAGAGACGGCCATGTCTACTGCAGCTGCAACAGTGTACGAGGCAAGCAGCAGTGTGTCAGCATCAGTAGCAGTGTCAGAAGGAACCGCACCAGGCCTGGTAGAGCAACATGTGTGCTATCACTGTGACTTTTTGTGTAGTGCATACAACTCATTTGCTCAACATACAAAAGCTTTTCACCACAACTGTGAGCCAGTGTTCTTGTGCAGCAAGTGGAAGACTAAGTTAAGTGTTATAACACAGTACAAGCATCACTTTAAGATATGAAAACATATTACAGTTGTTGCCTCCCCAGCCAGCCCACATAGCGACAACAATGTGGAACACATGGTGGGACACACATCTTCTCCATTAGAAGATTGTCACTGTTGTTAGATTAACTGGTCTTTGTAGGCAACTAGAAGGACAACACAGGTGCCATAAGATTGTTGTTTATGTTGTTGTTGAACAGGTAAAAAAGAAGTTTGATGCAGCTGAAGTGCCAACTGATATTGAGCAAATCAAAAACAACCACCTGAGAAAGCAACACTATCGAAATTTGGATATCTATGTTCCGCCAACTCTGGTAAGGATGGCATAGGACAGAAGTGTGTTGAAAATCACACAGACACTGCTGTTCCATCACTGGTCACAGTGAGCAGTGACTTGTAGGGCAAGAGAGTCAACTGAAACGAACATTATGGCATAGTGTCATGCTCCCATGTGACCACTTTCCGTGTTATTTTGCATGATACAGCTCAACCTCCAGAAACGAGACTGCAACTTGTCTGTAAAAAGCTTTCACAAAAAATTATTCATAACACTATTAACACAGCAGTATCTTCTTTTTTTGTGGGTTCGAGGTTCCCGGGTGTCCATTAATGCAAAAATTGCGGAAAAAAAAAAAACATGTGCCGTACTTGCACCTTTTTAACATGTACGAGGGGGACAGAACTTTTCTAGTCATGCATCTTCATCATACTATCAAGTTTTTAAATGCCTTTTATAATTATTATTACCAGTTATATCTGAGTGCATTGTATGCATTTAGCAGGTGTAAAATCAGGTCAGTTGGATCAGATGCCTTATCTGCAAGAGAGCCCTATATTCAAGAAATTTGAATCAAAATAGGTACATTAGAGACGCAGTCTTTCTGCACTTTATTGCGTGTGGTTTAAGCATTGCTCAATACTTTTGTGGATGGCAATTTCAACCGGCACAGCACTGCGCTTTGTCACGGTCAAGTGTCTTCAACGCGGTGTTTACTATTTGTGTTGATGTTTGTGTATTCATAGAGCAAGTTCTTAATTTATTTTTTTCCGCATTCTTGTGCTTGCACTAAGCTTGTATAAGGCAGGTACAAAATGGGCGTCACTATAACGAACTGTTCTGTTGAGCTTACACTTGCAAATAATAGTGTTCAGATGGCCGCACTTCTATGTAGGTGCACCGATAGCTTTGTGTATGTTCTCATGTTTGTATAAAGCTTATATAAGCTAGTTACAAAATGTATGTCACTAAGCATTGTGATATTCTTTAAAGAACTGCTTGGTTGGTTTTACACTTGTGAATTAGTATTGAGGCGGTGGTATTTCCATGTAGGCCCACTGCTAGCTTTCTGCGTGCTCACGTGTTTGTATTAAGCTTTTACAAGGGAGTTACAGCATGTACGTCACTAAGCGCTGTGATATTTTTAAAGAACTGCTTTGTTGGTTTTACGCCTGTGAGTAATAGTACTCGGGTGGCACTAGTCATGTGTAGGTACACAGGGACCATTTGTATACATTATGCTCATGTAAAGCAGTTACAAAGTGTATGTCACTAATCACTGTGATATTTGTTGAATTGCTGTGATGGTTTTACACATGTGAGTAATAGTGCTCAGGACACAGTACTTGCGATGTATAGTTGAACTTATACAGTGTCAAGACATGGGCTGTATACGTACCAAAAGAAATGTATGTCATTATATTGTGATTATTACTGTTTGGATTTTATTAAACTCTAATAACATTTTTTGTTGTATCTATTGAGGTATGGCAATTTGTCATGCAACCAAACTGAGAACCTGAACTTGTGCATACAAATAAACAGCTAATTTAAGAGTATACTGATCGTATTCTGCGAAATCAGTTTAACAAATCTTGTACTACAATGCTGGAAAAATGACAGAGCTAACAGGGATGAACAGAAAAAGTTTCCACTGGCTGAAGGACTGCCCCACACTGGAGTTGGTAATGTTGCGTTTATTGGAGTAGAACAGTAAGTGCACTTCTATTAAAAATGTGACAGTCAATGCAGAAACATAAGGCAGTCGAGCAGATGTGGCACATTTTTTTCAGGGCCCTCCATGCCTACTACTGCATTTCTAGTCTTCCTGTGCTCTTCGTATAAGCCCCTGTTCAGCCAAGGTTTTTACTCCATGACAGTTGTTCTACTGGGTTCGTAGCAATATTGAAGAAAAAAAATGCAATGGTTTTCAAGAACTTCCGAGGCCCCGACACAGTAACTTCAAGGACCTCGTGCAATTTTTTAGTAGTTTGGACAGGCATTAACTTGTTCAACAACATCGTTAACTTTAATGCAAACAAAAGAATACAAAACAAATCGCATTTCACTGATTTCAAACAATTGAAAGACTGCTAATTTGCCTTTCACCGCCCATCACTAAACGCACACAAGGAAGCATTTCAAGAAAGCGCTCAAAGTTTTTCTGCAATAGCACAATTAACTACTTGGACCTGCAACATTTGCAGTTTTTGAATACTGTTTGGTTTGACAGTGTATGGGATGTCATCTGTTGCCTCAACTTTTCACCACCAAATAAGCAATAGTCATTTGTAATTTCCTTTTATTGTGTCTGTAGCTCTCAATTTGCTCATCACGGCTTTTCTTTGAATGCCTCAACTGTTGAGCTTCCTGCTTCTGCTCCTCCAAGTACATTTGTCGCCGGTTCCATGTGCCTAAAACTGGTATCTGCAGCTCCTTTGTAATTTCAACTTTAAGAATATCGCTTTCCTTCTATTACCTCCACAGACAATTCTCTGTCACATGCGAAGAGTGTCACAGAAGGAAAAAAAAATGCTTGGCAATGTCTGCTAAGTCTAGCCAAGTGTACAAATTTATGGACTTTCCAGTACTACTAAAAATTCCAGGGTTTTCAATGCCTTGAAAATGGCATTTTAGAAATAAAAAAGGTTTTCAAGGATCGCTACAAACCCTGGATTCTACCACCTAAATAATTTTACAAGCTTATTTTGGCATGGAGTTCGGAAATTCATGCTTTCTAGCTAACGCTGCACTATCTCTGTACATTGAAGCCGCGAGAGCGCAACCATTTTGGAGTAAAGAAAAATACTGAAAGCTTTTAATGCCACTCTTTTTCTATGGAGCTTCGTATTGCCTAGTTAAGTTTACGAATGTGCCCGGTTTTGGTGGGCGTTTCTTCGACGTTTTCTGTGAGAAGTAGATGACTAACCCCCGTATTCAGAAACGTATATTAATACGAAGCTCATGCTTGACTTTATATAAACGACGCCTGGTGCGAACGTCCCCCAGACGCTCACTGCCTATTTTTTTGGTGCGTTCACGACTTGCGTCATTTAGATCAAGCCAAGCATGGGCTTCAAGTTATGATTCATTTCTGAATATGGGGGTAAGCGTGCGCAATTCCGGGCAACGCATTGTGCCATCGACACTGAGAGGAAACGGGGAAAACAAAGTTAACGCCCTATGCTCCTAAACTTTCGCGTACCTGTGGTGTGCGTGTATCGTGGAAGAAACAGCGCAAACACCAGGACGAAAAAAAGCATCAACCACACCAGCGCTTCGTGGTGTGGTCCATGTTTTTGCGTCGTCCTTGTGTTGCGCTGTTTCTTCTAAAATGCTCAACCAACTAGCCGGCAAGTCCATCCTGTGCATATGTATTGAACACACGTGTGAATGTAGATGGTCTTCGAAGCTTTTAGAACGAGCACTGCCACAGGATACGAGCAGTGCACGCGTAACAAGTGGACACATTAGTCATTTAAACATGCGTGCCAATGCATTTGACGCGGCTATCGGCATAAGCAGTCTCCAAATGCTGGAATGCATGCTCTTCAAAACGCCAACGATCCGCTGCTAATGCAGGACAACAGCTCACAGCGGACTGAACCAAACTCTTAAACTAATGCACTTGAAAAGAACGCCTAAACGGCAGCGTGAGGCACGTCGAAATGCCTGGTACTGGCGTCGCAGTTGATCACATACGAATGGAACTGGAGGAAAAAATAAACAGAAATGCTCACCAGTATACGCGCGACTTAAATTCACATACGTGGATGGTTGGCACGATACTTTGTATCAGCGTATTTTCGGAGAACATATAATGTACGGACTGCAAAAGCACTCGATCGTGAGCTGAACGGCACATTTGTTATTTTCCTGGGGTGACGACAAGCCGTGAATAGTTCTCACGTCGTCGTCTACGTTGTATTCCTTCGTTAGCCGTAGCAAGGAATGGAAATGATGCAAACGCAAACGTATTCCAGTACACAACAGCACAGCACACTGCAGAGAAACTCCACCCACCGCAGCCGATTCCTCAAATACATTTGTTATGTATATAACCTCTAAAAGAACACGACTGAGCGTGGTGGCTCTGTGGTGTAATGGTTAGGATGTGTGCTTTGAATTGTATGGATGCGAGTGTACACGGGCTCGAATCCACGTGATGTATAGAGCAATGTGGTTCTCCATAAGTATTTGATTCCCTCGACTATTGTGTTCTAATTAGATTATGTGTCTGCTGATTGTGAAATGTGCGGAGATAATTGCGGATTGAATGTTAATTAGCTTCTTTTTTTCTCCGCAGTGGCGTTCGGGACACATACGCATAGGCCGATTCCGAGCAGTCACGCCTCATGGTAGGCAGCAAATAGCCAGGAAAAATGACTTTAAAATCCTGCATAACATTGCTGACGCCTATTCTGAAGGCCGCTTGGAATTGGGCCACTGACTCTGAGGAGCCGCCTAGGGAACGGTGTATCAGCGACCCTAATTTGATCTGATTTCCTGCCTGCATGCGTGGCCAGGACTTCGCTAAGAGGGTATTGGGAAGAGTACTAACACTCTGTTTGGGGGAGTAGAAGTACTCGGTCTGGTGGAGTGCCATTACCCCTGCGGTGAGAGTATTAGCACTGTGCGGAAGAGTACTAGCACTCCCTGTGGGAAGAGTATTATCACTCTGCAGAAGAGTACTAGCAATCCCTTGCGGTGGAGTAACAAAACTCTGTCAACAGGAGTTGACCTACTCTCTCTCAAAGAGGGCCGATCTACTCTCGAAAAGAGAGTGAAATATGGGACAAGCCGCTACTCCCTCAAAGAGAGTGCCCGGCACTCTCTTTGTTTTTAGAGTGCGCCTACTACACGGTGAACAAGTGAAAAGACGCAATGAAAACGAAGAGAAGGTTTGCGCTGGTAGTTTCTTCAGCACGTAAAGACTGGGCTACTGCTGCTGATCACGCTGCAGGGCCGGTATTTTGTAGCGATGCCTTTTCCGATTCTATGCTTTTTCAAGCTTTTCGCGCTTGGCCAGTGGTGATCAACGGGATCAGGTGGCCGTGTGTGGTGGATGATAAGAATAGCATGGAATAAGGCATAAGGCATCGCTACAAAATAGCGGCCCAGTAGCCAACGGCTGCATGCACACGTACACGCCAGACGGGTATGCGTTGAGCAAACATGCGCAGCATAGCAAATGCAATCTGAGCGAAAAGCAGAGCTACAGTTCGTGTTCTCGTTTCCCGCACAGTTATTACGTTATTGCGCTGCTTATTTGATAAAAGTTACACACCCGAGTGGACGAACAGCTTGCGATTCTTGTGTAGCTATCTTTAAGATCGAGACAATAGGTCCAGACGCTGCCTTTTGCAGTTTTTACTATGTTTACGTAACTGAGGAAGCTGCCACCGCTTTTAAGTATGAGTGCTAGATATATAGCGACGCGCTCATATTACGTTACACTCAGGTGGCGTTCAACAGATTATGTGAGTGTGCGCGAACGTGCGTGCGTACTTTTTTGGGCGTGTGTGCATGCGTGGGTGCGTGTAAATGTGATTCTAGGCGAGCATTCACATTTACACATTCGCATTCACATAACCTTTATACTGCAGTGTGCTATTCGCTCTGTCAGCCCCTTTCTTGATTTTGGATTTACCTGAGAAGAAGGGAGCTATCGCGAAATTTTGTCTTTGCCGACTAGCGTATCCGAACTAGATGGATACCATTTCCGTTATGTCAATCTTGCAATGGCCCGTTATTAGTGGAGATACGAATTTCAGTCGCGAACAACAATTTTTTTGTGCCAGAGAAGAAAGATTAGCCCTGTTTAAAAGCTCTGTAACTGAAGTTCTCGTAAATGTGTTTTAAATAAAACGCATGACTCTTCTTTGTACCTGCTCTAGTTTGGCGATGTTAGTTTTTGTAAATGGGTCCCATATCAATGCAGTATAATCTAAAATGGGCAGCACAACGTATTTGTAAGCCAAGTGGTGAACAGAAAGGGATTAAAGCTTAAGTGCTCGCCTGAGGAAAAAGAGTTCAGGTTCACATTTGCAGTGACAGATTTATTATGAGTATTCCAGTTGGGGTCCTTCGAATTCCAAAGCCATAAATATTTACAGTTACAAACTTCAGAGAGGTAAGCGTTATTAATACCGTAATCAAATTGTAAATGTTTCTTTTTATCTGTTATGCTTGTTAAAACCGTTTTTTCAAAGTATACCACCATCTGCCATTTTCGACACCAAGAAGCAATTTTCTGAAGTGCACTGCTCAGCAATAATTTATCGAATATGGTATTAATTTCAGAGTACAAAACATAATCGTCGGCAAAAAGTTTATGATGAACTGCAATATCTCGTACAATATCCTTGATATATGGGAGGAACAAAAGTTGCCCTAACACCGAGACGTGGGGTGCTCCATAATGCACCGTTACTGATGCATATAAGCTGTTACGAATGGAAACAAACTGTTTTCCCTGGGTTAGGCATGCAGCGGTCCATTCAGTTAGCTGATTATTTTTGAAAACATTATGCAATTTAGAGAGTAGTTTTTTGTGAGTGATTTTGTCAAGTGCTTTTGAAAACTCCATGAACATAGCGTCAATTTGTGTGGGATTGTTAACTGACATTTCATGATGGTGGATTGTTTCAGTGAGCTGAGTACACGTCGAGAATCCTTTCATTAACCCTTGTTGATATTTGGTTAAAATTTATGATTTTCAAGAAAATATAGTATTTGATTAAGTATAATGTGTTCGAGTAATTTGCAAGTGGTGGACGTTAATGAAATCGGGTGATAGTTGGTAATGTTTCTGCTTCCACTTGTATGTAACGGTTTGATTCTGTCTCAGCCAGTCATTCGGTAGTTCACCGTTGCGTAATGATTTATTAAATAAAACGTGGAAATACATTGGCACCCACTCGGAATATTCTTGAAGAAACGAATTTGGGTTGTTGTCTGGCGCCGGTAACTTCTTGATATTCAGTTTTAAGAGCATATTGAAGATACCTTTTTCTGAGATTATGAGGTCTGGCATACTTTTCAAGGAGACATAAAAAAAGGAGGGCACTATCATCTTTAGCAAAAATAGATTTGAAGTGGTTGGTAAATTAGTTGGATATTAATTCAATATCGCCTACCTATTGCCCGTTAATTTTGAAAGAGATGCTGCAATAAAAGTAGATTGTGATTCCCCGTATTTCGTGTATGGCCACTTCATTCCTAATTTCAGAGGACAAATCTGAAATGATATTTTCACAATACGAGGCGTTGGTGCAAGATTGTTATCTTCATAAGCTTGGCTAGCCACCTCTGTAATTTCTGTTTCTCAATGGAAAACACGGATTCTTACTTTTGGTTTCTTAACAATGTTTCGCACAAAACACATGCAGCTGTTCAACGCTTAAATGAGTTCGAACGGCTAGAAACAGAAGCTGCACTCAGGCGCACGTACTCTCCCTGAACGATATTAAAATCGCGGAAACGGACGAGTGCTCGGAGTGCTTCGCGGCCAGCAAACACGAGCGCTGAATTCGAAGTGCATCGAGTTGCTCGACTTTATGACGCCGCGGGGGAGCACGAAAATTTCTGCTGAAAACAAAGAGGATAAAACATAAAATAAACTAAGGCTCTGCGGGTGGGTAATGTGCGATAGAACTCAGTGCCCAAGTTAACAGCGCGGCACACACACAGTTACACATACCCGTCGACCGAAAGTCACATCCAACAGGCTCATGGAAGTGTGGCAGATGCCTAGTTTCACGCGCCCAGTAATCCAAGTTGGTATGAACGAGGTTCATTGAACGGCGGCACGTAAGTTATAGCACATGATCAGTAACGTAAGTATGGAACATAGTAACACACGCTCAGTAACATAAGTATCAGACATGCAATGTCAGATTCCCGTGATCCAAGTCGGCCCGACGATCTCCTTCGAATCCGTTTCCCTGATACCACACCAGCGGGATGCTGTGAACCACTAGACCACGCACTATCGAGTGATCCAAGTTGACAGGAATACGGTAGAGACACGTACAGACAGAAAAACAGGGCGTCATATATACAAACAGCATGCGGAAGTTGATTGAAATGCTCTAATGATGCTAATCACTATAATATGATAATCGCATTGAACCAGGAGCACGTTGTGTCCGGCCCTCCCGCGTCTACAATCACTGTACAGGCACAAGTGTACAGGTTGTCCTGCAAAGCTCACAGATAATTGCTACCACTGCATTCGTGTTGTCGCTGTCAATGATGCCACCGACACGCACATATACCTACACGGACCATGATGTGATAACCAGCTTCGTGACAAGATGCGATGAACGCTTCTTCCTTCGAATATGGGAGGTGGCGGGTTCAAACACCTTGCGGTGTACATTGTGAACCCACTATTGGTGAAACCGTGATTACGTGCAGCTGTAGTTGGCGTCTCTGCGTTGAGCGCGTAATTAGGCGCATGGCTAACTAACCCTGGAAGTAGTTGAAATAGTGGAGGCTGTTGGACACGGTGTCACTTTGATTCCGGCCGCGGAGTCGAATCTCGGCAGAACAACGTGCGTGGTATCAATATGGGCAGGAGAGACTTGGGGTGGGAAAAGGTGTTAAGGGTTTGGTGCCGCGCAAACGACAAACGTCTCTGTCGAGAAAAAAACAAACACGCAACAACAAAATAATTTGGCTCGCTGGTTCTCCCAAGCCCCGCCAGCGACACACAGGCCAAGTTTGTACGCTAACGTATCAAACGCAGCCTGTTGTGGTGGTTCAGCAAATGAAGAACTGCACCCGTTTGTTTTGATGCCCCGTTAGCATTCTTTGGGTGCTTCATCTACTTTACAGGTGGTATTGCCTTCGTGCTAGATGCCAACAACTGTCGTAGGGAAACGCGATAGAGTAGTCCCGCTGCACTACGCACCTCATAAATAACTCGTTCCGACGATGGTAATGCGTTTATGTCGAATTGCATTAGCGACATCCGGCGACTGTCTTCGCAGGATGGGTTCTGCCGCATTTTTTAATACGAGATCATTACGTGGCTCATGAGGCGGATGATCCGGCGTTGGCGTGACTACGCCATGCTCCCAAAAGTCTACGAACCTACGACGTTTGGTGGAAATCGAACCTATGACTTTTGACGTTAATTAAAGCACAGTCAATTAAAATCGAGTTCATTAAAGAACTACCACCCACGACCTTCGGTGTTCAATAAGGCGAAGTTAATTAAGGCACAATTAATTAAGGTATAGTTAATCAAGGCACTAACCCACGCCACACGGTGGGAGTCGAAGTCAAGTGCAAGAACCTCAGCAGGTCAACATTATTACGGAACTGTCCACTGTCCCTCAGAACCCACTATCGAGTTTGGGGGCATTAAACTCCACATTTATCTCTTTTCCCCATGCTGCAAAGAAGAAAAAGAAGTGCCCCAGTGGAGATGCTTGGTATCAAACCCTATGCTTCTCACATGCTAAGCGAGTGCTCTACTTACTGATATGCACCCCTGATTATTTTTCATGATTTTTATTTCAGACACTCATGACTCCCGCGGGAAACAAAGAGATAAACGAGCTAAGAAGTCTATTCTAGATGGACGCCAACAAATAAAAATACGCAGAGCACTGTCCAGAGGGCCCACGATGCGGCGATCGGGCATGACCTGACTGTCCCAACGTGGGAGCGGCCCGCAGTGTGCTGAGTCGCGTACCTCAGGACATTCATTAAAGTTTTGCATTCATCCATCCAGAGCACCGTAGAGTTCCTCCGCATCCGGCTTTCTTGGATATGAAGGAACCCCAAGCAGCCCCGGAATGAAGCTAGCTTGTTTTCAATGGAACGAGCGAGTTTTTCGCGAATAACAAAAGCGGCAGGCCGATTATTGAAAAAGGCAGGTGACAGACATGTTCTGGTAGACAATCTATACGAGCCAATTGCAGTGATCACTCCCTGACAAGCAAGGATTTTGTCCCCAGAGTGGTTAAAGATTTAGCAATGGAGGCCTATGGAAACGACGAAAATTTCTACTCAATTTTCGAGACAAAAGCGGTAACTGTGATAAAACTACGGCGTCTATCGTAAAGGTCTCTGCAGGGTATGTAGTCAGGAGACTCAGCTTTCGATTGATGCCTATATCGAGTCTCTACATATGGCGTAACACAGTTCCCAAAAGCGATTTTTGGCACACAGTCATGCAAGTTCACGTGGTATCTATACAAACCCGAGCGTATCACTCGCGGAAATGTCGGAAGCCGTGGCCGAGACGTTTAATCGTTCGCTCCCATCATTCCGCGTCAAGCCGGCAGCGGTTCGACGCCCTGCTGCGTGATTTTTTCTTTTTGATCGCCAGGTAGGGCTGAGTTCGACAGTCTGCCACCAGATGGCCGAAACAGAAAACTCACGATTTGGTTTCAGTTTTGGTTTCTTTAGGAGGGCTCTTCAAATAATATTTTCTCTATTTTTAGTTCCTAAAACATAGGAGTGGGTTAGTTATTTGTTAAGCTATCTCTTTTATTATCAGATTTTATTCCTTGGACAGCGTAACAACAAGCATACGCATATCTTTGTGTTGCGATAAAAAATACTATCGTGCCTTGCAGCATGGACACACTCGGGAATTCTGGACATTGCCCCTTCACCATCCTGTGGAACTTCACGACAATACACACGCGTAACTGAATGGGCAAAATTTTAAACAATAAGATTTCTATATAACAGTCGGGTATGGACCACTTTCAACTGTCTGCGCCAAGAGGGTAGCCTTTTGTAACAACGTATGCATTTATGGCACTTAGTCGGAACATTGGTGGTGCGTTAAAGCAATCTTTTGGTCAGGGATGGGCGATTATGTCACACGACCGGAACAAATGGTCGCGCGCCCTCTCGGCAGAGGGCACATCAACTTGAAGATGCGCGAAATTTAAACCGTAAAGCGATTTATTACAGCTGGAGTTTTGAACGGTAATTGCAGAGGGAGTGTCATTCAGTGTATTTGCACGCGGATGTTCTTGTGAGGCAATAGGGAAGGAGAGGGACCGTATATGGGTGTGCACACCTTGAGCGTGAGTGTGTGTGTACTTGTACACGCGTGCGCGCGCGTTTGTTTCTCGGTATTCGAATATGTGTGCTCAGAAGTGCGTGTATGAGTGTGCGAGCATACACGTCTTTGTGTGCCTGCAGTTCCGTATGCGTGCGTGCTTACATTTTTGCGCGTCTGTGCATGCGTGGGCGCGTGTAAATGTGAATGCGGGCGATCATGTGTCGTACCTCTGTGTGTGTGCGTTTGTGTCTGTTTGTGTGTGCGAACGTGCGTGCGTACGTACATTTTTGTGCGTGTGTCCCTGTGTGGGCGCGTGCAAATGTGAATGCGGGCGAGCATGTGTCGTACCTCTGCGTGTGTGCGTTTGTGTGTGTGTGTGTGCGTGCGTACGTGCTTACATTTTTAAGCGTGTGCCGATGCGTGGGCGCGTGTAAATGTGAATGCGGGCGAGCATCTGTCGTACCTCTGTGTGTGTGCGTTTGTGTCAGGGTGTGCGAACGTGCGTACATTTTTGTGCGTGTGTCCAAGAGTGGGCGCAAGTAAATGTGAATGCGGGCGAACATTTGTCGTACCTCTGTGTGTGTGCGTTTGTATGAGTGTGTGTGCGTGCGTGCGTGCTTACATTTTTGTGCGTGTGCCGATGCGTGGGCGCGTGTAAATGTGAATGCGGGCGAGCGTGTGTCCTACCTTTGTGTGTGTGCGTTTGTGTCAGTGTGTGCGTGCGTGCGTGCGTACATTTTTGTGCGCGTGTATATGTGTGGGCGCGTGCAAATGTGAATGCGGGCGAGCATGTGTCGTACCTCTGTGTGTGTGCGTTTGTGTGAGTGTGTGCGAACGTGCGTGCGTGCGTACATTTTTGTGCGTGTGTCCCTGTGGGGGCGCGTGTAAATGTGCATGCGGGCGAGCATGTGTCGTACCTCTGCGTGTGTGCGTTTGTGTGTGTGTGTGTGTGTGTGTGCGTGCGTGCTTACATTTTTGTGCGTGTGCCGGTGCGTGGGCGCGTGTAAATGTGAATGCGGGCGAGCATGTGTCGTACCTGTGTGTGTGTGCGTTTGTGTCAGTGTGTGCGAACGTGCGTACGTGCGTACATTTTTGTGCGTGTGTCCAAGCGTGGGCGCATGTAAATGTGAATGCGGGCGAACATGTGTCATACCTCTGCTCTGTGTGTGTGCGTTTGTATGAGTGTGTGTGTGTGTGTGTGTGCGTGCGTGCGTGCGTACATTTTTGTGCGCGTGTCCATGTGTGGGCGCGTGTAAATGTGAATGCGGGCGAGCATGTGTCGTACCTCTGTGTGTGTGCGTTTGTGTCTGTGTGTGCGAACGTGCGTACGTGCGTACATTTTTGTGCGCGTACCGATGCGTGGGCGCGTGTAAATGCTAATGCGGGCGAGCATGTGTCGTACCTCTGTGTGTGTGCGTTTGTGTCAGTGTGTGCGAACGTGCGTACGTGCGTGCATTTTTGTGCGTGTGTCCAAGCGTGGGCCCATGTAAATGTTAATGCGGGCGAGCATGTGTCGTACCTCTGTGTGTGTGCGTTTGTGTCAGTGTGTGCGAACGTGCGTGCGCACGTGCGTGCATTTTTGTGCGCGTGTCCAAGCGTGGGCGCATGTAAATGTGAATGCGGGCGAACATGTGTCGTACCTCTGTGTGTGTGCGTTTGTATGAGTGTGTGTGTGTGCGTGCGTGCGTGCTTACATTTTTGCGCGTCTCTGCATGCGTGGGCGCGTATAAATGTGAATGCGGGCGATCATGTGTCGTACCTCTGTGTGTGTGCGTTTGTGTCAGTGTGTGCGAACGTGCGTGCGTGCTTACATTTTTGTGCGTGTGCCGATGCGTGGGCGCGTGTAAATGTGAATGCGGGCGAGCGTGTGTCGTACCTCTGTGTGTGTGCGTTTGTGTGAGTGTGTGCGAACGTGCGTGCGTGCGTGCGTGCGTACATTTTTGTGCGCGTGTCCATGTGTAGGCGCGTGTAAATGTGAATGCGGGCGACCGTGTGTCGTACCTCTGTGTGTGTGCATTTGTGTCAGTGTGTGCGAACGCGCGTACGTGCGTACATTTTTGTGCGTGTGTCCAAGCGTGGGCGCATGTAAATGTGAATGCGGGCGAGCATGTGTCGTACCTCTGTGTGTGTGCGTTTGTGTGAGTGTGTGTGTGTCCGTGCGTGCGTGCTTACATTATTGTGCATGTGCCGATGCGTGGGCGTGTGTAAATCTGAATGCGGGCGAGCATGTGTCGTACCTCTGTGTGTGTACGTTTGTGTCAGTGTGTGCGAACGTGCGTGCGTGTGTGCGTACATTTTTGTGCACGTGTCCATGTGTAGGCGCGTGTAAATGTGAATGCGGGCGACCATGTGTCGTACCTCTGTGTGTGTGCGTTTGTGTCAGTGTGTGCGAACGTGCGTACGTGCGTACATTTTTGTGCGTGTGTCCAAGCGTGGGCGCATGTAAATGTGAATGCGGGCGAGCATGTGTCGTACCTCTGTGTGTGTGAGTTTGTGTGAGAGTGCTTGTGTGCGTGCGTGCGTGCTTACATTTTTGTGCGTGTGCCGATGCGTGGGCGCGTGTAAATGTGAATGCGGGCGAGCATATGTCGTACCTCTCTGTGTGCGTTTGTGTGAGTGTGTGTGTGTGTGTGCGTGCGTGCGTGCATGCGTACATTTTTGTGAGTGTGTCCATGTGTGGGCGCGTGTAAATGTGATTGCGGCCGAGCATGTGTCGTACCTCTCTGTGTGTGCGTTTGTGTCAGTGTGTGCGAACGTGCGTGCGTGCGTGCATTTTTGTGCGTGTGTCCATGCGTGGTCGCGTGTAAATGTGAATGCGGGCGAGGATATGTCGTACCTCTGTGTGCGTGCGTTTGTGTGAGTGTGTGTGTGCGTGCGTGCGTGAGTACATTTTTGTGCGTGTGTCCATGTGTGGGCGCGTGTAAATGTGAATGCGGGCGAGCATGTGTCGTACCTCTGTGTGTGTGCATTTGTGTGAGTGTGTGTGCGTGCGTGCGTGCTTACATTTTTGTGCGTGTGCCGATGCATGGGCGCGTGTAAATGTGAATGCGGGTGAGCATGTGTCGTACTTCTGTGTGTGTGCGTTTGTGTCAGTGTGTGCGAACGTGCGTGCGTGCGTACATTTTTTTGCGTGTGTCCATGTGTGGGCGCGTGTAAATGTGAATGCGGGCGAGCATGTGTCGTACCTCTGTGTGTATGCGTTTGTGTGAATGTGTGTGTGCGTGCGTGCGTGCGTACATTTTTGTGCGTGTGTCCATGTGTGGGCGCGTGTAAATGTGAATGCGGGCGAGCATGTGTCGTACCTCTGTGTGTGTGCGTTTGTGTGAGTGTGTGTGTGTGCGTGCGTGCGTGCTTACATTTTTGTGCGTGTGCCGATGCGTGGGCGCGTGTAAATGTGAATGCGGGCGAGCATGCGTCGTACTTCTGTGTGTGTGCGTTTGTGTCAGTGTGTGCGAACGTGCGTGCGTGCGTACATTTTTGTGCGTGTGTCCATGTGTGGGCGCGTGCAAATGTGAATGCGGGCGAGCATGTGTCGTACCTCTGTGTGTGTGCGTTTGTGTGAGTGTGTGTGTGTGCGTGCGTGCGTGCTTACATTTTTGTGCGTGTGCCGATGCGTGGGCGCGTATAAATGTGAATGCGGGTGAGCATGTGTCGTACTTCTGTGTGTGTGCGTTTGTGTCAGTGTGTGCGAACGTGCGTGCGTGCGTACATTTTTTTGCGTGTGTCCATGTGTGGGCGCGTGTAAATGTGAATGCGGGCGAGCATGTGTCGTACCTCAGTGTGTATGCGTTTGTGTGAATGTGTGTGTGCGTGCGTGCGTGCGTACATTTTTGTGCGTGTGTCCATGTGTGGGCGCGTGTAAATGTGAATGCGGGCGAGCATGTGTCGTACCTCCGTGTGTGTGCGTTTGTGTGAGTGTGTGTGTGTGCGTGCGTGCGTGCTTACATTTTTGTGCCTGTGACGATGCGTGGGCGCGTGTAAATGTGAATGCGGGCGAGCATGCGTCGTACTTCTGTGTGTGTGCGTTTGTGTCAGTGTTTGCGAACGTGCGTGCGTGCGTACATTTTTGTGCGTGTGTCCATGTGTGGGCGCGTGTAAATGTGAATGCGGGCGAGCATGTGTCGTACCTCTGTGTGTGTGCGTTTGTGTGAGTGTGTGTGTGTGCGTGCGTGCGTGCTTACATTTTTGTGCGTGTGCCGATGCGTGGGCGCGCGTAAATGTGAATGCGGGCGAGCATGCGTCGTACTTCTGTGTGTGTGCGTTTGTGTCAGTGTGTGCGAACGTGCGTGCGTGCGTACATTTTTGTGCGTGTGTCCATGTGTGGGCGTGTGTAAATGTGAATGCGGGCGAGTATGTGTCGTACCTCTGTGTGTGTGCGTTTGTGTGAGTGTGTGTGCGTGCGTGCGTGCTTACATTTTTGTGCGTGTGCCGATGCGTGGGCGCGTGTAAATGTGAATGCGGGCGAGCGTGTGTCGTACCTCTGTGTATGTGCGTTTGTGTCAGTGTGTGCGTGCGTGCGTGCGTACATTTTTGTGCGCGTGTCCATGTGTGGGCGCGTGCAAATGTGAATGCGGGCGAGCATGTGTCGTACCTCTGTGTGTGTGCGTTTGTGTGAGTGTGTGCGAACGTGCGTGCGTGCGTACATTTTTGTGCGTGTGTCCATGTGTGGGCGCGTGTAAATGTGAATGCGGGCGAGCATGTGTCGTACCTCTGTGTGTGTGCGTTTCTGTGGGTGTGTGCGAACGTGCGTGCGTCCGTACATTTTTGTGCGTGTGTCCATGTGTGTGCGCATGTAAATGTGAATGCGGGCGAGCGTGTGTCGTACCTCTGTGTGTGTGCGTTTGTGTGAGTGTGTGCGAACGTGCGTGCGTGCGTGCTTACATTTTTGTGCGTGTGCCGATGCGTGGGCGCGTGTACATGTGAATGCGGGTGAGGATGTGTCGTACCTCTCTGTGTGTGCGTTTGTGTGAGTGTGTGCGAACGTGCGTGCGTGCTTACTCTTTTGTGCGTGTGTCCATGCGTGGGCGCGTGTAAATGTGAATGCGGGCGAGCATGTGTCGTACCTCTGTCTGTGTGTGCGTTTGTGTGGGTGTGTGCGAACGTGCGTGCTAGCGTACATTTTTGTGCGTGTGCCGATGCGTGTGCGCGTGTAAATGTGAATGCGGGCGAGCATGTGTCGTACTTCTGTGTGTGTGCGTTTGTATAAGTGTGTGCGAATGTGCGTGCGTGCGTACATTTTTGTGCGTGTGTCCATGTGTGGGCACGTGTAAATGTGAATGCGGGCGAGCACGTGTCGTACCTCTGTGTGTGTGCGTTTGTGTGAGTGTGTGTGTGTGCGTGCGTGCTTACATTTTTGTGCGTGTGTCCATGCAAGGGCGCGTGTAAATGTGAATGTGGGCGAGTATGTGTCGTACCTCTGTGTGTGTGAGTTTGTGTGAGAGTGTTTGTGTGCGTGCGTGCGTGCTTACATTTTTGTGCGTGTTCCGATGCGTGGGCGGGTGTAAATGTGAATGCGGGCGAGCATGTCTCGTACTTCTGTGTGTGTGCGAACGTGCGTGCGTGCGTACATTTTTGTGCGTGTGCCGATGCGTGTGCGCGTGTATATGTGAATGCGGGCGAGCATGTGTCGTACCTCTCTGTGTGCGTTTGTGTGAGTGTGTGTGTGTGTGTGTGTGCGTGCGTGCGTGCGTGCGTGCGTACATTTTTGTGAGTGTGTCCATGTGTGGGCGCGTGTAAATGTGATTGCGGCCGAGCATGTGTCGTACCTCTCTGTGTGTGCGTTTGTGTCAGTGTGTGTGAACGTGCGTGCGTGCGTGCATTTTTGTGCGTGTGTCCATGCGTGGTCGCGTGTAAATGTGAATGCGGGCGAGGATGTGTCGTACCTCTGTGTGTGTGCGTTTGTGTGTGTGTGCGTGCGTGCGTGAGTACATTTTTGTGCGTGTGTCCATGTGTGGGCGCGTGTAAATGTGAATGCGGGCGAGCATGTGTCGTACCTCTGTGTGTGTGCATTTGTGTGAGTGTGTGTGCGTGCGTGCGTGCGTGCGTGCTTACATTTTTGTGCGTGTGCCGATGCGTGGGCGCGTGTAAATGTGAATGCGGGTGAGCATGTGTCGTAATTCTGTGTGTGTGCGTTTGTGTCAGTGTGTGCGAACGTGCGTGCGTGCGTACATTTTTGTGCGTGTGTCCATGTGTGGGCGCGTGTAAATGTGAATGCGGGCGAGCATGTGTCGTACCTCTGTGTGTATGCGTTTGTGTGAATGTGTGTGTGTGCGTGCGTGCGTGCGTACATTTTTGTGCGTGTGTCCATGTGTGGGCGCGTGTAAATGTGAATGCGGGCGAGCATGTGTCGTACCTCTGTGTGTGTGCGTTTGTGTGAGTGTGTGTGTGTGCGTGCGTGCTTACATTTTTGTGCGTGTGCCGATGCGTGGGCGCGTGTAAATGTGAATGCGGGCGAGCATGCGTTGTACTTCTGTGTGTGTGCTTTTGTGTCAGTGTGTGCGAACGTGCGTGCGTGCGTACATTTTTGTGCGTGTGTCCATGTGTGGGCGCGTGTAAATGTGAATGCGGGCGAGCATGTGTCGTACCTCTGTGTGTGTGCGTTTGTGTGAGTGTGTGTGTGTGCGTGCGTGCGTGCTTACATTTTTGTGCGTGTGCCGATGCGTGGGCGCGTGTAAATGTGAATGCGGGCGAGCATGCGTCGTACTTCTGTGTGTGTGCGTTTGTGTCAGTGTGTGCGAACGTGCGTGCGTGCGTACATTTTTGTGCGTGTGTCCATGTGTGGGCGCGTGTAAATGTGAATGCGGGCGAGCATGTGTCGTACCTCTGTATGTGTGCGTTTGTGTGAGTGTGTGTGCGAACGTGCGTGCGTGCGTACATTTTTGTGCGTGTGTCCATGCAAGGGCGCGTGTAAATGTGAATGCGGGCGATTATGTGTCGTACCTCTGTGTGTGTGCGTTTGTTTGAGTGTGTGTGTGTGCGTGCGTGCGTGCTTACATTTTTGTGCGTGTGCCGATGCGTGGGCGCGTGCAAATGTGAATGCGGGCGAGCATGTGTCGTACTTCTGTGTGTGTGCGTTTGTGTCAGTGTGTGCGTGCGTGCGTACATTTTTGTGCGTGTGTCCATGTGTGGGCGCGTGTAAATGTGAATGCGGGCGAGTATGTGTCGTACCTCTGTGTGTGTGCGTTTGTATGAGTGTGTGTGCGTGCGTGCGTGCTTACATTTTTGTGCGTGTGCCGATGCGTGGGCGCGTGTAAATGTGAATGCGGGCGAGCGTGTGTCGTACCTCTGTGTGCGTTTGTGAGTGTGTGTGTGTGTGTGTGCGTGCGTGCTTACATTTTTGTGCGTGTGCCGATGCGTGGGCGCGTGTAAATGTGAATGCGGGCGAGCATGTGTCGTACCTCTGTGTGTGTGCGTTTGTGTCAGTGTGTGCGAACGTGCGTACGTGCGTACATTTTTGTGCGTGTGTCCAAGCGTGGGCGCATGTAAATGTGAATGCGGGCGAACATGTGTCATACCTCTGTGTGTGTGCGTTTGTATGAGTGTGTGTGTGTGTGTGTGTGCGTGCGTGCGTGCGTACATTTTTGTGCGCGTGTCCATGTGTGGGAGCGTGTAAATGTGAATGCGGGCGAGCATGTGTCGTACCTCTGTGTGTGTGCGTTTGTGTCTGTGTGTGCGAACGTGCGTACGTGCGTACATTTTTGTGCGCGTACCGATGCGTGGGCGCGTGTAAATGCTAATGCGGGCGAGCATGTGTCGTACCTCTGTGTGTGTGCGTTGGTGTCAGTGTGTGCGAACGTGCGTACGTGCGTGCATTTTTGTGCGTGTGTCCAAGCGTGGGCGCATGTAAATGTTAATGCGGGCGAGCATGTGTCGTACCTCTTTGTGTGTGCGTTTGTGTCAGTGTGTGCGAACGTGCGTGCGCACGTGCGTGCATTTTTGTGCGTGTGTCCAAGCGTGGGCGCATGTAAATGTGAATGCGGGCGAACATGTGTCATACCTCTGTGTGTGTGCGTTTGTATGAGTGTGTGTGTGTGTGTGTGCGTGCGTGCGTGCGTACATTTTTGTGCGCGTGTCCATGTGTGGGAGCGTGTAAATGTGAATGCGGGCGAGCATGTGTCGTACCTCTGTGTGTGTGCGTTTGTGTCTGTGTGTGCGAACGTGCGTACGTGCGTACATTTTTGTTCGCGTACCGATGCGTGGGCGCGTGTAAATGCTAATGCGGGCGAGCATGTGTCGTACCTCTGTGTGTGTGCGTTTGTGTCAGTGTGTGCGAACGTGCGTACGTGCGTGCATTTTTGTGCGTGTGTCCAAGCGTGGGCGCATGTAAATGTTAATGCGGGCGAGCATGTGTCGTACCTCTGTGTGTGTGCGTTTGTGTCAGTGTGTGCGAACGTGCGTGCGCACGTGCGTGCATTTTTGTGCGCGTGTCCAAGCGTGGGCGCGTATAAATGTGAATGCGGGCGATCATGTGTCGTACCTCTGTGTGTGTGCGTTTGTGTCAGTGTGTGCGCACGTGCGTGCGTGCTTACATTTTTGTGCGTGTGCTGATGCGTGGGCGCGTGTAAATGTGAATGCGGGCGAGCGTGTGTCGTACCTCTGTGTGTGTGCGTTTGTGTGAGCGTGTGCGAACGTGCGTGCGTGCGTGCGTACATTTTTGTGCGCGTGTCCATGTGTAGGCGCGTGTAAATGTGAATGCGGGCGACCATGTGTCGTACCTCTGTGTGTGTGCATTTGTGTCAGTGTGTGCGAACGTGCGTACGTGCGTACATTTTTGTGCGTGTGTCCAAGCGTGGGCGCATGTAAATGTGAATGCGGGCGAGCATGTGTCGTACCTCTGTGTGTGTGCGTTTGTGTGAGTGTGTGTGTGTCCGTGCGTGCTTACATTATTGTGCATGTGCCGATGCGTGGGCGCGTGTAAATCTGAATGCGGGCGAGCATGTGTCGTACCTCTGTGTGTGTGCGTTTGTGTCAGTGTGTGCGAACGTGCGTGCGTGTGTGCGTACATTTTTGTGCGCGTGTCCATGTGTAGGCGCGTGTAAATGTGAATGCGGGCGACCATGTGTCGTACCTCTGTGTGTGTGCGTTTGTGTCAGTGTGTGCGAACGTGCGTACGTGCGTACATTTTTGTGCGTGTGTCCAAGCGTGGGCGCATGTAAATGTGAATGCGGGCGAGCACGTGTCGTACCTCTGTGTGTGTGAGTTTGTGTGAGAGTGTTTGTGTGTGTGCGTGCGTGCTTACATTTTTGTGCGTGTGCCGATGCGTGGGCGCGTGTAAATGTGAATGCGGGCGAGTATGTGTCGTACCTCTGTGTGTGTGAGTTTGTGTGAGAGTGTTTGTGTGCGTGCGTGCTTACATTTTTGTGCGTGTGTCCATGCAAGGGTGCGTGTAAATGTGAATGCGGGCGAGTATGTGTCGTACCTCTGTGTGTGTGAGTTTGTGTGAGAGTGTTTGTGTGCGTGCGTGCGTGCTTACATTTTTGTGCGTGTTCCGATGCGTGGGCGCGTGTAAATGTGAATGCGGGCGAGCATGTCTCGTACTTCTGTGTGTGTGCGAACGTGCGTGCGTGCGTACATTTTTGTGCGTGTGCCGATGCGTGTGCGCGTGTATATGTGAATGCGGGCGAGCATGTGTCGTACCTCTCTGTGTGCGTTTGTGTGAGTGTGTGTGTGTGTGTGTGCGTGCGTGCGTGCGTACATTTTTGTGAGTGTGTCCATGTGTGGGCGCGTGTAAATGTGATTGCGGCCGAGCATGTGTCGTACCTCTCTGTGTGTGCGTTTGTGTCAGTGTGTGTGAACGTGCGTGCGTGCGTGCATTTTTGTGCGTGTGTCCATGCGTGGTCGCGTGTAAATGTGAATGCGGGCGAGGATGTGTCGTACCTCTGTGTGTGTGCGTTTGTGTGTGTGTGCGTGCGTGCGTGAGTACATTTTTGTGCGTGTGTCCATGTGTGGGCACGTGTAAATGTGAATGCGGGCGAGCATGTGTCGTACCTCTGTGTGTGTGCATTTGTGTGAGTGTGTGTGCGTGCGTGCGTGCTTACATTTTTGTGCGTGTGCCGATGCGTGGGCGCGTGTAAATGTGAATGCGGGTGAGCATGTGTCGTACTTCTGTGTGTGTGCGTTTGTGTCAGTGTGTGCGAACGTGCGTGCGTGCGTACATTTTTGTGCGTGTGTCCATGTGTGGGCGCGTGTAAATGTGAATGCGGGCGAGCATGTGTCGTACCTCTGTGTGTGTGCGTTTGTGTGAGTGTGTGTGTGTGCGTGCGTGCGTGCGTACATTTTTGTGCGTGTGTCCATGTGTGGGCGCGTGTAAATGTGAATGCGGGCGAGCATGTATCGTACCTCTGTGTGTGTGCGTTTGTGTTAGTGTGTGTGTGTGCGTGCTTAAATTTTTGTGCGTGTGCCGATGCGTGGGCGCGTGTAAATGTGAATGCGGGCGAGCATGCGTCGTACTTTTGTGTGTGTGCGTTTGTTTGAGTGTGTGTGTGCGTGCGTGCGTGCTTACATTTTTGTGCGTGTGCCGATGCGTGGGCGCGTTCAAATGTGAATGCGGGCGAGGATGTGTCGTACTTCTGTGTGTGTGCGTTTGTGTCAGTGTGTGCGAACGTGCGTGCGTGCGTACATTTTTGTGCGTGTGTCCATGTGTGGGCGCGTGTAAATGTGAATGCGGGCGAGCATGTGTCGTAGCTCTGTGTGTGTGCGTTTGTGTGGGTGTGTGCGAACGTGCGTGCGTGCGTACATTTTTGTGCGTGTGTCTATGTGTGTGCGCATGTAAATGTGAATGCGGGCGAGCGTGTGTCGTACCTCTGTGTGTGTGCGTTTGTGTTAGTGTGTGCGAACGTGCGTGCGTGCGTGCTTACATTTTTGTGCGTGTGCCGACGCGTGGGCGCGTGTACATGTGAATGCGGGTGAGCATGTGTCGTACCTCTCTGTGTGTGCGTTTGTGTGAGTGTGTGCGAACGTGCGTGCGTGCTTACTCTTTTGTGCGTGTGTCCATGCGTGGGCGCGTGTAAATGTGAATGCGGGCGACCATGTGTCGTACCTCTGTCTGTGTGTGCGTTTGTGTGGGTGTGTGTGAACGTGCGTGCTAGCGTACATTTTTGTGCGTGTGTCCATGTGTGTGCGCGTGTAAATGTGAATGCGGGCGAGCATGTGTCGTACCTCTGTGTGTGTGCGTTTGTGTGAGTGTGTGCGAACGTGCGTGCGTGCTTACATTGTTGTGCGTGTGCCGATGCGTGGGCGCGTGTAAATGTGAATGCGGGTGAGCATGTGTCGTACCTCTCTGTGTGTGCGCTTGTGTGAGTGTGTGCGAACGTGCGTGCGTGCTTACTCTTTTGTGCGTGTGTCCATGCGTGGGCGCGTGTAAATGTGAATGCGGGCGAGCATGTGTCGTACCTCTGTCTGTGTGTGCGTTTGTTTGGGTGTGTGCGAACGTGCGTGCGTGCGTACATTTTTGTGCGTGTGCCGATGCGTGTGCGCGTGTAAATGTGAATGCGGGCGAGCATGTGTCGTACGCGTGTGTGTGTGCGTTTGTGTGAGTGTGTGCGAACGTGCGTGCGTGCGTACATTCTTGTGCGTGTGTCTATGCGTGGGCGCGTGTAAATGTGAATGCGGGCGAGCATGTGTAATACCTGTGTGTGTGTGCGTTTGTGTGAGTGTGTGCGAACGTGCGTGCGTGCGTACATTTTTGTGCGTGTGTCTATGCGTGGGCGCGTGTAAATGTGAATGTGGGCGAGCATGTGTTGTACCTCTCTGTGTGTGCGTTTGTGTGAGTGTGTGCGAACGTGCGTGCGTGCGTACATTCTTGTGCGTGTGTCTATGCGTGGGCGCGTGTAAATGTGAATGCGGGCGAGCATGTGTAATACCTGTGTGTGTGTGCGTTTGTGTGAGTGTGTGCGAACGTGCGTGCGTGTGTACATGTTTGTGCGTGTGTCTATGCGTGGGCGCGTGTAAATGTGAATGTGGGCGAGCATGTGTCGCACCTCTCTATGTGTGCGTTTGTGTGAGTGTGTGCGAACGTGCGTGCGTGCGTACATTTTTGTGCGTGTGTCTATGCGTGGGCGCGTGTAAATGTGAATGCGGGCGAGCATGTGTCGTACGTGTGTGTGTGTGCGTTTGTGTGAGCGTGTGCGAACGTGCGCGCGTGCGTACATTTTTGTGCGTGTGTCTATGTGTGGGCGCGTGCAAATGTGAATGCGGGCGAGCATGTGTCGTACCTCTGTGTGTGTGCGTTTGTGTGAGTGTGTGCGAACGTGCGTGCGTGCGTACATTTTTGTGCGTGTGTCTATGTGTGGGCGCGTGTAAATGTCAATGTGGGCGAGCATGTGTCGCACCTCTCTATGTGTGCGTTTGTGTGAGTGTGTGCGAACGTGCGAGCGTGCGTACATTTTTGTGCGTGTGTCCATGCGTGGGCGCGTGTAAATGTGAATGCGGGCGACCATGTGTCGTACGTCTATGTGAGTGTGCGGGAACGTGCATGAGGGCGTACATTTGTGGGCGTGTGTGCATGCGTGGGCGCGTTTAAATGTGAATGCAGGCGAGCACTCAGATTTACACATTCGCATTCACATAACCTTTATACTGCAGTGTGCTATTCCGGTCGTACAGGTCGTACAGGTCTACGCCCCTACATCTAGTCATGATGACCAGGAAGTCGAAAGCTTCTATGAAGACGTGGAATCGCCGTTGGGTAAAGTCAAGAGAAAATATACCATACTGATGGGCGTCTTCAATGCCAAAGTAGGCAAGAAGCAGGCTGAAGACAAGTCAGTGGGGGAATATAGCATTGGCACTAGGAATAGCAGGGGAGAGTTATTAGTAGACTTTGCAGAAGAGAATAATAGGCGGATAATGAATGCCTTCTTCCGCAAGCGGGATAGCCGAAAGTGGACGTGGAGGAGCCCGAATGACTAGACTAGAAATGAAATACACTTTATACTATACGCTAACCCTGGCATCATACAAGATGTGGACGTGCTCGGCAAGGTGCGCTGCATTGACCATAGGATGGTAAGAACTCGAATTAGCCTAGACCTGAGGAGGGAACGGAAGATATTGGTACGTAAGAAGCCGATCAATGAGTTAGCGGTAAGAGGGAAAATAGAGGAATTCTGAATCAAGCTACAGAACCCGTATTCGGCTTTAACTCAGGAAGAGGACCTCAGTGTTGAAACAATGAACGACAATCTTATGGGCATCATGATGGATTGTGCAATAGACGTCGGTGGTAACTCAGTTAGACAGGATAGCAGTAAGCTATCGCAGGAGACGAAAGCTCTGATCAAGAAACGACAATGTATGAAAGCCTCTAACCCTACAGCTAGAATAGAACTGGCAGAACTATCTAAGTCAATCAACAAGTGTAAGAGAGCTGACATAAGGAAGTATAATATGGATAGAATTGAACATGCTGTCAGGAACGGAGGAAGCCTAAAAGCAGTGAAGAAGAAACTAGGAATTGGCAAGAATCAGATGTATGCGTTAAGAGACAAAGCCGGCAATATCATTACTAATATGGATGAGATAGTTCAAGTGGCTGAGAAGTTCTATAGAGATTTATACAGTACCAGTGGCACATACAACGATTATGGAAGAGAGAATAGTCTAGAGGAACTTTATATCGAACAAGTAACGCCGGAAGAAGTAAAGAAAGCCTTGGGAGCTATGCAAAGGGGGAAGGCATCTAGGGAGGATCAGGTAACAGCAGATTTGTTGAATAATGGTGGCCAGATTGTTGTAGAAAAGCTGGCCACCCTGTATACGCAATGCATCATGACCTCGAGCGTACCGGAATCATGGAAGAACGCTAACATAATCCTAATCCATGAGAAAAGCGACGCCAAAGACATGAAAAATTATAGACCGATCAGCTTACTGTCCGTTGCCTACAAAGTATTTACTAAAGTAATCGCAAATAGAATCAGGAACACCTTAGACTTAGCAAAGGCTACTCAACAATAGACCATATTCACACTATCAATCAGGTGATAGAGAAACGTGCGGAATATAACCAACCCTTATATATAGCTTTCGTTGATTACGAGAAAGCGTTTTATTCAGTCGAAGCCTCAGCAGTCATGGAGGCATTACGGAATCAGGGTGTAGATGAGCCGTATGTAAAAATACTGAAAGATATGTACAGCGGCTTCACAGCCACCGTAGTCCTCCATAAAAAACCAACAAAACCCAAATAAAGAAGGACGTCAGGCAGGGAGATGCGATCTCTCCAATGCTATTCACAGCGTGTTTACAGGAGGTATTCAGAAACCTGGATTGGGAAAAATTGGGGATCAGAGGAAATGGAGAATACCTTAGTAACTTGCGATTCGCTGATGATGTTGCCTTGCTTAGTAACTAGGGAGACCAATTGCAATGCATGCTCACTGACCTGGAAAGGCAAAGCGGAAGGGTGGGTCTAAAAATTAATCTGCAGAAAACTGAAGTAATGATTAACAGTCCCGGAAGAGAACAGCAGTTTACAATAGGTAGCGAGGCACTGGAAATGGTAAGAGAATACCTCTACTTAGTGCAGGTAGTGACAGCTGATCCGGATCATGAGACTGAAATAATCAGAAGAGTAAGAATGGGCTGGTCTGCGCTTGGCAGGAATTCTCAGATTATGAACAGCAGGTTGCCATTATCCCTCAAGAGAAAAGTGTGCAACAGCTGTGTCTTACCAGTACTCACGTACGGGGCAGAAACCCGCAGGCTTACGAAAAGGGTTCTACTTAAAGGGAAGCTGAAACGGTTTTCAATTTCCATGAATTGCAGGGGTTGGGAAAAACAGAGCTATTAATTTACGGTTCTGAAATTTTTTCTTTGTATTGTCAATATAAGGGGCAGGAATCGCTTTCTAAATCCCCCACGCGGACACGCCCCCGTCGCTTCCCGGAGCGCTGGGTGAGGAGGCAGCCGGAGGAGAGATCCGGCGAGAGTGACGTCATTCCCGGGGACCGTACTGCCGGACCGGCGTGCTGGCATGTGCTGGCATGTTTCTTTCGGTCCTGCGCTTTACTAAACGACGCTACGAGAGATCGGCCGCCGCTCACGTTTCTTTTCTTTTGCGATTTTCGTGAACTGTGCTTCGTTTCTGTGCTGTGTGAGTGCCTACAGCTGAGGGCGACCAACATGCTCTCGTTCTGTGCAGCATTCGGCTGCGCGAACACAGGCGGGCGAGACGATGTGGTGTTTCACATGTTCCCGAAGGACAAGAAACTTGCAGCACAATGGGTCCGTGCGCTGAGGAGAGATAATTCCTTGCCGACGAAATCAACTGTGCTGTGTTCGGACCATTTCCGCGGCAGTGATTATCATCTGAGCTTGACAACGATGCAGGCAATCGGTATTCCAATTAAATCGGCGCGACTGAAGGGCGGCGTTGCTCCGTCTATATTCTCCCACAAGAGAAACACCTCGCCACTTCCAAGAGCGGCCTTCGCCAAGAGAGAAAGGGTGAGGTAAAGGTTTTAATGTGCACACGGGCAAGTTTTTAAACTGATGATCGCCGGAGTGTCGAACAAACGGCCTTACAGCGGCCTATCACGAAGCGAGGTGGAGGCACAGCCGGGAATATGCACATGCGTGCAAAGTGCTTGCCGTTTTCATCCTGTTTTTTCACTCCGCTTTGTCACGGAACACTGTACTACGGCTGTTTGTTCGGCGCAGTTTTAGTACGGTGAAATAACTGGCCAGGGGTACGCTTGCGCATTCAGTGATATTTGCTATTCGTCACGCGGTGCCCGCAGGTTTAGCTGTTCAGCATTCGTGTTCAAATCGCACGACATGAGGCGTTACGGTAATATTTTCATGCTCGCGTTAGAGTAGTTCAACTCGTCTTGTAAAAACTTCGTTCCGTAGATTTCGCACTCACTGCTTGCTATAGCAGCGAAATACCGCGAAAACGAGCGTCGGCACAGCCGCGACCGTGGCAAGACGAACGGGCTCAAATAATGAAGTAACGTTGTGAGGTATTGAACTTGTCAGCGTTCGACGTGGTCTAGCCCAATACAGGCATCGCTGCTGGACAAAAAATGTTTTCGTGCCGTTAACTCGTTCGAGATCCCCGCGTGGGATCTCCAACGGATTGAAGCTCCTCAGGACTTCAATAAAGTTCTTGACTGACTGACTGACTGACTGACTGACTGCCTTTAACTAGCTATGCATGACTCGTGGCAAAATTATATTTTGAAAGTAAATATAATACATTGCTCATTACTTTCTTATTACGCTCATTGATTTGAATTACATTACCAATTACCGCTTTCAAAAAAGTAATGGTATTACTTTACGATTGCTTCCAAAAAGTTTTCATGCACACAAGAAGCAAAAAGCAAAGTATAAAGGGACGCCAACCTTTCTTCAAGGTAACATACACTTGCCAACATTTCATGCCCCCCCCCCCCATGTGCCTCCACGACACCTCACGACACTACCAACGTTCTGGCGCCGTACACAGCTTACTTGTGCATACTAAACGCAATTAATAAATTACTTTAGCCATGAAATTACAGACAACAAATAATTCACATTACTAAATCACTAGACAACTAATCCATCACCGAAATTACTGAAACAGTATTTCAATTACTGTAAGTAATCCAACTGTTGTCATGTTTGCTGATATGCATGATATGCTGAAATTCATGACATCCATGCCTTGCACTCTTTCAGATTCTAGCAGAGCACCTTGAAAACCGAGCCCCGATGAACCTGTTCCACTACCATCACTAATCGAAGAGTTTGAAGCAGCCAGTGTGACACAGAGATAATGCTGAAGAGGTTGGAGTAGCCAAACGCGGCACTTACGTTCGCGATCGTGTATTGACACGCAAAAAACCACGGAACTTTAGGCAAGCAGCGGCAAGGTGCATGACATCGCGGAATTGCACCAGTGTTTACAATCTAATGAGATGTTAGTGCTTCGGCATTGTTCCAGCAGCAAGTTCCCAGTGACACTTTAGCGCGTTTTTTCTGCCGTCATTGGAACGTGCAGCTACATGAAAAGACATATGTACCAGCTAAGATTTTCAACGCGCGAGAAGGTGCACACATCGCTCTCGCTGTTGGCACACTCAACACCGCCGTTGCCCCCCTTGCCGCCATGCCACAACTCAGCTGTGCCCCCCACAGCGCCATGTCCCCCTTGCCACAACTCAGCTGTGAAGCCAGAAGAGAACAGCGTGCTACGCTCTGAAACGGCGGCGCTGACCGGCGATACCCGTGAATGACGTCAAAGCGGTCCCGACCAATCACGGGCAACATCGGCGTTCGCGCGATACCCTGAGGCGCTGGTGCGCGTTTTCATGCAAAAAAAAAAAAAAAAAACCCAGCCGCTTGCGTTTGTTTGCGCCCTTTTTAAACGAGATATTCGTGTTCAGTGGACTCAAAACTGTAGAATGCCGCAGGGAACTCATTTTTTTCAAAAAGTGTTTCAGCTTCCCTTTAAATTGAGGACGACGCAACGAGCTATGGAAAGAAGAATGATGGGTGTAACGTTAAGGGATAAGAAAAGAGCAGATTGGGTGACGGAACAAACGCGAGTTAATGACATCTTAGTTGAAATCAAGAAGAAGGAATGGGCAGGACATGTATTGAGGGTGAATATAACCGATGGTCATTCAGGTTTACGGACTGGATTCCAAAGGAAGGGAAGCGTAGCAGGGGGCGGCAGAAAGTTAGGTGGGCCCATGAGATTAAGAAGTTTGCAGGGACAACATGGCCACAATTAGAACATGACCGGGGTAGTTGGAGAAGTATGGGAGAGGGCTTTGCCCTGCAGTGGGCATAACCAGGCTGATGATGATGCAGGGTTTGACGACGGACACTGCTTGGCGTGATCTTATTTTCCACCTTTCTAACCCATATCGCGAGTATATAGTTCCGAGGATCTGCCAGCGTCACGGCGAACCCTCACTCGAAGAAGCAATGAGGCAAAAATGAAAAGTTAGACGCATCCGGCGTTTTCTCCCGCCGCAACTCGTTCCAAGAGCACACAGACCAGCTTACTACGAACTGAATCACTTTTCTCTTCCCTCGATGAGTCTAAACAAAGAACGCTGAACTAACGAAAGAACAGCGAGGCGCGTGACCCTTGCAATAGATGGTGACAACTGAATGCATTTCAAGTTAATAGCCTGGGCACCGACCGATGATAAAACTGGCCTTCACCGCCCAGGAGATGATGATGATGATGTGCTATTCCATCTGTCAGCCCCTTTCTTGATTTTGGATTTACCTGAGAAGAAGGGAGCTATCGCGAAATTCTGTCTTTGCCGACTGGCGTATCCGCACTAGATGGACACGATTTCCGTTATGTCAATCTTGCAATGGCCCGTTATTAGAGGAGATAAGAATTTCAGTCGCGAACAACGATTTTTTTTGTGCCAGAGAAGAAAGATTAGCCCTGTTTAAAAGCTCTGTAATGGAAGTTCTCGTAAATGTGTTTTAAATAAAACGCATGACTCTTCTTTGTACCTGCTCTAGTTCGGAGATGTTAGTTTTTGTAAATGGGTCCCATATCAATGCAGCATAATCTAAAATGGGCAGCACAACGTATTTGTAAGCCATGTGGTGAACAGAAAGGGATTAAAGCTTAAGTGCTCGCCTGAGGAAAAAGAGTTCGGGTTCACATTTGCAGTGACAGATTTATTATGAGTATTCCAGTTGGGATCCTTCGAAATCCAAAGCCCTAAATATTTACAGTTACTAACTTCAGAGAGGAAAGTGTTATTAATACTGTAATCAAAGTGTAACTGTTTCTTTTTATGTGTTATGCTTGTGAAAACGGTTTTTTCAACGTTTACCACCATCTGCGATTTTCGACACCAAGAAGGAATTTTCTGAAGTGCACAGCTCAGAAATAATTGATCCGATTTGGTAATAATTTCGGAGTACAAAACATAATCGTCGGCAAAAAGTTTATGATGAACTGCAATATCTCGTACAATACCCTTGATATATGGGAGGAACAAAAGTGGCCCTAACACCGAGGCGTGGGGTGCTCCATAATGCACCGCTACTGATGCAATAAGCTGTTAGGAATGCAAACAAACTGTTTTCTGTAGGTTAACCACGCAGCGGTCCATTCAGCTAGCTGATTATTTTTGAAAACGTTATGCAATTTAGAGAGTAGTTTTTTGTGAGTGATTTTGTCAGATGCTTTTGAAAACTCCATGAACATAGCGTCAATTTGTGTGGCATTGTTAATTGACATTTCATGATGGTGGATTGTTTCAGTGAGCTGAGTACACGTCGAGAATCCTTTTGTTAAACCTTGTTGATATTTGGTTAATATTTATGATTATCAAGAAAATATAGTATTTCATTAAGTATAATGTGTTCGAGTAATTTGCAAGTTGTGGACGTTAATGAAATCGGGTGATAGTTGGTTCAGTTCAGTTCAGTTCAGTTTTATTTCCTTAAAGACCCCTGTGCTAGGGGTATTACATAAGGGGTGGGTACAGTTGATAATGCAAATATAAACACAGGTATACAGAAAAAATTGTACATGGAAGCTACATTTTCGCAAGTGCATAAAAACAAATAATAACACGTGAAAAAAGCAGGTTATTGATTAGCCAACAAGGACACATTTTCGAGAAATGATGTCGGGCAAGTGATAGCAGCTACGTGGTGGGGAAGGGCGTTCCAATCTGATGCTGTGCGGGAAAAAAAAGACGAGGAAAAAGTAGTTGTGTGGGAGCGTGGGCGTAAGACTTGTAATGGGTGCCTAGTTCGTAGCGATATGCGTGCGGGTGGTGTGATATAAGGCTCGTGAAATAAGGAACTGTAAAAAAACTTATGAAAGAGGCAAAGGCTAGCAGTAGCGCGGCGACGTGCAAGGGGCTGTAGATCAGATTTTGCTCTTAAGGATGATACGCTTACGTCGTATGAGTAGGATGAATGGATGTATCTGACGACGCGGTTTTGAAAGGACTCGAGCTCATTAACTAGATAGACTTGATATGGATTCCAGATGGGTGATGCGTATTCAACTTTCGGTCTGATAAGGGATTTGAAAGCTAGGAGTTTTACGTTCTGCGGGGCGTCACGCAGGTGTCGTCTCATGAAGCCAAAAGTTCGGTTAGCTGATGAAAGTATGTTAGAAATATGCGTACTCCAACTGAGATCACGAGAAAGTGTGACGCCCAAGTACTTAAACGATTCTACTGATTCTAAGGGAACGTTTACTATAGTATAAGAGGACAGGAAAGGGTTACGGCGACGGGTAAAAGATATATGTTTACATTTGTTGGGATTAAGAGTCATCAGCCAATTTTCACTCCAAGACTGCACGTTGTTAAGATTTTGTTGTAAGGTGTTTTCGTCAGTAGCATTAGAAACTGGATGGTAAATCACGCAGTCATCGGCGAAAATTCGTATCTTACAAGATACGTGTTGGGGTAAATCATTAATGTAAATTAAAAAAAGAAGAGGACCGAGAACTGATCCCTGAGGGACTCCAGAAGTTACAGGGAGAAGAGTGGATGATTTGTCATTTACAGAAACGAATTGGTAGCGATCAGTAAGGAATGCTTCGAGCCATTGGAGTACGTCACTGTGTAAGTTCAAAGAAGAAAGCTTTAGTAGTAAGTGGCGGTGAGAAACTTTGTCAAAAGCCTTTTCATAGTCCAGAAAAATAGCGTCAGTTTGTTGGTTAGAGTCAAGGTTTACATGTAAGTCGTGTAGAAACAGAGCTAGTTCCGTTTCGGTAGAGAAACCTTTGCGGAACCCGTGCTGTGCCGAATGAAAAAATTGATTTGCGTCCAAATGATTTATGATCAGGGAGTAGATGACGTGTTCCATGATTTTGCAAGGAAGACTAGTTAGAGAAAGGGGTCGATAATTTAGCGGTGTGTTCTTATTACCAGACTTGTAGATGGGAATGACCTTCCCCACCTTCCAGTCGTGAGGCATGGAACCTGTAGAAAGTGACTGCGAGAATATAAGACACAAAAATGATGAAGAAATATATTTTGTATTTTTTAGCAGTTTAGAGTTTATACCATCTATACCTGCTGAGGATGAAAGTTTAAGGTTTTCAATTATGCGCAAAACACCATCAGGATAAAACACCACGCTCGGCATGCTAGAAACTATGTTGCAGGGGACATTAGTCAATGGAACGTTATTATCATTAGAAAATACTGACGAAAATGCGTTGTTAAATATGAGTGCGCACTCAGTTTCAGGCACGATTTCACCCATATCATCAACAAGAGTTACAGTGCGTGTGTTACTTGGGTTGATAACTTTCCAAAATTTCTTGGGGTTGTCTGTTAACATTTTAGGTAAGTCATTATTGAAAAAAGACCATTTGGCATTGCGGACAGCACGTAAGTATTCACTCTCAGCGGCGTAATATTTATCCCATGAAGTTGGGCTTGGTTTCAACTTGGCACTACGAAAAAGTCTTTTTTTCTTATTTTCCAACCTCTTTAAATTGTTATTGAACCAGGGATTCTGATGATTCGCACGGAATGTTAGTTTCGGAATATACTGGTTTGCTAGTTCATTCATTTTATTTCTAAACAGTTCCCAGTTGTCTTCAACAGACCGTTCATTGAATGAGGTTTCAAAGACTGCAAAAAAAGTGCATAATTCTTCATTTATAGCTTCAAAATTTGCTTTTTCATACAGGTTGATAGTTTTGCTGGAAAGAACACGGGGTGCTGGGGCAAAGTCAAATGTGGCATGAATTACACTGTGGTCGCTGATAGGGCGAAGGTAGGTAACCGATGATAATGTCTCTGGATGGTCAGTAAGTATAAGGTCCAAAATGTTTGCGCAGTCGCGCGTTACACGTGTCGGCTCTGAGATAAGCTGTGTTAAGTTGAAATTCAAACAGATGTCGATGAAATCCTTCGCCTCAGTGTTATTTATTGTGGAAGTTAGGTTATTCCAATCAATAATGGGAAAATTGAAATCACCGAACAGAAGGATATGGGCGTTAGGATGGCTTACTGTAATCTGGCATAAAGTACTGTTAAGTTCTGGTGAGAAGTTTGGATTACTGGTAGGTGGCCTGTAGCACACACCTAGAAGGACATATCGAGGGGAAGAGCGAATAAGAAGCCATAGTATTTCTAAGTTCGAAGAAATAATAATGGGTGTACAGGATAATTCACGACTACAAGCAATAAGAACGCCCCCCCCGCGTGCCTCTTGACGGTCGCAGCGATAAACATCGAAGTTTGGCAAGTCTTGGACTACTTCATCGTCCATAATTTCACTTGTGAGCCACGTTTCTGTTATAACTAGCAAGTTGCTGTTAGATGACGTCACGAGATTTGATATTGCGTCACGTTTGGGACTGAAACTGCGGGCATTAGTGTAAACGATAGATAGGGAAAGGTTTTTCTTAGCGGCGGAAGGGCGGTTATTAACTGCATGAATTTTGTGCAATGACTGCTACTGAATATTTTTAACTGATTTCGTCGAATCGTCATATTCATAGCGCTGGGAACCTATAACGAGCGTTTTGAAACGCATGGAAAAAGGCAGAGATTGACTTTTGGCGTAGGCGATAAGATGTTTTCGGGCGTTCCGAACTGCGGGTGAAAAATCTTCGCTCACGCTATAATTTGTGCCTTTCAGTTTGCGGCCGTTAGACAGGACAGATTCTTTCGTTTTATATGACGCGAATTTGATAATGATGGGACGGTGCCGGTTAGGTGAATAGCGTCCAAGGCGATGAGCACGTTCAATATCTTTGGACTCAAGGTTTACATTCATGATATCCGTGATTTCATCAATGATCAGCTTTTCTGATTCTGCAAAGGTTTCTTTGGGGTTAGTATCAGGAAGGCCATAGAAAATTAGATTATTCCTTCGGGACCGGTTGTCTGCATCGTCTAGGCGATTTACGAGGCCGGATATCACGCTAGCTAGCTATGATATCACGGTGCTAGCTATGGTGCGTATGCACTAGTCAAGAAGTTTAAGCATTCCTTAATTTGCTCATGTGCATTTGTCTTCCACTCGGAGAGCCTTGAAACTTTTTATATTCAACTGGTGTGCATTGTCATTTCTAGTCCTCTTTCTTGTTTTTGAGATGCCGCCAACATTTCTTTTTGTAATGTTCATTGAAGTTGTATATGAAGCAGCTGTCTGTCCTTAACGTTTCTAAGGAAAGGTGCAACTGTTCGTGGAAAGTGCAGCGACAAACACTCGTTTTAATGCACTGCACATTCCTGACGATTGTCAGCTATGTTGGCATGTAAAGTTTTTTGTTTCCATCATAGTGCAATGCGATTTCCGCTTGAAGTCTTGACTACAGGTGCATGCCTTGGTGCATAATTGGCATCTTTTATTATGTGAGCACTATTTGCATATTTGATTTGTTGCACATAATCTCCTGCACGAGCACGCTTGTATATACATGTGTATGTTTCTGCAGTTGTACTGTGTCGCAGAATGGCCTAGATTACAGCAATTATGTTTGAAGGGTGTCTGAAACTTAGCTAACAGGCTTTTTATTGTTTGTTGAAGCTCCAGTTTGTGTCAACTACAGCAAAGTCAATCATGCAACTCTCATTTTGCAATGTTGTTAAGTGTTAGAAGTGTATTTTTACTCATACCATTTCTTCTTGGCTCAGAAATTTGTGTAAGCAACGGCGCTCTATCAGGTTTTGTAGTGTATGCTAACCCTTTCGCACAACCTGGAAATTGTGAGACTTAGAGCACGTATCTTTCTGCATACCGAAGTTCCTTACCAGTGCCAGTGAGGAAAATTTCTTCTAGTAAAGTTTTACTCCCTTATGTTATCAATGAGACTAATTTCAAGTGCAAGTGCAATGTGTGCAGTGCTCATGGAATGAAATGGGACACGGAACATTTAGCAGAACCCTACATATGTGCAAAGGACGCGAGAGCACCATGTCATGTCGCTAAGAATTTGGTCAACAAAGGTGACGAGGACTCCGATGTAAGTGTACACGCCAGAATTACGTCAATGTGACACGAACTGCAGCCGGTTGAAAGGAAAGTATGCGCATTAGTTAGCCCTAAATTGACACGTTTCATTCCATGAGCACTGTACATGCAGTCGTGTTGTCAAAGTGGTGACTGTTGAAATGTACCTCCAAGCAAAGCATGGCCTGTTCAGTGCGTACCACATTTTATAACTAACTTGTGAAAATACGGTAGTCATAAATTTGGGCGCATGACTGAATTCAATGAGTGTAAATTTAACGAATTTTGTAAGTTTGCCTGCAAATGCAATAAAATTGTGCTTCCACAAACTGCGTGCATTGTGTAAGGCCTCTTGAAAGTGATGCCAGCAGAGCACCCTGCCTGCATTCAAGAAGGTAAATTATTGAACAAGGAATCATTATACAGTATTAAAATTATTGTGGAAGTGTGCACATGGAAAAGTTATGTTAGTGCTGATACAGGAAGCTCATATCTACCAACTTTTACAATTTGATCGTAAAATTCCACATTTATAGGGCTCATTTAGATTGGTGTATTCACAAAATTATTCTACGTTTTGTATTCTCCTAAATCCTGGGAAGAAACAACTAAAATATACAAATATTCTGACCATTTCTTATGGCCAAATATTTTGGAGCCGTTGATTATATGGATCTATACCTGCACATCGGCCACTTCAACTGATAAAACCAATCTATAACGGCAGCCGAATGTTCCAACAGCTGTTACATGAATATTTCATTAAAACATCTTCATAAAGTTTTCGAATATGGGTCCTGTAGGGAAAGACAGATATGATGGGAAAGTTATCCCAGTAGACAGATTCTGGCTTTCACATACATGGTAAATAGCAACTAGAAGCCGTGTGATGAGTGAAAGCAAAAATGTTTATTGAAAAGCATAAACACAAAGCAACCCATACTTGTTGCAGAATTAGATATTTTGTACAATAAAATATTTTAATGAACATACAGGGGCACATCGTCAAACGCCTTTATAACAAAGTGCTCTGAACCTCCAAAATCTTTTTTTGATAGAGGTCACTTCGTTGTAGTAATTGTACCACTCCCGTTCACAAAAACACTTCATCATTTGTCTTCGAGTGTTCCATTTGAAGCCTTCGCTAGGGTAAAGGACGCGAGAGCGTACGTTTCGAGCACGTTTATACAGACAAATTCCTTAAGCAGGCAAAACCAGCAACTGCGGACCTGCTGCAGAAAGTCTCCATGATCTAAAAACTATGTTCTCCTTGTCGCCCTCCACTGTTGCAAGTTTGCTGCCCCTTGTGTTCTATGTCTAAAAGTAAATGCGTCAGTAAAGTGCACATGTACCCCTTGAAGAGTGTGTTTTCAGAGCAAGCTTTGTATAAAAAAAATAAACTGCAACAATCCTCTTTCCCCCTTCTCAGTGTCGCAAACATGAGATTTTATAATTCTGAAAGTTCAAAGATTGGCCGGTATGCTTACGTTTTAAAATACGGATTAGTTTGCAGACCCTCCCAGGCTTTTCTGACCGTGGCTAAAAAGAAGTTTAATGGACTTAATAGGACCTGTGAAATCAACACAGGGCAATCTTGACCGTGGCTGCTGTTTTGCCAAACATATACGTGGATATAAAAACAAAAGTTATATAAAAGTACCAATGAAGTGGTTCACGCAAAGCTAGTATACTGACCACTTATGTCCAGCTCTATTCTGCGTAACGAAAAAAAATAGCTTCCTATATAAAAGCAGCACATATAGTGTTGCTTCAAAAATATCTCTACAGCACCCCAATCTGTTAGCGAAAGGTTAATTGTATTTCACTAATTCTTTGGTTTAGCCATTTGGTAAGTGCTATTGGGGGTGTTTGTTCACCAATACTTGACAAAGGCAGAAAAGGGCATGTCCTACTGTGACAAAAGGTACACAATCCCTAAATATGTTGCTTGATGCATGTCGTACTTTTCTTTCCATACACCTGTTCTCACCATATTGCATGCTTCTCCATTCGATGTAGAGAACTGATAAACGGCTTTGTTTAAGGTTCGCCTCACATAGATTCCAACATCTGCATTTGACCTGCATATTTTACTTTACTTTGCCCCATGTTGACTGACAAGAGTCGTCCCTCACTGCATTAATATTGGCGATGCCAGACTGTTTCATGGGCGTACTAGCCGCATGTCTGTGACACAGCACCATGTCATAGAAACGGGAGTTGAGAAAATGGTCACTAATGTCTGCCATCTTTGCTGTTGCGGCTCCGCTTTATACTACTTGTAAATGGAGTAGATAAACCTCGGATCCGAACAACTCTTCTTAACAATATGATAAAAATTTGGCGCTGTGAAGAAATAGGCTGAGTGCTTATAGGTTAAGGTTAATAAATGCTCAGCTGTTTCATTCTACCTAATAAGAAGCAGAGTTTAGCTTATTCTCGTGCTTCCATTATTGGTGGCTGGAAGTTGCACAAGAATGCACACACTCTAAACAAGCTGCTTGCTAGATCTAGCACATTATTTGAAATTGGTTTATCAAAAATATGAAATTCTTCAATGCGCCGTATGACTCTCCCAACATGGATGCGAGCACTGGCAACCTTTCTGGTTGCTTTAACCTGCTCTGGTGCGAACTGTGGAGTTATTCTAAAAGGTGGCACATAGCGTTTCACACCTGGGGGTACGATAGCTTCCAGACGGAACCCCTTGTCAGCCATTACACCATCGCCTAGCTGAACAAGTTGAAGCAGGCCACCAGTTTCCACAATCTCTGTGTCACTCACATGCCCTCCCCAAAGGTCTGGCAGAAATGATATATTGCCGTCTGGTGTCACCCCAACCAGTGCTCTAAAAGTGTTAAAATGTTTGTACGAGGAAAATGTCTGTCGTTGAGCAGGCAGCATAGATGGCTTCTGTATTCTAACCTCGGTGCAGTCAAGGACTATTCTGGTATCAGGAAATGTCCTGAATGATTCAGGCATAGGTACTTTTATTTCCTCTAGTGTTGGAAATCTGTTGATGGAAGTAAGTTGCCTATCCAGAAAGTTCACCCACGCGAAAAAGATGCAGCTAACAGTGGCTTCCGTTACTCCGAAGTTTCTGGCCACCTCTTTTGAGCATGTCCCTGTCCTTAAACGATACAAAACTATTAACATTTAATCTTTTAATGTCAGCTGCCTTCCGCTGACGCTGCTACTTTGCCTATCTGAACAATCCCAGTATTTCATTTAACTGCCGCTTGGCTCCAGAAGACTGTACAAAGCAGCAAAGTCTGCCTTGTTTGAAAGTCCTGTGTAAAATTTAAAAGAAGCAGGATCAATGTTCTCTAATGAGAGAGTGCGTTTCTCTAATCGCCTATACGCTGCTTTCAGTTTAGCATTTTCTTTTTATAGTTTGATATTTTCCCAGAGCAATTTGTTCATTACTTGTGTGCCAGCGATAGCATTTGCTTGGTCAGAGCACATTACATTTTCAGAGCGCATTTCCATTGTGCAGCCGGTCCCCAAAGTTGCCCCACCATCTTGAAGGAGCAGAAGTCCTAGCACAGCATCATCTACGTGTGCACCTGCGAATGACAAGTACAGAAAGTAATATGGTAGTATCTGTTGGGGACATACCGACGAGACACCACGTATATGTGTAACTCAAGTGGTATTCAACATATACAGTACTAATACAGTACAGTATACAGTACAGTATAGTACAGTAAAATATAATACAGTATACACTATTACAGTACTATCATATTGCTTCAAAAAAACAAATTGCGTGAGTTCTTTTCCTGTTCGGTAAGATCAACGAAATGAGGAACTCCTAAAACATCCAGCAAACATTGGTTGATGGTTCTGAAAGTTGTGCGAATGGTTGTGGCAATAAATTAAGCAAATATGGTAGAACTACTGAGTTTGTTAATGCTGGGGAGTACCAACCTGTACCACAGGAGAAGCTTGCACATGAAGTAGCCGGACTGGAACACTGTGTAGTGTGAATATCTGTGAACAAAGTAAAGGCCTGTACACATAGTGGTGACGAAGCGCCATTGCACCAAATGAAAAAGAAAAACCATGTTTGCCCCTTTCCTTTTGAGGATAATTAAGGTACCGTAACCTGCATGATGAGTACGGTGATAAGAAAAAGCTTTAATCTTGCACATGTTTTTATAGCTCCAAATTCTGATTTAAGCAAAAGAAACGACACATGACCTATACTAGAGTTTTTGTTGCACTAGAGAATGTCTGATTAGTGGATATTCGGCAAAACAATTTTAATTATTTAATGTAAGTTGAAGTTACATCTTAAATGACTTTTAATTGCCTTTTGTAGAAATGTACACTCCAGGGCCTGAAATTAAAGTAAGTTGAAGAGTGATGTGAACTATGTTAGGGCATAACAGTTTAAAACAGAAATGCTCCTCAGTCGATTCACCCTACTCACCGTCGCAACTCTGTGTGATTGCAGAAAGCACACCTAGTGAAGCAGCCCCTAAGAGATAAATTGACACCATATTGAACAATTTCTTCACAAAAGTTTATGTACGCTACGAAACAAGCAGGTTATACCAATACACTGGTCAAGCAGCTTGACTGGCGAATGCATAGATTACATTTCCTACGCACTCTGTAATACTGGTCAATTTTTATCCCCTTAACAGTAAGCGAAGCGTTCGACCTTTTCACCATTTTTGAGAGCCGTACACGTGCTCGCTGTTGTGTCACACTTGAGAGATTTCCCTCTTGATTATTGCCCTTACCGACACCACACAAACCTTCCCTGTGCTCAGCAGTGGACACGTACGGACACGCTCGTCGAAGCGTTACGTATGACGATACGAGATTTCATCGTTGTTGACATTATACCAACGCGCTGCCGACGGGTAGACGCGAACAAAGGCTTCTCCGATAAAACTAGGGTACACTGGCGTATACGACGTGCTGACGCCATGTTCGCAACACCTCTGCACCGATCGAGCACGCTATAGACTTCGTTGAGAGCTGCTGTACACGAAAAAAAGGGCACGCACCTCGCCGAGGACACTTTGCTGACCTCTCTTCATCGCACGTTGAAACCGACGTAACCCGCGGGTCTGTTTATCCTGCTTGTTAGCAAATGTGAACAATGTTGGCACGAAGTCCGGGTGCCGTGGCGACATCGAAGGTGATCTCGTTAAAAGAAGTTTTGGTCATACGGTGAAGGCTAAAAAGTGTTAATAACGTGTCCGTACCTGTCACAAAGTGTTTAAACGACTGGGCCACGGCTTCCATCATTTCCGCAAGCGATACGCTGGGGTTTCTATAGATACCACGTGAACTTGCATGACTGTGTCAAAAATCACTTTTGAGAACAGTGTTACGCCATGTGTAGAGACTCGATATAGGCATCAATTGAAAGCTGAGTCTCCTGACTACATACGCTGCACCGAATTTTACGATAGATGCCGTAGTTTTATCACGGTTACGGTTTTTGTCTCGAAAATCGAGTACAAATTTTCGTCGTTTCCATATGCTTCCATTTCTGAATCTTTAGCCACTCTGGGAACAAAATTCTTGCTTCCCAGAGAGTGATCAGTGCGTTTTGCTCGTGTGGATTGTTTTCCAGAACATGTCTGTCACCTGCCTTTTTCAATAATCGGCCTGCCGCTTTTGTTATTCGCGAAAAACTCGCTCGTTGCATTGAAAAGAAGCTAGCGTCTTGCCGGGGCCGCTTGGCGTTCCTTCATATCCAAAAAAGCTGGATACGGAGGAACTCTACGGTGCTCTGCGTGTCTGTCTTTGTCGCCGTCCATCTAGAATAGACTTCTTAGTTCGTTTATCTCTTTGTTTCCCGCAGGAATCATCTGTGCCGGAAATGAAAATCATGAAAAAAAATCAGGGGTGTACAACAGGAGGTAGAGCACTCTCTTAGCGTCCGAGAAGTATAGGGAGGGAAACCAAGCGCCTCCACTGGAGCATTTTTTTTCTTTTTTTGTAGCTTGAAAAAAAGAGATAAATGGGGAGTTTAATGCCCCCAAACTCGATAGTGGGTTCCGAGAGACAGTGGACAGTTCCGGAATAATGTTTACCTCCTGAGGTTCTTGCACTCGAGTTGCACTCGACTCCCACCGAGTGGCGTGGGTTAGAGTGCCTTTATTAACTATACCTTAATCAATTGTGCCTTAATTACCTTCGCCTTAATGAACACCGAAGGTCGTTGGTGGTAGTGCTTTAATTACCTCGACCTTATTCACTGCGCTTTAATTAACGCCAAATGTCGCAGGTTCGAGTTCCACCAAAAGGTCAAAGGTTCGTAGTCTTTTTGGAGCATGGCGTAGTCACGCCAACGCCGGATCATCGGCCTCGTGAGCCACGTGATGATCTCGTATTAAAAAATGCGGCAGAACCCATCCTTCCATGACGGTCGCAGGATGTCGCTAAAGTAATTCGATATAAACGCAATGCCATCCTCGGAACGAGTTATGCACGAGGCGCGTTGTGCAGTGGGCCTACTACTCTATCGCGTTTCCCTACAACAGTTGTTGGCGTCTAGCACAAAGGCTGCCGCCGCGAAACCGGCGCGTGGCCTCCGAACTGCACAAAGCAAACAAAGTAACAGGCGTATACGCATGCATTGTATACCACCTAACGCGGCATCAAAACAAACGGGTGCAGTTCTTCATTTGCTGAACCACCACAACAGGCTGCGTTTGATACGTTAGCGTACAAACTTGGCCTGTGTGTCGCTGGCGGGGCTTGGGAGAACCAGCGAGCCAAATCATTTTGTTGTTGCGTGTTTTTTTTTTCTCAACAGTTGCGTGTTTTTTTTTCTCATCCAGCAAACCAATGTTTGCTGGATGTTTTAGGAGTTCCTCATTTCGTTGATCTTACCGAACAGGAAAAGAACTCACGCAATTTGTTTTTTTGAAGCAATATGATAGTACTGTAATAGTGTATACTGTAATATATTTTACTGTACTATACTGTACTGTATACTGTACTGTATTAGTACTGTATATGTTGAATACCACTTGAGTTACACATATACGTGGTGTCTCGTCGGTATGTCCCCAACAGATACTACCATATTACTTTCTGTACTTGTCATTCGCAGGTGCACACGTAGATGATGCTGTGCTAGGACTTCTGCTCCTTCAAGATGGTGGGGCAACTTTGGGGACCGGCTGCCCAATGGAAATGCGCTCTGAAAATGTAATGTGCTCTGACCAAGCAAATGCTATCGCTGGCACACAAGTAATGAACAAATTGCTCTGGGAAAATATCAAACTATAAAAAGAAAATGCTAAACTGAAAGCAGCGTATAGGCGATTAGAGAAACGCACTCTCTCATTAGAGAACATTGATCCTGCTTCTTTTAAATTTTACACAGGACTTTCAAACAAGGCAGACTTTGCTGCTTTGTACAGTCTTCTGGAGCCAAGCGGCAGTTAAATGAAATACTGGGATTGTTCAGATAGGCAAAGTAGCAGCGTCAGCGGAAGGCAGCTGACATTAAAAGATTAAATGTTCATAGTTTTGTATCGTTTAAGGACAGGGACATGCTCAAAAGAGGTGGCCAGAAACTTCGGAGTAACGGAAGCCACTGTTAGCTGCATCTTTTTCGCGTGGGTGAACTTTCTGGATAGGCAACTTACTTCCATCAACAGATTTCCAACACTAGAGGAAATAAAAGTACCTATGCCTGAATCATTCAGGACATTTCCTGATACCAGAATAGTCCTTGACTGCACCGAGGTTAGAATACAGAGGCCATCTATGCTGCCTGCTCAACGACAGACATTTTCCTCGTACAAACATTTTAACACTTTTAGAGCACTGGTTGGGGTGACACCAGACGGCAATATATCATTTCTGCCAGACCTTTGGGGAGGGCATGTGAGTGACACAGAGATTGTGGAAACTGGTGGCCTGCTTCAACTTGTTCAGCTAGGCGATGGTGTAATGGCTGACAAGGGGTTCCGTCTGGAAGCTATCGTACCCCCAGGTGTGAAACGCTATGTGCCACCTTTTAGAATATCTCCACAGTTCGCACCAGAGCAGGTTAAAGCAACCAGAAAGGAGTGCTCGCATCCATGTTGGGAGAGTTATACGGCGCATTGAAGAATTTCATATTTTTGATAAACCAATTTCAAATAATGTGCTAGATCTAGCAAGCAGCTTGTTTAGAGTGTGTGCATTCTTGTGCAACTTCCAGCCACCAATAATGGAAGCACGAGAATAAGCTAAACTCTGCTTCTTATTAGGTAGAATGAAACAGCTGAGCATTTATTAACCTTAACCTATAAGCACTCAGCCTATTTCTTCACAGCGCCAAATTTTTATCATATTGTTAAGAAGAGTTGTTCGGATCCGAGGTTTATCTACTCCATTTACAAGTAGTATAAAGCGGAGCCGCAACAGCAAAGATGGCAGACATTAGTGACCATTTTCTCAACTCCCGTTTCTATGACATGGTGCTGTGTCACAGACATGCGGCTAGTACGCCCATGAAACAGTTTGGCATCGCCAATATTAATGCAGTGAGGGACGACTCTTGTCAGTCAACATGGGGCAAAGTAAAGTAAAATATGCAGGTCAAATGCAGATGTTGGAATCTATGTGAGGCGAACCTTAAACAAAGCCGTTTATCAGTTCTCTACATCGAATGGAGAAGCATGCAATATGGTGAGAACAGGTGTATGGAAAGAAAAGTAGGACATGCATCAAGCAACATATTTAGGGATTGTGTACCTTTTGTCACAGTAGGACATGCCCTTTTCTGCCTTTGTCAAGTATTGGTGAACAAACACCCCCAATAGCACTTACCAAATGGCTAAACCAAAGAATTAGTGAAATACAATTAACCTTTCGCTAACAGATTGGGGTGCTGTAGAGATATTTTTGAAGCAACACTATATGTGCTGCTTTTATATAGGAAGCTATTTTTTTTCGTTACGCAGAATAGAGCTGGACATAAGTGGTCAGTATACTAGCTTTACGTGAACCACTTCATTGGTACTTTTATATAACTTTTGTTTTTATATCCACGTATATGTTTGGCAAAACAGCAGCCACGGTCAAGATTGCCCTGTGTTGATTTCACAGGTCCTATTAAGTCCATTAAACTTCTTTTTAGCCACGGTCAGAAAAGCCTGGGAGGGTCTGCAAACTAATCCGTATTTTAAAACGTAAGCATACCGGCCAATCTTTGAACTTTCAGAATTATAAAATCTCATGTTTGCGACACTGAGAAGGGGGAAAGAGGATTGTTGCAGTTTATTTTTTTTATACAAAGCTTGCTCTGAAAACACACTCTTCAAGGGGTACATGTGCACTTTACTGACGCATTTACTTTTAGACATAGAACACAAGGGGCAGCAAACTTGCAACAGTGGAGGGCGACAAGGAGAACATAGTTTTTAGATCATGGAGACTTTCTGCAGCAGGTCCGCAGTTGCTGGTTTTGCCTGCTTAAGGAATTTGTCTGTATAAACGTGCTCGAAACGTACGCTCTCGCGTCCTTTACCCTAGCGAAGGCTTCAAATGGAACACTCGAAGACAAATGATGAAGTGTTTTTGTGAACGGGAGTGGTACAATTACTACAACGAAGTGACCTCTATCAAAAAAAGATTTTGGAGGTTCAGAGCACTTTGTTATAAAGGCGTTTGACGATGTGCCCCTGTATGTTCATTAAAATATTTTATTGTACAAAATATCTAATTCTGCAACAAGTATGGGTTGCTTTGTGTTTATGCTTTTCAATAAACATTTTTGCTTTCACTCATCACACGGCTTCTAGTTGCTATTTACCATGTATGTGAAAGCCAGAATCTGTCTACTGGGATAACTTTCCCATCATATCTGTCTTTCCCTACAGGACCCATATTCGAAAACTTTATGAAGATGTTTTAATGAAATATTCATGTAACAGCTGTTGGAACATTCGGCTGCCGTTATAGATTGGTTTTATCAGTTGAAGTGGCCGATGTGCAGGTATAGATCCATATAATCAACGGCTCCAAAATATTTGGCCATAAGAAATGGTCAGAATATTTGTATATTTTAGTTGTTTCTTCCCAGGATTTAGGAGAATACAAAACGTAGAATAATTTTGTGAATACACCAATCTAAATGAGCCCTATAAATGTGGAATTTTACGATCAAATTGTAAAAGTTGGTAGATATGAGCTTCCTGTATCAGCACTAACATAACTTTTCCATGTGCACACTTCCACAATAATTTTAATACTGTATAATGATTCCTTGTTCAATAATTTACCTTCTTGAATGCAGGCAGGGTGCTCTGCTGGCATCACTTTCAAGAGGCCTTACACAATGCACGCAGTTTGTGGAAGCACAATTTTATTGCATTTGCAGGCAAACTTACAAAATTCGTTAAATTTACACTCATTGAATTCAGTCATGCGCCCAAATTTATGACTACCGTATTTTCACAAGTTAGTTATAAAATGTGGTACGCACTGAACAAGCCATGCTTTGCTTGGAGGTACATTTCAACAGTCACCACTTTGACAACACGACTGCATGTACAGTGCTCATGGAATGAAACGTGTCAATTTAGGGCTAACTAATGCGCATACTTTCCTTTCAACCGGCTGCAGTTCGTGTCACATTGACGTAATTCTGGCGTGTACACTTACATCGGAGTCCTCGTCACCTTTGTTGACCAAATTCCTAGCGACATGACATGGTGCTCTCGCGTCCTTTGCACATATGTAGGGTTCTGCTAAATGTTCCGTGTCCCATTTCATTCCATGAGCACTGCACACATTGCACTTGCACTTGAAATTAGTCTCATTGATAACATAAGGGAGTAAAACTTTACTAGAAGAAATTTTCCTCACTGGCACTGGTAAGGAACTTCGGTATGCAGAAAGATACGTGCTCTAAGTCTCACAATTTCCAGGTTGTGCGAAAGGGTTAGCATACACTACAAAACCTGATAGAGTGCCGTTGCTTACACAAATTTCTGAGCCAAGAAGAAATGGTATGAGTAAAAATACACTTCTAACACTTAACAACATTGCAAAATGAGAGTTGCATGATTGACTTTGCTGTAGTTGACACAAACTGGAGCTTCAACAAACAATAAAAAGCCTGTTAGCTAAGTTTCAGACACCCTTCAAACATAATTGCTGTAATCTAGGCCATTCTGCGACACAGCACAACTGCAGAAACATACACATGTATATACAAGCGCGCTCGTGCAGGAGATTATGTGCAACAAATCAAATATGCAAATAGTGCTCACATAATAAAAGATGCCAATTATGCACCAACGCATGCAGCTGTAGTCAAGACTTCAAGCGGAAATCGCATTGCACTATGATAGAAACAAAAAACTTTACATGCCAACATAGCTGACAATCGTCAGGAATGTGCAGTGCATTAAAACGAGTGTTTCTCGCTGCACTTTCCACGAACAGTTGCACCTTTCCTTAGAAACGTTAAGGACAGACAGCTGCTTCATATACAACTTCAATGAACATTACAAAAAGAAATGTTGGCGGCATCTCAAAAACAAGAAAGAGGACTAGAAATGACAATGCACACCAGTTGAATATAAAAAGTTTCAATGCTCTCCGAGTGGAAGACAAATGCACATGAGCAAATTAAGGAATGCTTAAACTTCTTGACTAGTGCATACGCACCATAGCTAGCACCAATACTATGTGTAGTGTACGACCAGCGAGATTGCACAATGCGTAGAGATGGAAGTTTTCTTTGGGAATGTTAAGGATAGAATCTGCTCAATACGCAACTTCAATGAACATTGCAGGAAAAAAATGTTGGCAGGACTTTGGAACACTGGGACTAGAAATGACAATGCAGCATACACACCAGTTGGTATTTGTACCCAAAGCTTCCAGCTTAACTAGCACATTCAGTGACACTCACTCTGCAAATCTGGGTAGAAGTACCCACAAAACAGAGTTTCTACAGCTCGCAAGAGCTCGTCAAACTGGTTTTCGTCAAACCTTACAGTAACAATTTCGGCTTCATTTTCGTTAATGTAAACAACGAAGTCGCACTCAGACAGGTGCAAAACGCCCTTGACCACATTAATTTGCGTTTCAAAGACAAGTTTCGGCTTCTTGTCCTGAAAGTTTCTGAAAGAGTTTTGAAGTCGTAATGGACACTTCACTTCAAGAGCTCTGGCTTTTGCTCTGCAGCATTCACATGTGAATGTTACCACACGATCTGGTGATGCGCCTACAATTGGCATATCCTTAAAGACCTTCAGTCCTACATCTGCAACAGAGGCAGCATGACCCCCCCTTTTTAAGATTACATAAAAAGAACTGCTTGGCCTCTGCTTCTTTCCGTGAGCCATCTTTCATTGCAGCACTTTGATATGTGGTAGAACGCATAACTAGATTGACCACTCCTCGCAGGTTATGTGGTCGTGGTCAAGCTTTGTGCACGAGTCATGCATGCACGGGCTATACTAGCCGTAACCATGCCTTTTCTATACTGCATCCACAGATGCGACTGTGCCTGCAGTCTAGTTAAGGATTCAATATCTATAATGTCCTGGTCCGTGTATGCTTGCTTAGCCCAGGCCAAGAATTCTGGTGCTGAAAGTTCGAGCTTGGTCTTCACGAGGTCCATAAGCGCCAGAATCTTTGGACAACTGCAAGAAAGTTTAGGATGTGGACAAAACTTTTGTTGAAATATCTGCAGGACATACCAAAAACTCATAGCTTTGCATTAGTCTTTGCTGCTGAGACAATGCACTTTTCGTTATCATTTCTTATTGGTTCAGGTGAGACGCAGGTCTCGCTTTGCTGCTAATAATTGGTGAGGTGGAGTTCCGTCAAACTTCACCACTACGCGCACAAAGTTTCTCATAGAAAAAATACTCATAACAGGTAGTTATCTGCACCATTCTTGGTGATTGCGTTTAGCAAATGTTTAACCTAGTCCAAAGGCTGCAGCACTCACAGGAATAAAGTACCTTCAGGTTGCAAGATTGTGGCACACACCAGCTGTTGAGCAGGTGGAGACTCGACTGGCGCCCCAAGTAAATAAGACAACCCTTACTTCAACTAAGCTAACACAAAAGCACAAAACAAATGAGATTCAACTGGGCCAGTCGGTGACGGCCAACTACACGCTGCGAATTTCATCCCTGAGCCTAATTTAGTGCCTTTACAATGTGTTTCACACACTCCACTGAGTGCACCGAAACTGAAAGGCCGCATCAGTCAACTACACAACAAAACAACCATCTGTGTGCTTTGCTGAACCATTCCCAATTGTTTGATTCAGCTGGTTTGGTGTAGCGGGATTAGCTGCAAACAATGCACTTCTGCCTGTCATTTCTTATTGGTTTAGGTGAGATGCAGTTCTTGCTTTGCTGCTAATGATTGGTGCGGTGGAGTTACGTAAAAGTTGACCACTACGTGTACAAAGTATTTCAATTTGACAAAATACTCAAAACAGGTGGCTGTCCACAGCATTCCTGTCGACTGCGTGTTACATTTCGTAAATATTTATTTAAATCTAAAGGCTGCAACACTCGAAAGAATAAAGTACCTTCAGGGGACAAGCTTCCCGCGTCTACTCGAGCAGGCACGTGGTGACTGGACTGGCGCTGCAAATAAATAAGACAACTCTTATTTCAACTGGTCCAGCACAAACACAAAACAAGAAAACAGTCTGAAATAACAATGATGGAGTGTGGTTGTCAGCAACTTGTCGTAATCTCCGACAGCAAGCAAAGCTAAAATAAAATAAAAGACAATTTAAGGGTACAACACATGTGCTATCCGTCTGCCAGGCTCTGTTCATCCAAGTTTAGCACCTCACTTGGAGTATGTCGTACTAACAAAGCCAAATTTTTACTCAAGCTACTCCCTAACTTTAATTTACTGCCTTTACAATCTATTTCACACACTACACTCAGTGCAGCAAAAGCTAAAGGCCATGTCAATCGACCAAAAATGTGAACCATCTCCGTGCTTCAGAATATGCGTGCTCTTATTTATCCCTAATGGTTCAACTGAGCTGGTTTTGCACAGAACGAAATTAACAGTAGATAGCACGCTTGTCGTTCTCATTTCTCATCGGCTGAGGTGTACTTTTTGGACTGCGAATAGTTGAAGTGGATTTTTGTATTGAGCAGTGCAGCCCTAACAAAACATACATACACACAAACAAAAAGAAGATACAAGGTGTTGCTGCAGGTCTTCTTTTCTATCTGTGTTTGCCTTGCACTACTCAATACAGTACACATGTACTAACAAGCTCAAATATTTACCAAATTGGTGTGTCGAAGTTGCATCAATCTTTACCTACTAGTGCAATACAACAGTAGTGATATTTTAAGGCTTGTTTGTTGGCTTGCTGTTTCCATGAAACAGTGTTTCTGTGAGCGTTAGTTACTACATGCATAAAAAAATCAACTCGTCTAAAAATTCACCTGGTGGTACAGCAGGCTTAGACATAGCAATTCTACAAGTTCATGCTAACAAGTGTTGCTACCTTCGTGGTAACTGCTGGATCTGCACAGGTTTCTAGAGTTGTGGCGTGTCTCACTGCATGTTGGCGCACATGCACTTTTCTTTGCGAGTTAGTGCATCTAGTTCTGTAGTCTCACTGGGAGTAACAGAGTGAACATTGGCTTGACAAACAAAATATTAATTTACCGTAGCTGTGGGCTCACTTCTGATTTCCACCAATGCCAACGTAGATCTGCTATTGGGCCCACCTATCAATGTTTCTAACTAGTTTCTAGTGTCCAACTTCATGAACACAATCACAACTGCTCATGAAAAAAATGTGATAAACAGTGTTCATAATGTTTGTCGTGTTGCAACTGCACGCTTGCACCCTCCGATCAGTAAGCTTTCCAGAACACAAAAATCTTGAATTTGCTTTAGCTTTAGTAGCACAGGTTAGCTGACAAACTGTCACTATGTTTTATTGCTATGTTGCTCAAGTGTTCAGGAGCAAAAGACCTCCCTCTCCCCTCTCTTCTCAGCGTGGGTAGCAAACCGGATCTTTCCCTCTGGTTAACCTCCCTGCCTTTCCCTTTGCTCTGTCTCTCTCTTTCTTGCTAAAGTGTTCATGAAACACGAAAAGGCACTTCTCTACTGATACGTTGTTATAGCGAAGCCACAATGCTCGGAGTGATGCATCCTGTAGATTTCTCCGGAATGTGTCTAAATCACAAGGGAGTGCCTCCGGACAAGGGTCATAGCACCTCTTTCACTTGCTTGCATTTTCCGTGTTGGGACTTGCCACTCCGAAAGTGATGTCCTTCAAGGGCTCTGAAGGCTCGAGCTTCTTGGCTAGAAATTGAAATTACTGTTACGACTTTGGTTACAATCTGGAATATATAAAGCGCATGAAGAAAATGATTACCTCCCGGAGGGACAATCCAAGCGCACGGAAGATCCGTGCACGTAGGTTCGAGGGAAGCTACACTGGCTGCAGCCAGTAACAGACCAACAACGTGCTGGCATGTTCCACTTAATCTGTAAATACAGAAAAGGACCATTTGAAGTGTGAAAAATTGTCTGTTTGTTAAACAGTGCCTCATATCCTGGATGTAATGCTTTGTTTCCGTGTAAACGCACTTCCCTTTCAAACACTCGACGATTTATGTTACGGACATAATATTCTAAGAGTTTATGTTAAACAAGAAAGCAATTTCTTGAAACGTGGGCTTACAGTGCAAATGCTCAAAATTAAAGCTAAATGCAGGACAACAGCAGGTAGGAAGAAAACTGTTAACGTGGCAGTGCATGAAATACAAAAATCAACTTTTGAAATGTGCATATCGAATGCCAGCTCAAAGCAGCGCAAATGGAACGCAACTATCGAACGCCTACTACACGGTGAACAAGTGAAAGGACGCAATGAGAATGAAGAGAAGGTTTGCGCTGGTAGTTTCTTCAGCACGTCGAAAGACTGGGCTACTGCTGCTGATCACGCTGCAGGGCCGGTATTTTGTAGCGATGCCTTTTCCGATTCTATGCTTTTTGAAGCTTTTCGCGCTTGGCCAGTGGTGATCAACGGGATCAGGTGGCCGTGTGTGGTGGATGACAAGAATAGCATGGAATAAGGCATAAGGCATCGCTACAAAATAGCGGCCCAGTAGCCAACGGCTGCATGCACACGTACAGGCCAGACGGGTATGCGTTGAGCAAACATGCGCAGCATAGCAAATGCAATATGAGCGAAAAGCAGAGCTACAGTTCGTGTTCTCGTGTCCCGCACAGTTATTACGTTATTGCGCTGCTTATTTGATAAAAGTTACACACCCGAGTGGACGAACAGCTTGCGATTCTTGTGCAGCTATCTTTAAGATCGAGACAATAGGTCCAGACGCGTCCTTTTGCAGTTTTTACTATGTTTACGTAACTGAGGAAGCTGCCACCGCTTCTAAGTATGAGTGCTAGATATATAGCGACGCGCTCATATTACGTTACACTCAAGCGGCGTTCAAGAGATTGTGTGAGTGTGCGCGAACGTGCGTGCGTACTTTTTTGGGCGTGTGTGCATGCGTGGGCGCGTGTAAATGTGAATGTAGGCGAGCATTCACATTTACATATTCGCATTCACATAACCTATATACTGCAGTGTGCTATTCGCTCTGTCAGCCCCTTTCTTGATTTTGGATTTACCTGAGAAGAAGGGAGCTATCGCGAAATTTTGTCTTTGCCGACTAGCGTATCCGAACTACATGGATACCATTTCCGTTATGTCAATCTTGCAATGGCCCGTTGTTAGTGGAGATACGAATTTCAGTCGCGAACAATTTTTTTGTGCCAGAGAAGAAAGATTAGCCCTGTTTAAAAGCTCTGTAACTGAAGTTCTCGTAGATGTGTTTTAAATAAAACGCATGACTCTTCTTTGTACCTGCTCTAGTTTGGCGATGTTAGTTTTTGTAAATGGGTCCCATATCAATGCAGCATAATCTAAAATGGGCAGCACAACGTATTTGTAAGCCAAGTGGTGAACAGAAAGGGATTAAAGCTTAAGTGCTCGCCTGAGGAAAAAGAGTTCAGGTTCACATTTGCAGTGACAGATTTATTATGAGTATTCCAGTTGGGGTCCTTCGAATTCCAAAGCGCTAAATATTTACAGCTACAAATTTCAGAGAGGAAAGCGTTATTAATACCGTAATCAAATTGTAAATGTTTCTTTTTATCTGTTAAGCTTGTTAAAATCGTTTTTTCAAAGTTTACCACCATCTGCCATTTTCGACACCAAGAAGCAATTTTCTGAAGTGCACTGCTCAGCAATAATTTATCCAATCTGGTATTAATTTCAGAGTACAAAACATAATCGTCGGCAAAAAGTTTATGATGAACTGCAATATCTCGTACAATATCCTTGATATATTGGAGGAACAAAAGTTGCCCTAACACCGAGCCGTGGGGTGCTCCATAATGCACCGTTACTGATGCATATAAGCTCATACGAATGGAAACAAACTGTTTTCTCTGGGTTAGGCACGCAGCGGTCCATTCAGTTGGCTGATTATTTTTGAAAACATTATGCAATTTAGAGAGTAGTTTTTTGTGAGTGATTTTGTCAGATGCTTTTGAAAACTCCATGAACATAGCGTCAATTTGTGTGGCATTGTTAATTGACATTTCATGATGGTGGATTGTTTCAGTGAGCTGAGTACACGTCGAGAATCCTTTTGTTAAACCTTGTTGATATTTGGTTAAAATTTGTGATTATCAAGAAAATATAGTATTTGATTAAGTATAATGTGTTCGAGTAATTTGCAAGTTGTGGAGGTTAATGAAATCGGGTGATAGTTGGTAATGTTTCTGCTTCCATTTGTATGTAACGGTTTGATTCTGGCTGTCAGCCAGTCATTCGGTAGTTCACCGTTGCGTAATGATTTATTAAATAAAACGTGGAAATACATAGGCACCCACTCGGCATATTCTTGAAGAAACGAATTTGGGTTGTTGCCTGGCGCCGGTAACTTCTTTATGTTCAGTTTTAAGAGCATATTGAAGATACCTTGTTCTGAGATTATGAGGTCTGGCATACGTTTGAAGGAGACATAAAAAAAGGAGGGCACTATCATCTTTAGCAAAAATAGATTTGAAGTGGTCGGTAAATTAGTTGGATATTAATTCAATATCGCCTACCTATTGCCCGTTCATTTTGAAAGTGATGCTGCAATAAAAGTAGATTGTGATTCCCCGTATTTCGTCTATGGCCCCTTCATTCCTAATTTCAGAGGACAAATCTGAAATGATATTTTCACAATACGAGGCGTTGGTGCAAGATTGTTATCTTCTTAAGCTTGGTTAGCCACCTCTATAATTTCAGTTTCTCAATGGGAAACACGGATTCTTACTTTTGGTTTCTTAACAATGTTTCGCACAAAACACATGCAGCTGTTCAACGCTTAAATGAGTTCGAACGGCTAGAAACAGAAGCTGCACTCAGGCGCACGTACTCTCCCTGAACGATATTAAAATCGCGGAAACGGACGAGTGCTCGGAGTGCTTCGCGGCCAGCAAACACGAGCGCTGAATTCGAAGTGCATTGAGTTGCTCGACTTTATGACGCCGCGGGGGAGCACGAAAATTTCTGCTGTAAACAAAGAGGATAAAACATAAAATAAACTAAGGCTCTGCGGGTGGGTAATGTGCGATAGAACTCAGTGCCTAAATTAACAACGTGGTACACACACAGTTGCACGTACCCGTCGACCGAAAGTCACATCCAAGAGGCTGATGGAAGTGTGGCAGATGCCTTGTCTCACGCGCTCAGTAATCCAAGTTGGTATGAACGAGGTTCATTGAACGGCGGCACGTAAGTTATAGCACATGATCAGTAACGTAAGTATGGAACATAGTAACACACGCTCAGTAACATAAGTATCAGATATGCAATGTCAGATTCCCGTGATCCAAGTCGGCCCGACGATCTCCTTCGAATCCGTTTCCCTGATACCACACCAGCGGGATGCTGTGAACCACTAGACCACGCACTATCGAGAGATCCAAGTTGACAGGAATACGGTAGAGACACGTACAGACAGAAAAACAGGGCGTCATATATACAAACAGCATGCGGAAGTTGATTGAAATGCTCTAATGATGCTAATCACTATAATATGATAATCGCCTTGAACCAGGAGCACGTTGTGTCCGGCCCTCCCGCGTGTACAATCACTGTACAGGCGCAAGTGTACAGGTTGTCCTGAAAAGCTCACAGATAATTGCTACCACTGCATTCGTGTTGTCGCTGTCAATGATGCCACCGACACGCACATATACCTACACGGACCATGATGTGATAACCAGCTTCGTGACAAGATGCGATGAACGCTTCTTCCTTCGAATATGGGAGGTGGCGGGTTCAAACACCTTGCGGTGTACATTGTGAACCCACTACCGGTGAAACCGTGATTACGTGCAGCTGTAGTTGGCGTCTCTGCGTTGAGCGCGTAATTAGGCGCACGGCTAACTAGCCCTGGAAGTAGTTGAAATAGTGGAGGCTGTTGGACACGGTGCCACTTTGATTCCGGCTGCGGAGTCGAATCTCGGCAGAACAATGTGCGTGGTATCAATATGGGTAGGAGCGACTTGGGGTGGGAAAAGGTGTTAAGGGTTTGGTGCCGCGCAAACGACAAACGTCTCTGTCGAGAAAAAAACAAACACGCAACAACAAAATAATTTGGCTCGCTGGTTCTCCCAAGCCCCGCCAGCGACACACAGGCCAAGTTTGTACGTTAGCGTATCAAACGCAGCCTGTTGTGGTGGTTCAGCAAATGAAGAACTGCACCCGTTTGTTTTGATGCCCCGTTAGCATTGTTAGGGTGCTTCATGTACTTTACAGGTGGTATACAATGCATGCGTATACGCCTGCTACTTTGTTTGCTTTGTTTGCTTTGCCTTCGTGCTAGATGCCAACAACTGTTGTAGGGAAACGCGATAGAGTAGTCCCGCTGCACTACGCACCTCATAAATAACTCGTTCCGACGATGGTAATGCGTTTATGTCGAATTGCATTAGCGACATCCGGTGAATGTCATCGTAGGATCGGTTCTGCCGCATTTTTTAATACGAGATCGTTACGTGGCTCATGAGGCGGATGATCCGGCGTTGGCGTGACTACGCCATGCTCCCAAAAGTCTACGAACCTACGACGTTTGGTGGTAATCGAACCTATGACTTTTGACGTTAATTAAAGCACAGTCAATTAAAATCGAGTTCATTAAAGAACTATCACCCACGACCTTCGGTGTTCAATAAGGCGAAGGTAATTAAGGCACAATTAATTAAGGTATAGTTAATCAAGGCACTAACCCACGCCACACGGTGGGAGTCGAAGTCAAGTGGAAGAACCTCAGCAGGTCAACATTATTACGGAACTGTCCACTGTCCCTCAGAACCCACTATCGAGTTTGGGGGCATTAAACTCCACATTTATCTCTTTTCCCCATGCTGCAAAGAAGAAAAAGAAGTGCCCCAGTGGAGATGCTTGGTATCAAACCCTATGCTTCTCACATGCTAAGCGAGTGCTCTACTTACTGATACGCACCCCTGATTATTTTTCATGATTTTTATATCAGACACTCATGAGTCCTGCGGGAAACAAGGAGATAAACGAGCTAAGAAGTCTATTCTAGATGGACGGCAACAAATGAAAATACGCAGAGCACTGTCCAGAGGGCCCACGATGCGGCGGTCGGGTATGACCTGACAGTCCCAACGTAGGAGCGGCCCGCAGTGTGCTGAGTCGCGTACCTCAGGACATTCATTAAAGTTTTGCATTCATCCATCCAGAGCACCGTAGAGTTCCTCCGCATCCGGCTTTCTTGGATATGAAGGAACCCCAAGCAGCCCCGGAAGGAAGCTAGCTTGTTTTATATGGAACGAGCGAGTTTGTCGCGAATAACAAAAGCGGCAGGCCGATTATTGAAAAAGGCAGGTGACAGACATGTTCTGGTAGACAATCTATACGAGCCAAATGCAGTGATCAATCCCTGACAAGCAAGGATTTTGTCCCCAGAGTGGTTAAAGATTTAGCAACGGAAGCCTATGGAAACGACGAAAATTTCTACTCAATTTTCGAGATAAAAGCGGTAACTGTGATAAAACTACGGCGTCTATCGTAAAAGTCTCTGCAGGGTATGTAGTCAGGAGACTCAGCTTTCGATTGATGCCTATATCGAGTCTCTACATATGGCGTAACACTGTTCGCAAAAGCGATTTTTGGCACACAGTCATGCAAGTTCACGTGGTATCTATAGAAAGCCGAGCGTATCACTCGCGGAAATGCCGGAAGCCGTGGCCGAGCCGTTTAATCGTTCGCTCACATCATTCCGCGTCAAGCCGGCAGCGGTTCGTCGCCCTGCCGCGTGATTCATTTTGATCGCCAGGTAGGGCTGAGTTCGACAATCTGCCACCAGAAGGCCGAAACAGAAAACTCATGATTTGGTTTCAGTTTTGGTTTCTTTAGGAGGGCTCTTCAAATAATATTTTCTCTATTTTTAGTTCCTAAAACATAGGATTATGTCACACGACCGGAACAAATGGTGGCGCGCCCTCTCGGCAGAGGGCACATCAACTTGAACATGCGCGAAATTTAAACCGTAAAGCAATTTATCACAGCTGGAGTTTTGAACGGTAATTGCAGAGTGAGTGTCATTCAGTGTATTTGCACGCGGATGTTTTTGGGAGGCAATAGGGAAGGAGAGGGACCGTATATCGGTGTGCACACCTTGAGCGTGAGTGTGTGTGTACCTGTACTCGCGGGCGCGCGCGTTTGTTTCTCGGTAATCGAATATGTGTGCTCAGAAGTGCGTGTATGAGTGTGCGAGCATACACGTCTTTGTGTGCCTGCAGTTCCGTATGCGTGCGTGCGTACATTTTTGCGCGTCTGTGCATGCGTGGGCGCGTATAAATGTTAATGAATAAAGGGAAAATCAGACATCCACCCGTTCGTAGTAATTGCTACAAAGGAAACCCAACGGGTTCCTCGAAAGAAAAACCTCAAAGTTGAAGAAAAATTCGTCCTGGTCCGGGACTCGAACCCGGGACCACCGCCTTTCCGGGGCAGCCGCTCTACCATCTGAGCTAACCAGGCGGCTAGCAGATGGCAGGGCGAAGTCGAATTTGTCGACAACACACGAGGCAAAGGCAAGGTTTGACGTAGTAGTTCTGCGGAAACCCGCAAGGTGGAGGGAAGTAATGAATAAAGGGAAAATCAGACATCCACCCGTTCGTAGCAATTGCTACAAAGGAAACCCAACGGGTTCCTCGAAAGAAAAACCTCAAAGTTGAAGAAAAATTCGTCCTGGTCCGGGACTCGAACCCGGGACCACCGCCTTTCCGGGGCAGCCGCTCTACCATCTGAGCTAACCAGGCGGCTAGCAGATGGCAGGGCGAAGTCGAATTTGTCGACAACACACGAGGCAAAGGCAAGGTTTGAACGAATTTTTCTTCAACTTTGAGGTTTTTCTTTCGAGGAACCCGTTGGGTTTCCTTTGTAGCAATTGCTACGAACGGGTGGATGTCTGATTTTCCCTTTATTCATTACTTCCCTCCACCTTGCGGGTTTCCGCAGAACTACTACGTCAAACCTTGCCTTTGCCTCGTGTGTTGTCGACAAATTCGACTTCGCCCTGCCATCTGCTAGCCGCCTGGTTAGCTCAGATGGTAGAGCGGCTGCCCCGGAAAGGCGGTGGTCCCGGGTTCGAGTCCCGGACCAGGACGAATTTTTCTTCAACTTTGAGGTTTTTCTTTCGAGGAACCCGTTGGGTTTCCTTTGTAGCAATTGCTACGAACGGGTGGATGTCTGATTTTCCCTTTATTCATTACTTCCCTCCACCTTGCGGGTTTCCGCAGAACTACTACGTCAAACCTTGCCTTTGCCTCGTGTGTTGTCGACAAATTCGACTTCGCCCTGCCATCTACTAGCCGCCTGGTTAGCTCAGATGGTAGAGCGGCTGCCCCGGAAAGGCGGTGGTCCCGGGTTCGAGTCCCGGACCAGGACGAATTTTTCTTCAACTTTGAGGTTTTTCTTTCGAGGAACCCGTTGGGTTTCCTTTGTAGCAATTGCTACGAACGGGTGGATGTCTGATTTTCCCTTTATTCATTACTTCCCTCCACCTTGCGGGTTTCCGCAGAACTACTACGTCAAACCTTGACTTTGCCTCGTGTGTTGTCGACAAATTCGACTTCGCCCTGCCATCTGCTAGCCGCCTGGTTAGCTCAGATGGTAGAGCGGCTGCCCCGGAAAGGCGGTGGTCCCGGGTTCGAGTCCCGGACCAGGACGAATTTTTCTTCAACTTTGAGGTTTTTCTTTCGAGGAACCCGTTGGGTTTCCTTTGTAGCAATTGCTACGAACGGGTGGATGTCTGATTTTCCCTTTATTCATTACTTCCCTCCACCTTGCGGGTTTCCGCAGAACTACTACGTCAAACCTTGCCTTTGCCTCGTGTGTTGTCGACAAATTCGACTTCGCCCTGCCATCTGCTAGCCGCCTGGTTAGCTCAGATGGTAGAGCGGCTGCCCCGGAAAGGCGGTGGTCCCGGGTTCGAGTCCCGGACCAGGACGAATTTTTCTTCAACTTTGAGGTTTTTCTTTCGAGGAACCCGTTGGGTTTCCTTTGTAGCAATTGCTACGAACGGGTGGATGTCTGATTTTCCCTTTATTCATTACTTCCCTCCACCTTGCGGGTTTCCGCAGAACTACTACGTCATAAATGTTAATGCGGGCGATCATGTATCGTACCTCTGTGTGTGCGCGTTTGTGTGAGTGTGTGCGAACGTGCGTGCGTGCGTACATTTTCGGGCGTGTGTCCATGCGTGGGCGCGTGTAAATGTGAATGCGGGCGAGTATGTGTCGTACCTCTGTGTGTGTGCGTTTGTGTGAGTGTGTCTGTGTGCGTGCGTGCGTGCTTACATTTTTGTGCGTGTGCCAATGCGTGGGCGCGTGTAAATGTGAATGCGGGCGAGCACGTGTCGTACTTCTGTGTGTGTGCGAACGTGCGTGCGTGCGTACATTTTTGTGCGTGTGTCCATGTGTGGGCGCGTGTAAATGTGAATGCGGGCGAGCATGCGTCGTACCTCTCTGTGTGCGTTTGTGTGAGTGCGTGCGTACATTTTTGTGCGTGTGCCGATGCGTGTGCGCGTGTAAATGTGAATGCGGGCGAGCATGTGTCGTACATACCTCTCTGTGTGTGCGTTTGTTTGAGTGTGTGTGTGTGTGCGTGTGTGCGTACATTTTTGTGCGTGTGTCCATGTGTGGGCGCGTGTAAATGTGAATGCGGGCGAGCATGTGTCGTACCTCTCTGTGTGTGCGTTTGTGTCAGTGTGTGCGAACGTGCGTGTGTACATTTTTGTGCGTGTGTCCATGCGTGGTCGCGTGTAAATGTGAATGCGGGCGAGGATGTGTCGTACCTCTGTGTGTGTGCGTTTGTGTGAGTGTGTGTGTGTGCGTGCAAGCGAGCGTACATTTTTGTGCGTGTGTCCATGTGTGGGCGCGTGTAAATGTGAATGCGGGCGAGCATGTGTCGTACCTCTGTGTGTGTGCGTTTGTGTGAGTGTGTGTGTGTGTGTGTGCGTGTGTGCGTACATTTTTGTGCGTGTGCCGATGCGTGTGCGCGTGTAAATGTGAATGCGGGCGAGTATGTGTCGTAGCTCTCTGTGTGTGCGTTTGTGTGAGTGTGTGCGTTTGTGTGAGTGTGTGCGAACGTGCGTGCGTGCGTACATTTTTATGCGTGCGTCCATGTGCGGGCGCGTGTAAATGTGAATGCGGGCGAGCATGTGTCGTACCTCTGTGTGTGTGCGTTTGTGTCAGTGTGTGCGAACGTGCGTGCGTGCGTACATTTTTGTGCGTGTGTCCATGCAAGGGCGCGTGTAAATATGAATGCGGGCGAGTATGTGTCGTACCTCTGTGTGTGTGCGTTTGTGTGAGTGTGTGTGTGTGCGTGCGTGCGTGCTTACATTTTTGTGCGTGTGCCGATGCGTGGGCGCATGTAAATGTGAATGCGGGCGAGCATGTGTCGTACTTCTGTGTGTGTGGGAACGTGCGTGCGTGCGTACATTTTTGTGCGTGTGTCCATGTGTGGGCGCGTGCAAATGTGAATGCGGGCGAGCATGTGTCGTACCTCTGTGTGTCTGCGTGTGTGCGAGTGTGTGCGAACGTGCGTGCGTACATTTTTGTGCGTGTGTCCATGCAAGGGCGCGTGTAAATGTGAATGCGGGTGAGCCTGTGTCGTACCTCTCTGTGTGTGCGTTTGCGTCAGTGTGTGCGAATGCGCGTGGGTGCGCACATTTTTGTGCGTGTGTCCATGCAAGGGCGCGTGTAAATGTGAATGCGGGCGAGCATGTGTCGTACCTCTCTGTGTGTGCGTTTGTGTGAGTGTGTGCGAACGTGCGTGCGTGCGTACATTTTTGTGCGTGTGCCGATGCGTGTGCGCGTGTAAATGTGAATGCGGGCGAGCATGTGTCGTACCTCTCTGTGTGTGCGTTTGTGTGAGTGTGTGCGAACGTGCGTGCGTGCTTACATTTTTGTGCGTGTGCCGATGCGTGTGCGGGTGTAAATGTGAATGCGGGTGAGCCTGTGTCGTACCTCTCTGTGTGTGCGTTTGTGTGAGTGTGTGCGAACGTGCGTGCGTGCTTACTCTTTTGTGCGTGTGTCCATGCGTGGGCGCGTGTAAATGTGAATGCGGGCGAGCATGTGTCGTACCTCTGTGTGTGTGTGCGTTTGTGTGGGTGTGTGCGAACGTGCGTGCGTGCGTACATTTTTGTGCGTGTGCTAATGCGTGTGCGCGTGTAAATGTGAATGTGGGCGAGCATGTGTCGCACCTCTCTGTGTGTGCGTTTGTGTGAGTGTGTCCGAACGTGCGTGCGTGCGTACATTTTTGTGCGTGTGCGTATGCGTGGGCGCGTGTAAATGTGAATGCGGGCGAGCATGTGTCGCACCTCTCTGTGTGTGCGTTTGTTTGAGTGTGTGCGAACGTGCGTGCGTGTGTACATGTTTGTGCGTGTGTCTATGCGTGGGCGCGTGTAAATGTGAATGTGGGTGAGGACGTGTCGCACCTCTCTATGTGTGCGTTTGTGTGAGCGTGTGCGGACGTGCGTGCGTGCGTACATTCTTGTGCGTGTGTCTATGCGTGGGCGCGTGTAAATGTGAATGTGGGCGAGCATGTGTCGCACCTCTCTGCGTGTTTGTTTGTGTGAGTGTGTGCGAAAGTGCGTGCGTGTGTACATGTTTGTGCGTGTGTCTATGCGTGGGCGCGTGTAAATGTGAATGTGGGTGAGGACGTGTCGCACCTCTCTATGTGTGCGTTTGTGTGAGCGTGTGCGGACGTGCGTGCGTGCGTACATTCTTGTGCGTGTGTCTATGCGTGGGCGCGTGTAAACGTGAATGCGGGCGAGCATGTGTCGTACCTGTGTGTGTGTGCGTTTGTGTGGGTATGTGCGAACGTGCGAGCGTGCGTATATTTTTGTGCGTGTGTCCATGCGTGGGCGCGTGTAAATGTGAATGCGGGCGAGCATGTGTCGTACCTGTGTGTGTGTGCATTTGTGTGAGTGTGTGCGAGCGTGCGTACATTTTTGTGCGTGTGTCCATGCGTGGGCGCGTGTAAATGTGAATGCGGGCGAGCACGTGTCGTACCTCTCTGTGTGTGCGTTTGTGTGAGTGTGTGTGAACGTGCGTGCGTGCGTACATTTTTGTACGCGTGTCCATGCGTGGGCGCGTGTAAATGCGAATGCGGGCGAGCATGTGTCGTACCTCTGTGTGTGTGCGTTTGTGTGAGTGTGTGTGTGCGCGTGCGTGCGTGCTTACATTTTTGTGCGTGTGCCCATACGTGGGCGCGTGTAAATCTGAATGCGGGCGAGTATGTGTCGTACCTCTGTGTGTGTGCGTTTGTGTCAGTGTGTGCGTGCGTGCGTGCGTACATTTTTGTGCGCGTGTCCATGTGTGGGCGCGTGTAAATGTGAATGCGGGCGACCATGTGTCGTGACTCTGTGTGTGTGCGTTTGTGTGGGTGTGTGTGTGTGCGTGCGTGCTTACATTTTTGTGCGTGTGCCGATGCGTGGGCGCGTGTAAATGTGAATACGGGCGAGCATGTGTCGTACGTCTATGTGAGTGTGCGGGAACGTGCATGAGGGCGTACATTTTTGGGCGTGTGTGCATGCGTGGGCGCGTTTAAATGTGAATGCAGGCGAGCACTCAGATTTACACATTCGCATTCACATAACCTTTATACTGCAGTGTGCTATTCCGGTCGTACAGGCCGTACAGGTCTACGCCCCTAGATCCAGTTATGATGACCAGGAAGTCGAAAGCTCCTATGAAGACGTGGAATCGGCGTTGGGTAAAGTCAAGAGAAAATATACCATACTGATGGGCGTCTTCAATGCCAAGGTAGGCAAGAAGCAGGCTGAAGACAAGTCAGTGGGGGAATATGGCATTGGCACTAGGAATAGCAGGGGAGAGTTATTAGTAGACTTTGCAGAACAGAATAATATGGGGATAATGAATACCTTCTTCCGCAAGCGGGATAGCCGAAAGTGGACGTGGAGGAGCCCGAATGACTAGACTAGAAATGAAATAGACTTTATTCTATACGCTAACCCTGGCATCATACAAGGTGTGGACGTGCTCGGCAAGGTGCGCTGCTGAGACCATAGGATGGTAAGAACTCGAATTAGCCTATACCTGAGGAGGGAACGGAAGATACTGGTACGTAAGAAGCCGATCAATGAGTTAGCGGTAAGAGGGAAAATAGAGGAATTCTGAATCAAGCTACAGAACCCGTATTCGGCTTTAACTCAGGAAGAGGACCTCAGTGTTGAAACAATGAAAGACAATCTTATGGGCATCATGATGGATTGTGCAATAGACGTCGGTGGTAACTCAGTTAGACAGGATAGCAGTAAGCTATCGCAGGAGACGAAAGCTCTGATCAAGAAACGACAATGTATGAAAGCCTCTAACCCTACAGCTAGAATAGAACTGGCAGAACTATCTAAGTCAATCAACAAGCGCAAGAGAGCTGACATAAGGAAGTATAATATGGATAGAATTGAACATGCTCTCAGGAACGGAGGAAGCCTAAAAGCAGTGAAGAAGAAACTAGGAATTGGCAAGAATCAGATGTATTCGTTAAGAGACAAAGCCGGCAATATCATTACTAATATGGATGAGATAGTTCAAGTGGCTGAGAAGTTCTATAGAGATTTATACAGTACCAGTGGCACATACGACGATTATAGAAGAGAGAATAGTCTAGAGGAACTTTAAATCGAACAAGTAACGCCGGAAGAAGTAAAGAAAGCCTTGGGAGCTATGCAAAGGGGGAAGGCAGCTGGGTAGGATCAGGTAACAGCAGATTTGTTGAAGAATGGTGGCCAGATTGTTCTAGAAAAGCTGGCCACCCTGTATACGCAATGCATCATGACCTCTAGCGTACCGGAATCATGGAAGAACGCTAACATAATCCTAATCTATGAGAAAAGGGACGCGAAAGACTTGAAAAATTATAGACCGATCAGCTTACTGTCCGTTGCCTACAAAGCATTTACTGAAGTAATCGCAAATAGAATCAGGAACACCTTAGACTTAGCAAAGGCTACTCAACAATAGACCATATTCACACTATCAATCAGGTGATAGAGAAATGTGCGGAATATAACCAACCCTTATATATAGCTTTCATTGATTACGAGAAAGCGTTTGATTCAGTCGTAACCTCCGCGGTCATGGAGGCATTACGGAGTCAGGGTGTAGATGAGCCGTATGTAAAAATACTGAAAGATATGTACTGCGGCTTCACAGCCACCGTCGTCCTCCATATAAAACCAACAAAACCCAAATAAAGAAGGACGTCAGGCAGGGAGATGCGGTCTCTCCAATGCTATTCACAGCGTGTTTACAGGAGGTATTGAGAGACTTGGATTGGGAAAAATTGGGGATAAGAGGAAATGGAGAATACCTTAGTAACTTGCGATTCGCTGATGATGTTGCCTTGCTTAGTAACTAAGGAGACCAATTGCAATGCATGCTCACTGACCTGGGAAAGGCAAAGCGGAAGGGTGGGTCTAAACTTTAATCTGCAGAAAACTGAAGTAATGTTTAAGAGTCCCGGAAGAGAAGAGCAGTTTACGATAGGTAGCGAGGCACTGGAAATGGTAAGAGAATACCTCTACTTAGTGCAGGTAGTGACAACTGATCCGGATCATGAGACTGAAATAATCAGAAGAATAAGAATGGGCTGGTCTGCGCTTGGCAGGAATTCTCAGATTATGAACAGCAGGTTGCCATTATCCCTCAAGAGAAAAGTGTGCAACAGCTGTGTCTTACCAGTACTCACGTAGGGGGCAGAAACCCGGAGGCTTACGAAAAGGGTTCAACTTAAAGGGAAGCTGAAACGGTTTTCAATTTCCATGAATTGCAGGTGTTGGGAAAAACAGACCTATTAATTTATGGTTCTGAAATTTTTTCTTTGTATTGTCAATATAAGGGGCAGAAATCGCTTTCTAAATCCCCCCCGCGGACACGCCCCCGTCGCTTCCCGGAGCGCTGGGTGAGGAGGCAGCCGGAGGAGAGATCCGGCGAGAGTGACGTCATTCCCGGTGACCGTACTGCCGGACCGGCGTGCTGGCATGTGCTGGCATGTTTCTTTCGGTCCTGCGCTTTACTAAACGACGCTACGAGAGATCTGCCGCCGCTCACGTTTGTTTTCTTTTGCGATTTTCGTGAACTGTGCTTCGTTTCTGTGCTGTGTGAGTGCCTACAGCTGAGGGTGACCAACATGCTCTCGTTCTGTGCAGCATTCGGCTGTGCGAACACAGGCGGGCGAGACCATGTGGTCTTTGACATGTTCCCGAAGGACAAGAAACTTGCAGAATGGGTCCGTGCGCTGAGGAGAGATAATTCCTTGCCGACGAAATCAACTGTGCTGTGTTCGGACCATTTCCGCGGCAGTGATTATCATCTGAGCTTGACAACGATGCAGGCAATCGGTATTCCAATTAAATCGGCGCGACTGAAGGCCGGCGTTGCTCCGTCTATATTCTCCCACAAGAGAAACACCTCGCTACTTCCAAAAGCGGCCTTCGCCAAGAGGAGAAAGGGTGAGGTAAAGGTTTTAATGTGCACACGGGCAAGTTTTTAAACTGATGATCACCTGAATGTCGAACAAACGGCCTTACAGCGGCCTATCACGAAGCGAGGTGGAGGCACAGCCGGGAATATGCACATGCGTGCAAAGTGCTTGCCGTTTTCATCCTGTTTTTTCACTCCGCTTTGTCACGGAACACTGTACAACGGCTGTTTGTTCGGCGCAGTTTTAGTACGGTGAAATAACTGGCCAGGGGTACGCTTGCGCATTCAGTAATATTTGCTATTCGTCACGCGGTGCCCGCAGGTTTAGCTGTTCAGCATTGGTGTTCAAATCGCACGACATGAGGCGTTACGGTAATCTTTTCATGCTCGCGTTAGAGTAGTTCAACTCGTCTTGTTAAAACTTTGTTCCGTAGATTTCGCACTCACTGCTTGCTATAGCAGCGAAATACCGCAAAAACGAGCGTCGGCACAGCCGCGACCGTGGCAAGACGAACGGGCTCAAATAATGAAGTAACGTTGTGAGGTATTGAACTTGTCAGCGTTCGACGTGGTCTAGCCCGATACAGGCATCGCTGCTGGACAAAAAATGTTTTCGTGCCTTTAACTCGTTGGAGATCCCCGCGTGGGATCTCCACGTGGTATCTCCAACGGATTGAAACTCCTCAGGACTTCAATAAAGTTCTTGACTGACTGACTGACTGACTGACTGACTGACTGACTGACTGACTGACTGACTGACTGACTGACTGACTGACTGCCTTTAACTAGCTATGCATGACTCGTGGCAAAATTATAATTTGAAAGTAAATATAATACATTGCTCATTACTTTCTTATTACGCCCATTGATTTGAATTAGATTACAAATTAGCGCTTTCAAAAAAGTAATGGTATTACTTTACGATTGCTTCCAAAAAGTTTTCATGCACACAAGAAGCAAAAAGCAAAGTATAAAGGGACGCCAACCTTTCTTCAAGGTAACATGCACTTGCCAACATTTCATGCCCCCCCCCCATGTGCCTCCACGACACCTCTCGACACTACCAACGTTCTGGCGCCGTACACAGCTTACTGGTGCATATTTAACGCAATTAATAAATTACTTTAGCCATGAAATTACAGACACCAAATAATTCACATTACTAAATCACTAGACAACTAATCCATCACATAAATTCCTGAAAAAGTATTTCAATTAGTGTAAGTTATCCAACTGTTGTCATGTTTGCTGATATGCATGATATGCTGAAATTCATGACATCCATGCCTTGCACTCTTTCAGATTCTAGCAGAGCACCTTGAGAACCGAGCCCCGATGAACCTGTTCCACTACCATCACTAATCGAAGAGTTTGAAGCAGCCAGTGTGACACAGAGATAATGCTGAAGAGGTTGAAGTAGCCAAACGCGGCACTTACGTTCGCGATCGTGTATTAACACGCAAAAAACCACGGAACTTTAGACAACCAGCGGCAAGGTGCATGACATCGCGGAATTGCACCAGTGTTTACAATCTAATGAGATGTTAGTGCTTCGGCATTCTTCCAGCAGCAAGTTCCCAGTGACACTTTAGCGCGTTTTTTCTGCCGTCATTGGAACGTGCAGCTACATGAAAAGACATATGTTCCAGCTAAGACTTCCAACGCGCAAGAAGGTGCACACATCGCTCTCGCTGTTGGCGCACTCAACATCGCCGTTGCCCCCCTTGCCGCCATCGTTTTCTGTATCGGCTGCCGGTTCGAACATGTACGGCGAAAATACAAGCTCTCTCAGACAGCGAGAACGTTCCATAATGCTTACAACTCAGCTGTGAAGCCAGAAGAGAACAGCGTGCTACGCTCTGAAACGGCGGCGCTGACCGGCGATCCCCGTGAATGACGTCAAAGCGGTCCCGATCAATCACGGGCAACAGCGGCGTTCGCGGAGATACCCTGAGGCGCTGGTGCGCGTTTTCATGAAAAAAAAAAAAAAAAAAAAACAGCCGCTTGTTTGCGCGCTTTTTAAACGAGATATTCGTGTTCAGTGGACTCAAAACTGTAGAATGCCGCAGGGAACTCATTTTTTTCGAAAAGTGTTTCAGCTTCCCTTTAAATTGAGGACGACGCAACGAGCTATGGAAAGAAGAATGATGGGTGTAACGTTAAGGGATAAGAAAAGAGCAGATTGGGTGACGGAATAGATAGATAGATAGATAAACTTTATTAAAAGAATAATCAGAAATACCGCTAATGGTCGGGGCCCTTAGTCCAGGGCTCCGCTGGCTCTTGCCATCTTCTCAGCTCTCTTAATCAGCTTGAGCTCGTCGGTGAGGGCCGAGCTGGACAGCAGTGCCTCCCATTGCTCCCTCGTTGTGTTCGTGTCTGGGTGTTCTATGTTGTGTAGTGTGCACTCCCACGTAATGCGGTATAGGGTTTGTGTGGCCCCACACCATGGGCATTCGTCCCTGTAGGCTGTGGGGTGTATCCGATGTAATATGTGTAGGTTCGTGTAAGTGCCTGTCTGGAGCCTACGCCAGGCAGCGGCTTCTTCTGTCGTTAGGTTTCGATGGGGTGGTGGATATCGCAAGCGACGCCCTCTGTGGTAGTTCACGATGGCTGAATACTCGAGGTCGACAGGGTCCAGGTATTCTGCAGCCTCCGTGATGAGTGCTCGGTTATGTACGAATCCTCGAGCTGCTCTGTCGGCTTGCAGGTTGCCCGTGATGCCAGTGTGGCCCGGTATCCAGATGATGGTTTGGGTGGTGAAGTCCTCAGAGTCCTCCTTGAGTATTCCGGCTAGGACTTGTGCAGCAGGTCTTCCAATTCTACCCTGTAGGAAGTTGCGACAGGCCTGCTGGGAATCCGTGAGGATCGTCAATGGTTGGTTTGCGTGTAGGCCCCCGCGGATGGCTAACGCGATGGCCAGCTCTTCGGCTTCCGTAATCGTGCAGGGGCGGGTCGATGCCTCGGAGGTAACGTGGCCTCGGTGGTCGCATGCCACTGCAACTGCGCCCTTGTTGTTCGTCCCATACATGGCGGCGTCCGTAAAAGGGGCCGTTGTACTGAACCTGAACGCTTTCTCCATGTACTGGGCCCTTGCTCTCCTCCTGCCGGAGTGTAGGTTAGGGTCCATGTTGCGTGGTATCGGGGCAACGTGAAACCTGTCCTGGACGTGACGAGGTATCAATCAGGTTTCTTGGGTTCGTGTTGTTATTGCTGGGAACCCCAAGGTTTGTAGGACCTGCCGGCCCGTGCGAGTCCGCGCAAGTCTCTGTTGTTGCGAGACGTAATGGGCTTCTGTCAGTTCGCTGAGGGTGTTGTGCAACCCTAGCCCCAATAATTTTTCAATCGATGTGCTCATTGGCAGGTGGAGAGCGGTCTTCAAAGCCATCCTCAAAAGTGTGTCGGCCTGCTTTGTCTCGGACTGTGTGAGGTGGTAGTAAGGCAGGCTGTATGTGATTCTGCTCACCACCAGGCTACTGACCAGTCGGAGGGTGTCCCTTTCCTTCATGCCTCTGTTCTTGGATGTTACGCGGGAGATCATGCGTGATACCGCCTTGACACTGGTTTTAAGGAGTGTAAGGGTGTGTGTGGCCCGCTGGTTGGACTGCAGCCACATGCCCAGCACCCTCAGCAATGGCTTCTCTGGTATGAGGCCCCCGTTGAGGCGTACCTCGAGTCTTCTTGTTGGGTCTGTGGGGACTGTGTGGCTACCCCGGCCTCGCCAGACTCGTTGGAGCTCAGATTTCTCGGGGGAGCATTGTAGACCCCGTTGGCCGACGTAATCTTGGATGAGATTTGCTGCAGTTTGCAGCCGTTCTTCTTTTTCAACGAGGGACCCTGTTGTGGTCCAGAGCGTTATATCGTCTGCGTAGATTGCGTGCCGAAGACCTGCTACATCCTGCAGTTTGCTTGCGAGACCGATCATGGCGACGTTGAACAGCGTGGGAGAGATGACAGCACCTTGTGGTGTGCCCTTGTTGGGAGGGTGGTACACTGGAGTCTGGATCTCTCCCATCTTCAGCTCCGCCATGCGGTGGCTCAGGAAGCTCCGAACATACTTGTACGTTCGCTCACCGCAGCTGGTGTCGGCCAGCCCTTCTAGGATTCCTTGGTGGCTGACGTTGTCGAAAGCCCCTTTGATGTCAATTGCTAGGATGACGTGTTCGCCGCTGCGGGAAACGTTACTGAGGAATTCTTCCTTGATTTGAAGTAGCACATCTTGTGTGGACAGGCCTGCGCGGAAACCGAACATGGTGTCCGGCAGGTGTTTGTTATCTTCCAAGTGTCTCTGTAGTCTCGTGTTTATAATTTTTTCGTACACCTTGCCGAGGCAGGACGTGAGCGATATGGGTCTGAGGTTTTCAATTGCCAATTTCTTGCCCGGTTTAGGGATCATGATTATTCGTGCGTGTTTCCACATCGCTGGTACAGTACCTTGTTCCCAGTGTTGGTTGAGAAAGGCCGTGAGCGTGGAGATAGACTTGTCGCTCAGGTTTCTGATCATCGAATTCGTGATTTGGTCCGTGCCCACCGCTGTGTTACGGGTGGTGGCTGCGATGACTGCTCTCAATTCGTTTTCGGTGATAGGTTCGTCCATTAGTGGGTTGGGTTGTCCTGTGTAGGGTGTTCTACATGGTTGTGTGGGAGTGGGATCTCCATAGCACTTTATCTTGATGGCATCGATGAGGTCTTGTTGGCTCCCTGGGTAGGTGTGTAGTAACCGTTCCAGAGCCCTGTGTCCTTCTCCTTTGGTTTTGGTGGGGTCCAGGATGGCTTTGAGGATGTGCCACGTTATCGCCGTGTCCAGCGTGCCACCGAAGGAGTCACAGAATCTATACCAGTTCACTGAGGCGAGTTGCATGGCATATTCTTCTGCTTCCGCTGTTATTTGTGCTATGCGCATCTTCAGTTTCCTGTTATATTTCTGTTTTTTTCCAGCGGCGGGTAAGGCCCCTTTTGGCATCCCACAGGTGTAGCAAGTGGGGATCGACCTCTGGGGTCTCTTCCGTTCTGGCGATTTCCTTTGTGTGGCGTTGTTTATGTCGACGGAGATTGTCGCACCAGTCTTCCAGGTTCGTGATTGTGTCGGCATACTGTTCTTGGGATTCCCTGATTTTTCGCCAGTCAGTGAGTTTAGCTGTGCCGATCTGCCTGCGTAGTGTTAAGAATGGCGAGCTGCAAGGAAAAATTGCCACCCAATTACGACTGGGGGACAAGGCGCGCATCCCCCACTCTCCGTCGCTGCAGCTAGATTGCGTTCGAAGAAGCGGGCTTTGTGCTGAAAACCACCTCCATCCACGAGCCCCATCTCCGTTGTGACGAAACGGGTTCGACGGACGAACTATTGTGCCCGAGGTCCCCAGCGCGAACCTGATTTTGCTACGCATGAGCAAGCCGCGGCGGGACAACGAGCTACCCAGAATGTCTCCGAGCTTCCCGGAACGACTCCCCTCTGTCGTCGGCTCCAGTCCTTCGCACCTGTGTGTTTGCATGTGTGTGTGCGTCACCTTGTCGCGGGAGGCGGCTAGTTTTGCGATGACGAAACGAACATTCGCTGCCTTGTATCGCCGAAGGACCGAGCGTTTAAAAACGGCTGTTGGGCGGAGGCTCGACACATTTCTCTTGAGCAGTCATGTTGGACTGACACTCTTTTTCTTAAGCAGTCATGTTAGACTGATTTAATTACTGTAAATAAACCCATTTTCCTCGTTCTCGATGAGAAGCAGTTCTTCCCTTCATCAACGTCCTCAGCGTGTTTAAGTTGGACGACGGCATGGGCCAGCTACCTTCGAATTCATGCCGGACTCCAATCTTGGCAACGGGTCTCGAGCGATGGGATTGAGCACCCAGTCCTGACAACTGGCTGACAGCGGTGAGATGGACTTTGCGACATGGTGCTGTATCTGCGGTGAGTGCTTGATTCTTGCTTTGACTCTCTAGGCTTCATTTTGTGGTTGTTCTGTTTAGAACTGTAGGGAAGCTAGATTGTTGTGTGTTAGCTAGGTTGTGTTTTCCTAGCTAGATTTAGAGAGCAGAATCAAGGCAGTAAAGCAGCAGTCATGGGGTTAAGGACACTGCTGAGAGACGAGTTGTTGATTGTTGGTGAGGAACTGGGCCTAGATGTACGCGAGGAAATGCTAAGATCAGAATTATTGCATATCATTTCCGAACAGGCCAGTGAGGAAGATATTGAAATGGGATTGGAACTTCTCAAAAAGAGAGAGAAACGGGAAAGAGAAAAAGCAGAACGGGAAAGAGAAAGAGAAGAACGCGAGTTAAGAAAAATGCAACTTGAACTTGAAAACAAACGTTTGGAGTTGTCTCAAGGAAGTGAAAGCGCTCTGGGACGATCAAGTGAGGGAGAATCGTACCGCATGGACAGGCTATTAAAGCCATTTGAGGTCGGGAGCGACATAGGCTTGTTCCTAAGCAATTTTGAAAGGACTTGCGAAAAGATGAACTTCGGCCCGAATACATGGCCACAGCGGTTGCTGTCTATGTTGCCGTGTGAGGCGGCGGAAGTAATCGCCAGACTGAGTGCACAGGATGCATATGATTATGCAAAAGTTAAGGCTAGTCTCCTGAAGAAATACCGCCGTTCAGCCGAAGCTTTTCGGCAAAGGTTTAGGAGCACAGGCACGAAAGATAGCGAGGGATATGCGGAGTTTGCATATAGCTTAAAGGCCAACCTAGTCGAGTGGCTTAAAAGCGCGGAAGCGTACGACAGCAGAGACATGATCATTGAATGCATGTGTCTAGAACAGTTTTACAAAACCATCCCCCAAGCTGTGAAACTGTAGGTGCAAGACAGAGGTAATGTGAACACTGTGGAAAGGGCGGCTGAATTAGCCGAAGAGTACGCAACCCGTAGAAATTTGAACGCCGAGGAGGGAAACTGGGACGGTCGAAAAGGACCGCGGAAACCATTTCCGTTCAAAAAGGGTGCGCAGACTAGACGATCGGAGCCTGTAGACATGGCGGAAAAGCCCGCAGAAAAGAGCGAGGAGAAACTTAACGGAGAAACCGCACAAAAAGAACAGAAAAGAAAATTCGAATCTTTTAGACCAATGCGCTGTTACAAATGCCACAAACTGGGACATATAGCTGTAAACTGCGAGAAGTCTAGCGTAGTTTTCTCCTACGTGGAGGAAAAGGATGAGAATATGGAACTTTTAAGTCCATATCTTCACGACCTGCAAGTTAATGGAAAACCATGCCGAGTGCTAAGAGACAGTGCCGCCACGATGGACATTGTCCATCCGTCTTACGTGACGGTAGATGACTTCACCGGAGAAGTAGCATGGATAAAACAGGTTGTAGAAGAACACAGCGTGTGTATGCCCATGGCCAAAGTCAAAATCAATGGACCATTCGGGGAGCTAGAGACTGAGGCTGCAGTTTCCAAATCTTTGTCACTGCAGTATCCTTACATCTTTTCGAATCGTTCGAATCAGTTACTGTGTGACAAAGGGCTCAAACTGGGAGAGGGCAGAGGGCATAGTACAAGCATTGACCCGAGGCCAAGCTCGTAAGATCGCGGCGCTTTCGGTGGAAAATGCACACGCTCCTCCAGCGGAAGCAGAGAAGGGGATAACTTCAATACCCGAATCCGAGCTAGGCCCGAGGGACAAAAGAACAGTTGAGGAGAGCCTGCCAGCTGACCAGCTCAATGAGAGCGTAGCACTTGAGTGTCAAAGTTCTAGCCTGCAGGAAGAGCAAGCTGACGCACTCACAAGCGAGACAGGGTCGTTATTATCACCGGCCTCAAAGAACTTTGATCAGCTCTTACGTGTGGATAAAGAGTCACTGGCAGCTGAGCAAAAGAATGATGAGAGCTTAGCTAAATTACATGACACAGCTAAAGGCATTGCTAGGCGCAATGTGACGATACATGAGAGAGGAGGTTTGTTGTATCGGCACTACAGAGATCGAAAGGGTAGGATTTTAGATCAGTTAGTCGTACCTACTAAGTATAGGGAGGACCTTTTGAGTCTCTGTCATGGAAATGGGTGGTCCGGCCACCTAGGCATAAACAAATCAAAGGAAAGATTGCTTATGGAATACTACTGGCCTGGCTGTTTCAAAGACGTAGAAAACTTTGTAAGATCATGCGACGCCTGCCAGCGTTCGGGTAAACCAGGAGAGACATGGAAAGCTCCACTGAAGGTAGTGCCCTTAATAACCGAGCCTTTCAGACGACTTGTAATAGACACGGTAGGGCCTCTTCCAAAAACAAAATCGGGCTACAGGTACTTGTTTACCATGCTGTGTCCGGCTACCAAGTTTCCAGAAGCAATCCCTTTGAAAGAGCTCAGTTCCACCGAAGTAGTAGACGCGCTTTTAACAGTGTTTGCACGAGTTGGGTTTCCAGCCGAAATTCAGGCAGATCAAGGGTCAATATTCACGAGCGCACTGACTTCCACATTCTTGCAAAAGTGCGGGGTAAAGTTAATACACAGTTCTGTCTATCACCCTCAGTCAAACAGTGTAGAGAGGTGGCATTCGGTGCTTAAGCGAGTTTTGCGTGCGCTCTGTTACGAGCATAAGGAGGACTGGGAGAACTGTCTGCCGGCAACTTTGTTTGCTTTGCGAACGGTTCCACATGAAGCGACAGGGTTCTCACCAGCAGAACTAGTGTATGGGAGGAAACTCCGTTCTCCACTGAGAATGTTAAGAGAGATGTGGGAGGAAAGAGGGGAGAGTCCAACAGTGGTTGAATACGTGCTAAATTTACTGGAACGGCTAAGCGCAACCCAAGAACTAGTCGGAAAGAACATGGGAGTAGCTCAAAAGAACGCCAAATTCTATTACGACAAGAATGCGAGGCTTCGTACGTTTAACGCCGGAGACCAGGTAATGATCCTCAAACCTTCAAGAAAGAACAAGCTTGAAGTTCACTGGGACGGGCCCGTTAAAGTGTTGCACAAACTTTCAGACACTAACTATGCTTTGAGAATGTCCGGTCGCAGGAAGGAAGTGAGGATATATCACTGTAATTTGATGAAGCCGTATGTAGAGCGGAGCGGAGTCGTTAACTATACCATCAAAGAGCCGGATGGCATTAGTACCAAGTTTAAGGAGTATAGGGCGACCTCCAACTCTGAAATCGGTCTAGAAGAAGTAGTCGAGCACTCGGTAAGCTCGCACGCTCTAAGACCCGAGCAGCTAGATGAGCTAAAAGACGTGTTAGGGGAATATCTCGACAGATTCAGCGATCGGCCGGGCAGAACCGAACTGATAACGCATGAAATTGAGCTGACATCAACCGAACCAGTAAGATCAAAGCCTTACAGGGTGTCTCCAAGACAGAGAGAGATTATGGAGGCAGAGATACAGCGCATGCTATAGTTGGGAGTTATTGAGCCCGCTGAGAGTGACTACACGTCACCGCTAATACTGGTAGAAACCCCTAACAAGGACCCTCGTCCGTGTGTTGACTACAGGAAGTTAAATGCCATCACTAGGGATCAGCTGTACCCGATACCCAACATTGAGGAACGAATTGAAAGAGTTAGCGCTGCTAAATACATTTCAACTATAGATCTCGTGCGGGGGTACTGGCAAGTTCCCCTTTCAGAAAGTGCCAGCCGCTATGCAGCATTCATCTCGCTTGTAGGCACTTTTCGCCCTCTCGCACTCAGCTTCGGGCTGAAGAACGCGCCGTTTAGCTTCTCTAAGTTAATGGATATTGACCTAAAAGACTTGCAGGAGTTCGCCTTGCCCTATCTTGATGATGTGGCAATTTTTTCGGACAGCTGGGAACAACACGTATCGCACCTCAAACAGGTGTTCTCACGGTTGAGGGAAGCCGGCTTGACGATGAAAGCGGAAAAGTGTAGGTTTGGTTGTTCGCAGGTTACTTATCTGGGCCATGTTGTCGGTCAGGGCATGAGACGGCCGGCAGAGCTGAAAATAGCTACGATTGGAGGATTTTCTCAGCCGCGCACGAAAACGGACCTTCATTCATTTTTGGGACTTGTGGGGTACTATCAACGGTACATTCCGAATTACTCGCAAATGGCAAGTCCATTAACAGACGCCCTCCGAAAGGGAGCACCGAGTAACGTACACTGGGAAAAGGACAAAGAGAACGCTTTCCAAAGTTTGAAAACGCTATTGGTTTCTCGCCCTGTGCTTCGCGCGCCAGACTACACAAAGGAATTCAAAGTTCAATGCGACGCAAGCGACAGAGGTATGGGCGTGGTACTTAGTCAGGTCGGCGACGATAACGAGGAGCATCCTATCCTCTATGCCAGCCGTAAACTAAATGTAAGAGAGGAAGCCTACAGCGCTTCAGAGAAGGAATGTGCTTGTTTAGTTTGGGCCGCACAGAAGTTGTCGTGTTACTTGTACGGAGCGAAGTTCATCTTCGAGACCGACCACTGTCCTCTGACGTGGCTCAATCAAATGTCACACAAGAATGGCCGCTTGCTCCGATGGAGCCTCATTCTTCAGGAGTACAACTTCTCCGTTAGATATAAGAACGGAAAGTTTCATAGCAATGCGGATGGTTTGAGCAGGCTAATTTGAATTCTGCGTTTGAGGGTCCCGCCTAAATTTTAGGGTTACTAGTGCTAATTTTATTAAACGAAGAAGATCCCCTCTCATTTAGCAGGATTCCATCCATGATTGCTGAATTCGTCAGCAGGAATTTGCTTCAGAAATTGGCATAGCGAAATGCAGCATTTTTTGTTTCTGCACTTGTGTTGTTGTTGTTTTTTTGAAGCCTAGCGAGTCTAAAGTGAGAGCCAATGTACGTCATCTCGGCGCAGAGCCGTGTTGTGGGGTTCATTTTGCAGTTGCCTGTCCTTGTTGGATGTTTTGGGGCGGTGACATCAATACACAAGTGGTCGCTGCGAGCCAAGACATCAATCCCCCCCTGACCACCTGCCGTTCTCTTCCTGCCTAGCGGTTGTCAGCGCTAGACAGTCGAGATTTTTCCGGCCATGGAGGCGCTGTTAAGAATGGCGAGCTGCAAGGAAAAATTGCCACCCAATTACGACTGGGGGACAAGGCGCGCATCCCCCACTCTCCGTCGCTGCAGCTAGACTGCGTTCGAAGAAGCGGGCTTTGTGCTGAAAACCACCTCCATCCACGAGCCCCATCTCCGTTGTGACGAAACGGGTTCGACGGACGAACTATTGTGCCCGAGGTCCCCAGCGCGAACCTGATTTTGCTACGCATGAGCAAGCCGCGGCGGGACAACGAGCTACCCAGAATGTCTCCGAGCTTCCCGAAACGACTCCCCTCTGTCGTCGGCTCCAGTCCTTCGCACCTGTGTGTTTGCGTGTGTGTGTGCGTCAACTTGTCGCGGGAGGCGGCTAGTTTTGCGATGACGAAACGAACATTCGCTGCCTTGTATCGCCGAAGGACCGAGCGTTTAAAAACGGCTGTTGGGTGGAGGCTCGACACATTTCTCTTGAGCAGTCATGTTGGACTGACACTCTTTTTCTTAAGCAGTCATGTTAGACTGATTTAATTTCTGTAAATAAACCCATTTTCCTCGTTCTCGATGAGAAGCAGTTCTTCCCTTCATCAACGTCCTCAGCGTGTTTAAGTTGGACGACGGCATGGGCCAGCTACCTTCGAATTCATGCCGGACTCCAATCTTGGCAACGGGTCTCGAGCGATGGGATTGAGCCCCCAATCCTGACAGTAGGCGTCCAGTCTGTAGTGTTATGTTTAGTGTGTAGTGATCGCTGCCTAGGTTTTCGAGTGTGTTGAGCCATTCGGCTCGCGTGGTTTGAGTGATGAAGGCGAGGTCGGGAGTGGTGTCGCGTGTTACGCTGTTCCCTTCCCTCGTCGGTATGTTCGGGTCTGTGATGAGTGTGAGGTGACATTGTTCAATTAGTGTTTGTAGCTGGAGACCCTTCCAATCCTGCCTCTGGTACCCCCATAGCGTGTTCTGAGCGTTGAAGTCGCCTATGATTACCAGGGGACTGTCTTTAGCGAGGCGGAGGGTGTCCCCAAAGAGTTTTCCGATGTTTGCCCGCCTTTGGCTGGGGGGGCAATAAATGTTGAGGATGAAGGCGCTCTGTTTCTGATTGCCTTTGTATATTATTTCGAGAAGTACATGTAGTATGTCCACGTCGTCTATGGGTTTGTGATGTATGGTTGTGATGTTTCTGTCTACTAGTGTGGCTACCTTCCACTTGTCGTCTTGACTTGTGTGGTATTCTTCGTAGCCATGTAGTATTCTTCGTAGCCCGGTCGGGTACCGGGCTCTTGTAGGGCTATGACCCCCGGTGGCTTTGAGGAATGGGCGATCAATTGTGTCAGCAGCCCTTTCTTGCTCCGGTACCCACGGCAGTTCCATTGCCAAATTTCTAAGTTTTCTTTGACTTGCCTGTATCGTCTAGGCATTGTTGGACGTTGTGGTCGGTGATGTTACGATTTGGTTCGGGGCTGCTACAGGTGTGGCCTTGTAAAGGTTCTGTCGTAGCGTCTTTCGTAGTTTTATGGAGTGAAGCTGGTTCCTAAAATTGCTATCTACAGTGGATTCCATGTGTTTTATTGCTGCATCTGTGCGTTGTATTGCAGTCTGTGTTATTTGTTCCAACTGGGCGCGTGTAGCGTCCATGAAGGCTTGCATCTGGGTGCGGATGGCATCGACATGGGTTTGTAGGTCAATGATGTCCTTGTGCGGAGCCATCTCTTGTGGTATTTGTGTGAGCTGTATCACTTGTTGTTTGAGTTGTCTGTTTTCTTGTGTGATTGTTTGTATCTGTGCGCGCATGGTGGCGAGTTCCTGTTCCAATTTAACAGATGGTGGCGTCTGTGGTTTCTTATACGAGGGGGAGGCTACTGCTGCCCAGCTTACCTCGTGTTCTTTGGTGGTAGTCCTCTTGAGTGAGGCTTCCTTGGTCTTTCGGTGGTGTTGCTGGGGCCCCTTGTCTTTGAGTGCCGCGGTGGCTGGTGCTGCCTGCTGTCCTTGTTTGGGCGTCGACCGAGATCGCCGTCTGGGCGACCGAAAGTGAGACCGGGGGCGAGAGCAGGAGCGGGACCTGGACCTTGGGTTGGAACCGGACCGGGATCCGTAGATGCTCGGAGACTCCGAGTAGTCGGAGTCTTCCCGCTCGGAGCTGAACCATCGCGGGCGAAGGTCAGCCGCCTTGGTCGACTGAGTGACCGGGCGAGGCTGTCGTTGGGTTTTGGGTGTAGTGGTGGAGGTAGACTTCCATCTGGGTGGAATGCGCTTGAGCTTGTTGTTGCACTCTGTTGCGGCCGTGACATGGGCCCCTCCGCACAGGGCGCACTTCGGAACACAAGTGTGTCCGGCGTCTGGGTTAATGTGGTTGCAAACGTTGCACGCACGAACCGTTGGGTTGGGGCAGACGTCTGGTCGGTGTCCGGTGATTCTACAGATGGAGCAGAACTGCCTTGTCGGCTGGTAGTCTCGGCAAGGCATCTCCCCTCCGTAGTAATACACAAATCTAGGCACCTGGGGTCCCTCGAAGTGGAGTAGGGCTGTCTGGGATTGTCCCAGCATACGGGCCCGCACGATGCGGACTCCATGTGTGCGGACCCGAAGATTCGCCATAAGCTCTTCTTCGCCGGTGCCTGCGTCGATGCCGTGTACGACACCTTTAAGCAGGCCCTCGGGTGTTGATAGATACACCTTCACAGGGTGTGATCGTCCGTGAAAGGTGAGGCTTATAATTTTCATGAGGGTGGCCGCCATGGCCTCGTGAGGGGTGGTCACGATGATGATGTTCGAGCCATGTCGCAGGCGGACGATGAAATCATCCCCCTTGCAGGTCGGCGCACCTCCGGTGGCTTGGACGATCGCCTTGGCCACCTGGTGGGTCTGTAGTTTTCGAACTATGAGGCCCGGGGTCGGGCGGATAATGATTTTCATGTCAGTGTGCGGGAGTGGAGGCGCGCGTCGGCGAGGCCTGCACCTTGCAGCCGCGTCTTCAGAAATAGGTGTTCCGGCTCCGCGCTCTTCGCAGGTAGCTTGCGACGTGGCTTTCGCGGCGGCGGCTGGCGCCTGGGTTAGAGCTAGCCCTAACGGTGTGGCTTTCGATGGCGGGGTTTGCCCGACTAAGTCTTGCTCACCAGTGGATTGTTGTTTTTGAAGACGGCGTTTCCGATGAAGGGAAACGACCGTTTGCCACTGAGATTCTTGATTGTGGAGCTGCTCCGAGAAGACGGGAGACGGCCCAGGCAAGGCCTCGTCAGGCAGGGGTCTCGGGTGACTCTCGGATACGACTTCCATGGTTTCGGTGTCGGTGGGTGGGTGGGCAATGGTGCCTGGGTTTCCCGCGATCGTAGCGTTCCGGGCTGGGTCGCCCCCACAGCTCACCGTAGAAACGGTGGCTGCTTGCGGGTCTCCGAGCTCCCGCGCGCCAGCGTTCGGTGTTAGGGCTAACCCTACCGTCGGCGTGGCCGAACGAATAGGGCTCTCGTTGCTCTTAAAACTGCGGCTCACCGATGTTCGGTTCCGTAGAATCCCCTTGATGTTTAGAAATATATTCCGCTGATCCCAGTGGTACCAGCAGACTTTGGACAGTTGGAAAATTTAAAATCACGGAGCCGATGCAAAGCACGTCTGCATGCTTCGAGCTTCCTCTTCTTCTGGGTGACGGAACAAACGCGAGTTAATGACATCTTAGTTCAAAAATCAAGAAAAGGGAATGGGCATGGGCAGGACATGTATTGAGGGTGAATATAACCGATGGTCATTCAGGTTTACGGACTGGATTCCAAAGGAAGGGAAGCGTAGCAGGGGGCGGCAGAAAGCTAGGTGGGCCGATGAGATTAAGCTTGCAGGGACAACATGGCCACAATTAGTACATGACCGGGATAGTTGCAGAAGTATGGGAGAGGCCTTTGCCCTGCAGTGGGCATAACCAGGCTGATGATGATGCAGGGTTTGACGACGGACACTGCTTGCCGTGATCTTATTTTCCACCTTTCTAACCCATATCGCGAGTATATAGTTCCGAGGATCTGCCAGCGTCACGGCGAACCCTCACTCGAAGAAGCAATGAGGCAAAAATGAAAAGTTAGACGCATCCGGCGTTTTCTCCCGCCGCAGCTCGTTCCAAGAGCACACAGACTAGCTTACTACGAACTGAATCACTTTTCTCTTCCCTCGATGAGTCTAAACAAAGAACGCTGAACTAACGAAAGAACAGCGAGGCGCGTGACCGTTGCAATAGATCGTGACAACTGAATGCATTTCGAGTTAATTGCGCGGGCACCGACCGATGAGAAAACTGGCCTTCACCGCCCAGGAGATGATGATGATGAAGTGCTATTCCATCTGTCAGCCCCTTTCTTGATTTTGGATTTACCTGAGAAGAAGGGAGCTATCGCGAAATTCTGTCTTTGCCGACTGGCGTTTCCGCACTAGATGGATACGATTTCTGTTATGTCAATGTTGCAATCGCCCGTTATTAGTGGAGATAAGAATTTCAGTCGCGAACAACGACTTTTTTTTGTGCCAGAGAAGAAAGATTAGAAATTCAGCTAGCTGATTATTTTTGAAAACGTTATGCAATTTAGAGAGTAGTTCTTTGTGAGTGATTTTGTCAGATGCTTTTGAAAACTTTTGAAAGCTCTGTAACTGAAGTTCTCGTAAATGTGTTTTAAATAAAACGCATGACTCTTCTTTGTACCTGCTCTAGTTTGGCGATGTTAGTTTTTGTAAATGGGTCCCATTTCAATGCAGCATAATCTAAAATGGGCAGCACAACGTACTTGTAAGCCAAGTGGTGAACAGAAAGGGATTAAAGCTTAAGTGCTCGCCTGAGGAAAAAGAGTTCAGGTTCACATTTGCAGTGACAGATTTATTTTGAGTATTCCAGTTGGGGTCCTTCGAAATCCAAAGCCCTAAATATTTACAGTTACTAACTTCAGAGAGGAAAGTGTTATTAATACTGTAATCCAAGTCTAAATGTTTCATTTTACGTGTTATGCTTGTGAAAACGGTTTTTTCAACGTTTACCACCATCTGCGATTTTCGACACCAAGAAGGAATTTTCTGAAGTGCACTGGTCAGCAATAATTGATCCGATTTGGTATTAATTTCGGAGTACAAAACATAATCGTCGGCAAAAAGTTTATGATGAACTGCAATATCTCGTACAATACCCTTGATATATGGGAGGAACAAAAGTGGCCCTAACAACGAGGCGTGGGGTGCTCCATAATGCACCGCTACTGATGCAATAAGCTGTTAGGAATGGAAACAAACTGTTTTCTGTAGGTTAACCACGCAGCGGTCCATTCAGCTAGCTGATTATTTTTGAAAACGTTATGCAATTAATGAGTAGTTCTTTGTGAGTGATTTTGTCAGATGCTTTTGAAAACTCCATGAACATAGCGTCAATTTGTGTGGCATTGTTAATCGAAATTTCAGGATGGTGGATTGTTTCAGTGAGCTGAGTACACGTCGAGAATCCTTTTGTGAATCCTCGTTGATATTTGGTTAATATTTATGATTATCAAGAAAATATAGTATTTGATTAAGTATAATGTGTTCGAGTAATTTGCAAGTTGTGGACGTTAATGAAATCGGGTGATAGTTGGTAATGTTGTTTCTGCTTCCACTTTTATGTAACGGTTTGATTCTGGCTGTCAGCCAGTCATTCGGTAGTTCACCGTTGCGTAATGATTTATTAAATAAAGCGTGGAAATACATAGGCACCCACTCGGCATATTCTTGAAGAAACGAATTTGGGTTGTTGTCTGGCCCCGGTAACTTCTTTATATTCAGTTTTAACAGCATGTTGAAGATACCTTGTTCTGAGATTATGAGGTCTGGCATACGTGGCAAGGAGACATAAAAAACAGGAGGGCACTATCATCTTTAGGGAAAACAGATTTGAAGTGTCGGTAAATGAGCTGGATATTAATTCAAAATCGGCTACCTATTCCCCGTTAATGTTGAAAGTGATGCTATAATAAAACGATTCGCCCTATGTTGTTAATGGCCCCTTAATTTCTAATTTCAGAGGACAAATCTGAAATGATATTTTCACAACACGAGGTGGTGGTGCAAGATTTTTATCTTCTTAAGTCTGTTTAGACACCTCTGTAATTTCTGTTTCACAATGGAAAACCACGGATTCTTACTTTTGGTTTCTTAACAATGTTTCGCACAAAACGCATACGGCTGTTCAACGCTTAAATGAGTTCGAACGGCTAGAAACAGAAGCTGCACTCAGGCGCACGTACTCTCCCTGAACGATATTAAAATCGCGGAAACGGACGAGTGCTCGGAGTGCTTCGCGGCCAGCAAACACGAGCGCTGAATTCGAAGTGCATTGAGTTGCTCGACTTTATGACGCCGCGGGGGAGCACGAAAATTTCTGCTGAAAACAAAGAGGATAAAACTTAAAACACACTAAGGCTCTGAGGGTGGGTAATGTGAGATAGGACTCAGTGTCCAAATTAACAGCGTGGTACACACACAGTTGCACATACCCGTCGACCGAAAGTCACATCCAACAGGCTCATGGAAGTGTGGCAGATGCCTAGTTTCACGCGCCCAGTAATCCAAGTTGGTATGAACGAGGTTCATTGAACGGCGGCACCTAAGTTGTAGCACACGCTCAGTAACATAAGTATGCAACATAATAACACACGCTCAGTAACATAAGGATGACATATGCAATGTCAGACTCCCGTGATCCAAGTCGGCCCGACGATCGCCTTCGAATCCGGTTCCCTGATATCACACAGCAGCGGGATGCTGTGAACCACTAGACCACGCACTATCGAGTGATCCAAGTTGATGGGAAAACGGTAGATACACGTACAGACAGAAAAACAGGCCGTCATATGTACAAACAGCATGCGGAAGTTGATTGAAATGCCCTAATGATGCTAATCACTATAATATGATAATCGTATTGAACCAGGAGCACGTTGTGTCCAGCCCTCCCGCGTCTACAATCACTGTACAGGCGCAAGTGTACAGGTTGTCCTGCAAAGCTCACAGATAATTGCTACCACTGCATTCGTGTTGTCGCTGTCAATGATGCCACCGACACGCACATATACCTACACGGACCATGATGTGATAACCAGCTTCGTGACAAGATGCGATGAACGCTTCTTCCTTCGAATATGGGAGGTGGCGGGTTCAAACACCTTGCGGTGTACATTGTGAACCCACTACCGGTGAAACCGTGATTACGTGCAGCTGTAGTTGGCGTCTCAGCGCAGAGCGCGTTATTAGCCGCACGGCTAACTAGCCTTGGAGGTAGTTGAAATAGTGGAGGCTGTTGGACACGGTGTCACTTTGATTCCGGCTGCGGAGTCGAGTCTCGGCAGAACAACGTGCGTGGCATCAATACGGGCAGGAGAGACTTGGGGTGGGAAAAGGTGTTAAGGGTTTGGTGCCGCGCAAACGACAAACGTCTCTGTTGAGAAAAAAAAACACGCAACAACAAAATAATTTGGCTCGCTGGTTCTCCCAAGCCCCGCCAGCGACACACAGGCCAAGTTTGTACGCTAACGTATCAAATGCAGCCTGTTGTGGTGGTTCAGCAAATAAAGAACTGCACCCGTTTGTTTTGATGCCCCGTTGGCATTGTTAGGGTGCTTCATGTACTTTACAGGTGGTATACAATGCATGCGTATACGCCTGCTACTTTGTTTGCTTTGTGCCCTTCGGAGGCCACGCGCCGATTTCGTGGCGTCAGCTGTTGTGTTAGACCCCAACAACTGTTGTAGGGAAACGCGATAGAGTAGTCCCGCTGCGCTACGCGCCTCGTGCATAACTCGTTCCGAGGATGGCATTGCGTTTATATCGAATTACTTTAGCGACATTCTGCGACCGTCATCGCAGGATGTGTTCTGCCGCATTTTTTAATGCGAGATCATCACGTGGCTCACAAGGCCGATAATCCGGCGTTGGCGTGACTACGCCATGCTCCAAAAAGACTACGAACGCTTGACCTTTTGGTAGAACTCAAACCTACGACGTTTGGCGTTAATTAAAGCGCAGTCGATTAAGGTCGAGTTAATTAAAGCACTACCACCCACGACCTTCGGTGTTCAATAAGGCGAAGTTAATTAAGGCACAATTGATTAAGTGTGATTAAGTGTGATTGATCACACCACTCGGTGGGAGTCGAAGTGGAGTGCAAGAACCTCAGGAGGTCAACATTATTCCGGAACGGTCCACTGTGTCTCGGAACCCACTATCGAGTTTGGGAGCAATAAACTCCCCATTTACCTCTTTTCCCCAAGCTGCAAAAAAAGAAAAAAAAAGACGTGCTCCTGTGGAGGCGCTTGGTTTCGCTCCCTATACTTCTCGGACGCTAAGCGAGCGCTCTACATCCTGATGTACACCCCTGTTTTTTTTTTCATGATTTCTATTTCAGGCACTCATGAGTCCTGCGGGAAACAAAGAGATAAACGAGTTAAGAAGTCTATACTAGATGGACGGCGAGAAAGACAAATACGCAGATCACCGTAGAGTTCCTCCGTATCCAGCTTTTCTGGATTTGGGGGAACCCCGTGGCTCCGGCAGGAAGCTAGCTTATTTTCATTGGAACGAGCGAGTTTTTCGCGAATAACAAAAGCGGCAGGCCGATTATTGAAAAAGGTAGGTGACAGCCATGTTCTGGAACACTAACCACACGAGCCAAATGCAGTGATCATTCTCTGGCAAACAAGAATTTTGTTCCCAGAGTGGCTGAAGATTCAGCAATGGAAGCCGCTGGAAACGACGAAAATTTGTACTCGATTTTCGAGACAAGAACGGTAGCTGTGATAAAACTACGGCGTCTATAGTAAAAGACGTTGCAGCGTACGTAGTCGGGAGACTCAGGTTTCGATTGATGCTTATCTCGACTCTCTACATATGGCGTAACACTGTTCCCAAAAGCTATTTTTGACACACAGTCGTGCGAGTTCACGTGGTACATATAAAAACCCGAGCGTATCCCCCTGCGTAAACGTCGGAAGCCGTGGCCGAGAGGGTTAACCGCTAGCACGTATCGTTCCGCGTCATGCTGGTAGCGGTTCGATGCCGTGTTACCATTTCTTTTTTTAACGCCGCGTAGGACTGAGTTCGGCAGTCTTCCACCAGATGGCCGAAACACAAAACTCACGATTTGGTTTCAGTTTTGGTTTCTTTAGGAGGACTCTTGAAATTATATCTTTTCTATTTTTACTTCCTAAAACATAGGAATGGGTTGCTTATTTGTTAAGTCGTTGCTTTTATTATCAGATTGTATTCCTTGGACAGCGTAACAACAGCATGTGCATATCCTTGTGTTGCGGTAAAAAATACTATCGTGCTTTGTAGCATGGACATACTCAGGAATTCTGCACATTGCACCTGCACCATCCTGTGGAACTTCACAGCAATGCACACGCGTAACTGAATGGGCAAAATTTTAAACAATTTTACTTCTATATATTAGCCCAGTATCGACAAGTTTCTACTGTCAGCGCCAAAGGGTAGCCTTATGTAACAACATATGTAATTATGGCACTTAGTCGGAACATTGGTGGTGCGTTAAAGGAATGTTTTGGTTGGGGACGGGCGATTATGTCACACGACAGGAGCAAATGGTCTTGCACTCTCTCAGCAGGGGACACATAAACTGGAGATGCGCGAAATTTAAACCATAAAGCGATTTATTACAGCTGCAGTTTTGAACGGTAATTGCAGAGAGAGTGTCATACAGTCTGTTTGCACGCGCATGTTTTTGTGAGGCAACAGGGAAGGAGAGGGAGTGTATAAGTCCGTGCACACCTTGAGCGTGGGTGCGTGTACTTGTATTTCCGTGTGCGTGCGTGTGTGTTTCTCGGTATTCGAATATGCGTGCGCACAAGTGCGTGTATGTGTGTGCGAGCATACACGTGTTTATGTGCCTGCAGTTCCGTGTGCGTGCGTGGGTACAATTTTGGGCGTGTGTGCATGCGTGCGCGTGTGTGAATGTGAATGCGGGCGAGCATGCGTCGTGTCTCTGTGTGTGTGTGTGTTTGCGTGAGTGTGTGCGTGCGTGCGTGCGCCTGACCGCGCGCGTGTGTGTAAGCCAGCTAGCGAGCATTTCCCCGCTTACGCCTGCTCTTGCGGATGAATGGGATGTAGGGTTTACTTAAACCCATATTTAAATCTACGAGATAAGAACGAATGACATTGCATTTATAGCATTATCTCTTTCTAAATGCGAAATGAATGCGAAAAGGAGAAAACGCAGTTGCCTTCTACTCTGTGAAGAACTAGGACCAGTGAAGCGGTGTGTGTGCCCCTTAATGGTGAATATGCACCTCCGCCTCGGGTGGGCCTGTCTCCAGGGTTTTGTTCTACACGCGGACACGACAGTGGGGAAAGTAGCCCTTAAGAGGAAGCTTTAGACTTGGGCTCACGTCCCTTTTCGGAAGAAAAAATTTTAGGCGCGTGGAGAAGAGTTGACCGTGCCCAACGTACCATAAGATTACTCTTGAACTTTCCACAAGACACTGGTTTAAATGATCGCCTCTAGAACCTATGAGAAGTGCAGGCAGTGCTAAGTGTGTTAACGCGGTAACGTTTCGTGTAGACAAGATTACTCTGGCGTGTATTGTGCTTACAGCGCGCATCCGCGTATTGGACAACGTGTATATAGTAACCCATTGTACTGTAACATAATCACCTGTTACCTACCTTTCCTTGTATCTCCCACTTCCCTCTACCCTTGTGAGGAGTAGTAGGCTAGAGACACGCTCTCCAGGCCGACCTCTCCGCCTTTCTGTTGATTAAAGTCTCCTCCTCCTCCTTCCTCCTCCCGGTTGAGCACATTCCGAATAAAGCTATGCGTATTGCAACCTCACCTTTAGCGGTTATATGCCTAATGCATCCTCTTAAATTTTATACGCATGGCGTGTTGTCTTTTAGCTTAACGGATATTTTCGCGGTATTTTGGCGTTTAGGTACCTGCATTAGAAATTTCCATTTCCCTTTCAACGTCCTCGTGATCTTCCTCGCGTTTTGTCGACACGCTTTGCTACAATGAACTACCTGTTACCTGAGTCCATATAACTAATTAAGGCAAGTTCACTGCAAATTTTTTCTTCTGTTTTGTTATAGAAATAATTGTGTGCAGGTATAACGGAAGGTTCCACCGAATATCTTAAAACGAATTTGCGCTTATACTTGTTGAATAGACAGGCCCCTTATTTAAAATGTTGTTCGTTTCTCATGCAGTATCTTTTCTTTCCTTGTTTGTTTCCATTGCAAACAGTTGCAGAGGAGGCCAAGATAAATGCTGCTACTGAGGCAGCTTGAAGCGCCCTTAGTCTCCGCATTACGTAGTACCGGTGAGTCGCCCAATTATCGCAGATTAGAAACCACTTTTTCATAAAGAAGAAAATTGAAGAAAAAATACTTTACAGTGCAAGGGAATTTTCAACGGAACAACAGATAAATCCAACAATGACAAGCGAAAATGGTGGAAACATTACACACCTATACATTGCAAACACTTAGCATTACATACATACAGGTGAGAAAAAAGAAGAAAAACCAAAAAAGCAGACAAACTATCCAAGTGCTTGGTTCATATCTAGATATTAGGAGGGAGATCGCATAAGGGAAAAGAGATGAGACCGTGTTATGTTAAAGGCATCAATGCCGAAGTCATGAAATGCGCGGAGCAGTCTGGGTCGTTATTTTTTTATTTACAAGCCATAACTGGTTCTTGAATGCGGTATAGAACCGAATGTTCCCGATGGCGGGTAGTATAGCTAAGTACGCTGTTCCTGCATATCGACGATTTCATTAAATACGCTGTTTTCAGAGTTTAGGTTCGAGTGCCATAACACGCCGCGGTGGCATAACGGCTTTGGTGTTGCGCTGTTAAACACGAGGCCGCGTGGTCCACATTTCGGTGGGGGCGAAATGCAAAGACGCCGGTTTCCCGTGCATTGCGCGGACGCTAAAGAACCTCAGGTGGTCAAAATTAATCCGGAGTGACCAACTATGGCGTGCCTCATCATTAAGTCATGGTTCCGGCACGTAATCCTTGAGGATTTCATTATTTGAGTGTTATATAGGAAGTAGGGAGAGGTTATATAGGGAGTACATTGACACGTGTACTTGTTTATCGGGTGACCACGTTTGACCACCTAACAAATGTTATCGCAGTGCGGAGGACGCGCCTGCATGTATAGGAAGTTTCTGTAATGTTATCGATAGTTCAATCCGCGGTATGTTCCTACCGAACCTTGCGTTAGCTGATTTCATCGCGTGATGCGAATGGTGCAGAACTTTGTCGAAGACACGCGGGTCCCAGCGACTAGTGCGGAACATTCGACGACTGATGAATAAAATCCCACGTGCTTGACCCGCTGATCAGTTTTTGATGATCGCCGACTGTGTTCGCCGCTGTCGCCGTCCTTTAAGCGTAGCCTGTTTTTGTGGGCGCAGGTTCGCCCAATAAAAGTTATTTTCGTCTTCCACGGTATTGCTATTGTCTTCTTTATACGTCACTACCACGTGTCATCTGGTGGAGGTGTTTTTCGTTCATGTACCGGACGCCTCCTACAAGCCGTGAGCCAAGCCCCGGCCGCAAAGAGAACACCAACGTAGTCCCGGACCATCGAGCAAGCCGCTGTCTACAAGTGCTACACCCGGAGCACGGACTTCTACTTGAGAAGACCAAGAAGATTGTGGCCAAGACAACCACAATGGCAGCCCCAGTGTCACCCATCGTACTTCAAAACCGAGAGAGCGCCCTACCTTCCGTGAAGCTACGTCGGAGGATCCGGAAACCTGGCTCGAAACCTTCGAAACGATCTCGACCTTCAACAACTCGACCTCTGAGGATAAGCTACGACATGTGTACTTCTCCTTGGAAGATGCCGCGAGGACTTGGTTCGAGAAACGGGAGCCCACCCTTACAATATGGGACCTGTTCCACGGTAACTTCCTGAGGACGTTCACGAGCGCTGTCCGAAAAGAAAGGCCCGAAGTTCTTCTGGAAACCCGAGGGCAACTACACTATGAGACCATCGCCATCTTCACGGAAGAGATGACCCGTCTTTTCCGGCACGCCGACCGGGAAATGTCCGAAGGGAAAAGAGTGCGTTTCTTGATGCGAGGCATAAAGCAAGAACTTTTCGCCGGACTGATCCGAAACCCACCGAAGACCATAGCTGAGTTCCTGACAGAGGCAACGACGATTGAGAAAACTTTAGAAATGCGCACTCGGCAAAAGAACCGGCAAATGCACACGCCGCAGTGCGCCATCCAAGCACTGGGCTCCGGTGATCTCCAAGAGACGATCAGGGTCATTGTGCGCGAAAAACTGCGCAAGATGTTTCCTTCTTCGCAACCTCAGGTGTCCTCAGTGATTGACATCGTGAAGGATGAACTTCGACGGTCACTGGGCGTTATCGAAGTGCAGCCCGAATCGTCGCTTCCCGTGCCGAAAACGATGACCTACGCCGCCGTCGCCCGTCGTCGACATCCCCCTCGACGACGCCGCATTTCCGTCGTCCACCGCCGCCGCCGCCATCACGCCCACCCGTCGCCCTGCGCAGCTGCGCGAGGAAGACGGACGTTTGACGCGCCCCCGATCATCGACCGCTGTGCTATCACTGCGGGGAAGCAAGACATATCTACCGCCGATGCCCACACCGCGAAATGGGACTACGAGGGTTCGCCGTCAATGCTCCGCGCCCGCAGCAGGATGAACGCCCTCGCGATATCGCCCACTACCTCACCGCTAGTCAGTGGAGCTCTCGACGACGGTCCCGCTCGCCATCACCACGCCGCTACCTGCCGCCACAGCGCCGTCCATACACTGACCCAGCCCGGAGCCACTCTGCGAGCCAATATCCGGAAAACTAAAAGCAGCAACCGATGGAGGTGCGGTTGCTGTTCGTCGAACTGACGAAGATCCTCCGCCGCCGACGAGGACGCCGAAGAGACTATCTCGACGACATAACAACGACACCCCGCCGTCCCGACGAAGTCTAGAAGCAAAGAATACGCCCACGAAAGACGACCTGACGACGCCACATACCAGCCACAGGTCAACGTGACGCAGCCTTAATCCGACGCCAAGACTTAATTGTAAGGCAAGACAAAAAACCACCCACCTTTACGTGCTTCTCGACGGCCACGCAGTCACCGCCTTAGTGGACACAGGGCCGATTACTCCGTCATAAGTGGACACATTGGCGCCCAGTTGAAGAAAAGTAAGACTGCATGGGAAGGCCCTCAAATTCGGACCGCTGGAGGACGCCTCATTACGCCGACTGGAGTCTGCACGGCAAGAATTACCGTTCATGACCGGACTTACCCTGCCACCTTCGTTATCCTCCAATAGTGTTCACGAGACGTCATTCTCGACATGGGCTTCCTGAACCACCACGGCGCAGTCATCGACCTGAAGCCGAAATCAATAATGCTATCGGAAGATATAGCGTTACCGCCGGAGAGCTCTCGTAGTCACGACGCCTTGAGTGTACTCGAAGATCAAGTGAGCATCCCTCCGCGATCCAGCATTATTATTTCCGTCGGCACCGAAACACCCGCTGACGTAGAAGGCGTCATCGAGGGTGACCAACGTCTACTACTCGACCGCGAAATTTGTGTCGCAAGAGGGATCGCTGGACGGCACGGAGGAAAAACGAACGTGTTGCTGACAAACTTCAGCCAGGAGTTCAAGCACGCCAACAAAGGCACGACAATCGCGTACATCGAGGAGATTATGGAAACCAGCAATGCATTTGTCCTCTCGGATTTTGCTGCATCTACCCTGACGACCATAGTTCCCGAACCAGACTTCGACATAAATCCAAGTCTCCCCATGAGTAAGCAGCAACAGCTCAGAAGTCTTCTCCGACGATACAAAGAGTGTTTTTCGACGTCATCGAGGATTGGACAAACACCAGTCGCAAAGCATCGCATAATAACTGAAGAGTGCGCTCGATCACTCCGCCAGAGCCCTTACCGACTTTCAACGCGAGAACTTGACGCTATTAGGCAACAAGTCGACGAAATGCCGCACGACGACATCATCTAGCCGTCTAAAAGCCCGTGGGCATCTCCTGTAGTCTTGGTGAAGAAAAAGGACGGAACCCTACGTTTCTGCGTCGATTATCGTCCACTTAACAAGATCACGAAGAAGGACGTATACCCCCTTTCACGGACAGACGACGCATTGTATCGGCTCTGCAACGCTAAATACTTCTCATCGATGGACCTCAAGTCTGGCTACTGGCAAATAGAAGTCGACGAAAGAGATCTGGAAGAGCCCGCCTTCATCACGCCGGAGGGCCTCTACGAGTTCAAGGTCATGCCATTCGGACTGTGCTCGGCGCCTGCAACGTTTCAGCGCGTCATGGACACGGTGTTAGCAGGATTGAAGTGGCAGACGTGTCTTGTTTGCTTGGATGACGTCGTTGTCTTAGCCAGAAATTTCGACGATCACCTTAGGCGGCTTGCGACAGTATTAGAGGCCATCAAGTCATCAGGGCTCACTCTGAAGCCGGAAAAGTGCCACTTCGCTTACGATGAGCTTGTGTTCCTAGGCCACGTCATTAGTAAATCTGGAGTCCGCCCCGGCCCGCAGAAGACAGCTGCCATCGCAAAGTTCCCGCAGCCCATCGACAAGAAGGCAGTGCGTAGATTCTTTGGCGTGTGTGCCTAGTATAGGGGCTTCGTCAAGGACTTTTCACGCATCGCGGAGCCACTAACACATCTAATCAAATGCGATGTCGTGTTCAAGTAGGAAACGCCGCAGGCTGATGCATTTCAAGAACTCAAACGACGCATGCGGTCGCCGCCCGTACTTGAACACTTCAACGCGGACGCCGATACCGAAATCCACACTGACGCCAGTAGCCTAGGCCTCGGTGCCGTCCTAGTCCAGAGGAAAGACGGACTTGAACGGGTGATATCTTATGCTAGCCGGTCGCTGTCAAAAGCAGAAGGCAATTATTCTACGACTGAAAAGGAATGCTTCGCCATCATTGAGGCTACAGCAAAATTCCGCCCATACCTGTATGGCAGGCCATTAAATGTCGTGAGCGACCATCGCACGTTGTGTTGGCTAGCTAACTTAAAGGACCCTTCAGGACGGCTGGCGCGGTGGAGCCTCAGACTGCAAGAATATGACGTGACAGTAATCTACAAGTCCGGACGAAAACACTCTGACGCCGACTGCCTATCACGCGCCCCCATCTATACCACGCCGCAAGACGACGAGGACGACGACGCCTTCCTTGGAATAATAAGCGCGGAAGACTTCACTAAACAGCAACGAGCAGACCCGGAGCTAAAAGGCCTCGTCGAGTATTTGGAAGGGAATACCGCCGTTGTCCCTAGGGCATTTAAGCGCGGATTGTCTTCGTTATACCGCCGTTGTCCCTAGGGCATTTAAGCGCGGATTGTCTTCGTTCACGCTACAAAACAACCTGCTCGTGAAGAACTTCTCACCGGTCCGCGCCAACTGCCTTCTTGTTGTTCGTCAGCTCTGCGTCCAGAAGTGCTGCACGCCCTACATGACGATCCAACCGCTGGGCACCTCGGATTCTCCCGGACGTTGTCGAGTATACAGGAAAGGTATTACTGGCCGCGTCTGACCGCCGACGTCACCCGTTACGTCAAGACATGCCGAGAGTGTCAGCGACGCAAGACGCCACCGACAAGGCCAGCACAATTACTACAGCCGATCGAAACTCCTTGCCGGCCATTTCAGCACATCGTAGCGATGGACTATCTCACCCGCTTCGCGGAAACTAAAGCTCTACCGAAAGGTAGCGCAACCGAAATGGCGAAATTTTTAGTCGAGAACATCCTGCGGCGACATGGTGCCCCAGAAGTCCTCATCACCGACAGAGGGACGGCCTTTACAGGAGAGGTCACTCAAGCCATTCTGCAATACAGCCAGACAAGCCACAGGACGACAACTGCCTACCTCCCGCATACGAATGGTCTCGCGGAGCGCCTGAACAAGACCCTCGCCGACATGATAGCTATGTACGTCGACATCGAGCACAAGACGTGGGACACAGTCCTGCCGTACGTAACCTTTGCTTACAACACGGCGGTGCAAGAAACAACACAGATCACGCCGTTCAAGCTGGTTTACGGCAGGAACCCGACGATGACTCTCGACATCATGCTGTAGCACGTCACCGATAAAGAGAATCTTGACGTCGCTAGCTATCTCCAGCACGTCGAAGAAGCCCGACAGCTCGCCCGCCTACGGATCAAGAACCAGCAGCGTACCGACAGCCGACACTACAACCTCCGACGACGCTACGTCCAGTACCTGCCTGGCGATCGTGTTTGGCTTTGGACCCCAATACGTCGACGAAGACTCAGTGTGAAATTATTGCGATGCTATTTCTGACCCTACAAGATCATCCGACGTATTGGCGAACTGAAATTCACAGCAGCGCCGCGCACGATCTAAAGTGGTCCACGTGGTGCGTCTCAAGTCCTTTTACGCACGCTGACGAACTTCCTTAGTTTGTTTCTTTGCTGCGGGTGTTTTTGTTTATTACTTTCGCGTGTTTGCAGCATCGGGTCGATGCTTTTTAAGACGGGGCTATTGACACATATACTTGTTTATCTTTATCGGGTGACCACGTTCCACCGCCTAAGAAATGTTATCGCAGTGCGCAGGACGCGCCTGCATGTATAGGAAGTTTCTGGAATGTTATCGATGGTTCCATCCGCTGCTGTCGCCGAACCTTGTGTAATCTAATTGCATGTATGCGCGACGCGAATGGTTTAGAACTTTGTGGAAGACACGCGGGTCTCAGCGATTACTCTGGAACATTGGACCCCTGATGTATAAAAGCCGACGCGCTTGACCCGCTGATCAGATTTTGACGGTCGCCGATGTTGTGACTTCGGGGTGGACGATGTTACGTTTCGCCTACGACGCGCGGTATAGCCGGCGCGGATGCAACGGACGCCGGGGCTTCATTCAAAGCGGCGGACATTTTGGCCCGTTCAACGCTGCCGTAACGCCTCCTGCCAAGCGCGTCCAGGCATGTTTCAATGCCACGTGTATTCGTGTGTGCGTGTGTGTGTGTGCATGTTGGTGCCCACGCTTGTCAAAGCGCGGTAGCCGGGGAGAGGAGCTCCCCAAGTGTGAAGCGAGGAGGTCTGACTGGCGCCGGCCCGGCGGATGCGTCACTACACTCGTCTCAGCGTGTCTCTCAGCCTGTCCGTGCCCCGCATCACGTGCGCCTCTGACGAGGCGTTCCTTCTTCCCCTCAACTGCGAGAGTATAAAAGCAGCTGCCCCCGGACGCCAAGAGAGAGGCTCCGATTTCTTCTGTTGAGTAACGTGCTCTCCCATCTCTCCACTTCGGTCGACCTGACCGGCCGCTCTTTTGCGATGCTAGAATAAACAAGTTGTTCTGTTAGCAGTCGACTCATGCTTTGCCAGGACCTTCGGATGCTTCCAGTTGTGCCCCAGGCCGCCAGGCCAACGCTACCCTTGGGGCTTGCGACCCATTTGCAACAACTCGTGCCAGCGGTGCGATTGCAACAACGACGAAAGACGGAGTCGTTCCGTAGACGAAGAACAAACGCGAAACTTTATACAATATTTACAGATAGTGGATGATAGCGTACAGGTAGCAGTAGGAGCGCATCAGACTGACTGGGCGGCTGCAAGCGACTCTGTCTTTTCACAATCTGCCGGTTCTCCCTTAAATCCCTTCGGCGGCACCTCGTCGGCAGGAACCGGTTTGGGCGAGTTCTCGTCGGCAGGAACCAGGCGGGGCAGTGTGATTACCTCGCCCGCGTCGAATTCTTGATTCGTCGCGGAGATGCCTGGGCGCCGTGGAGATGGCTGGGCGCTTCTTGAAGTCGCCTCCCGTGTCGAATTCTCGATTCGTCGCGGAGATGCCTGGGCGCCATGGAGATGGCTGGGCGCTTCTTGAAGTCGCCTCCCGTATCGAATTCTCGATTCGTCGCGGAGATGCCTGGGCGCCGTGGAGATGGCTGGGCGCTTCTTGAAGTCGCCTGCCGTGTCGAATTCTCGATTCGTCGCGGATAAGTCGGAGCTCTCGTCGCCTCGTGGTCGCCACGTAGTACTCGTAGTATGGCACGACACCGACTGTGTTCGCCACTGTCGCCGTTCTTTAAGCGTAGCCTGTTTTTGTGGGCACAGGTTCGCCCAACAAAAGTTAGTTTCGTCTTCCAGAATATTGTTACTGTGTACTTTATACGTCACTACCACGTGGCAATATTGTAATGCCTGAAGAGATGTTTAGTGTGATGAAAGTACGGCACGTTTCCTAAGATACGTATCATTGATTGCTCTGTAATAGGTGTGTTTTCTTCTATTGATTCTATTTATTGTGGTTTGTTTTGAGTTGTGTGGTAGCTCTTTCTGAAAACCTTGACGCTGTTCAATGCATAATTACTATATTTGACGCGAAACGTCTTTGAAAATTTGGAGGGCGCTTAAGCTTCGCCTTTAAGAGTGGAACGCGATAACATTCAAAGATGCCTGACTGCTTCTCACGCTTCCCGGCAACTGCAGCCTATGTAACCGTGATGTTTGCTGCCGAACGCTGGCGGCGAACGCTATGCAAGAAGGTGAGCTTTCTGGTAGAAAGGCGTCCTCTTTCGTGGACCGATCCCGGAGGTAGTGCACAGCCACGCCAAGAAAATTGAATCATTTTCAGTTTTGTGTCCTTGTTTCGCAGATTTATTATTTAAGACTCAGAAGATTTAACATAAGATGCATGCGCTGGCGGTGTTTTGTTTCATGACATTTGTTTGCGGGCTGTTATTCTCAATATTTCGAGGAACAGCTTTGTCAGTAATGTAAGGCAAGGTACGAGCAACTGTAGTGATACAATGGTGGGGCATTATAAAGCGCATATATAACCGCATGTCATATAGCAAGGCGTGACATATGCATATATGCCTAAACATATACGCAAATTTTCGTTCACCGACAACTCCGCCGAAGCCGACACCGGATTTTTCGCGACACGGAACGCTTAAAGTGCAACTCCGGCGATTTTTTGACCATGTCAAGGTAATGAAATATTTAGGTTCCCGAGACCCCCCGTCACGCGTCTGATAGTAGAATTGCTACGCAAATTTGAAAATAACTTTAAATAAGCAAAACAACGGCAAAAACGAAACCGAAACTTGAGCAAACAGCCGAGCGAACCTCTTCGTGTGACGTCACGAGTTTCTCAACCGGGAAGTCTAGGGAAAACAGGGGGAAGTCAGGAGATGGAAATTCAAGGCGATAAACAAAACGAGAACAAGATGAAAGCAGGAGCCAGCGTTTCGACAAGTCAAGAGAACGTTTCGACAACATTTCGAGAAGACAAGTCCACTTGTCGAAACGTTGGCTCCTGCTTTCACCTTGTTCTCGTTTTACTCATCCACCGGGAAAGGCGCGCAAGGCTTGCCGGTCTCGCCCGCTGGCAGCGAAGAGCGGACGCTCGGCTGAATTGTGACCGTGCGGATCTTCGGGTGACAATATGTCAACTACACCACATCTTCGGATCTGTCAAATATTGACAGTTATGATTCTGACGAATTCAATAGTCACGAATCGCCGTTCGCATTCGACCCGCCACCACGGGAGCCAGCGCCCATGCGCTACATATCGTGCTGCAACATGAAGACCAAGGGTAGCCCTAACCACTGATTTTATGCGTGCTGCTTGCTATTTTAGGTGTTTTACCCCTTCTTGGGGAGGCGCTTCGCATGCTCACTGTAAGATGTAGAGCACGACTTTCCACATTTGTATCCCGCAAGAACGCAGCTGACAGTCCAAAGCACCGACGGTGCATTTGTTTACGTTGGCGGAAAATTTCTTGTTCTCATCCTTTACTTTGTCTCGTCGGCGTTTTTTTCCACTCGATCGTAGTTAGACACGTAAGCGACGAAGTTCGTCTGCAGTGCAGCATGCGGTTTAAAGGCATTTCGCTAAAGTTCGGAATGCCGTTTGATGCTTATATTGTTTTCCGCTTCCTTACCGCGTTGGGCTAGCTAGGCAGCATGACTGCAAGAGCGCATTGTGTTGTATGTTAAAGCTACACAAATTTGCAAGAACTTAAATTGTTAGTTTTATGTGGCCTGGTAAATCCTCGCACCAGTTGTCGCGCACTTAATGTTTCTACATCTTTTTTATGCGTGGCTTCGCACATGTTTAACTATTGCTGCGTGCTTCATACCTAACTGTTGTTGATTTTTTTGAGCTGCGACGTTTTCACCCTGCCTCGTTTCTAAATGGTATAAATCACGCTGTGTCTTATCGGAATGATACCAAGCAAGCGCTTCTTTAATAGTTTTATTCGTTTCGCCCGAGGGAATCTTAGATATAGTGGTTTTTTGGCAAATGTGCTTTGAAAATAGGTAGTTCAGGGCGAGAATTGCTAATAGTTGCTGCATATGGTATTTTTGTTCAATTTTTCGCTGAAAAGTTCCCGTCAAGTTTGGGAAGTCATCACACCTCGATGCTGTCTGAGCAGACTTAACACGCCGAGTGATTTGTTTGCTTCACAACGTAGTCGCTTCTTGCATGTGAATTCTCTACTCAACTGAATTATTTCTTATTATGCTTACGCCGCAGAGGAATAAACCCGGCCTTGCCGCCAGCGCTCATCTACTTTGACTAGCGCTGATCTGCCTTTAAACATAGCATGTGGCGCCTCTCTCTAGTAACATTAAAAAAAAGTACTGAAAAGTTTGTCAGACATTAGAGAGAGAGAGAGAGAGAGAGATAGCAAAGAGAGGAAAGGCAGAGAAGACAACCAGACGAGCGTCCGGTTTGCTACCCTACACTGGGAGAAGGGAAAGGGGGAACAGAAAGAGGAAAGCGGGATAGAGGGAACACTGTCTGTGCGCGCAGCAAATTGCTTGGAAATCAGTCAAGTCAAAGCAAGTGCTCCATCGATACGTTAGGCTGCCGTCAATCTTGGTGGTTCATAGCTGGTGATGCACGTTGAAGTCACCAGTGAAGACCAAGGAGCCGGCGGGCGTCAGCAGTACGTTGCAGTGCGTGGCAGTATATTTTTAAGCTAAGCCCAAGCCGTTCTGACTTCAGTGCGAATATAATGAAGTGGGTGAGCCATGATGCTTACTCAAGAGTTGCAAGTACTCAATTGAGAGTATCCAGCACTTGCATTGCACTTCGCGCTGACGGAGTGTGGAGGTTATTTAAGAGCATTCGAAAGGTATTCATCAGATACCGGAGCATCATAACCACTTGCCGGTCTTCTTCGGGCAATTCGTCAGGAACCCGCGCTATTCGCTCTACAGCCGTGTGCAGCTGTATCACGTGACGTGGCTCCGCCTGTGCCATCAGCTGCGGCATCGCCTCCGGTCGTGGCATCGGCGGCGGTATCGCCTCCGGCTGTGGCATCTCCTCCGGCTGTGGCATCAGCTGTGGCTTTGGTTGTGACTTCCGCTGTTGTTCTGGCTTTGGCTGTTGCTTTAGTAGTGAGGACCAAGTTGTATTGTTCTCCGCCATGGCCTTGTCAGATTTAGTTTGAATTGCCTCAGGCCTAGGGGGCAGAGGAGGAGGTGTTGTCGGATGGGGCGTACTCTTCACAGAGGCATCAGCGTTCTTTGAAGTCCGGTGGCGTCGGGAGCGTCGCTTTCTAACGGCCGCAACAGCTTCCCGACGAGACGAATGGTATCTCGCCATCTGCTTCAAGATTGCTTTTTCCTTCTTCATTTTGGGGCAGTCCTTCGAGGAAGCATCATGGGACCCAAGGCAATTGGTGCATTTGAGAACCGTGGCTGCACAAGAGTCTGCAGCGTGGGGCTTGCTGCAGAGTGAGCAAACTCTAGTGTTCTCGCACACGGCACTCACGTGTCCCAGCCTCATACAATTGCGGCATTGCAGTGGTCTTAGGATGAATGGTCGCACAGGGTGCCTGAAGTGGCCCACCTTGACGTGCGAAGGGAGAGTCTCGCCCTTGAATATAATTTTCACACAGCGGAATGTGCCGAGGCGATACACATGTGTTATGGCGACGCCATCAACGGCAGGCTTCACTAGAATCGGCAAGTCGGCGCTGGAGATGGAGACGTCCACGTCGTAGATGACACCAGTAGTTGAACCACTGTTCTGGGGGATGTACGAGCGGAGCTTAACGCCACCTAGTTCTGTAACTTTAGTCAAATTTCTCAGCGCAGTCTCATGTCTAACGTCGATAGCGAACACATTTTTTCGTGTGTTGACTCTAACGTCTGCTATCTGATTTGGCGCCACCGCTTCAAGTTGCACCGATACGGACTGTCTGTTGAGTCGCCACAGGTTGTCGGTAGCGAGTTCTGGTACAAATAGAATCGTACTGACTGCGGTATTCTGAGTTGGTCCTACCGTTGGCGTGCTCGAAGACATGGATGCCCTGGTGGTTGTGTCTTCGTGTCGCCTTGCGGCTCCGCACAAGCTCGAAGCCGTCATCGGAGAAGTCCTCACGGCTGAGCGAGTAGACGCTGGTGTCATCGCCGTCGGTGTCGCTCTGGAGGCCGGTCCGCTTACTAGACGCAGCCGCTGCTGAAGTCGCCATTCCCGGCAGAGGCACGGGGACGTCAACTTGCATTCGCGCCACGAACCATGCCGGCTCTCCAAAGATGTACGCAGAAATAAGGAAAAAAACAGCTGAGCTAGAGAAATAGCGTTCTGGCTCACAGACACTTCGTATTCGTCTTCTTGTCAGACATTAACTTTGTATGTTCCAAAGCAGCTTCCTTGAGGAATTTAGAATTGCAAAAACTGCAGCGGGAACAGCAGTTCGTCGGCGGTACAGCGCTAAAGCCCGAGACACATGGTGCTATTTTGGGTGCGATCGGTCGTACGACCATTCGCATCGGCAGCCGCACTCAACAGGTTCTCAACCAAATCCGCCGTTCGCGGCGCCGAATCGTACGCCGCGCTTGCCACCAACTTGCTGAATATTAGAGAGTTTTAGTTTAGGGGACGCAAGCGGTTTGCGCACGCAAGAACTAGGGGGGCCGGTACTGCGCATGCGCAGGCACAGACGTAGGGGCGAGCGCACGCGCAGTACCGTCGCCCCTAGTTCTTCCGTACGCAAGCCGCTTGCGTCCCCTAAACTAAAACTCTCTAGGTCTCTTCGATTTGGCTTGCACCGGCTGCACTAGTTCTGAAAAGTGCCGCACCGGTGCCAAGTGGTGCTGCGAGCGTGCAGCGCCGGTTCAGGTGCAGCCACAGATGGCCACAGCCAAAACGAAGACGCAAGTGCAGACCTGCTTTTAGTTCTGTGTCCACGTTCGCAACGTGCGCGGTGTCTGTTGCAAGTGTTAGTCAAAAAACGACCGTGATGGCACTTGCACTCTTCGAAGCTGCCATGGAACTGCTAGACCCTCACATCGACGACGATTTCGACGACAGCGATGGCAGTGACAGCGACGAGGAGTTCGACGACGTCTGCGTTGCGGTCGCCTGCGCGTTGGTGCGTGAAGATGCCATTCGTGTGCCTGGCTACGAGGAGGTTGTAAACAGGTACCAAGAGTACGAGTTCAAAAGGCTGTTCAGGCTATCCAGGGAAACGTTCGACTGGGTCAGTGGCTGATTCAAGGTTTCGGCTTTCTATCCGAGCGCAGTTCAAGGCCGTCCACAAATATCTGCAGAAAAAACAAGCCTCATAGCATTGGTGTACATCGGGTCACAAATGTCGATGTACGCCATAGCCGACAAGTTCGATGTTACTGAATCATCCGTGCACGCTTGCGTGACACGGGTCATTTATTTCCTGCACGCTATTAGCGGTGAAGTAATATGCTGGCCCAGTAGCGTGGAAGTGAACCGCATCAAAGCCGGTTTCCTCGCTAAGAGCGGTGGTAAGGGCCCGAAGAACGCCATCGGCTGCATAGACGGGTCGCATATCCAGATCCTAACCCCAAGCGAATCGGCACAGTCTTATTTTAATCGAAAGAAGTGGCCGTCCATCATCCTCCAAGGAATATGTGACGACAGGAACAAGTTCCTGAATGTTTTCATCGGCTTTCCGGGATCGGTGCACGACGCCCGCGTATTAAGGGAAAGCCCGTTTTTCGAACGTGCAGCCTCGCAGTGTGGCGAGAACTACATTCTTGGGGACAGTGCGTACCCCTTGATGCCTTGGTTAATGACACCTTTCAGGGACAATGAGGGCTCTTTTCCATTGTGGAAAAGAAACTTCAATAGACGACACAGTCAACAAAGAGTGTCAATTGAGAACACTTTTGGGATGCTTAAGCAGCGCTTCAGGAGATTGTACAATGTGGACACCAAAAGTGTTGCACAAAGCTGCTATATTGTGATGGCCGCATGTGTTTTACATAACCTGTGCAATGATGAGAGAGACTTCCTCCTGGACATCATGACATCATTGCCACAGGAAGATGTGGGCAATGACGACTCTGAAGGGGACTTCGACTGCAGCCTGCCTGACTACAGCCGGTCTCTCCGAGAGTTTATTGCCAAAGAGCAGTGCTAGCCTGATATCTCAAGCTCTGCGATGGATCGTGATAGTAGTGTTTTTCTTAATATAGTGCCCCATATATGAGCAATGTCTTTGCAATGAAAGTGGAGCATGTAGTGCTGTTGTAACACAACTTTATTGTTGACTAGATGTACTCTGCTGCTTAGCAAATAAATGCTAGGCGGTCAAACTGAGCCATGCGTTCTTCATGCCGCTTGGCCTTGGCCTCTTCCCATTTCTTGCGAGCTTCAAATTGCTCTGCTCTCGCCTCCTCTTGCTTTTTTTTTGCCTCACCAATTTTTTCTATAGCTTCTAAGAGGGGAGCAAGCTTAGAACGGCTGTTTCGCTTCCTCTTTGGGGCTCTGTCGCCCTCTGTTGGTGCTGGTAGGTCCTCAGGCCGTTCATCTGTCGTGCTTCCCCTGTTTAAAATGTACACAAATAGATGCCACATCACTTCCACCGCTTTGCGTTAACTATATGTAAATCTCTCACCCTGAGTTTCCACTTGACAGGATTGTTGCTCCGGGCTCCAACAGCAATGTGGTGTTCACACTGTGCTGTTTTTCGAGTATGTCAGCCAGCTCTCTGTGTGATGCAAAAATTATTAAAACACTGAACAGGCCAAGAAACAATTGCAACTTACTGCTCGTGTTCACAGCTCACACGGTGGTGCCCAGACGAACTGTTCTCTTTTCTTGATTTTTTGTAGGAACGGTCCAATGATTTCCATTTATTTTGTACTTGAGTGGCAATGACGTTGCAGCTGAACTCCTCGTTCAAAAGTTCTGCAAGTTTTAGCCACAAAAGCTTTCTCGTTCTAAACACAAAGAAAGCATAGTTTAAAGCAAAACACATACTTAAACTTTTTCGCAGTGGCACTGGCCATGTCTTGCATGCAAGGCTGCACAGTATTTTAGTATTTTTATACGTGAGGTTTGCTGCTACCAGGTATTCTATAATCAGAATATTTGCATTTCAGCTGCCGCATACTGCAAGCACTCAGAGTGGGATGAAAGTATACTAAGCTGTAGGGAACATATACCGCGGGGTAATGGAAAACACTGCAGCAACATTGACACTAGAAATTCGAGAAACTATGGCCAGTGCCACTGTACACTACATAAGTACTTTTCTCTCTTGCACAAGCTGTTATTTTGAACATGAATGATATCGTACCTTAAGGCTCTACTTCTTCCAACTAAGTCCTTCATCTCCGAGTATTTGGAGATGAAGAACTTTGTTTTGCGACTACTCCAGAGTTCTACGTCCTCAGCGGATGCTTCAGGAGTGGCTAGCGGGTGCATATCGTCACTGTCGGCGGCGGAAGCGGGCGTCGTAGGCTGCGCTGGAATGGGCAAGTCCTCATCGTTGGCCGCGAACCGCAGAGTGACACACTGCCCGTCTGCAAAGGCAAAGACCAACATTTGAAATGTCTAAGCAGCACATCACGACATCCCAGAATTTCAAGTGGTACCTGAAACAAGCGACAATCGCAGTCTACCGCTAATAAGACTCCATCTGACAGCTAACCACGTGTTTCTCGCCACCATGCAGCTAGCTTCACTTACCTGATGCCTGGTATACATAACCCTCCGAGGTCTCCATGGCCGAACCATCCTGGTTGCGAAGCAGTTTAACTTCCTTCTCGACACCCTGAAGAACGAGCTTCAGCGTCGTCTGCTCACGGTTGGGTGGGATGTAGCACGCCATGCCTGCACTTTCTCGGCACCTCTCCTCGGGCTGGTGCACGGCGGCCGAGAAGCTGTGCAGAACTAGGCCTGCACCTTGACAAAACGAGGGAAAAAGTGCAGAGGGCGCGCGCAGCACCGGAAAAACGAGGACGACGGTGCTGCACCCTCTGAACTGGTGCAGCCGGTGCTGCCAAATCGAAGAGACCTTCTATTGTCGTGCTACTGCCGCATCGGTTGGACGACTGCAGCCAATGACAGCACCGGTAGCGTGAACGTCATGGTCACGTGGTAGACCCGGCGGGGCGGGGCCGGCGAGCGGGCGCCTCGCCGTTCCGATCATATCTGTTTTTCTGCTCTCCCTGCATGGTCGAAACGCGGGCCTCTTTCGCCGCTGACGGCGGCACATAAATCGGCTACAATTTGTTTCTGACACGAAATAACTTTTAGAATAAGGTGACCTCGAAAGAGTGCGTGTTATAGAACGTTGTGCGAAGTTGTGCGAAGCAGTAAATCGTTGACGTGATTTCTACTCGGACACGGTCAGCGCAGACGCGCCAGCAATCGTCTGTATATGAAGCGGCTCGCCTGACTGGCGTGTTTACTCATCGCTGCTAACGGCACCGGAAAACTAACCGCATTCTCACTTATGAGAAATATAAATGTTCAGGCATTGATTGTGCTGACGAATTTAGGCGCTTTATTAGGAGTTGCGGACGCATCGCAAGGGCCCTCGGCCCTGGATAGACGGCCGACGAGCTAGGCCTACATCGTCTCCCAGCGATCGCAAGCTCGCCTGGCATGCTCGTTCGCTTCTGTCGGCGCCAATGAAATCAAATGTGCTGCAATTTAAACGTGACATAACTCTACACGTTTTGCCGGCTAACATAGGCGCTTCGTTATACGAGTTGCAAGCGATCGTGTCACAAGCGCAACCGGTGTCGGATTCGATGGCCCAGCGAGCTATGCCTGCCGGCTCCTAGCCATCGGCGGCTGTCGACGGATCCGATACTGCTAACGCGGCATTGCGGAAACACGTCTACAGTGCTCGCACTGACGTGTTTATATTGTCATCGTTTGTTTCAAACAAGATAACTGCAAATACGGTCGCTTTCACTTTTTGTTCGAAGTTACGCAGCATTTCGAACTTCCACGCAGGGGCGTCGGTTCTGGGCGGAGCTACCCGCCGCTCGCTCATTCGTACCATTTGTCCCGAATCGCCGCATGCGGCAAGTCGCACACGATGGGCCATACGACAGATCGCACGGAAAATCGCACCACGCGTCTCGCGCTTAACACGCGCTTTTATTAACCCGTGCGTTTGGTGACTTCGTTGACTACTGTACGCGTTTCCATCAATAAATTCGCAATTACTCTTCTTGAGGCGACTATGACTGAAGTAATTCGGCGATGTCACATGTATTCATCGGCAGAAAAATCACAACGGCATATGCAGACATCGCATCATGCGGATTTGTTTGATGTAAGTCTGCACTAACGACGGGTGCTTATTATTGAGGTACAGAAGCAGCAGTACGCCAAGGGTAGAATAAAAAAAACACGATCGAGACGTCGCATTAGTCAACAAAATTTATTGGCTAGTTCACATGAGCTCCACATCATGTAAATGTGGTTCATGGCGTTTGTCTGCGGGACGCACCTGGCACGTATGTGGACCATTTTGTCCCAAACACCGGTAACATCGTGTTCGTACCCACTCCCACAGAGGTCAGCGTCTTCTATACAGCTGTCATCGCAGAAGAAGCAGTCTGGCGCCCGAACAAAGAAGAAATCGCAGCCGCGAACTTCAGCCGTCCTTGCTGCAAAGGGTTGTCGTCTGCTACTGCTCCCGCGCGCACTCTTGGAAGCGCCCGCTAGGTGGCTTTCAGTGGCGCCTCGATGGGCGTCTTGCGCTGGAGCTTTAGGTATAGTTGCGGCGCCTGGTGGCGGTGCGCGAAACGATATCTGCTTAGTACCAGCTTGGGTAGTATTCAGTCCTGGCTGTGGCGAAGCACATTTCTAGCCCGAGTTTTGCGTCGATCCGCAGTTTCTTCTGCCCTGTTGCGAGTGCGAAAAGGCTCGTCACTTCTGCGAAAACCACGCCGACTACGCTGCGAGCTAGCCGCAGCCTATACGCCTCGTGCATCGCCTATAGAGGCGCCACTGATAGCCACCTAGCGGGCGCTTCCAACAGTACGCGCGGGAGCAATAGCAGACGACAATCCTTTGCAGCAAGGGTGGCTGAAGTTCACGGCTACGATTCCTCCTTTTTTCGGGTGCCAGGCTGCTGCTTCTGTGGTGACAGCTGTATGGAAGACGCTGACCTCTGTGGGAGCGGGTATGAACACGATGTTACCGGTGTTTGGGACAATATGGTCGACATAAGTGCTAGGTGCGTCCCGCAGCCAAACGCCCCGAACCCGTTACATGAAGTGGAGCGCATATTAACTAGCCGATAAAGTTTGTTGAGTAATGCGATCTCTCGATTGTTTTCTTTTAATTCTACCCTTGCCGTAATACTGCTTCTGTACCTCAATAATCAGCCCCCGTCCTTAGTGCAGACATATATCAAACAAATCCGCATGGTGCGATGTTTGCATATGCCGTTGTGATTTTTATGCCGATGAATACATGTGACATCGCCGAATAAGTGCAGTCGAAGTCGCCTCGAGAAGAGTAATTGGGAATTTACTTATGGAAACTGCAAACGCATACACTAGTCAACGAAGTCACCAAACACACGGGTTAATAAAAGCGCGTGTCAGTACTGCACCGCCGATGCAATTCTGCTGCATACGCCGATGAACTCCCGTTCCCACTGCATTTTGTGCAATTTTAAATTCCCCAAGGGAGCTGCTTGGAAACGTACAAAGCTAAAGACTGACTAACTTTTCAGTACTGTTTTATATTACTAGAGAGAGGTGCCACATGATATATTTAAAGGCAGAGCAGCGCCAGTCAAAGTAGATGAGCGCTGTCGACAAGGCCGGGTTTAGTCCTCTGCAGCGTAAGCATAATAAGAAAGAATTAAGTTGAGTACAAAATTCCCATACAAGAAGGGACTACGTTGTGAAACAAACAAATCACTCGGCGTGTTAAGTCTGCTCAGGCGGCATCGAGGTGCGATGACTTCCCAAACGTGACGCGAACTTTTCAGCGAAATATGGAACAGAAATACCATATGCAGCAACTATTAGCAATTCTCGCCCTCAACTACTTATTTTCTAAACACATAAAAAAAACAATATCTAAGATGCCCTCGGGCGAAAAGAATAAAGCTGTTAAAGAAGCACTTCCTTGGTATCATTCCGATAAGACACAGCGTGATTTATACCCTTTACAAACGAGGCAGGGTGAAAACCTCGCAGCTTAAAATAATCAACAAGTTATGCATGGAGCAACTAGCAACAGTTAAACATGTGCAAAGCCACGCATAAAATAAATGTAAAAGCACAAAGTGCGCGAAAGCCGGTGCGAGGATTTACCGGGCCACATAAAACCAACAATTTCAGTTCTTGCAAACTTCAGTCACTTCAACATACAACACGATGCGCTCGTGCAGTCGTGCTGCCTAGCTAGCGCAACGCGGTAATGAAGCGGAAAACAGTATAAGCGGCAAACGGCATTCCGAACTTTACGAAATGCCTTTAAACCGCATGCTGCACTGAAGACGAACTTTGTCGCTTACGCGTCTAACTATGATGGAGTGAAAAAAAAAACACCGACCAGACAAAGGAAAGGATGAGAACAAGAAATTTCGCGCCGAAGCGACGATCCATTTTTGCTACCGTTGCTTCCGCTGATGAGGCTTTGCGGGGATTGATTAGAACCGTATCACCGGCACGTTTTCGCCGGTATTCGAGCCCCCCACCGCGCCAAAATTCTTATTCGACATTCCTTGACGCTTTGGCCACCCCACACATGCGAAGGGTGTTGCCTATTTTGCTCTGAAAACATGAATAAGACAGAGAAGCACTATCAACGACACAAAAAACTACGGCGCGCGCCTGGCTCCTCTCCCGTGTGTTCTGCACAAGGCCGCCACCAGTGGCGCGTCCATCGGCGCGCACTACGCGCATAGTTTAACGAAAACGGACTCTCCGTGGGACCTAATGCTGGAAGCAGAAGGAATCGGCGACGCCGATCCGGAGAGACCTAGTTCAGCCTCGAAAAAGCGTCACCGTCGTTACTTCTGCGTCGTGGGCTGCCATGAACAAGAAGGCCTGAATCGCAACATAAGATTCTACCGTTTTCCTTCAAGGCCTCGCGAAGCGGAGCCTTGGGCGCGCTGGATAGCTGCAGTTCGTCGCGCTGGGTAAGCGAAGCTTCGCGCCATGCTGACTGCTTCGCTTGTCTTGAAGCTTGCTTGATTATCTGCGTTCTAAAATTCGGTCTTTTGCACCTACAGTCCCGACGGCAGACCGACATAGCAGCAGGCATGGCTGGTGATTCATGATTCGAGACCCGGCCACAGCGACAATTAACAATTCGACCGGTGCTAAGTGGTGAAGTGTCCAGGTTTGTTCAAATGATCAAAAATGGTAGGGCTGATTCGGTGACAATTCACTACCCCACTACGAGCTGCACGTACAGGTTAGAGAGTTAAATGTGCTCATCCTTGACTTCAAACCAGCACGTTGAGGCAGCGCAGCAAGGTAGTATTGGTTGCAGCACATCGATGTTCTAGCGCTGTCATTAAAAGTTACATCAAGCGAGCAGCGCACGAGCTCGCGCTGCTGCGCGATTTGCGAGCTCATATGCATCGAATCAGTTATTTATCAGTTGCGAAAGAGACAGATGGCTGCTACTACAGCGCAGGCATAACTACTTGTCTAGCGGCAGGCAGTCAACAAAGATTGCAGGAGGCCCGCCGTTTCGCGGCATGCTGAAAGACCGCTGTCGTCGCGGCGCGTACCGTCGTGCGCTCGAGCAGTTCCGTACGCATGATGTCTGCTTATCGCTGCTGTGAATTCATTTATAGCAAGCATTTCATCGCCTTTGTGCGCCTGAATCTAGCAGCGTGCAAACGTTACCTGAAGTTCAACGTCGTGCGCTACTCGCTTCCACTTTGCGATTGACACCGCGCTAAAACTTCGCCGCTTATTTCTTGAACGGCGTACATGTATTCGGCGTTGCATAATTTCTTGCCTTTACGCAGCGTGCCACCCCTGGAAAAATCTTCGGTGCCCGATATTCGCTGTAAGCAGTGGTACAACATAAACGAAAGTGGCGGGTCCATATTGCAAACGTGTTTTTCGAAGCAGACGATCGAGATTGGTACCACAGAGTTCAGGAGAGAGGGTGCTTTTTAGCACAATTTTCGCAGCGCCCCCTGGGCAATGCAAGAGTCCCATAGGCGGTGCGCTAGGCGTATAGGCTTAACCTCGGCTGAACGCGATCGGTATAGGCTAAAACTGTGTGTGCGGAAGGCGAGGGCTGAAGTTCGTGCAGCTTACGCGTCTACAGGGAATACAACTTCTCGCGACAGCAACTTCTCACGCCATGCACCAGCTCACGTTCGTAGATTCCTGGACGCTCACGTTACTGTCGTCTGCATAATCCTGGCATGCGCTGCATGCAACACTCTTGACGTCACACACAATGTGGCTTGTAACTGAGCAGGAGGCAAGGTAGTCTGTTCGAGGCAATTAAATTCATTTGTAAAATGTCTGTGCAACTCTCAACCCTGCTTTTCTGAGGACATGACGGAAGTGTTCAGAGGAACGTACCCAGCGAATTTCATCGACATCCGTTGACATCGAAAAATCGCCGGAGTTGCCCTTTGAAGCTGTTGCCTTAAAATCGGTCAGAGGAGCTCGCTTGCTTGAACCGAATGGAATGAAAACATCTCGCAGCATTATTGATTATATATTTGCAACTCTATAGTGCGCACGGGCAGAGGAAAGAAGCCATTACTCGATCATGCATGTGTCGTGTGCATAAATCGCGGCGTTGTTGCACCACAGCTGACGCCATCGGACCTGAATCTGTCCTCTCACTCGGCGTTCAGAGAGGCATAACTCGGCGGTATGTTTTAACGCGAAAGCGTCAAGCGCCCCGTGTCGCGGAAAATCCGGCGTCGACATCCGGCATCCCGCGTCGACTGTTGCATCGGGAATAACCATACCGCAGCTCGCATCCCAACCACGCATACCCAACCACGCAAGCCTTCCGTGTTGCGCAAAGAGGCTACTGAACTGATTAAATTTCTCAAAGTAAAATGCGTCAGTAAAATGGTAAAGTACGACTTGCACACGACCTACAGACATGATAGCGTCGAATTGTAATTTGAATATACGTGAAAAAAATAATTCTGTTACGCGGAAACGCAAACACAAACCCCTTTTAACTCCATAGCGTTTTCCAGCTGCTGTTTGAGGTCTGTCATAGTAGGAGCGGCACAGCACCCTCGGTTCCTTGTGCCATCGAAAAAAGAAGCACAAATCTCGCCTCCATGCGTGGCGTTAGCCGCCAGCGTTGAACAGTACGGTTACATAAGCTGCAGTTGCCGGAGAAGCGTGAGAATTAGCACTTGGGGATCTTTGAATGCTATCGCGTTCCATTTTTAAAGGCGAAGCTTTGTGTGTCCTAATTTTTTCGGTCTGAGCGGGAGTGGTCGCGTTTGAGGGAGCTCACTCATTGTAAGTATAACACATCTAAACCCAACCTAGTGAGACCATGTCGTAAAATGCCTACAAATGTGCATTTAATTTGTAGGAATTTCATACTTATGCGTTTATTCCCCCCCCCCCCCCTGCCTTCCTTCATTGAACACGCAGGGTCCAAAAATAGTGTAGCGACTGGGGCATCAAGATGGAGAGGTGTCACTTCGCGCCCGCCACCTTAATTCATGCTGGGCTCACTGCGAATAAGGAGCGAGCACACTTACAAAATTACCCTGTAGGTCCCCCCACTAGCTAATTTCAAACGCGTATATAGATATCATATGTGCTTTACTTCGGTGTCGTTGTGTAGATCAAAGAAGCCACCACACGATTATGCAAGTGTCGCGTGTGCAGATGACATGCATAGTGTCGAGCGTTCGTCCTGCTGCCGGTCGCATTTTTGCTCTTCCTATGTCAGTGCAACACCGGCGTAGCGGTTCTTCGCGGATGCGATACAGAAACTCGCTCGGTGAGAGCCTGGGAATGCCGCGGCGCCGCAGCGCCGCAGCAGCATAGCATGATACGCGCCGGTTCTGCTGCAAACCCGAACGCGCCGCCAAGGACGCTCGTCTCGGCCCCCTGGAAGCCGTCGTATAGCGAGTGGCCGACCGCGTGTCTGTCTGCCCCCGAGTGCAATAATGAGGGGCGCCACCCGCTGCAGACGTCGTCCCAGCTGCGCCTCCAAGACAATGGGTTATCGCTCGCACCCGCAAAACTGCAGGGCGCGGATGTGGGAACAACCGGCGTAGGGACGCGTGGAAGCCGGGCATTACCGGGGGCTGTATTACACGAAAAAGGAAAAAGAAAAGAAAAAAGGTGGCACTCGCGTACGCCGCATTCCAGCTGCCTTCAACCGCGAGGAGAGCGCCTCGCGCTGTTACGGGCACTCGAGTTTTTCGACAACGTCGTTGCGCGTTGTTCGCGAATGCACCCGAGTGCGATGTGGCGGTCCCCTCCCTTTTGTTCTCTCGAGTCGTACCCGCCGGTCAGAGAGCGGCGCGCAACCGTTCGCGGCCGCCGCGCCTCGTTCCTTTGTTCCCGCGCGTGCGATCCTGTTCCAGCGCGCGACGGCGGGGCGCCGGACAGCAGCTGAACAACGCTCGCACACGCGTCCCGCTCCGCCCAGGACCCGCGCTCGCGTCAAGGCGCGATCTTTCGCGAGCTCCTGGAGCGACGTACTGCGTATGCGTGCTCGACAATTTCACGCGGAATAAGCGCGGACCGTTGCGCCCGTCCGCGTACGCGCTGCTTCGCGCACGCGCGGAAGCTGTGGCGCGCATTCGACTTACGCGCGGAGGCGGTTCCCGCCATGTGTACTGTGACCGAGATAGTGCCGGCGGCCACAATGCAGGTGTTACTGCGAACAGGCTGCACCGCGGTATTCTTTTTAAATTTTTTGCCGGGCTGTAGATTTGGTCGAGCGGCTGGTGTCTACCCGTTGCATGACCAGCACGAGCTTTTGTTGCTGGAAATCTCGACCACCGTGCCGAGCATCCCCCTATACGCACTAACCCCCACGACGAAATTCGGGAATGTGGTTGTGAAATGCCAACGACTGCTTAGTTATGCCGTCTTAGCGTATACTACTGATCACGTCGGGCTGAGAACTGCACATGCCCGTTGCTGCAACAAATGCCACAAAGTGAACGTATCATTGCGTCGCGTTCTCGGGTTTCATTCGAGAGAAGTTGATAAACAGCACAAAACATGTCTTGGGGTTCAAGGTGCGCACTTTTGGGTCCGTACGTTTGGGTGTGCTGGATGGTGCGTCGCTGTGAACCAGACGAGAGCGCGATAACGCAGGGTGGGTGAAAGTGACGCGGACGAAGCGATGCAACGACGGTTTCAATGTGGCCTTGTTTGTCTTGGATCGTAAGTTGTCTTATATGGTTGTGCCAAGCATTAACACTGGCGTCACGGACACAAGACGGAAATACACACACGTGTAGCACCAACGTTCACCAGTAGTTGTTCAAATACTGTTGGAAATCGGTCCTATGCGTGCATGTATTCTGTGTCCATGTGTCTGCTTGGCGAGGACACCTTACGAAGAACACAGACGTACGAACGCGCGCGCGCACCCACACACACACATGCCACCGCCGAAGTCCTCTTGCGAAATGTGTTTGCGCATCTGGTGGCTTCGTGTGATTGCAGAAAAATCGAGCTCCTCGGTTCTATTCTTCTCCTAGCTATATTGCTCTTTTCCGAAATACAACCACGAAACGTTCATATGTGTGAAATAGCTTGCGTATAATAGACTAATCTAGAAAACTGTTTAACTGCAGCCATAGCTGGGTGTAATAGTGCGCAGACAAACACGCACAATATGCTTGTTCCTTTGCCCTCGTGCTTTTGCTTTGACGTACGCACCACAAGCGCTTTTTTTTTCGCTTTGCTTTCTTTTTCCACTCCTTGCTCTGCGACTTCAGCTTGATATCGTATTCGTAAATCCAAGTTTCCTCATCGGTGACGACCCTCTGGAAAAAAATTCGTCGCTGTCTTCTGAAGTTTTCCAATCAGTGCGATATTCTTTTCATCACAACTTTTGCTCAGGAGTCACCACATTCGGCACCATTTCGGCGCAAACCTTCTTAATTTCCAAATTCTCAGCCAAAATACGGTGAAGGGACGACGTTTCCAAAGCCAAGTGCTTCTGATATTACTTTGACAATCATTAAGGAGTCACTTAGCGTAAGAGAACGCATTTAATCTTCGCACAAGGTGCAGTGGTGTCCTCAACTTGCATCGCCTTGGGGTCGTACGTCATAGCTTTCACGAAAGCGCTGGACCTAGTTGAACACAGCATTTGTTCCATTTGGGGCATGCTTCCTACATGGGTTTTGCAACATTTGATAAATTTACGCGCTGTTCTTGGTCAATTTCACAAAACATTTGAGCTTGATCTTTAGTCCCATCTTTTCGTCATTCTTTATTTGTACAAGGACTAAATGTGGGTTGCACAAAAAGTGCACGGCATCAAATTTTACCTTGTGGTACATCAGTCTGGCACGTTCTAGAGGTCAACACGGTGTGCTATCCTGTACATTGACAAGTTTCCCCATATTGTCAAAATCACCATTTGGTCAGCTCTGATTGGCTTTGAGGGCTGCTGCGACGTCTGTGATTGGCTAAAAATCCCGCGCCGTTACAGAATTTGACAATATGGTGTATTTCAACGATGTTCAGAATTGTACTCCCAGTCCTTAAACATTAAAACTGATTTATGTGGTTTTACATGCCAAAACCACGATCCACGTAGGTTTTACGTGCCAAAACCACGAAGTGAGGCCCGCCGTAGTGGGGGACTTGAGAATAATCTGGACCACCTGGGGTTCTTTAACGTGCTCCTAAATCTAAGTACACGAACGTTTTTGCATTTCGCCCCCAGTGAGATGCGGCCGCCGTGGCCGGGATTTGACCACGCGACCTCGTGCTTACCAGCGCAACTCCAAAGCCACTAAGCAACCACGGCGGGTACCTCCGGTCCTTTCGCGGTAGACAGTGAGAGAGCGGTGCCGCTATGCCCACTCCCTCTTTTTGGCTGACTCGCTGCAAGAACTTTTGGGACTGACCTCGTATGTGCGAGAAACTACACTTGCAACGAAACGAGCGGTCATAACCTCGACGCATTTGAGTGGAGGCGAAAAACTGAAACATTCTTCGCCTGCTTCCATAACCCCCCCTTCCCCCCCAAAAAAAAAATTGGGGCAGTGCTTTCGCTGTGCCGCTGTGGCCACGGAGTTTGCGAGGCGGCGAACACTCGAGGGTCGCGCCGCGCCGCTTTGTTTGCCCCGATGCGTCCTCGTGACGCGTTTTTTTTATGTCGCCGCCGAGGATTCACAGGTAAGAGTGGCGCTGTCACTTTCCAGGCGTCGCGGATTCGGGCATCTGCTGGGCTGCTTGTGTCGCGTGCCACGGTCATTCCCCGCCGGCGTTCATGACCTCGGGGAAGCCCGGCTGGCGTGCGTTCTCGCTAAGCGGGGCTGCAAGCAGCGAGCCGACTTTCCTAAAGCGCGCCCTTTCGCCGCGAGAGAAACGCAAGCGGCTGCGTTTCTCGGTCTGGAGCATTGCCGTGTTCTCAAGGATCCTTGGTCTATGCGAGGACGCTAGCGAAAACGGCCGTGTTCCATCCGGAGGCCTGGGTGCTCACTCCGACAGAATGACAAATCTTTTTCAGCGTGATCTCTTTAAAGGGAAACTCGGGCTTTCTTTAAAAACCATATTAGGATATTGTCATTTTCAAATGGAAATGAGAGTCGTGTCACCGGTAGGGTGGTTCAATTTGTTTAGAAATTCATCTGTAATTTTAAATAACAAAAAACCGAGATACCGAAATGGGTAGCTGCTTCGTGTGACGTCACGATGAGTCGATGGCGTCAGATCACACACTACCATGATGTAAACACGCAGTACACGTGGCGCTAACGCCAAAGAAGCGAAGCTGATGATGTCTCCTGACGACACAGAGAGCTTTTGCTGGTCTCCCCAAGTAGACAGCGGCGATTTCCGCGATAGTGGCGGTGTAGTCTGTGATAGAGCTGTGCACGGGCCGCAATTTTGAGCCCGCGCCTGGCCCGGGCCCTACACTACCACAGGCGGCCCGGTCCGGCCCGACGCTAAAGAAGCCTGAGCTTGCCCGGCCCGGCTCGGCCTTAGGCCGGGTTAAGGCCCGGCCCGGGCCCGGTCCGACCTGCAATAAGGCGACGCCGACACAAAAAGAAACAATATCAGGACAATCAGCTTATTTAAATGACCTCATAATGTTGAACTCTTGCATTCCATATGAAAAAATCGTGAATATATACAGATGCAGCGCGCGCATAGAATTGTTATTCTAAGCTATTGTGCGAAAACAACAAGTTGTCCATTGATGAAGGGTTAAGGCAAGTGCGGCGCTCCTGCATTATGAATGCGGCAGCGCTGGAGTTTCGTTCACTGCTTGAACTGGTGGCCGGAATGGCTAATAGCGTCTTAGCAAGAAGAGCAAGTTTTGGGTACGTGGCTGCCTTGGCCCGGGCCCGGCCCAAGCCCGAGTAAGAGAATCTCCAAATGGCCCGAGCCCGGCTCGCGGGCCGGGCCGGGCCAGGGCTTTCGGGCCGGCCCGAGCCCGTCCACAGCTCTAGTGTGACATCACATACACAGGGTGGCCAGCAAAATGTCATAAATCGGGAACACGCATGCAATGTTTAAAAGTCATTTTCAGGAAAACTAAATCAATCGCAGCCATATTGTTCCGCACAACGTATATTCAAAGTTTATTAGGATCAGTGGACATCGAAAAATCACCGGAGTGGCCCTTTAAGGAAACTCAAGTCATATTTACTCTCTCTCTCTTTCTCAGCGTTAGCATTTTCAAACCGAAGATTCCTTTTCCCTTCCCAGCACGTTGCCGGTGCTGCTGACATTCCAAGTAAGCAGCAACTTGGGTCACTGGGTATGATAGAGAACAGAGAAGGCCCGTGCCCTCGTGCACCCCTAATTAACGTTCTTCCCTTAACGAGGATCATACATCGTCTTCGTACTTGTGACGGAGACAGGCGAGAAGGCTGGGCTCGTTTTATTCACTTACTGCTGCTGCTTTGGTAGCTAAAAGAAGCTTAACGTCATTCGGATTCCATCACTGCGACAAATTTGTCCGTTTTTCCTCCCTCTGAAAAATATGATGCATTTGCAAGCTGTGGTTGCTGCCGTCTGCTATTCGCCTCGATAAATAAATACTGTCTTCCAATCTCTCGACGGAAAAGCCGAGTAGTGGTGAATGTCGTCCCTATAGATGCTGTTCTTTTTCTTCGTTCTGCATGGCCCGATTGTCGCCGAAATGGAAACACGAGCGCAACAGTAGCCGCAAATAACCTAGCTACGTCCTGCCGTGTAGCCTTCAGGGACATGCTATCACCCTCCCAGAAGACGCGTACAAGCCTGCTGCTTGCACTCTGGAGGAATGAGTGATGACGTCGAGCGCTGAGGGCTATTCGATTTCTTAACCAAACTAGGTGAACGAAGAAGCGGATGCTGCTGAGCTCTGCAGTCAAACGTTGGGTGCAACGTAGTAAGCGACAGTCCCGCATTGCGCGACTAGCCTGGTCACAGCATTTGTAGTTCGTTTGGATGACACTAAACGTATCGCTTAAAGCGCAGTCGGTGCTACCTGACGCGGTTCGCGGAGCTCTTTGCTGTTGCTTTCATTGATTTCTCTAATTTATTTCTCATTTTCTCATTGTTGTGAAACATCTCTATACCAGGTGCCTTTGTGCGGCCTAAAAATCGAACCTGAAAACGCTAAGGTTTAACTAGCAAGCGCATGATCAGGTCCGATAGCCAAGGGTTGCGTTTAGGCTTGTCCTGACGTATTTGTCCATTGGTCAAGGGGAATGAACATTTCAATCTTCTCGAGACGCGAGCGTCCTCCAGCCATGCCCACGCTGGAACGCTAACACTCCAGAAAAGAGAAGTCGAAAGGGTCAGCGTTGTTCGAGGGCTTCATATTCTTGCCTTTAAGCGTTTTGCAATATAGCTGAAGCTTTTACTTTACACCCTTGCGTCTGTAACAATAAAACGCTTTGACGCGTTCGTTCGCCAATGCTACGTTTACATGATCCCGACGGTAGCCAGTCTAGTCAGCAATCGGGCTGACTGAGCTCGACAAGGCTGGACGTGACCGCGTTTACATAACTCACTTCTACCTGGTCTGGACAACTGCGACACACAGTGTCCAGACGAAACACCGAAAAGGGCTTCCGGTACTCGCACTCGTCTGCAACATCTCTCTTCCACGGCTCTTGCCGCCATTTTTCGCCGATTTGGCTCACAAGGCAATTCATAAATAAAAACAACTTGCAAGATGGGCTGAGTGGGAATCGAACCAGGCCGGGTCTCCGGAGTGTGAGACGGAGACGCTACCACTCGGCCATGAGTTCGGTGGTCCAAAGCGCGACAAAAGCGCCTCTAGTGGATGCGGTGTTGCCTTAGAAAGTGCCGTAGAAAGTTATACTGCGGTGTATACCGGTAATTATGAGCATGTAAATTACAGAAGTCGCAGTTAAAGGCGTAGCGAAGTACGTTTCCACTACATTTCTTCTACGCTTGGCGCACACGCAGAACCATCTTGCGGCAAACACAGAAGACCCTGTCCTCACAATGTACAGCGCTGCCCCGACAGGTGGTGCGCCACTCGCTTGCTTCTCCTCTTCGTCTCGTTTGAGCGCATTAGGGCCGTGCGGGGACCGGTGCGAGGATGCCCCAATACCCTTGCGTTTAATAAGTTTTCTCGCTCTCTCCCCTTAAAACTTCCAGCAGCCTGCGTCACTCGAACCCGTGTGTTTAGGCAACGTGGCTCCTCCTTCCGCTCACAGCGCGATTCCTAGGTGCAGCGTCCGATGCGGAACGCCTCTGACGTGATCGCTGCGCCGTAGCGCGTCTGGTGGGAAAGCGTCCCCTGCGATGTGTGCCATGCTGCTGGCGAGGAGTCATGCGTCTGCGTGGTGCTCCCAAGCGAGATAGAGGACGACGCCATCGAGGCGTCAGCCTCATGATCGCGTCCGCCTTCATGGCGCGTCGCGGCCCGGCTGTCCGTGCCGATCACGACGTTTGGTTCGCGCAGATCGTTTCTCCCTCCGAGACACCGAGTTCTTTGGTTCGTTCCGCTTGCTCAGGCGCACGTTTCGTCTTTGTGTGACAAGAGCATGCCGAGCGAATGAGTGGGCGGTGCGAACGGAGCGCGACAATGCTATCGCGTCCCACTCTTGAAGGCGAAGCTTAAGCGTCCTCCAAGTTTTTATGCGAAACATATTACGAGAGCTCAACCCAGCTTCTCAGGCGCGGCGGTGTCGCCTTCAATACCACGTGACACCGTGACGTCACGACAGAGGAGAAACGGGGCTCCAACTCGCGCCGTCGCTCGCGGCGTCGCGGCGGTATATAAGCACCTGCGCTTGCCTCTGCTAGACACTCACGAGGTGAGATGCCTCCTGGAGACAGAACTGCTCGTTGGAATGAGAAGCGAAGGTTGCGGCGTGCTACAGAGACTGATTTTCTAGGTGGCTTTGGCTCAACTCTTGCAAGATGGGCTGGGTGGGAATCGAACCAGGGTCTCCGGAGTGTGAGACGGAGACGCTACCACTGAGATACGAGTACGATGCTTCAAAGCGGTACAAAAGCGCCTCTAGTGAATGCGGTGTTGCCTTAGAAACGAGCTGTTTCTAAGGCTCAGGCGTGCGTCGCTGGCTCAGGCGCACATTTCGTTGCCGCGCCGAACGCTGCGTTGCTCGACGCTCACCGCGTCCAATGCGGGGCGCGTAGTCGCTGCGCCGTAGCCCATTTGTTGCGCTCACGCGCATGCGTCTGCCTACACCAAGTGCCGAAGCCCGGCGAGCCTGTCAGTGAGATAAGGTGCTGTCGCGCATGGTTCTGCTCGTGAGGAGGGTTGTGTTTCCCTCTCCCTTTGTGAAGGCGAGGCTGTTAAAAAGGACAGCGCAGCCACGCCGTAGAGGCTTTGTATCAACCGGCAGCAGCTATGCCGGAATAAAGTAACGTCGTTCGTCGTTTGGCGTCGTGTTCCTGTCTCGGCTCGGAGCCCTGCTCGGCCGAAACGTAACAGCTGGTGGCAGCGGTGAGGTGGCGAATTCCCGGAGGCTCTGCAGCAGCGGTCGGTGAGGCTTGTGGTCTTTTACTCTGGTACGCCGAGCGTTATAATTTCTTGGCATAAGCAGGAAATAGGAAAGGCGACTACAGGGGACTTTCGTTACAGTTGTGGGCAGCCATGGATCTGAATAGCTTGCTAAAAGTAGATTTGTTAGCCGTAGCAGAAGGGCTCGGTGTGGAATGTAGCAAAGCTATTCGGAAACCCGAAATTGTGAGCAAAATATTAGCTTGCAAGGCCAAAGAAGATGAAATTACTGAAGCAGTGGATGAAATCCAAAAGAAACGCCGAGCCATAGAAAGAGACGAGGAACTTAAGCAATGTCAACTGGAACAACTAAAACAAGCACTGGAAAAAAATGCAGAACAGAGTCCTGTCAACTATGACATGAGAGGTTTTCTCCAGCCTTTTTCCATCGGTAGTGAATTGGGGTTGTTTTTGACAAACTTCGAGCGCACTTGTACAAGAATGGGCTTTGAGCTGTCGTCCTGGCCACAGAGACTTCTGAGTTTGTTACCGGGGGAAGCCGCCAATATTTTAGCCAGGATGAGCCCCGAAGAAGCGGAGGTTTACGCGAACGTAAAAGGAGCATTGTTAGCAAAGTATAACTTGTCGCCTGAAGCTTTTCGTTTAAAGTTTAGAGAAACAACTAAACAGCCAGAAGAAAGCTACTCGGAGTTTGCATACAAGCTAGCAAGCTTTTTGGAAAACTGGCTGAAAGGCGCCGACGCGTTTGATGACAAGGTGAAAATGTTTGAGGAAATGTGCCTAGAGCAGTTCTATTCCACGCTTCCAACCAAATTGAGGGAATGGGTGCTCGACAGGTCAGACGTGAAAACTGCACGAAAGGCAGCGGAGTATGCCGATGACTACTGCACTAAACACCGTTCTGATAATACCGGAAAAAACGGATGGGTAGCAGGGGTCTCCACCGCACAGCCGAGATTATTTCGTAAGCCAGAGAAGAAAGATGAGAATGAAATAAAGGAATCCTTCAATTTACGGCACAAGTCGTTTGAGGCGCCGAAACAAATTATCTGCTTTAACTGCCAGAAATCCGGACACGTGGCCGCGGGATGCCGGGTTCCGAGAGTGTCCCCGGTCCAGTTCGTTCACGAGCCAAACGAAGACCTACTGCGTCCGTACCTTCATGACATGGAGGTTAACGGAAAGGAATGTAAAGTATTGCGCGACACAGGAGCAACGTATGACGTGGTGCACTCGTCCTTCGTAAAGGCGGGCGATTTCACGGGAGATTGCGTGTGCTTACGGCAGGCCTTGGAAAAAAGTACGTTGAGCCTACCAGTAGCCAAAGTAACTTTGAAAGGTTCGTTCGGTGAAATTGAGACCGAAGCAGCCGTCTCGGACGATGTATTGCCAAGGTGTCCATATTTGTTATCAAACAGAACGGCAAAAGAGCTGCTGAAGTCCGGAGTGACGCTCGACACGAACCCTGCCATGATTGTTACTAGGTCGATGGCGAAAAAAGCGGAAGCTCAACCGCAGCTTCTCCCACGCGCTATCACTCGCAGCGCTGCGGACCAACATCACGGTCTGGCCGATAACAGCGGCCCTAGTTTAGGCTCGCAGGAATCCGTCGACGAAGAAAGCGAACTTGAAACCAGTTGCATCCCCCCCACGAGCCGCGATTTTCAGGCGTTGTCTTCAGTTGATAAGGACACGTTGATCCAGGAACAAAGGAAAGATTCAACTCTCGCGAAATGCCGTAAAGGCGTTTTTAAGCAAGGAACAGGCAGCGGCCCGTTCTATGAAAGTGGCATAATGTACCGATGTTCACCTCGGCATGAAAGAGTGATGAGAGAGGCCGTCGAACAGATGTTGACATTTGAAGTTGCCGAACCGGGTGAAGGAGAGTTCATGTCCCCAATGATAATTGTGGGAACTAGACGTAAAGAGACACGCCCGTGTGTCGATTACCGTAAGCTTAACGCGGTGACTATTATCAGTGTTTCCCCTGCCGGAACCGAAAACAGCAATCCGCACATTTTTAGGCATGGTAGGTTGTTGCCAACACTACATCAAGGGCTTCTCAGAGGTTGCTAGCTCATTTGCAGACGCACTAAGGAAAGACGCCCCTAATCGGGTAGAGTGGGACGACGCTAAACAGACTGCATTTCCTTCCTTGAAAGCTGCACTCGCAGAAGTGCCAGTCCTCGCAAGCCCGGTCTATTCAAGGCATTTTTTTGTGCACTGTGACGCAAGCGAAAAGGGGGTGGGTTTAGTATTAAGCCACGAAAACGATCACGGGCACGAACATCCGATTCTTTACGTGAGCCGAAAGTTGTCTGCTCGCGAACAAGCCTACAGTACTACAGAAAAGGAATGCGCTTGCCTGGTGTAGGCTGTGGAAAAGCTCTCGTGTTACTTGTCAGGTTCAGAAATTATTGTAATTACAGATCATAGGCCGCTCGCATGGCTTCAACAAATGTCAAACAAAAACGGTAGATTGCTACGTTGGAGCCTTGGTTTGCAACCGTACGAGTTCACGGTAAAACGCAAGAAAGGATCTCTGCATTCAAATGCAGATGGCTTGAGCAGGACCTTCTCTCACTCGGCGTCACTCGGCAGTCATGCAGCAGAGCATTCATTCTGTATTCATTATCCGGCCTGCGCCTGTCGGGGGTCCTCGCTGGTCGTCAGTTCTGTTCCTTTTAGAAAGGTTCCAAAACCCTCTGCGTATCGGGGTCGGGCCGGGCCACACCCGGCGGTTGTTGTGGTGCTTGCGGGGGCTTGCCTTCTTGCCTGTGCCCAGGAGCTTGTCCATGGACGCCTCCGCGAGCAACCCTTTCCCGTCTGCGGTCACCTGAGAATCGGTTGCCCGATCCATCTACCGAACAGTAGCTCAAGACTCCAGAACCACGTCACACCAAGGGCTCATCTGTCAAGAATGTGCCCAATTTGGCAAAGGGGCAAACTTTGGGTTCACCAGAGGTCCTGGCGCCCGAGTACGCCGGAATCGCTCCGTACCCTCGGCTCACCTTCCGGCCCTTCGCCCGCTTCAACTGCTTCAAGGGAAATCCGAATGTGTTCTTCTGTCAAACTTCGACAAACGTTCGGAAGTGCATTTGTGTTGCAGTGTGGACCTTCTGGGAAACCCTCCCCCCCCCCCCCCCCCCCAATCTTCTTCCGTGGGGAGGAGCTGTTGCGCTCACGCGCATGCGTCTGCCTACACCAAGTGCCGAAGCCCGGCGAGCCTGTCAGTGAGATAAGGTGCTGTCGCGCATGGTTCTGCTCGTGAGGAGGGTTGTGTTTCCCTCTCCCTTTGTGAAGGCGAGGCTGTTAAAAAGGACAGCGCAGCCACGCCGTAGAGGCTTTGTATCAACCGGCAGCAGCTATGCCGGAATAAAGTAACGTCGTTCGTCGTTTGGCGTCGTGTTCCTGTCTCGGCTCGGAGCCCTGCTCGGCCGAAACGTAACACATTGTCTTACACCCCTTGGCGGGTCGACGGGAACGCTGTCGCGTTCCACTCTTGAAGGCGAAGCAGAGTAACGCATGAGTTGTTTCTTCGTCTAGCCGAACCAAATATAGCCAAGCAACAGCAGTTCACCAGACTAAACAGTGGTTCAACAACTAAAATAAAGGCTAGTATGCTTCGCATCCTGGGCTTAACCTTAGCTAAGCCACAGCCATTTTTTTTCTTGCATTCTGTCCTTTCTGCCATGTTGAATTCAAGCGTCCGCAAGATTGCCTGTAATTTATCTTTCTATGAGTGTACTTGAATCTTCCTACCCTGCTAAGATATTGTAAAGGATCGCAGCATAAGTAAGTAAATAAATAAATAAATAAATAAATAAATAAATAAATCCAGAAACTCTTCTTTAACATATAAGAAAACGTCGCCGATCTGTTAACGAGGCTCATATGACATACGAGCAAAATATTACACTCAATGCAGCAGGGAATTTACAATCTTATGTCAAAAGCGGTGAAAAATCCCTTGGTCTCGCTTCTTTAAAGTCGTCATGCAGTGTGCTCGAGAGAAGCTGGACCCACAACAGCTATTGGTCGATTTTGTGATCGCGAGAACATTCTCACTATTACAGTTATTACTCATTCGAGTTAAATAAATGAAGAATACATAAAGGGTATTTTTTTAGATGCGCCAAGTTGTTAAATGTTGCCTGTGGCAGGTGGAACAATGCTAATCCTTGATCTAAATAACTCGATGAGGCGGTCATTCCTTCTGCTAGAAATCAAAATATTAACTTAGGTCATCTGCATAATTACATTAATTACCGTGTTATTTTTTTTTATTTTACGCCCAGTATTTCAATCTACGAATTATAGCCGGTGAGTTCGCAAAGCGCCTTCACTTGGAACGAATTCTCGCGACTGCCCCAGTTTCGAGATACGATTTTCAAAGCGTCGATCCGACGAAATGCATTGGCGTTCCAGTTACTTCCTTTAAGAAAACGCTCCTTTATCCATTGAAGCATAAGAAGTAACTGGAACACGAATTCATTTCGTCAGACACTTTGAAACTTAATATTTCGGAACTGGTGCAGTCCCGAGAATTCGTTCCGTGTGAATTCACCGGCGATAATTTGTAGATTGAAATAGCGACCGTAATGTCGATTAAAATGTGAATTAACGTAATCACGCAAATTATTTAATTAAGTACTTTGATTTCTCGTAGAAGTAACGGCCGCCTGATCGAGTAATTTAGATCAAGGATTAGAATTGTGCTACCTGCCACAGTCAATCTTTCAGAACTTGGTGCATATAAAATAATAATAATAATGAAAGGCACCCTGTATGACTGCGATCTCAAAGAGATAGAAAGAAAAGCAATCTGATCTTTGCACTGGCGGTCAAAACACGACAGTTGCACGTTGCCGCGTCAGCTGAACGTGGCCTCCGAGATAAAAAGCACGGCGTAAATACTGCGGCCGCCACGGGGTGTCGCCACGAGCCGTCTCGCGTTAAAGCCCCTCAATCTCCCAAAGTAGCGCCATTCGCTTCCCTCCTCCTCCGCTCGGCACGGCCTCGACGGTGGCGCCGCCGGTGGTGGGCCTGCCGTAGCAGACGACGGCTAACACGCTACGGGAGGAAATCCACAGAAAAGTTCGTTCGAGCCCTGCGGAGCAGTTTTTTCAATCGAGATCTTTCTTCGTCAGTCGGTAACTGGCCTTTAGAATTTAGTGTTAGAATTGCGGAGGAAATACAGAAAATGACCATTATTCAAGGCGTATTTAAGGCGTAAAGCGCGCGACGTTGAGAGTTCGTGTTGCTGAAACGCGACGCAAGCACGCGGTGTACTCAAACACGCGCGTAATTACCAAAGTTTCAGGTGTTGACAGCGTGAAAGTATGTGTACGTGGTTTCGTAGGTTCATTCACGTACCTGCAGGACACTTTTGTTCGGTCGGCGCGTGAGAGATTCCGGCTGTGTGCGGTCAGCAATGCCTGGCAACAGGGCCGTTTTTTCATTGCGGGGTGCTTTGGTAATCGTGACGATATATATATATTTTTTACAAGTACTGCTCCAGGAGGGCACATGTAATGGCTAACGGAGGCCTCTGAAGAGCACGTAACATTACACTAATGCAGGCGTCGCAGGCAGTGTTCGCATACAAAATTGGCTGTCCGCGATCTTAGACCCCCTTGGCATGCACAGGCTTCGGCGAGCCCCATCCAGCGCTGGTTCTAGCTTTGGTGTTCCCGTTGCCGCTTTGGTGCCCTGGAAGCGCCGTCAATAATACGAAATAATGACAAGTTGTTACGCTAGTAAATAAAGTTTATTGAAGAAATACAATCGCGCCGAGGCACCAACTTCTAAAGCAGCGCTAGCGCGCGAGTATTATGAAACGCCGACGAGGAATTTACCGGCCCACGTACAACTCTACGAACAAAGTGCACGTTAAACATCCCCAGGCGAGCTAGATAAAGTTATCCAGAGCCATCCACTACGACCTCCATCCTAGCTTTAGTCGCTTCGGAACGCTAAAAACATTAATCACCACAAACCAAATCAATACATGCGGGCGTACATTCGAAGCCAAAAGACTGCATCGAAAGTCATAGTGAGCCTTGCAATAGCGTCGAGAATGTGCTAACTTCTGGTGGAGCTCAAAACACACCCTGAATAAAGTCGCTTTTATGTCACAGGCCAGCTGCAGATGCGTGCATTTCACCGCAAGACGATACTATATGAAACAAAGAGAGCACATTCGAAAAAAGAAAGTCAAACAACGCGCTAAAAACCACGCAGAGCATGAACACCCACTTTTTCGAAGCGGAAGGCGTGAACTAGGCTCAAAATAAGAGGTTGTGAGTAGCCGTGGCCCTTACTTCACTAAGCCGTGCGTTCTTTGCCATTTCCTCGAAGTCAGCCCGCCCGATCCTGCGAAACCACACTTCTTCTTGCGTTGCGCCCGCCGGACGGCAAAGCAAAAAGCTTTTTGCCCTCGCTGTGTCTGTTGCGGCAACCGAAGGCGCAGCAGCATGGCATCGCAATTAAGTTCTCGGCCCTGCACATCCTATTAAGCTAACGCACTCTGTCAGTCCACCTGCCGTACTTTCGTCGCGCAAGCCCAACAATGGAGGTCGGCGCGCGCTGGAAAGAAAATATATACAAAAGCGCGGCGCCTGCTCTGCGCTGGAAAGAAAAAAATATACAAAAGCGCGGCGCCCGCTTCCACGTGACACAGATTGGCCAATGGGGGAGCGGAGGAGGCTGGGGCGACAGGAAGCGTGGAGGAGGTCGCGCCAGGGTGAGCGGGGTGTCGGAAAGATCTAAGAATGGCGCTACTTTTGAAAAATTGAGGGGCTTTATCTCGCGTTCAACGTGTAGGCGCGGCCAGCGGGGCCTGGCGCAAGGTTGAAATCAACGGACGGAAAAGGGCAGACAGAGAGAGCGCCAAACTCGCAGCTAGTTTTATTTCTGGAAGCACCCAATATATAGGCACAGAAGATACGTGCGCACGACCATTAGACTCGCCGCAGGTGCAGCACTGCTGGCAAAATGGTTGAAATCACAAGACAGCTATGACAACCAAGAGAAACTGTGAGCAAAGCGAATTTGAAATTCGCTTTTGTGAAGTGAAACCGCCGGGACGCTGATGCGGGAGTTCACTCGAAAATGGCTAGAAGCCCTTGACATATAAAGAGAGAGAGAGAGAGAAAAAAACATTGTGATTACCTTTTCCCTACCGTTCTGCGGGAGGAAAGGGCGACTGCCCTCCCACCGCCCGCCGCCACCATCGTTAAATGTGTCATTTGCTGTCATACCGTGAAAGAAATATCCATCAAGTAGGAGCCCATATTCCATTTCCGTGTAGGCGTGAAACGAGAGACCTCGCAGAGTATAGAACGACAGGAAGCTGAGCTAGTTGGTAAGGATTCATAATGGTAAGGATTCTTGGTAAGGATTCATAATTCATTACTCGCAGAGTAATGGCGCTGCATAGGAATACATGTTGTATAAGGCCGGCAGGGTTCGCACATACGTCGCGCAAACCTGCTGCCTGGTCCAACAATCGAGTGCAATGACTCAGCGGTATTGGGCCGGCACGTTCGTGGCGAAAGGAACTAACGCCTACACCAGTAAAGCACACAAACGCGCACAAACACGTAGCGACGCACGCAAGGAATGCTAGCCGCCTCGCTCGGGACCCGACGCTAGAAAGGCCGACCGTGCACGTGCTGTGCGTCCGGACGCGCTCGATTGTTTGCGCGTCGACGAGCGCGGCGAGAATCCCACGCCTCGACGTGCGCTGCCCGGCTTCGGCGCTTCGAAGGCGCGCTCGTCACTTGATGGGACTCGCGCAGTCGACGTGGACCCGAAGAGGAGGCGGGCGACGTGCGTGCCGGCACGCGATGTGTCTACCGCAGCCTCGTCGCGTCCTCCTGTTCATTGACATTCACGGGCGGCCCGAGAGGGGCTCGAGGCGATTTAGAATAAGCGCGCTGTTGCCGGCTCTGCTACCTTAGCCAAGGCTGACTCGCAAATCAACCGCCGCGTGCACGGGCGCACGTATGCTGTGCGTATATAAATATTACGTGTCTGCATGCGACAGGCTGGCTGGCCGATCGGCCGACCAGCCTTCCGGCAGAACGGACCTTGCTGGTCGCAGCGATCCGCCAGCGTTCGAACAGCACTTGCGACCGGCTCTTCCCTTTTCCCACAGCTCGAGTGCAAATCGCGCTCGGAAGCTTGGTTCATTGGTTGGTTGTTTGAAGTGTTTCGGCAGTCACGTCGGTGACCCTGTGGTTCATCAGTGTAGCTTAAAGTGTAAATATTTTAGACAGAACGCAAAGGAGGCAGCGCTACAAAGTCATGTGTCCTGTTATGCTTTTCTTTTTTACAGCGATAGCTCTTATGGGCTCACTACTGTGGCCGTTTTGATGTCTGCTGCTGCCGTTACTGTAATCCCAAATTCTCTTGCGAGAAAATTACCGAGAAGGAAAAATTCTGATTGCTCCCCAAGGATTCCAACGCAAAACCAACAGATCCAGAATTCAACCTCTCAGCCACTATGCCGATGCTACAGCAGTGGATAATACCGATACTGGAGAGTGCGATTACGTCAGCAGCCGCCATGAATGGCTAACGCACACGTCTGTGTACCTGGCACAGCCAGCGCCCGCGCCTTCTCCGTGTTGCAGAACGTCACTTTCCCAATAGCGGAAGTAGTCCTAGATTAAGCTTTCTTCTATGCATGTAGTGACAATCAGTGGCGTAGCCAGAAATTTCGTTTGGGGGGGGGGGGGGGGGGCTCACGTTGCAGCTTGGCCTCATCCAAAAAGAAGCTTTAGCTCGTCTGCTCCTATCTAAATACATGTGGAAGGAGAATTCGTTTTTCTCGGCAACCACTGCACAAACTGTGGCGAGGTTTGTTTCATTTAAAAGAAAAACTTACATTATACTGACTTCTGGTTTCGAATTTTTCATTTAGGTTGTCAATTTTTTATTAAGAATTGGCAAAAATGGAAAATTTTCAGAAAACGAAACTATCACGTTTGGAGCTCTGTAACTCAATAATGAAAAATAATATCACAATTCTCTGAATCGCGTCTAACAGTACACCTACAGCGGACAAAATTGATATGTTACAAATGAATCTCAAACAATTTAGTATTATCGAAATACGGTTTTCGCAGAACCCTTGTGCACTACGTCACCAATTCACGTAAGATACAAATTGACGTACTAATATTTCCGCTTCGACTCTTATAATAGATGCCGTTTGAAGAACCGCGATATCTGTTTTTGATGAAGAGCAATTAGTTTGTAAACGTCGTGCTTCTATTCTATTCGAACTTTCAAATTTTTCAATATATTTTAAACAAAATTCAGGCCCTAAATCAAACTTCCGCTTCAAACACATACTAGAAGTTAACATTCTCAAGTTCAACAAATTGCATTAAAAGTGATCCAGGGGTTATCTCAGAAAAGCGTTTCTGCGTTTTACATTTATTTGAATAGGCCGCGTCGGTGTTGGGCCCGAGCTAAAGCTTCCTCTTAAACAATTTGTCGAGAGATCAAATACAGGAACAATAATTGCATTGTCATTGCTAAAGATGCTGCAAATGAATTCTTGAACGCTACGCACTGCCAAAAAAATAATAGATGTATTTTTTCATAAGAAGATATACTCGTATGTGACAGAAATTGTGCTCAAAATAACTGATATGAATGCTTCCATGCTTTTTTCTGTTTAATAAGTAAAGAAAATATTACACGATCCTTAGCACTATATCAGTTCGAAACCAGCAAAGCAGTGCATGGCACTCATATGAAAAATGTATAGGCCGTGAAATGAACAAGTTGAGGACAAATATGTTAATTAAACTTTGTCATTCAAGAACCTTGTTTACATTTTTGTACATATGCAGCGGCAAGTGAAAAATCTCAATGACGCTGTCATTTATTCCAATGTATTACGCAGGAGCAGCTGTCACAGGTCATGTATCGTGAGTAATTGCACCGAAATTATTGTCCCAACAGAGAGCACCTATATAAAGCCGTTCTGCAAAATATACGAGGGCGAGACAAATGAAGGTGAGCCAATGCAAATATATGACAAACGGGGTACTTTATTTAAAAGTAGTCTCCATGAGCATTTAGACATTTGCCCCATTGACTAACGAGTCGGGTGATTTCCGTCTCATAAAACTCCTTAGGTTGCTGCTTCAACAAATCTGCAACGGGCTCTTTCACGTCATCGTCCGACACGAATCTTTTTTCCCTCGAGCTGTTTGTTCATTTGTCCCAAAATGTGGAAGTCGCAAGGCGACAGATCTCAGCTGTATGGCGGATGTTGCAGCGTTTTCCACTTGAAGTTTGCCAGTTTTGTCTTGACCACATCAGCGACATGGGGACGGGCATTGTCGTGGAAAACTAAAAATTAAATAATGGGGTTTTACGGGCCAAAACCACTTTCTGATTATGAGGCACGCCGTAGTAGAGTACTACGGAAATTTCGACCTTCTGGTGTTTTTTAACGTGCACCTCAATCTAAGCACACGGGTCTTTTCGGATTTCGCCCCCATCGAAACGCAACCGCCGTGGCCGGGATTCGATTCCGCGGCCTCGTTCTTAGCAGCCCACCACCATAGCCAGGTCGTGGAACAATATTACCCCCTTCGTCAATTTTCCACGTAGTTTGTTCGTGATTGCGACACGCAGCCTCTCCGGCTGTAGAAAATTCTATCAGCAATGGCCCCTGACGATCGCAAAAAATAATAAACAACACGTTTCCACCGAAATGACGGCCCTTGCTTTCTTTGGGGGCGGTGAATTAGAAAGTTTCCACTGTAAGCTTGGCCGTCGTGTTTCAGGCTCATAGTAGCGACGCCATGGTTCGTCCCCGATCACAATTGCAGACAAGAAGTCGTCACCCTCATTGTGATACCGGATCGGATGAGCCAAGGCAGCGCAGAACCTTCTTCTGGCGGTGGTTCAAAATCTTGGGCATCCATTGCCCAAACAAGGGCACATGACCGAGATGTTCATGAATTATGGTGTGAACACACCAGTTCACACGCTCTGCCATCGATGCTTATCCTCTATTCTTGTCTCATCAGCTTATCAGCTCATCAACATTTGCACTTGTGTTGAGGGTGATTGCACGATGGCTATGGCCCGGTCTTGGATGGTCTTTGCATCTTTCACGTCCTTTTTCAACCGTTTGCTCCAACGCTTCACAGTGGACAATGAAATGCAATGTTCAACGTACACGGCAGCCTAACGGCGACGAATTTCTTTTTGGGAAACACTTTCAGCTGTCAAAAACCTCATGGCACCCCGCTGCTCGACTTCTGAAGTGTCCTTTACGTCACGCAACCGTGTTCAATCCAGTGTATGGGAGCATTAAAGAACATTTACCCTCACATCTGCGTTTCACTCTTGTAAATGAAAGATGCCTGTCTGCTACGCGCATGCGTCGCAGATGATGAACCGAACTATTATTGCGCGGGGTGGGTAGGCTCACTTTCATTTAACTCGCCCTCGTTCATTAGAAATGCGAAGGTACAATGGAATATACAAGCGCTTGATAAAGGGCAAAAGACTGCCACTGTAAAGAAAGTTCACTGCACGTATACACAAAACCTCGCAACAAGATATTTAAATATACGTATATATCTCCAATAAATCTACGTATCTACGAAAAGATCACTGTATATAATGCGTCAAACAAGGCATATAAACATGTTGCACAATCACAGATTCACAGAATTCTAGATCCCGGTCCCATTCCATCCACTCCCCCCGATGTATCGCGCGCGACGGAAGGCGGCGCACTTGCTCCCCGCTTTCCTCCTTTGCGCACACAAGACTGAGCCACCATCGTTGGCTCACCCATTCCACCTCCCCTACTCTTTCACTCGCACATACAGCATGCGCGCGCGGTTACGACGTTATTGCCCTTAAACTTCATACGAAACATGAGGGAGACGGTGACAGCAGAAATGTGCCTGGAGTGTCCATATAATTGCTATCACAATAATATCATAATAGTATCCGGCAACCGGAGCGTGCCGTGGCCGATTACTTTCCGCAAAAGAAGTAACAAACTGTCACCATGCGACAATTCACTGCGCCGCAACAATGTATATTCTTTTTTTTTCCTTTTGTGGGGCGGGGGCACCGAAATGAAAAAAATAACGCAAAGGAGAGTATGTTGGCCAGAATCAAATGCCTACTTTGGGCACCTAATGTGGCTACCGAATGAAAATCGAAGAAAAGGTGAGCCGCTTGGTCCACCGAGAACCATACGCATAGTGCTCGGTATGTTACACCGGCGAGACAAGACTTTCCAGAGAGGTTGCGCTCAAGTGAACACGGTGTAATCCGTCGAGTCTTCACAGTGATGGCGGTGAGCGACCATTGTTTCTTTTTCTCGTCTGCTAGCCAGAAGGCGTCCAAAACACTGCCAGGCGAAAATTCACTCGGCCAGAGAAAACCACACACGCACCGAAGTACGCCGCGTGGTGGTCGGGACAACACAAGAAAAACGCATGCGCTCTGGCTGGCTCTGGCAGCCCGCGGGTAGGGTAGCGAGAATAAAAAAAATATAAGAGGCTGAATGTGTCCTCACGAATGAAAGCCAAAGTAGAAAAAATAAATAAGAGCGTAGTTACCCTGGCTGGCTTTAGTGTCTTGACATGGATGCTTTGGCAGAGGTGAAAAAAAATTTGGATATTTTTTTATGCGACATGACGGCACAAATGAACCACCGCAACACTTCGTCTCATCGGACCGCGCTGCGTGTTTTGTCAAATTGTTTGATAGTGTGTTGATTTGGCTTGTCTCGTTGTATGTTCCGATCCAAGACTAGAAAAGTCAATGCACCCTTGGCGTCAAATGTTTATAACAACATTAAACCCACAAAGTTGCAGAATTGAAAATCTAAAGCACGACTTTGGAAGTGTCAATGCACCGTTCGCATCAAAAGTTAGAACTTTATACCCATAAAGTGTCCGAACTGAAATCCAAGCACTCCCTGGATTCCGCGGCCTCAGCGAGATGCTGTTACGAGCCCGGCGACCACGCCTTTGGAACTCTGTGCTCGGATGGAGCTCCTTGCGTTACGATATGTGACTCCCGGTGCATAGGCGTTGCCGCGAAATCCAGCCCGATTTCGCAATGTTCGCGCTAAAATGTATTTTCTAGCATGAAAAGGACATTTTAGATAAAATCGAGCATGATTTCCGGCGCCGGGGGTTGTTTTGGCCGGCGGCGCATGGACAGCACGAAAAAATTTCGGGGGGGGGGGCTTATGGGCCTTCAGCCCCCCCCCCCTTTTGGCTACGCCCCTGGTGACAATGAATGAGTGCAACTGCTTGAGTAGTCTTGTAGCGCTCGACCTGTTTACAGGTTTACTGAATGGTGGTGACGGCGTCTTGTTTTCTTCAAGGACAGCGTGAGGTCTAATATTCTGGTAGGCCTAATATGTTGGAGAAATCTGAATGAATCCGGCTGTACAAAGCTAAATAGGTTGTTTTAGAAGAGACTGGTGGCTTAGTCCAGATATGCAAGAGGAGGAAGAAAAACCGAGTGTTTCTACTTCACTACCGGGAGGCGCAGCTTCCACAAACTAATACAACTCACACTTCTTTTTAACTTCCTGAGAAGAGATTCCTCGTTAGCACCTGAGAATGTTTACTCTAACAACTACCGCACTAAAGCAGTCTAAAAGCGTAGTGCGCATTATATTTCAGCAGCTATCGCGCGTCACGGCTTCACGCTAAGGATGAAATTGGAATTTTGTCCTCTATGTAAATATATATAGGCTGTACGCTACCGCAATTATGAACCGACTAGCGCAGCCGAAACCATCGTTGACGTTCGCTTATCGTCAGTGGTATCCGTCCGCAAAAAAAAAAAAAAAAGGACGCTACCGACGAGCCCGACACTGATCCACCGCGTTCCGCAAGCATTGGTAGGTGTACTTTTATTCATTATTGTGATGCCATCATTATGACACTCCAGGCAAATTTCTGCCATCGGCGTCTCCTTCGGTATATGTCACGTGCCAAAACCATGATTTCATTATGAGGCACGCCGTAGTTAGTTAGGGAGCCAAGATTAATTTTGACCACCAGGGCACCTTTAACGTGTCCCAAATGCATATTGCTGGGAGGACACGGAAAGTGGTTCAGAGACACGCACCATCGTTATAGCTTCTGCCTAATCCGGGAAGACAAAAGCATCGCTGACTGCTGTAGCTTCTTCTATATGTGCGATATTGGTGCCCTTGTTCAGGTGCTTATATTCCTGGCTGAAGTTCGTCGCCATTAATATAGCTTAACTGGACGGTACTCCTTGCAACGCGGATTTCACGATCGAGCAGCAGCTGTTGGTCAGACGGGATACTGACTTGATCTTGAAGTACAATTAGGACACGATGATTGAGAGTCCTTGATCTGTGGACAGAGTTATCGCCTTGCACTTTAAGTTGACGACTATGGCGTGTTGGCTCGGGAAGTACATGCCGAGAATTACGTCCCGTGAGCATTGCTACATGGGGTGCCTGCATGGTACATGAACGCAAAAGCACCTCTACAAGATATGTCACGTTGTTCAGATAGGTCAACGTTTCGAGGTGAGCGCTTACGAGGCCGCCCCCCGCTACACGTGCAAGGGCGTCATCCGAGGCGTCTCCCTTACGGACGGGCCCGCGGCGATCGACAAAAAACTCGTCAACCCGAGAAATCCCACGGCGCTGGGCGCCAAAGGAATCAAGAACACCGGCACCGCGGTGGTCCTGTTCGAGGGGCACCGGGTGCCAAATTTTGTCTCCTACGGCGGCACTATCGTCAGGTGCACTTTATTCCGCAAGCAAATGGACGTGTGTTACAGCTGCGGCAGACTCGGGCACCGCTCTGATGTCTGCCTTTCGCCCAACGACGCAATCTACAGAGGATGCGGAGAAGCAAACCCCGACGCCCAGCATAGGTGCGATCCCAAATGCAAGCTGTGCGGTGGCGACCACCTTACCGCCGCCAAGGAGTGCAAGCAACGATTTCAGACGCCATATCTCGTCAGGCGCAGACGGGGGGAACGCTCCCGCGCCCTCAACGCCGAACATTTCCCGCCCATGCGCGAATCAAGCCCGGCAAGCATCGCCTGAACGCCAATACGATCGCAGCCGCTCCCGGTCCAGGGGCAGATCCAGGTCTCGTGGCCGCTCCAGCGGTCGCACCAGGAGCCGCTCCGTATCCAGGGCCAGGTCGATGTCAAGATCCCGAGTCCGATCCAGATCCAGATCCGGTTCCAGGGGACGCCCGGGTTGCAGAACCCAGCCAGCATCTGGATCTCAGCCCGCCTCCACACGTTTGTGGAAGCAGCCGACCCTTCTTTGGGCCGATCTGGCACGTCCGAAGCCCGGTGCCAATATAGAAGCTGCTCAGGCACCTCGTAACGACCTGGACGCAGAGCAAGCTAGGGACGCGGAAGTCATTCGCTTACGCAAAGAGAACGACGACCTCAAGAACACGATCAAGAGGCTAGTTAACGAAATGGCAGAGATTCGGAAACTCGTTTCGAATGCGTCGGATAACGGTGCGCCAGGCAGGGCCACAGAGACTCCAATCCCAGCCCCAGTAGATGGTACTGCGACGTCCTCCAAACGCAGAACAGTAGTAAAACAAATAGGTGAATCGGGAGCGTTGTCCGCAGAAGTCAGCGAGATGAAGCAAACTCTCATTGGGCTGGCAGATGGCTTCAAACAGGTCACTGCTAGCGTCAGTTGTCTCACCGATAACGTTCGTCAAATTCAGGTTGCACTAGGAGACCCCAACAGGGGCCTCGGAGCTCTCGCTGATCGCATCGACGCCATTGAGGCGCGAATGGCTTCATCCGCCTCCGTCGTACAACCGCTCACCGTTCCCGCCATACTAAAGGAAGCTAGACTTCAGTATCCAACCAGAGCGGCGACAGGCGGTCCCAGTCCTTGCGCAGCCCTAACCGCCCCGTTAGGTGGTAGTCCATCCGGTCCGCCATAATAGATAGGTCCAAAGAGAGTTTTCGCATTTGGCAGTGGAACTGCAGGGGGTATTCTAACAAAAAAGCCCCTCTGCAGCAGTTTTTCAGGTCTTTCGCTGTCAAACCTCAAGTCATTGCTCTCCAGGAAACATTAGTGTCCGCCGCCTCGCTCCAGGGCTACAGGGCCGTGTCGGGCCTCCCCGAGGGGCGAGGGATTTGCACCTTGATTGATAAAAGGCTGATTCATCTCACCCATGACCTCAAGCTGGCGAGTGGTAGAATTGAATATGTCATGGTTGAGATCCTGCTCGACGCACCCCAGCACAATCAGCGCAGAAACAGCGTGTTCGTCCTCAATATCTACAGCAACCCCAGGGACCCGCGCCAGCATTTCAAGACCATCCTCAAGAAAGCGACCGACTTGGCCGGCCCTCGACCCTTGGTCGTCGTCGGTGACTTCAACGCACCGTACGGCATCTGGGGTTACGTCTACGACACTACCAAGGGGCACAACCTGTGGCAAGACGCCAACGAGATGGACCTCACTCTGGTCACTGACAAGAATTTTCCTACGCGCATCGGCAACTCCGTCACCCGGGACTCGACACCCGACCTCGCGTTCGTCAGGAACGTTGAGGACGTGGGCTGGGAGAACACCGCCATGGAGTTCGGCAGCGACCACTACATTCTCGAGACCAAGTTCAAGGTGTCTCGGAGTAGGATCAAGGAATTCACGTACATCAATTGGGACCGCTTTCGCAAGATTCGCGAAGAACGCGGCAGAGCCAGGGTACCCGCCACTCTCGAAGAATGGTGCGAAGGCGTCCGGAACGACGCTTCCGCGGCTACCAAGAAAGTGGAAACCGATCTCGACGTCGAGCGGATGGACAGCAGACTTGCCCACCTGATAGAGGCCAAAAACGCCCTGCTCCGCCGATTGAAGGGTCAAAGGCTCAATCGCAGACTCCGAAAGAAGATCTCGGAGCTCAACAAGGTCATTGATGACCACTGCAAGGCGCTATGCCAGCAGCAGTGGGACGAGCTCTGCGAATCCATCGACGGACAGATGCGCAACGGCAAATCCTGGGGTAAGCTGAAGCACCTTCTCGACGAAAGCGGTTCAAAGTCAAATCAGAGGCATATGTTGGCCCGGACCCTTCACGAAGCCACCAGGTCTCACACGGTCGATGAGCTCGTCTCAAAACTCGTACAGAAGTACTTGCCCGTCCGTCGCCACGGAGATCCAGTGACCCAACTCCCGGACTACCGAGGCCCTTCACGCCCCGAGCTCGACGAAGACTTCTCCGCTGCCGAGGTCAGACAGGCCATCTTCGGGCTCAACCGCAAGTCTGCGCCGGGTCCAGACGGAGTCACCAACAGAATGTTGAGAAACCTTGAAGACTTGTCGATCGTCTTTCTGACCGACAAAATCAACGAGTCCTGGAATAGCGGCGTTGTTCCTGCAGAATGGAAGATGGCCTGCACGGTGCTCATTCCCAAGCCCGGCAAGGCCCCGAACATCGAGAACCTCAGGCCGATTTCTCTAACCTCCTGCGTCGGCAAGGTCATGGAGCGCGTCGTCCTCAACAGGATGAACGGGTACCTCGAAGACAACGAGGTTTACACGTACAGCATGACCGGCTTCCGCGCCGGACTCTCGACGCAGGATGCAATGAAGCTAATAAAGCATCAGATTGTGGATGGCCGTTCCAGAGACGTCAAGGCTTTGCTCGGTCTGGACCTCGAGAAAGCTTTCGACAACGTGCTCCACAGCTTCATCGTAAAGACCATTTCAGACCTGGGTCTCGGTTCCTGATTCCATAGCTAAGTCAGCTCTTTCCTAACTGACAGGAAGGCCAAGCTTCGCATTGGGGACTTCCGCTCCAACGATGTGTCCCTCGGAGGGCGGGGCACTCCTCATGGCGCCGTCATCTCTCCCACACTGTTTAACATATGTATGATTGGTCTTTCCGAGAGGTTGGCACGCGTAGAGGGCGTCAAGCACACCATATACGCCGACGACATCACCTTATGGTGCTCCGGCGGCTGCGAGGGCAGAGTCGAAGAATCCATGCAGGAGGTGATCGACGCGATCGAGGAGTATCTCCGCCCCACCGGACTTCGATGCACCCCCGCCAAGTCGGAGCCTCTGCTTTACAGAAAAGAGAAGGGAGGCAGACCCAAAGATTGGAAGCCAGTCTCCGAAAGCAGCATCAATCTTCGTACTTGTGACGGGGGGGTGATACCCAGGGTCGACGTTATTCGGGTCTTGGGCATGTTTGTCGAATTCAACGGCGGGAACGGAACGGCTCTCCGCAAGATCATCGCAAAGACGGACAACGCTTTCCGCCTCGTTCGCAGAATAGCAAACCGGCACCGAGGAATGAAGCAAAACAATCAGCTCAGGTTTATCAATGCCTTCGTACTATGTCACTTTACGTACACAATTTCTATGCACAACTGGCTCAGAGCGGAGCGAGACAAGCTCAACGCTCTCATACGCAAAGTGGTCAAGAGGGCTCCTGGGCTACCCGTCAGGACCCATACCGAAGATCTCCTCAAGCTTGGGGTGCATAACACTGCCAAGGAGATTGCCGAAGCCCAAGAACGCGCACAACTCACTCGCCTGAGCACCACAGCGGCAGGTAAACACATCCTCGAAGAGCTGGGTTACCAACCTGCGGGATTCCCGATGGTCAGTACCCCGATCCCTAGGCAAGCTGCTCGTCTTCTTAGCAGCCGAGTCGATATGCTCTCACGCATCATTCAATCCACTGGTTTCCCGCTCACGGAGGGTCGGTCGAGAGTGCTCCCCTGAACCTAAATGAGGCTGCTCACGAGGCTGCGCGTGACCTCACCGACCGCGCTTCCTCTGCAAGAAGCACTGACTCCCCTCCTCCCTACGGCCACAGGGACGCTCCCGCTACTCACAACGAGATTATCAAATTCTTCTACATGTCTAGAAGGGTCTTTCCACCCCCTCACCCCAAGTTGAATAGGGCGCAAGCCGTTTCGCTTAGGCTTCTGCAGACCAGCACGTATCCGTGTCTGTCCGTTCTCCACGAGGCTTACCCGGACGTGTATCGCGACGACGCCTGCCCCTCCTGCGGGCAGACCTCCACTCTAGCGGACATGCTCTGGGAGTGCTAGTCGACATACCCCAAGTTCACCAAGGAGGAGTGGGACTCGCATCTGCGTAGCCCCGCTCTAGAAAAGCAAATTCTGGCTGTCCGGCTGCCCGCGACCGGGCGGGTGGGCTAGACCTGCCGGCCCCGACGTGGGACTAGCCGGGTGCGCGACGAGTTCGCGTCCTCGCCGGACCTACAATAAAGTTTCTTCACTCACTCACTCACTCACTCATATGTCACGTTGTAGTGACGGTCAAGAACACCGTAGCAAAACTGTGAATGACGAAACTAGCTGTTTATTGGGGGAACTTGTGCCCCTAAATGCGAATGACGTTCAAAGCACGACAGCGGAGACCACAGTCGGCGATCGTGAAAAATCTGATTCCGCGGTCAAGCACGCCGGCTTTTTTAATATATGACTCGTCGAAGGTTCCAGCGGGATCGCTGTTGGCCGCATGCCTTCCAGAAAGTACTGCACGATTCGTGTCGCGCATGCAATCTGATCATAGGCAAGGTTCAGCGAGAACAGAGACAACAGATAAGGAACGATTATATGCGGATAAGGCCAAAATAAAGCCGGCGTACCTTGTGCTGAGCGATAACATTAGTTAGCGGGTGAAATGCAGTCTCCATCCAGAAAAAGGACAAAAGTACACGTGTCGAAATGTATATATATATATATATATATATATATATATATATATATATATATATATATATAATTCCACAAGGAATAATGTTCGTCGGCCAGATTCAATCACGCTACCTCCAGCATAGAAGCCGGGTACTGTAACCATTAGGCCACCGACACAGACAGACAAAGAACTTTATTGAGGTCCTGAGTGACTAGCCGGCAGATACCCGTTGGGGTCCCCGGCCCGCCGCTGGCTGCTTCCATGTCGGAATCGGGAGGCCAAGCCTCTCCGCTCTTTCACGGGCCCTCTGGACGGCCGCGGACTGGATACTGAGTTCGGTACTTGAGATGGCCTCTTCCCAGTCCTGTTCGCTGGTGAGTACCGTATCCCGTAATGCAGGACACTGCCAGAGCATATGAGCTAGAATGCTAAACTCATCCCCACAATCCGGGCACTGCGGATCAGTTTCTGTGTTAACCTGCTTAGGAAACCTCGCGAGGGTTATGACCTCGTCTGAAGCAGCCTATATAATGTGACACGCTGACGAAGATGATGTTTTATTCATCGTCGGAAGAAGACGATGTTCTGGGCTTCGCGCGCTGGTTACCATCTTGTCAGCTGATATTATTATTGTAAATATTCCGTAAATACACGTCTGACTGTTTTTAACCCCGTAACAATATAAGAGTGATCGCTTGGGATCTACATAGTTGTGGGTGCGGAGGTGGGAAGCGCCTACGTTTCTTTTTATAGTGGGCTGGAGACGATCTTATGGAAGGTTAGCAATGGGTCGCTGTGGCCGATCTCCTCCGGATCCAATGAAGCCCCATCGCCGTCGCGGCGCGTGAGTTCTCGCGCACGGCGGTGAGCAATCTCATTGGGATTCGGGCAGCCCGGCAACACGTCGTCGCCCATGTAAGCGGGGAACCACGTAATGTAATGCACGAGCTCAGAACTGGTCTTGGACGTACTTTCCAGAATCGCTGCAGCCTGTCTCGCAACCATTCCTGAGGCAAAAGCCCTGACGTCCGCGCGGGAGTCAGTGTAGATATACGGCCTTTTAGAATCCTGCATTACCAGCGCAATCGCCACCTGCTGTGCTACGTCGGCTGCGACAGCGCCTACCGAGGCCGCAGATAGGAGCTCGCCCTTCTCGCTGACCGCCGTGACCGTGAATTTACCGGAGTGCTCATATTAAGCTGCGTCCACGAAAGATTCTATGCCAACCGTTTTCTTTAAGATCGCCCTGGCACGAGCCGCTCGCCTGCACGCATCGTGCTTTGGCTGAACGTTTCTGTAGAAGGGACCGACCGACGTAGATCCCTCTTAAGTTCTCGTCCAGCTGAAACATCTCACTCTGACTGTATCGCGGCCGCAAGCCCGCCGCGTCATGGAGGCGCCTACCCGCGCTGGAGCACGAGAGCCTCGTGATCTGCGCCGACCGAGCGTCTCTGTTAGTTCGAGGGTGGTGCTGTGAACGCCGAGGTGCAATAGCCTGTCCGTGCTCGCCGTGACCGCTATACCCAGTACCTTTTTGACGCTTTTTCTCATCAGCGCATCAACCTTGTCCCTTGCAGTCTTAGTCCACTGCAGGGCCGAGACCACACAGTTGATGTGGCTCATAAGAAAAGCGCGATGCGCCCTAAGAAGGTTGTCCTCGCTTAGCCCCCCTTCTTATTGGAGGCTGTCATCATTATTCTGAGAATATTCTCGGTTTTGGAGGTCAGGTGCGCTATTAAAGGCCTTGGCATGGAGGAAGTCCTAGAACTCTGATCGAGTTTACCCTGGGGATCTTCTGACCGTCGCTCGTGTGCACATGTATGGGGATCTGCTCGAGCGGCACGAGCCCCATCCCTGCCTTGCCGGTCTGTATAACATGAGCTCTGACTTGGCCGGGGAGAGTCGGAGACCCGTGCCCCTCAGGAAGGATTCGGTCATGTCCAAGGCCTTTCGGAACGCCTGTTACACGGCCGCCTCCATGCCTCCCGCGAACCAGATCGTAATGTCGTCGGCGTACAGCGCATGTCCCACATTTTCTACGATGGCCAGCCGCTTCGAGAGTCCGTGCATTGCAATTTTAAACAGGAGAGGGGAGATCACCGCCCCCTGTGGTGTGCCTCTGTTTCCTAGTGCGAATATTTCTGATTTGGTCTGCCCGACTTTGACGACCGCCGTCCTGCTCCTCAGGAAGGACTCCACGAACGCCCAAAATCTACCTCCCAAGTTCAGCGCCGAAATCTTGTTTAAGATGAAGTCGTGCGACACGGTGTCAAATGCTTTGGACAAGTCCAGTGCCAGAATACACCTGACCTCCCTGGTCCTGTTGTCAATAACCTGACTCTTAAGCAATAGCACGACGTGCTGCGTGGAAAGTGATAGTCTAAACCCTACCATATTGTACGGGAACAACCCCGCGCGCTCTATGTGTTTCAAGAACCTGGTTTGTATCACATGCTCGGCAACCTTACCTAAACACGACATAAGCGAAATGGGCCGGAGGTAGTCCAGGCTTGTAGGCTTTCCAGGCTTAGGAATCAGTATCACCGTCGCCTGCTTCCACGAGTCCGGAACATTAGCTTCCTCTCATACGTTGTTGATTTCTTTCGCAGTTGCGCTTATGGACTGGTCCTCCAGGTTCCTCAGGAGCCGGCCAGTTATGCCATCTGGCGCTGGGGCCGACCTGCCATTAACATTGTGAAGGACTTCCCTGACCTCCGCTTCCGAAAACGGATCATCGAGCTTTTTGGGGCGTCCTTCCCCTCGTATTGAGGGCATTCCCGTGGTTCATCCTTAACAAACGGAAGTTACTTCCATGCCATATCTAGGACAAGGGACGTATCGGAATGCCGAACGCGCTCTTTTTGCTTATGCACTAGTCTATCTATGGCCAGCCTCTGATTACCCTTGATCTGTTTATCATCGAGCATGTGCTTAACACGGTTCCATATTCCTCGCCTGCACATGCGCCCTTCTGCTGCCGAAGAGGCTTCGCTCCACTGTTGTCTGTTGAGCTCCATGCAGTTTTCCTCTATGCTGCGATTAAGCTCCGCGATCTTACTTCTAAGCCTGCGGTTTAGACTTTGCGCTTTCCACCTCTCCAACACAGACCTCTTGACCTCCAGGAGATGCGCCAAGCGTGCGTCCATCCTAGGGGTCTCGAGGTCTGTGGATATTTCCTTGGTGGCCCTTTCAGCGTCTCTCTTGACCTGCGTGAGCAGCTTTTCCAGTATATCGTACTCCGACTCATTCTCGCCCCGTATCTTTCGCAAGAGTACCTAATCAACGTATTTGTATATCTTAAGTGGGGCCGATATGATCCTGATCGATAACGCTACGATGTGATGGTCGCTTCCTAGATTTTCTTGCAAGTTAGTCCAGGCTGCGTCAATGCTTCTAACGAAAGCCAGATCTGGCAACGTGTCCCTCGAGACCGAGGTGACTATCCTCGCCAGAAAGCGCGGGTCCGCCACTAGGGTCAACACGCAGTCTTCCGCCGTCCTAACTCCCTTCGCCGTTTGTCTATCATGTGCGGAGCATTGAAGACCCCGCCACTATCAGGGGCCTGTCACCCGCTATGGCGACTGCCCCTTTTTAGGAGTCCCCGAAAACTCTTCTGCTGGTCTGTCGGAGGGCTGTATACATTGAGGTTGAATATGCTATGTTTGATTCTGCCTCTAGGGATTATCTGAACCAGTCGCGCCTCCAATCTAGTGCTGGCATCAGCTCTGCCTATTGTGATCCCGTGTTCCTGGAGAGAAATTGCCTTCTGAACCATCGTGATTACCCCTCTCCTATGGTTCCCTCTCGTCGAGACGACGCGGTAACCGAGAAGGTCGCTTGCTCGCAAAGGGTCTCCTGTAGGAGCAGGACGTGCGGTTTGTCCGCTTGTGTTTTTACAAACTGCTGTAGCGCGGCCTTGCGCCGCTAAAAGCTGGCGCAGTTCCGATGACACACAAATAATCTATTCGTGTTGTCCGCCATTGTGTCTTATCGAGCTAGCATCCCCTGAAGCGCGGTGCGGTTGTCCAACGCTTCTGAATTGTGTTGTGCTTTCTTAACCTTAACCGAACACCCTCGTTCTGCTTACGTCAACTATTTTTGCCTTCATTATCCCCATTCTGCGGTTGAGGGTGGCAATGGCCTGAGACTGTTTCTTGATGGTCTCGGATTGCTGCTCCACAGCTCCGGACTGTGTCTTAATCGCCTCCGCTAGGTCGAGGATTTCCGCAATCGATCCTTTCGCAATTGTCGCAGCGGGCGTGGACGCGGATGTGGACGCCTCTTCCATCAGCACCACTGCATCCTCGGTCCACTCGGGGGTAGGCGCCTTACGCTTTGCCTGCCCCAGCACGGGCTTGATTGCTGGTGCGGGCGACGTGCTACCTTGTATGTTCTGTGCTTTCCGAATCAATTCGAGGTCTGCCCTCAACTTACGCATTTGCTCCTTAAGTTGCGCGTTCTTCTGCTTTAAAGCCGCAATACCCGGATCCTCCATCTGCTCTGGCAGTGCACCATGCGTTACCTTCTTTCCAGTCGTCTTCGCCGTGACCTTGTCCGCCCAGGTAGGCCCCTCCGGGATTTCGAACTCTGGAGCGCGAGCGTCCCCTGGAACGGGAGCGCACTTTGCTGCCGGGGCGCCCCCTGAATCGGGAGTGCCCTCTCGTTGCCGACCGGTCCCGGGAAGAGGCGCGCTTCATCGGTGCCGCGTAAAGCCCCTTAAACTTCGTAAAGTAGTGCCACGCTTTGAAGAATGCTGCCTCTTCCTCGCGCGCTCTGGCTGAGGCCGACGCCGCGTCGCTATTAACCTAATGACATCACGTGGGCCCTCGCACCGCCCATCAGCGCCATATTTGCTCGAGAAGCGTCTACGGAGTGGCGAGGAGCGCATGTTGGCGTCGTTCTTACGCTCGAGCAGTGTAGGCGGCGCCACGGTCGAGGAGGGAGCGCGAAAGAGAGGGGAAACGAGGAGGAGTGAAGGCGGAGGAGGAGAGTGTCACTACTTTACGGAGGAGAGCGTCAATACTTTACGAAGTTTGAGGGGTTTTAGTGCCGCGGGGTCTCAGCCGCCTGCCATCCTGACATCACGTGATCCTGTTGCCTTCTGCGCCTTCAGGGCGGGCCGCCTCACACGCACGATGTGCGGCACCTGGAAGCGCTGACTGCACCTACGGTCCGCCGTCGGGTGCACGCCTCCGCAAATAGCGCACTTTGGGTCGCAATGATGATCTTCCGGTGGTGAAACCATGCCACAACCGCGGCATTTCCTTTTGTTCTCGCCGTCAGGGCAAACGTCTCCTCTATGGCCGAGGTCTCCACAAGTGTAGTAGACGTCAACTTGCCTGCAATACAGGGCACAAGGAAACAAGACTGCCCCACAGACCACGTCATTCGCCACCGTTTCTCCTTCAAAGAGTACCACGATCGTGGGGGTCTACTCGAATAATCGTACTTCCAATGCCTCGGGGTTTCGGTGGTTGACGATGAGTGTCTTTAGATCGGCGTCGCCGATCTCGGGGTGCACCCGTCGTACCTCCCTCTTGCACGTGTCATCCGATGCCGCCACGTATGCCGCCACGTCGAAGGGGCTTTCCTTCGTGTGGATCCTCTGTATCCTGGCGTAGGCGCTCGCATGCGCCTCATGCGGTGTGGAAATAACTGAAATGTTCTGGATGACCTTAGGGCACACCGCGTCATCCTGCACTTGCTCCGGCGCCAGGGCTGCCGCCTTGGCCAGCGCCCGTGCAAGTTGTATCAAATCCGACTTTTTCACGGCCTACACCGGGGGTGGGGGGAAGGGAATAATCCCCCCCTCCGAGGTCGGACGACGATCTTGAACTGCTCCCTCGGTAGTCTACGGAGCCTTGCGGCGTCCACGATACGCTTCAACGCGCTCCGTGGGGCGCCCGTGCAGCGGCCGCGTTTCCCGCCGTTTTGCTTCGCTTCGGGCCCTGGCATCGTCGGCTCGTCCAGCCCGCTCTTTTTCTTCTTTTTGCCCTGCGCTGTTACCCAGCCTGAGCACTGCGCGTCCTCCCGGTTAATATCCATGCCTTCAACAATCACCACGGCTGGACTGGAGGCCATAGCACCGCGTCTCGCCGAGCGTCACGAGCGTCTCGAGCGAGCAGCCCCGGCTCCGCCGTTTATCTGTGTGCGTTCGGCTTAGCGGCGCGGCAACGTGGTCTACCAGAAAACTGCTCAGAGAGAAGTCACAAAGCACCCACCGGTTGAAGTTCGGTGTTTTCCGGTTCCTTGCGACGGACCGCGTTGAATGATGGGAATTTCGTAACGTTGCATCCAGAAGAACCTGCCGGAAACATTTCCGTTCGACCTCAGACGCATACCTCAAGAGGTGGAATACAACATCCTTAAAGCCGCCGTGGTGGCGTAGCGGTTTTCGCATTATACCAGCTGCGCAAGCGGAGATGCGCAAGCATAAGGGCGGGGTTTAATTGGGGCGAAACGCAAGAACGCCCGTGTACCGTGCATTGGGTGCCCATTAGGAATTCCAGGTGGCGAAAATTAACCCGGAGTCCCCACTGCGGCGCACCTCGCAATCGTATCTTCGTTTTGACACGTAAAGGGTCAGAATTTAATTCGTAGCATTAGTAATAATTTCCCACATGCAAGCCAGCGCGTCGAGACGCTTGGCGCGTTGCCCGAACGCCGACGGTTTCGCGGCGGTCTCGCCTCGTGCACTGTCAATGTACGATGCCTGCAACACCGGTGGCGCTCTTCATCGCGCTAACGTTATGAGACGCCTGGTAGCTGACGGGGGCTATGTTCCTTCTACCCATGCAGGAGTTACCTCGCGTGCTGCATCGCACCAAGATGTCGCACCCGCCCATACTTTGGACACCGTCCGAGGAATCCAAGTTGTTTGCTAAACCTTGCTGTCTGCCAACAAGGGACTGGTGAATATTCGAAGTTTCGAATACGAATCGAATACTAAGGACTAACTATGCGTTTTTGTATTTTCTAATATGGAAACTAGCTAAATATTTCGCAACAGCCGACTGTTAAAGTCCGGTTACCGTGCTACGTTTGCTAAGCAAAGTATCGCAAGTTATCAGAATTGAAATAACGTCAAAAGCTTTCCAAGGAACGCAGAAACAAAATGGGCAATGAAAGCTTTGTTTTCGGTTTTGCGGTGGATGTGTGCATGGAAAAATGTGATGTATATAGCCTCTAATTTAGTGTTTCTTGCAGTGTAGTGATGTTGCAGTTTTATCACTTACGCCACAACCAAAGATGTTTAACGGGCCATTTTACATGTCTACGACACACAAGTCCTTCAGCAGCTTTTTCTTCTTTTTTCCACAATGTCTTATTTTGTTTCGAAAAGCATTCCTTTGGAGATATTGGAAAGCCAGTCATACAGCAGCCATTCATTCTTGGAAAGCTTGTTTGCAACTGCGCTCTAAAGATATTGGGAGGATATTCCTGTAGTTATTTTAGTGATTATTAGCGATCTTCTGTTTCAAGTGGTTTTAATTATTCATTATAATTGGTTTTTCTTCTTTCGCTATTCGATTCGACATTCGATACTTTCATATTCGATTTGTATTCGAAAAATTTGATATTCGGCCACCTCTACTGTCAATGGTTCGTACTTTGGGTGAAACTGCCAGTTTATTATTTTATTTATTCATATTATTTATTTATTTATACAACACTGCCGGCATTTTCCAGGCCCAGGCATGAATGGCAACATAAAGTGAAAGCACTGAAACAAAATAATTTCGCGCTCAAAAATAGTGGTAGTACACAATGAAATAAATGGCCTCTGTCTCGGCTCGCATTAAGCCAAAACTAATAAAAAGAAATATTTAGTAGAGGATAGTGATTATGAAATCTTGAAAATATGTCGACGGCTTTAACGAAACTATAAATAAATCATTTAGTTTCCGAGAACAGGTAGAAATATGAATGCCGCTTCGCTGCATACGAAATGGAGCCGGGCATGGCCTCCAAGATCCGGCGGCGCCCGCTGTCGCGAACATATGAACGCGACCAAGTGGACGCAGCCACATGTCGTTACGCAGCGCGTGCCGCCCCATCTCAGAGGCCATGAGTAGAAGTCACTCTAGCCATGAGCCGGATCTCGGAGCACGTTTGCAGACGCTTGCGCCGCCGTCGCCTGGAGAGTCCGGGGTGGTCATTTAGTGCGTCGATGTGTTTCGCCATGCGTTTTAGTGAGCGACCTAGTGGAACGATTTGTGCGTTACGTTGACCGAACGAGTAACCTCAGAGACAAGCCAGTCGAATAGCCGGGCGATATCAACATTGACACATTTGCCGACTTTTTAGAATAGCCGAGTCACACGCTCACCATTGAAAAGAGGTGACTGTCATTGCACACTTCTTCAGGGTTCGATTTGTATGTGACAGAGTTAAGGGCCTCGTGCCGCAGAAAATCCGGCGTCGGCGCCGGCATCTTTGGCCGAGAAAATCATGCCGAACTGCTCCCATTTTATACGCCACTCAAGTTGTCCTTCTATCACTAAAGTTGCTCATACGTCGTCTTATGTTCTTTGCAAGGTTACTCCTTGGAATTTTGAAAATGGCAACCCATAAACAGATGCTGTGAAACAAAGCACCGACTGCGCATGCCTTTTATGTTAAATCTTCTCAGAATGAAATATAAAAAGTGCGTAACGATAACAGAAGATCGGCCCATGCAAGAGGTCGCGTTTGTACTAGAAGTCTCGCCATCATCCATAGCTTTCAACGCCAGCTTTTCCCGGCAATCATTGTGGTTACGTATAAGCTGCAGTTGTCCGGAAGTGGGAGAAGCTGTCGGGGGATATTTGTATGCTATCGCGTTTCATTCTTAAAGGCGAAGCTTAAACGTCCTCTAAAGTTTTGTTGTACAAGAAGAGCATGGAACCAAGAGGAAGGCTGTCAAGAGTGCATGCCTGTGTGCATGTGATTTCCTTTTTTACGTTCAACTGATCTGCTGTTGTGTTATTCGCCAAGGTTACTTTTAAAGATTACTCAGAGGATTACTGAGAATAAACTATCTTATAAATGAACGACGGTGTGTTTTCCTGAAAACTCGAGGATGGTTGAGTGGTTATATCTAGGAGCAAGTCATGGTGCGATAGAAGACGCAGTTTCGCCCGAAAAACGAAGCATCGATTGCGATAACAAATTAGTAGACAGCTATGCGAAATAAGGGTAGTAGTTCTATCGGCCCTATAAACTCGTAAACATTCGTTTACTATCTGAGTTAACAAGCGTGGTTTCAGCGCACGCACAAGCAAACATAATCTCACTCGTTGACCGCGAGAACTCGCTGTCAAAACGCTGGAGTGAGGATGCGCGGCAGCAGCAGCGAGCGAATTGACCTTCGGGCTGCCTCTTGCTTCAGCGCGAACTAAGCGCAGAAAACACAGCGTACACGATACTATGAGCCATCGGCGCACCTAGACTCCGTACTCGTCCCAGATCGCTTTCAAGATGAGGCCCACGCGGCCGCGCCATACGCAGCAGTCGGCGCTGTCAAGGAGGACTCTCGAGTGCATGGCAGCCATTACATAGGAAACATTGCTGCAATAAACAATACGAATGCAAATGGTGTTTACTCCTCCCATTTTCCGTATGTAGCTGCCGCCATGGAGTGTTAGGGCCCAATCAACCACGGAAACCGTATTGCAGCTCATAGTGCACGGCTCGCGGTATCTGTGAAACGACGTTGGAATGATCGACGATGATTTTCGGTGAAAGCGAACAGCCTAACGACTGCTGAAAATTAGAAAGGACTGCTTCGTGATTTAAATTATAAGTTGCAATGAACGGATGGGTTTCAGGAGCTATATGTATATCGCAGTAACTACGACCCGTTGGTGCTGCTGTGAAAGGGCTGTGGCCGTATCGTGGAACGAAGACTTGCATTATATGTATCATCCAGTCGTCTTTAATGTCCTAAATGGCGCCTCATCAGGGCTGGCCATATTGAGCTGAAGAGTGCAGCGCGTACAACGCGCGCTAACGATGGTGTTTCCAAAGTATTACGTATTACACCGCTACTTGTCGCTGAAAAGACATGTGAAAACAAAGGCCGGACATGGTACAATTTAAGGCTGCGCGCGGAGGCAGGTGATGCACGTAAGCTCGGAGAAGAGCTGCAACACCAAGTTGTCATGCTGTCGTCGTCATTTCATTTCCTTCATAACATTCTGGCCATTCTTTCGTTATCATGTCATCGTAATCTTTCCGCCATCTTTACTCTGTTGCTGTCACTGCGTTGCCATATCGTCGTCTTCACGCCGTGTTCGACCCGTCGTCGTCATATCGTGGTCGTCAGTCCAAGGACTTTATGCCATTGTCGAAACTGCGTCATCGTCAGAAAGTCACCGTCATGCTGTCGTGGTCATTTTATCGCCGTCATTTGGCTTAGCGATTGGACTGTCGTAAACATATGGCCATCGTGTCTTTGTCGCCACGCCGTCGTTATCCCACACTCGTCATCCATTTGTCATCACGCTATTGTTGAATCGCCGCCGCCGTCCTACGGTCATCGTCAAATTTTTGTTGTCATGACTTTGTAATCACTCTAACATCGCCATGCCATCCACATCACTCCTGCATCCGCATCACTTGGTCACCACGCTGTCGTGGTCACATCATCATCGTTATCTCAGTGTCGTCATGCGCTCGTCGTCGGAACATCGTCATCATAACGCGGTCACAACGATGCCATATTCACACCCTCTTCATCATGGCATCGTGGTCACTACAGCGTCGTTATCACATGGTCATTATGTAGGTTTCATCACACCAGAGTCGTCGTACCATCGTCGCAAATCTTTGCACATATTTTAGTCGTTATTCGTGACCACAAGTAAACGCTCGCCACCTAACGGCCGCGCCGAGAAAGCGCCGATCAAGGTTCAGGTACGAAGCGAAAGCGGGTCTCCTACCAGGATATACACTGAATGCCTCGTAGTTCTCAAATTATCGAGGTACGGCCGCGCACAAGCTAGAGATTGAAACAAGGTTATTTTCGACATACTTTTAATGTGTGCCATTATGCGTCTCATTGTGGTGGAAAGACTGCAATATATAATATGATATTTATTTATTTATTTATTTATTTATTTATTTATTCAAAATACCTCCAAAGGCCCTCATTACGAGGGTATTACATGAAGGGGGGGGGGCAATCACAGGCATTGGTCATAGTTTGTACATGCTAAAAACAAGAGAGTGTAACAGGAGTAATAATACAGTGAAACATAGGTAATATACAAGATAATTAGGTCACAATTATTACAGAGAAAACATTAGTACATATTAGGAGAACATAAGGCAACTTAAATGAAAAACACCAACAAATATCGAAAACACTGTAAAAGCCCCAAAAAATAATAATAATACGATTAGTCGACAAGTCGTGAGCGAATTAAATGTTGAAACTTAGTCAAGTCTGGTTCCGTGGCAATGACTGATGGTAAGGCGTTCCATTCAGTTATTGTGCGTGGTAAGAACGAATATGCATAATGGGATGACTGGCAGTTAATGCATTTCACTCTGTATGGATGGTCACGGCTTGGAAAAATAACTGGTGGTGACTGAAAAAAAATCATCGTGAAGTGATGGATGGTGATAAAGCTTATGGAAAAGTGCTAGGCGAGCAGTTTTACGGCGAAGTGCTAAGTTGTCCAACTCGGCTTTATTCTTTAACGAGGTGACGCTGGCGAAAGGTGAATAATCTGAAAATATAAATCGCGCAGCACGGTTCTGCAAGGCTTCGATGTTACTGATGATATAAGTTTGTTCGGGATCCCAGACGGCAGACACGTATTCTAGGTTAGGACGGATTAATGTTGTGTATGCTAGTTTTTTAACATGCATTGGGGCTTCTCTTAAGTTATGTTTAATAAGTACGAGAGTACGGTTTGAGGAGGCAAGGGTAAGATTAATATGATTATTCCATGATAAGTTTGACTGAAGATTGATGCCAAGGTACTTGTAAGTAGTTGCCAGTTCCACAGGGTTGTTATCAAGGGAGTAGGTGGTTAGAATTCGTAGCCTATTGATGAAAGACGTGAGTTTTGTTTTGGAAATATTTAATGGCATTAACCAATTAGAACACCATGCACTTATTGCGTCCAGGTCAGTTTGTAGTAAGTGGCTATCAGTGTTACTTGTTACACATCGATAAACTACACAATCGTCTGCAAATAGTCTGATTTTGGATGACACGCAACTGGGTAAATCATTAATATAAATTAGAAAGAGTAAAGGTCCAAGTATGCTGCCTTGTGGAACTCCAGAGGTAACATCAGCATAACATGAGTTGGAATTGTTAACTGATGTAAACTGAATTGAAAAACATTAAATTAAATTATGGAGTTGTACGTGCCAAAACCACTTTCTGATTATGAGGCACGCCGTAGTGGAGGACTCCGGAAATTTCGACCACCTGGTGTTCTTTAACGTGCACCTAAATCTAAATACACGGGTGTTTTAGCATTTCGCCCCCATCGAAATGCGGCCGCCATGGCCGGGATTCGATCCCGCGACCTTGTGCTCAGCAGCCCAACACCATAGCCACTGAGCAACCACGGTGGGTTAAACTGAATTCTAAATGAGAGAAAATCGGTGATACATGCAGTTATAGTAGGGTGAATGTTAAGCTGTGAAAGTTTAAGTAACAACCTATGGTGTGGAACACGGTCAAATGCCTTAGAAAAATCTAAAAATATTGCATCAACTTGGAACCCGGCGTCTATTAGTGCGTGTATGTCGTTAATAAATCCGGCAAGTTGGGTGTCGCATAAGTAGCCCTTGCGAAAACCGTGCTGATGCTTAGAAATAATGTTATGGTGTTCAAGGAAGTTGATGACTTGACTGTGTATGATATGTTCGAGTAATTTACAAATAGTGCTGGTTAAGGAGATGGGACGATAATTAAGGGGAGAAGCACGATCACCTGATTTGAACATGGGTATTATTTTAGCAATGCGCCAGTCATTAGGAATACCACTAGTTTATAGTGACTGGGAAAATAGAGCGGCTAACATAGAACAAATACTATGCGATGTATTCTTAAAATTTTTTTTATTGAAACCTAGATGGTCGGCACTAGCTGACACTTTAAGATTGGTTAGTAGAGATAAATCACCAGCCTCACTGATGACTACCTCATGCATTGTGATTCCCACTAATGTCTTTAAAGTTAGCAATGAGTTAACTTTTTCATGGGCGAAAACTGTTACAAACGTATCATTAAGAAGTTGAGCGCAATCTGAATCGGGGATCGGAACACCATAAGAATCAGTAAGAATGATGTCAGTGCGAATTGCAGGGTTCACCACACGCCAAAAGTGACGAGTATTATTTTTCAGCATGGATGGTAAATCGTGAGAAAAAAAATTAAGGCGAGTGGATTTTAGCAATGCCTTATAAGCCTTTTCACACGCTTTGTGTTTATCATGGGCACTCGCTAGACCAGTCAGCTTTGCCTGCCTGTAAAGTATCTTCTTTCTGTTATTAATCCGCAGAAGCTTGTTTGTAAACCAAGGAGAACTGCTTTTGCAGGAAATGGATAACATAGGAATGTTGGTGTCAATGAGTGAACTGAGGGTGGCTTTAAAGAGGACCCAGTTCTGTTCGATGGAACGTGAATGAAAATCATGCAGAAATTGACCTGAACATGTTGTTAATTCATTGTTAATTGCGTCGAACTTGGCTTTGCCGTAACACCTTATTTTCTTTTTGGTAATTATTTTTTTGCTCACGCAAAAGGTAATGCATCCAGTTACAACATCATGGTCAGCGATGCCTGCTTCATGAGTTATGTCGGAAAATATATCAGGATTATTAGTTAAAACTAAGTCTAGTATATTGGCAGAAGTTTCAGTGGATCGTGTTGGTTGACTAATAAGTTGGGTTAATCAATAGTCAAGACAAGTGCTGAGAAAGGTATGTGCGGCCGCATCCGTGGCCGATACGGAGAGCGTCGACCAATCGATATTTGGAAAATTGAAATCGCCAATTATGATAATTGCCGACCTCGGAAAAAGCGCGCACACCTCGCTCAGCACTCGATGATACTCATCGGAAAACGCGCCAGACGAATCGATAATGATGGGTGCGGCGATGAATTCTTGCTTTATCGTGATAGCACACCGCCCCCTCTACGCTGTTGCCTATCACATCGAAAAAACTTGAAAGTGGATTCACTCGTAAAGATGCTGTTATCGTGCATGGTATTGTTAAGCCAGGTCTCGGTAAGTAACACTATATAAAGAAGCCTGGAATGAATCGATGAGCGATGAGAGTGCAGTACCATTAGCGACAATACTTTTAGCGTTGGTGTATAAAAAGAAAAATTTGTTATCAGTGCTACATTGCAATTTTACGGGTGAACCAGTAGATGAAACTGAGCTTAATGAAACAAAGGAGGAGGAACATCATTGATCCCTGCGCCAGGGAACAAGAACAGCCTGGCCTTCATTTGTGTTCCACTCGTAAACGTAATTGTTCAAGGGCAGTTTGTTGAAAACAAGACGCACTCGATCTCCGTCTTTCTTCATAGTTCGCGAGAACAAGAAGTTTCCGTCGCTTTTCGTGAACTGCTTCCGAGTAATCTCGCGAGATGTTCAAGTTAATGTTCTTCAACTTATGGCGGCGGCTCAGAAACAGTTCAACTTCCTTCTCATTGAAAAATTTGGCTATGATAGGCGGCTTTTTCTCAGACGAAAAGCGGCCCACACGATGTGCTCTCGAGATTGACGTCACGGTCAATCTTGCCAAAAGAAGCCAAAAGAAGCTGACGACGCGCATCGGAGACCGACTTGGATAAGAAATTTACGCATCTGGAAAAAATGGTGACTGATACCACACTTGTTTGTCGGAAACACTTCACTCGGGACGACTTCTTTGTTCCCGGTGAGCAAGATATTGCTTCCAAGCATGCAGCTGTCGATTCAAATCGCGGAGTGTACTTTTTTAGGCTAGTGATAATAGTGATGTCTGCTTAAGCGTCATTTGGTTTGGGCGGTTAACCTTTTTCTGCTCCTGCATTAGTGTTATAATACGTTAAGCAGCAGGAATATTCTTGCTAATCTACTTTTGTCTGCAGGCACCGCAGTAAGTATAACTACCTCGGAAGTTCTGATGTTGATCACGATACAATTTCTACACCGCGAGGCGACATGTCGTCCTAATGGCATGCTTTGGTTGAGCAGTGCAAGTAGAAGATGCTGTTTTCTCGTTCAACGTAGTGAGTTGTCAGGTTAGTCGCTCGTCAGAAATTTAGAAGCAACTCCAAACAGCCCACATTCCAGCTTTAGGGCGTTCGACCTGCGCTCAGCGTCGCTAGTTTGCTTTCTGACACCGTACACACAGCTAAATTCCATTACACAGGATGAGTTCGGTTGAACGTCATGCATATACAAAAAAAAGAAAGAAAAAGAAACGCTATCTGCTTTTAAAAAGCCGCTATAGGACCATGGAAAACAGACGCGCTTCACATGGGCTCCCGCTTCTCGTGCCTGTCAACCAGGATCACGGCCAGCGACCAACTTAATTTTGCCGACTGCATAACCGGCAAGACGAGAGAAATCGGCGGACACTAGCCACCATCAAGTGAGTGTCCTATTTACTGATTTCTGCAACGGCCGCACAGCCGCCTGGCTAAGCCCAACGCCGAACGAGCTGCTGCCACCCCGTGGCGCGTGCTCGCGCCGCTCGAGCGTATCTGCGAGCATAGCACGGGCGCCTGCCAACGCAGCGACTAAGAGCTCTCGAGATGAGCGAAGCAGCAGTAGAAGCAATCAACGTACCAGGAGAACAGCTGGAAGATACAAACACAATGCAGATGCACCCGACTGAAGTAAAGAACAGAGAAACTGCCTGGAATTATGACGCAAGCAGCGGAAGAACTATTGAACGCGAGATCATCTGGATTACGAGGGGCAGAAAAGGCAAGAAGGACGCAGAGAATCAAACGACAAAAGAAAGCAACGCAGCCAAGCAACAAACGAATGGAAAGCCACCGCCACTGCAACAGAGAAAGCCCCGAATGCCGCCTCTACCAGTCGACGACTACAAGGTCGTATTCCGCCCACAAGCAGGCCTCGAGCTTGCAAAGTGGAACAATGTTGCCATTATGCACGCCATCGGAGGAGCCAGCGGTTTCTTGCAGCAAGACTTCGGCGAAAAAGTGTGTTCAAGTGCAGAGAATCGAGAACCTGATTATTGCAAACACGAACGACTGGGAAGACGCGAAGAAACTCGAAAATATCAGCAGAATACAACTTGGCGGCACTTTATTCACTGTAAAAGGGAACACGAGAACCCCGGACGATGTATCCAGAGGCGTAATAAGCGGACTCTTGCCCGGCACGAGTGAAGAACGCAAGGCAAGTCTTCGCCCACCAGCGAGGTACACCGTCCTCCACGCTCGTATGCTCGGGCAATCGTCCGCGGCCGTTATCTTTTTCCAAGGACCACACGTTCCTTATTACGTCCGCTTCCAGAGTCTCGACTTTCGATGCCGGCCCTACCGCAAGTCAGTGCAATAGTGCAGGACCTGTGGCAACATGGGACACCGCCAGCATGTCTGCCCAAGACCATTGCCAGCCTTCTGCTTTAAATGTGGCAAAACCGATCAACTACCCGACCATGAGTGCAAACCCGCGTGCAAGTTATGTGGAAAAGGGCACGAAACCGCAAGCAAAAATCTCAAGAAAAGACTGAAACCCAACCCGCCGCCATTCAACATACGACAGCAGCGCATCGACAGGCTCAAAGTGAGAGACAGTCGCTGGAGCTCGGGCGGCGAAGAATTCCCACAACTAGGAAGCTCAACCACCAGCTTCAGCAGCAGTGAAGGCAGCACCCCGAAACGAAGTAGATCTAGATATATACTTCGATCACCTTCCTGATCACGCTCTCACTCGCCTAAACGCGTCAGGTACTCGGATGTGGTAAGCGGATCGAATGGATCGAGAACCACGAGCAGCTCGAAATTCTTGTCTGCCGAAACTGCGACCCTTCAGGCTCTCGAAAATAAGGTGCAAATTCAACAAAACACGTTGCATAATCAAAACATTCAACTACAACGCCAACAGGCCCTCATCGACAAGCTAATCTAATGTCAACAGATACAGCAAGACAACATAAACAGGCTTCTACAGAAGTGCGAGAAGCAAAAAGATCTCATTGATAAAATGCAACAGAGATGTACGAAAGTCCAAGAGAACATTGTACAGCCGCGACCCTCACTTCCCGACGCAGATGTTGAATCCGTAGTTGACGCAAGATTACATATCCTCCAATAAACTCTCATGAAAAGTACTCACGCTACAATTGAGAAAATCGTCCAGGCAGCAATAACGAATTTCGCCGCAAGTGTAGCTAATAAGGCTACCACGCTAGACGCCAAGGTCGATGGACTTGCAGCGCAACAAAACAACTTCAAAGGACCTACGTAACAAAACAGCACCTCAACACGTCACTAAATGATATTCAGCCCGACAGAAAGCGGCCGCGAGCAAACGGGCGAAGTGCCTCTCGTTCAGGGGCCCTATAACGTAAAACTATTCCAATATGTTTCTATTCCAATCTCCTGACGTCAAATTTGCGTAACCACCAACGCAAGCACCGGGCGGTCACCCGCAGGGTTGTTTGAACAGACCAATCAAACGCTCTCCTCGTTCATAGGAGGTCACTTTTGTTTGCTTGAAAAACGAATAACATTGCCTGCACTGAGCGGCTTGTCGTATCTAATTGGCGGACAAGAAGCGAGGAGGACGCTCAAGTGGAGAGGGATTTGATGGGGCCGAGCCACTGCACTGAAAGTCGATAACCGGATGAAGAGGGTGGTGCCGGCGTCTACGATTGGTCGGCTTTCCCTTACTTAGCTTGCGGTGGCTGACCGCAAATCGAGGCGGCATGCAACGGAAGCTCAAGAATGACGCAAAAACAGACCCTCAGCAAAGAAGAGTTGGCAGAATGAGGGGGTAAGCGTGCCGAAAGTGCTCGAAAACGTTACACGGCCACGCAAGAAGTTTTATTATACGCAAATACACACTTGCTCTCCGGCAGGTGCGAGTGGCCAAGCGATCGGCGGCAGTCATCTTTCATTCCTTTCGGAACGGGGCAGCCTGCGGCTATTCCAAAGAAAATTCAGTTTTGTTCCGCATATTAATGCATCTTTATCGCGTACACGTCACTTTGACGCGGTGAGTTCTTGCGGTTTAGTGACGTCGCGTGACAGGCAGGTGAAGTAGGTGCAGCCCGAAAAATTTTTGCCAATAGCCGAGGGCCAATGGCGAAAAGGGGTCGAATCAGAAATAACTGTTTTTCTTTTTTCTGTCAAATCATGCATAATCAGTGTGTACACATCATATCAGATGTGAATGCATCGCGGTTTTCGTGACGTCGCGTGACAGACAAGTTAAGTGGGGGTGGTCGAAAAAAGTTTTTGACCAATCGTGGAGGGCTGATAGCAGAATTGGAATAGAAAAGTTTGGAATAGCTTTACGTTATAGCGCCCCAGTTTCACCTACCCACGAGTGCCGGAAGGGAACAGAAACAACCGAAGATGGTGGTCCCTAATCACAGGACTTCAAGTGCGCTCTCGACTCTTCCCATATGGCAGTGGAACTGTCGTTGCTATCGACCACGGCAGGCTACATCACAGGAATTTGTCAAACAAGACCTACCCGACCTCATAGCGCTGCAAGAAACAAATACACAAAACGTCCGGCTACAAGGGTACAACTCCCACGTACAAACAAAACACACGGCAATCCTCACTAAGAAGAATCTCACTGTACAGGAATTGGAATCCGTCAATATGCCGATCGAGCACACCTTAATGGAAATCATACCGGAGAGGAAATCGCGCAAGAGCGTATTCGTAGGGAGTGTGTACTGGCCTCCTAGAGACCCCCTTTCAGACTTCGACCACCTTGTCCGAGAAATTAAGAAACGCACCAATGGTGCGTTTCTGGTGCGTTTCTGCAATCGTTATAGTAGGGGACTTCAACGCCCCACACACGGCCTGTGGATACCAGACCACCACGAAGAAAGGAGCCCGAGTGCACGACACTGCACAACAGCACAGACTCACCATGTGGAATGACATACTCCAAACAACGAGGATAGGCAGTAGTGTCTCCAGAGACACCAACACGGATCTCACCTTCACGCTAAACGTGCCCTCGGCAGAATGGAGCTGACTCCCAGAAACACTGGGCAGCGATCACCACATCCTCCAACTAACCGTGGCTCACACACGCAAGCCCGCTAGGCTTGGAACGGCCAGGGTAACGGAGTGGAAGTCATTCAGACGCGTGCTAAATGTCGAGACCACCATCGAGAACATAGATGGCTGGCTAAAGAAAGTCTTCGACACGGCAGAACGCCACACGAAAACAATACAGCTGAATGAAGTAGTGCCAGCCGTCGACACGCACCTTCTTCACCTCTGGGAAGCCAGAAGAGCTCTCCTCAAGAGATGGAAGAGACAGAAGCTGAACAGGAAATTAAAGAAGCGAATTTCCCTCCTGAGCGAGCAAGCGCAGGCATACGCGGAGAGATTAGGAAGACAGAACTGGCCCGCATTTTGCGACGAACTCCAGGGAACCCTCAGCACAAAGACGACGTGGCATCTCCTGCGCGCTCTTCTCGACAACGGCCCTACGATGATGCAGCAGCGACAGCACCTCTGTAGGCTCGTGCACAAATACGCCGGATCGGAAGAGAACCTCCTCCGAGAAATTCAGAAGCTGTGCGGCGACCCACTCGTTAATATGACGGCACATGACAAAGTCTACGGCGGAAAACCAAACCTCGACCTTGACCAACCCTTTACGCATGCTGAACTCTCTGCAGCACTATCGACGCTTACCAGAAACACCAGCCCGGGCAAAGATCAATTCATCAAAAAGCATCTCCGGAACCTTCCGCAGCAGGCTATCGCAGCCCTGCTTCAGTACTTCAATGCATGCTGGGAAAAAGGAGACCGGCTGCCTGGAAGTACTCGGAAATCACCATGATTCCCAAACCAAATAAACAGCTCCGCATCGAGAACTTGCGCCCAATCGTGCGTAGGGAAACATTTCGAGCATATGATACACAACCGGCTAACCTCATACCTCGAAGACAACGGATACTTTCCAAACACTATGTTCGGTTTCAGGCAGAACCTGTCAGCGCAAGATGTCTTCCTTCGACTCAAGGAAGACCTCATCGACCACCTGAGTACCAGAAGCAAATCATCGATTTTAGCCATCGACGTAAAGGGAGCTTTTTACAACGTCAGTCACGAGGATATCCTCTGCAACCTCGAAGACCTGGGCTGCGGTTCTCGGAGATACGAATATGTCAGAAATTTCCTCACGGGCCGCACAGCCTTAGTTGGAACATACAAAATGCGCAGCGACAGCTACCGACTACCGTTGTTCTTCAACGTCGCAATGATCAAACTACGCAGCCTCCTCGACGCGATACCAGACGTAAGACACGCTTTCTATGCAAATCATATCACGTTATGGACAAGGGCCTCAAACACTGGAACACAAGAAACACGCCTACAGGAAGTAGTAGATACCATCGACAGCTACTTGCACAAATGTGGCCTCCACTGTGCTCCCTAGAAGTAGGAACACCTCGTCCTCAATTCAAGAACGATAGGCAGACCAGCCGGCTACGATTAACCCGATCCCATCGTCACCCTAAATGGAACGCCCACTCCAAAATTCTCTTCGCGCTAAAGAATGCAGAGGTACAAAAAATTTACATTAAAATGCGCAAAGCCATCAATATCGCCCTGGGCCTACCGTCTACGGCTTCGACTACGAGACTTCTCAAGATGGGCGTACACAACACCTGGTAAGAACTAGCTGAAGCTCATAACGCCAGTCAATTAGAACGACTGAAGCTCACGCCCACCGGAAGATCGGTGGTGCAACGGCTGAGCTACGGTGAAACCTTTATAGTCACCACGGACCGAAAAGAAAGAATTCCTTCAAACTTTCGCGAATCCTTGAGAATAGCCCCTATTCCACGCAACATTCACCCCACGTACCACAAGGAAACAAGACAAGCCCGTGTGGATGCTCTACGGCGAAGACACAGGCAAGATCCGGACGCCTGATACACCGATGCAGCCAAATACCCGCAAAGAAACGCTTATGCCCTGAGCGTTGTAGACTCTCAGGGCAGAGAGCTAGCGTCTGCCACAGTCCGCGCACAAAAACCCCGAGACTGCAGAAGAGACGGCGATATCCCTAGCAACTACCACGTGCATGGACGCAGCTGTCATCTTCTCCGATTGTGAAGCAGCTAAGGGTCGCTGTCGACTACGCTAAGGGTCGCATGTCGACAGAAGCACTGAATATATTGAAGCACCGCAGTACTCCGATCCCCTACACCTGCGTGACATGGGTGAGTGAAGAAAGCTTATTGCGAGTCCGGCGAGGACGCGAACTCGTCGCGCACCCGACTAGTCCCACGTCGGGACCGGCAGGTCTAGCCCACCAGCCCGGTCGCGGGCACGCCGGACAGCCAGGATTTGCTTATCTAGAGCAGGGCTACGCTGAAGCGAGTCCCACTCCTCCTTGGCGAGCTTGGGATATGTCTACCCGCACTCCCAGAGCATGTGCGCTAGAGTAGAGGTCTGCCCGCAGGACGGGCTGGCGTCGTCACGATACGAGGTAAGCCTCGTGAAAAACGGACAGACACGGATACGTGTTGGTCTGTAGAAGTCTAAGCGAAACGGCTTGCGCCCTATACAACTTGGGGTGAGGGGGTGGAAAGACCCCTCTAGACATGTAGAAGTCTGCAATAACCTCGTTGTGAGTAGCGGGAGCGTCTCTGTGGCCGTAGGGAGGAGGGGAGTCGGCGCCCCTTACAAAGGAAGCGCGGTCGGTGAGGTCACGCGCAGCCCCGTGAGTAGACTCATTGAGGTTTGGGGGAGCACCCTCGAACGACCCTACGTGAACGGGAAACCAGTGGATTGAATGATGCGTGAGAGCATAGGTATTCGGGCTGCTAAGAAGACGAGCAGCTTGCTTGGCGATGCAACCCTCTTGAAAAGCCCTAACTACCGTTTGCGAATCGCTATAGATCTCGGACCCATGGCCGTCTAGCAGGGCGAGGGCGATCGCGGCTTGCTCGGCGAATCCGGGGTCTGAAGTGCGAATGGAGGCGCTATTGGAAATCTTGCCGCTGGAGTCGACCACAACGACGGCAAAGGTCTTCCCATCGCTGTACTCCGCGGCGTCGACGAAGCTTGCTCTAATGTCTCGTTGATTCATCTGTTTGAGGATGGCTGCTGCTCTGGCAATGCGGGATGGTAACCCAGCTCTTCGAGGATACGTTTACCTGCCGCTGTGGCGCTCAGGCGAGTGAGTTGCGCGCGTTCTTGAGTTTCGGCAATCTCCTCGGCGGTGTTATGCACCCCCAGCTTGAGGAGATTGTCGGTATGGGTCCTGATGAGTAGCCGGAGAGCCCTCTTGACTGCTTTGCGGATGAGAGCGTTGAGCTTATCTCGCTCCGCTCTGAGCCAGTTGTGCATAGAAATCGTGTATGTGAAGTAACATAATACGAAGGCATTGATCAGCCTGAGGAGATTGTTTTCCTTCATGCCTCGGTGTGTGTTTGCAATTCTGCGAACGAGGTGGAAAGCGTTGTTCGTCTTTGCGATGATCTTGTGGACAGCTTTTGCGTTCCCGCCGTGGAATTCGACAAACATGCACAGCACCCGAATAACGTCGACCCTGGGTATCACCCCCCCCCCCCCAGCCCCCGTCACAAGTTCGAAGACTGGCTTCCAATCTTTGGGTCTGCCTCCCTTCTCTTTTCTGTAAAGCAGAAGCTCCGACTTGGCGTGGGAGCATTTGAAGTCCGGTGGGGCGGAGATACTCCTCGATCACGTCGATCGGCTCCTGCATGGCTACTTCGACTCTGCCCTCGCAGCCGCCGGAGCACCATAAAGGGATGTCGTTGGCGTAGATGGTGTGCTTGACGTCCTCGACACGTGCCAACCTCTTGGAAAGACCAGTCATACAGATGCTAAACTGTGTGGGGGAGATGACGGCGCCCTGAGGAGTGCCCCGCCCTCCGAGGGGCACATCGTCAGAGCGGAAGTCCCCAATGCGAAGCTTGGCCTTCCTGTCCGATAGAAAAGAGCAGACGTAGCTGTGGAATCTGGAACCGAGACGCAGGTCTGAAATGGTCTTTACGATGAAAGTGTGGAGCACATTGTCGAACGCCTTCTCAAGCTCCAGACCGAGCAGAGCCTTGACGTCTCTGGAACGGCCATCCACAATCTGATGCTTGATTAATTTCATGGCATCCTGCGTCGAGAGTCCGGCGTGGGAGCCAATCATGTCGTATGTGTGAAGCTGCGTGACATGGGTTCCTGGGCACGAGGGGCCGGAGGGGAAAGAAGCGGCACACGCAGCGGCCCGAGGTCACACATGCCGGGCCAACCCTTCCTACTCTCGAGAGGCCCGGTCTGCGTCAGCAGAGGCAGAGACCGTACCCATCACCTACTCAGGGATCCTTCAACATCACAGGCTGGAACGCAGGGCGTACCCACCACCTCACCCAAAGCTCAACAAATAAGAAAGCACTAGACTCAGAAGACTGCGAAGTAATACTTACATCCACGGAATCGTCATGCATAGACTATACCCAATGCTACAAGGGTACCACTGCCCAATGTGCGGCGTACCGGACACCTTAGCGCACCTGATCCTCGAATGTCCATGGCATCTAGACAAAGACGCATTGCCTTCACCGAGAGACTGTTGTAACGCCACACAAGAAAGCGAAGACCTTATAGAAACGTGGGAGGCCAAGCTCGTCTCCGAGGACCTGGAACAACAACGACGCCTCGTCGCCAGGGCCAAGGAGGCAGCGAAGGCCAGAGGGCTCCTGGAATGAGGAGACCTCCCACCGAGAGTAGAACCGGGGCTTACCCAGGGATACTGTTTCGAAAATAAATGTTTATTACTCCTCCTATCTGTTTTAAAAAGCACGTGCGCTGCCGGAGAAGAGCGGGTGGAAGTTGCCTACCGGTGGAAGTTGCCAGCCTGCTCCTCGCTTTCCTTTTCCTGTAAAGTGTAAGTATGTTTTCAAAACAAATAATAGCAATAATACTTGTTCGCTAAACCACATAATGTGTGCGCCAATGTGATAGCATGGCTGTGTAGAAATAAATATATCAAAGCGATCGCGTCCCCTCCACAGATAAGCTTCGCAACGAAGATGCAAGCAGGAGTTTGACGTAATGGTTCTCCAGAAACCCGCAAGATGGTGAGAAGTAATGAAAAAAGGCAAGATAAGATCCCCGCCCAAACGCCGCTAATTGCTACAGAGCAAAGCCATACAGGTTCCTCTAAGGAAAAGCCTCGCAATTGAAGAAAAATTCTTCAACTGCGAGGATATACTGTCGAAGAAACCGTGTGGGTTTCCTTTGCAGCAATTGCTACGATTGGGTGGTTGTCTCATCTTTACTTTATTAATTACAACCACGTTATCAGGGATATTGTGGTTGTCTACCGGGTTTCACATGGCGTCCAGCGATTACAAGATCTATTGTGTCAGGGCATGTCATTCGGCATTGCGGTTGACGGTGAGATTGCCACTTCGTGTCCATGATAGTGTGCCCAATAGTTATAGAGATTCACAGATGGCATCCAGATATGACATTGGGATGTAATAGTCATCATGAGATGTAAAACATGTCATTAGCAATTACACACGCATCGTAAGAAATATTTTTAAGCACAGACTGTCCCTAACCTTTACCAAAGAAAGGATGAACCGGCACTTTTTCTATAGATATTCTCTGCGTTCGCGGCTTCTCCACAATCCGTCTTAACATACCAAATGGTGGATTTAGTGGGACCAATTTTGCGGCTGTCCCACTCAATTTGGCCGTTTTCTGTGCGGGCTTTTATTGCGATAGCTAATATTTGAGGTTCCGTAAAAGTGAAAGCGTGTCACGGTGAGCCGGCGAACGTGATTCAATCGCGCCTGCGCGACGAATCCACCTCTGCTGTGGCGCGCGAGGCAGGGGCGCGAGGCAGGGGCGCGAGGCAGGGGCGCGAGGCAGGGGCGCGAGGCAGGGGCGTGAGGCATGGGAGGAAGGGCATTCTTGTCCGGCGGCTGCTACGGCGCCTCGATGTGCTCGTCGCCCGCCGCTTCGTACCGAGTGGACACAACCGCGGCGCCTACTGCGGCGTTGGCCACGCGAATCGCGGACGCCGCAGTAGACGCTTTTGGTGGACGTCGTAGGGAGACGTTGCCAGCGATCCTGTGTTTTGAAAGCGGTCTGCGGTGTGGCGAAAGTGCGGGCCCGCGTGGGCCTCATCTTCAAAGTGATCTGCGATGTTTGCTGAGTGCGCGTAGTGCCCGTAGCTTCGTATGCGCTGTGCTTTCGACGTTTCACACGCGTTGAAGTGATGGATGCATGGAGGTCAATTCGCTCTTGGCTGCCGCCGCGATTCCTTACTCCAGCGTTTTCACAAAGTTCCGCGGTCATCGAGCGATGGTTGTTCACGTTAACCTATGCGCGCGTGAGACCGTGCTGGTTAATTTAATTAAAACACGTTGACGGGCTAGTTGGTTTGAACCCACGATAGAATGTATGAGTGCGAGTGAACAAGGGCGTAGAAAGAAGCAGACACGCAAAGGCAGCGCTGTCTTCGTGTGTCTGTTTCTTTCCAAGTCCTCGTTCAGTCGCTCTTACACATTCTATCCTTGGTAATTTAGTTAGTAAGATAATGTTTACAAGTTAATACGGCCGATAAAAGTACTAACCTTACTTTTACAGCCATGTACTTATTTGCTATCACTTGCGGTGCTTCACCCCTCAGGCGCAAGCGCAAATTTTTTTTTTGGTGGCAACAAAAAAAAAACTAAACTTTTTTTTTACAATACTTCGTCTTTCACATGTCCTAAACATAGAGATTCTCCATGCTCCTTTAGAAAGATGAGGGAGCTTTATTGATCATCCATGAAGGCAGCGCTTCGCATTTCTACTTACCGTTTTGACCATCCGATAACTGGGCGGGCTTGTATTCGAAGTAACTATAAAACAGTTACACGCTTTCCGAGTACGCTGTTTGCACGATCCGCTCGATGGAGATCTACGGGGCCAGCGATGGCACCGACCCTAGACGCAGCCACACCCGCGATCAAATACGCATAGAACTCACACGACCGCCCTGAGATGAAACAGAGGAATTTTCCGTAATTGTATTCAGTACCAGGTAGCTTAAACCTGCGGTCTCTCCAGTGATTGCAGCGCAAGCATACTTTTCTTTAGTTTCATTTCGCTGTTTCCTCACTTAACAGACGCACGGAACACTGCTTAATAGCAGTAATAAGTAAAACATTGTATGCACAAAAAAAAAAGACTATTCACAGCAGTGCAACCTATTTCAACTGTGTTTTATGTAGACGGAATAAAGCACTTTAAACATGAACGTCATTGCTGCCTGCATTTAGCAGGCTTTAGAGTTTCTTGGGCTCTCTACTACTCGCCGTTTTAATTTCTATTTGGCAACACTGGTCCACATAGGTTCTCTGTGGTTCACTTATTTCCATACACTCGGAGCGGGCCGAACGCTGAGTTCCTTGATTAAAGGAACACTAAAGCGGAACAATAAATCAGTTGAGACTAATAAAGAATTGTTTGAAAATGCTGCAGGCAGTCATTTCAAAATAATTGTTTGATTATTAGATGAGTAAATGAAGGTCGAAGTATCAGTACTTGAATTTCACGCCGAAACCCCGACGCCGGTACGTCAATGTGACGTCAGAGATTCCAAAGTATGTTTTCACATTAGGGCCGTGTTGGTTGAGTAAAGGTTCCCGAAACTTGCCATCTTTAATATTAGGTTCCTTTAGAACACAGTGTAGTCAATCTGTACCGCTATATAATTAAGTAGGCCCTAGAAGATTGCATCAAAATCCGTGACGTCACAGCGACCAGATGCGAGAACTTCAAGGAAGCTTCGCCACCCGTCCTTCTTTTTTGCGCTTTTTCTGGTTTACCAAGCGTCTTATCGTGGTAAGAGTGGTGTTTTTGGTGTCATAGAAAGGTAATTTACTGACGCAGAACAAACAATTTTTCTCTTTAGTGTCCCTTTAAGCATTGAAGGTCGGCGTGCAGCTAAGAAATGGTTTTTTTGACTGACTGACTGAATAAACTTTATTGAAACCAGCAAGAAATGGTGGCTGGGCCTAGGCCTCCCACGTGGGGACGTCGAGGTGTTGCCTCTTCGCCGCCTCGCAGGCCTGCTGGGTCGCCCAGAGTTGGTCGTCAAGGTTGGGGCTACGCAGGGCAGCGTGCCATCTCGACGAGAGGGTCGTGGGGTTAGTGTCGGGGTATTGGTGTGTACAGTCCCAAAGCATGTGTGGAAGTGTGGCTGGCTGTGTCTTGCAGATATGGCACGTGGGATTGGGGTAAATGTCTGGGTAGATCTTGCTGTAAAGTTGTAACAAGGGGTAAGTATTGGTTTGTAGCAGGCGGAAAGTTGTAGCCTGCGCTCGGGATAGTTTGTTGTGAGGGCCGGGGAAGGTTCTACGCTCTAAGTAGAAGGACTTCACAAGATCATTGTAGCGTGTCAGGCGATCCCTACCGGTGGGGGCAGCCTCCCCTTCTCCCGCGCGGTTAACTAGGCCTCGCGCTAGGGAGTGGGTAACCTCGTTGAGGTTGGGGAGGTGCGGGTGGACGGTGCCTACATGAGCCGGGAACCAGACGAGCGTAACCTGATGGTCGGTTGAGCGGGGCGCTTGTTGCAAGATGCGCAAGGCTTGGTGTGAAATACGGCCGTTGATATAGTTGATAACGGCGGAGCGGGAGTCAGAGACGATGGTATGGCATGTTGGGTCTAGTGTAGCTAGCGCGATGGCCACTTCTTCAGCTTCCTCAGCGTGTGGGGTTACTAGGCTGATAGCATGGTGGAGAGAGCCTTCACGCGTGGTGACGGCTGCAAAGCGGGTACCATGGGGATATTCGGCGGCGTCGACGAAACTCACACCATCGTGGCGAGTAAGGGATTTGGTGAGAACCGTGGCACGTGCTGTGCGACGTGCGTGGTTGTATTCGGGGTGCATGTTTCTGGGGATAGGATCGGCGTGAATCCAAGCTCGTATGGTGGAGGGGATCTGGTGCTTATGGCCGTGTTGATGGTGGTAGGTGATACCGTGCGAGGAGAGGATATGGCGACCCGTCGCTGTGAGAGTGAGTCTCTCCAGCTGAGAGCGACGTTGGGCCTCGATGAGTTCGTCCAGTGTGTTGTGGACGCCTAGTTGAAGGAGGAGGTCAGTGCTGGTGCAACCGGGGAGGCCGAGGGCTTGTTTATAGACACCGCGTATAAGTATGTTGATCTTGGTGTGTTCAGCCTTGTACCAGTTTAGATACGCAGCAACGTAGGTGATGTGGCAAATTACGAATGACTGGATTAATCGGAGCAGATTCTCCTCTTTCATACCCCCACGACGGTTGGAGACCCGCTTCAAAAGTCTCATGGTGTTGGCTGTATTCATCTTGATTTTGGCGAGGGCCATGCCATTCGCTCCGTTCGCCTCTATGAGCAAGCCGAGCACACGGATATTGGTGACTAGGGGTATGGGGCTCCCATCCATGAGATGAAGCGCAATGTCTTCGTAATGGCGTTTAGCGGTGTAGTATTTTGGACGGCGGCCACGGAGAGTAGGCCTGTAGAGAAGGAGTTCGGACTTCGCAGGGGAACAGCGAAGCCCCGTGCCTTGGATATAGGTCTCGACTGTTTCAATGGCGGATTGTAGTGCCGTTTCTATTTCGCCGTCACTGCCTTTGTGGGCCCAGATGGTTATATCGTCAGCGTATATGGTGTGGGTGACACCGTCCACTTGCTGCAACTCCTTGGAGAGATCGATCATGACAAGATTAAAAAGCATTGGGGAGATAACGGAGCCCTGGGGAGTTCCCACGCTGCCCAAAGTCTGGGCGTCGGAGCGGAGATCCCCCACCGAAAGGAAGGCCGTGCGATTAGACAGAAAGTCTCCGACGTAATTATAAGCGCGCGCACCGAGAATAAGGCGTGAGATGCGGTCAAGAATGGTGGAATGGGCTATGCTGTCAAATGCTTTTTCGAGATCGAGGCCGAGTATAGCTTTAGTAGTACGTGTTCTATCTTCTAGTATATGGTGCTTAAGTTGTAGCATGACGTCTTGGGTCGACAGGTGGGCCCGGAAGCCAATGACAGAGTGAGGATACGCTGCAGTGTCTTCCAGATGGGTGTTAATTCGCGTGAGGAAGGCATGCTCCATAACCTTTCCCACACATGAGGTTAGTGAGATGGGGCGAAGATGATCGAGGCTAGAAGGTTTGCCAGGTTTCGGAATAAGGATGACCTTTGCTGTTTTCCAGGCCGGCGGAATGGCACCATTACGCCAGCAGTCATTGATATAATCTGTCAGGTGGGTGACGGAGGCATCCTCCAGATTACGGAGGGCTTTGTTAGTGACCCCATCGGGCCCAGGGGCAGAACAGCTGTTTAATTTATGCAGGGCGGCTTGGATCTCAGCGACACTAAAGTCTTCGTCCAGTGGGGGGTTGGGGGCCCCGGTGTAGGAGCTGTGAGATTGCACTGGGCCCACGGGGAGATACTTGTTGGTGAGGTAGTCTAATACTTGGGCGCTGCCCTGTTTCTTCCTTTCCGTATAGAGAAGTTTAGTGAGGCGATCTTGTTGGGAAGAGCGGGTGGTTTGACTATCGAGGAGGTGTTTGAGAAGCTTCCAAGAAGAGGGACAATGGATCTGTCCGTCAGCAGTATTGCACAGTTCAGTCCACTGCTGACGGCTCAGAGTGAGGCAATGGCCTTCGATTTCCTTATTAAGGAGGGCTATTTTAGCGCGGAGGCGCCTGTTGAGACGTTGCCCTTTCGGAGACGTTGCCCTCTTGGTTTTTTTAGAGAATATTTTATTTTTCCGGAGGGATATGGAAAGAAAATACCCCTAATAATGTGGTTATAGCGTATACAGTTATACAGTATGGCATCTCATGTTCGTGCGCATGTACAAAGAAGGCTAGGTGTTTGGTGGAAATGCAAAAATTCAATAGTTCAAAAATGGTTAGTGACATTGTATGTACCGGACATGGAACAGTCGCCTACATTCTCAGTAGGGAAGGATATGCATGGACACGTTGGCGTTTCTGTGATGAATGAATCGCGTTGACCAGCGCATGAGGAATGCATATTCCCTAAGTACGATCAGCTCCTGGATCAGGTGTATTATCATCAACCTTCGTAAACGATGCAGTAGAGGAAACATAGCCTCCAGCGGGCGGCCCCGCAAGCAAGCCAGCCACTCTGCTCCCACAATACAAATGCACCAAAGCATACTATTTCAACAAAAATGTCTCTGTGGCGAGTCTGCCGCTGAATGGGAACCTGGAACAAGCGCGCCACCAGACGCCTCGAGGTACGTGCCACAGAACGTTCATGGAGGACATGATTCAAGGTTTTCGACCGACCACATTCCGGACATGAGGCGGAGGGCGCCACATCTCAGGCCGCAAGGGGGTCAGCCGTTGGCAGCGCTTGCCATTCTCTTAACCAAGTGAAGACACTGACATGAGCTGTAATTCAGGGAGGCTGTAATCATGCGCAGGCGCCTTCTTGTGCGGCGTTTCCTACGTTAGTGTTCGCTCAAGGTGTTAAAAGCAGCGCACTCACAGATCTCCAGTAGGAGACATTTCATTCGAGTCACAGTCTGGCAAAGTGTCTTGCAGAAGGTGCAGCGATCTCACAGCGTATGTGAAAAACGGCGGTGGCCGCTCAGCCACCATTTCCGTCTCAACTATCATTCCAAAGAAGCGGCGCGAAGTCCCCACTAGGTACATTGTGACCTCTTTGCCGCGGTACGTTGCGTCTGAGACGAGTTCCCGCGTGATTCTTAAGGTCAACACGCGACAAATAACTTCAAGGTCTGGAACGTTGAAAGCACCCATTTTTATCGGTACGCAGACGAGGGCTATTGCGACACTTGCTGGGCGTGAATACCAAAAGAAGGAGCCACGCGCTGTGACTAGCCTGTGCAGAATCCGACGGGGCGGACGTGCGACCTTAGCCATGTAGAACAGGGTAACTGAAAAGTTCTTGCGACCTCAATATGCCTATCCGGCTTTTGCTTAATTTGTTTCCAGGTGACGGCGGCTACTTCGCCGGATTGTGTATAGAAAAAGTTTATTTCAACAAAACACGATAACATATGCAAAGTGCCAACCATTGTATACATGGCATGTTTCGAAAGAAGGCTCCGAGTCCACACTCACTAACATTTAAACACATATACCCACGGAAACACAGTTACACATAAACTAATTGTCACATTAGACAACATGATGACGCTGAGACTACAACAGTACATGGAGGACAACGAACTGTATCCCCACAACATGTTTGGATTCAGAGCAAAATTATCCACCCAAGACGTACTGCTTCAAATCAAAGAAGAAGTACTCGGGAACGTCCCCAGGAGCGGGGAGAATATAATAATGGCATTGGATATCAAGGGGGCTTTTGACAATGTAAGCCACGAGGCTATCCTCACGGGCATGAACGACCTGAACTGCGGGAGGAGAGTCTACGGCTACGTCAAAGCCTTCCTTTCAAACAGAACGGCAACGATTGGCCTCGGAGGGCTCCGATCAGAGAAGTTCCTTACTCCAAACAAAGGGACGCCTCAAGGGTCGGTCATCTCCCCCACGCTTTTCAACATAGCAATGATTGGCTTGGCAAAACAATTAAATGAAATCGACGACATACACCATGCCATGTATGCCGACGACATCACCATCTGGGTTAACACAGGCTCGCTCAGACAGAAAGAAGAGAAGTTACAAGAGGCAGCCACCTGCGTAGAGGACTACGTCAGGGCAAGAGGGCTAGCCTGCTCCACTGAGAAGTCCGAGCTCCTGAGAGTTTGGAGAGGAAAGCAAAACCGCACAGTCCCCACCAGCGACGAGTTAAAGCTCAACGTCTACCTCCAGGGGAAGCCGATACCGGAAAGGACGCTCATCAGAATCCTGGGGATGTGGATACAGTCAAACCAACGCTGCACCCACACCCTCGCCCTACTCAAGGCATCCACCCTACAAGTGGCCCGCATGATCACGCGCATCTCACACAGACGCCACGGCATGCGTGAGGAGGACACACTGAAGCTGGTCACAAGCTTGGTCGTCAGCCGAGTGGCATACAGCCTCCCATACTACAATCCCATCAAGAGTGAGGTACAACAGGCGGACGCGATTCTACGCAAAGCCTACAAAACCGCACTCCACCTTCCCCAGAACACCTCAACCGAAAAGCTCCTAGCCTTAGGACTACACAACACCTTCGACGAATTGAAAGAGGCGCAACTAGTCTCCCAACAACGCAGACTACAGCAGACCCCATCTGGCAGGGAGCTCCTGAAGAAACTAGGCTGCGCCGATCAACTTCAAGAGATACAGAGGACCGAAACAATTCCGGATGAGTATCGCAACACACTAAAAGTAGCACCCATACCCCGGAACATGGATCCCAACCTACACAAAGCACGCAGAGAAGCGAGGGCTGAATACCTACAAAAGACCCTAGCACCCCAAGAAACGACGGTATATGTGGACGCAGCCACATACGCCAGAGCAGCGGGTCAGAGCAACAGCAACGCGGTAGCAACGGTGATCGATTCGAACCTACGCGAGATCACCAGCGCATCACTACAAGGCTGTACGATAGTCGAGGCTGAAGAAGCGGCCGTCGCTCTAGCGGCAGCGGAGGGCTATCGGTCTAAACGGTCTCTAACAATCCTTACAGACTCGCAAACAGCGTGCCGCAACTACCTACGCGGCAGAATAGGGCACGGAGCACTCCGCATACTCCGCTCCGGAGACCACATAACAGAACGACAAACAAAAGAAGAACCAATTAGGCATACGATAGTATGGACGCCGGGACACACGGGAGTGGCAGGGAACCAAGAGGCGGACAGGATAGCTCGAGGGTACACTTATTACCGAGCATCCAACGTAGGCGACCTCGAGGAGACCGAACCTGTACCCCAAGACTATTCGGCAATAATCAATTACTACAAGGGCTGCAGAAAGCGGTATCCACCACCGCACAACTCCCTTAGCAGAGAGGACTCTGTCGCGTGGAGGCAGCTACAAACGGGCTCGTACCCTAACCTACACGTACTCAGCAAAATTTATCCCACACTATACAATGACAAATGCCCCTGGTGCCACGAAACACCCACGCTGTACCACATAACGTGGGCATGCCAGAAGATAGACGTGGTACCCGTTATACCAAACCCGAGTGCGGAGCAATGGGAGGGAGTGCTCTCCAGCGATCGCCAGGTCGACCAAGAATGTCTGATTCGGCGAGCACAACTGGCAGCAGCATCCAGCGGAGCCCTGGACTAAGGGCAACCGACCGTTGTGCTAAAAGATGGACGATTCCATCTGAAGACCGCAGAAGACCAGCGAATCTAGAGCTGATAAAAGTTTTTCACTCACTCACTCACACTCAATATATAAATGATCATGTGACTTTATGTACTTCTACAGAGATGCTATGAAATGCGCATATGCAAAGATGAAGCATAGCATAGCACACAGAACCAGTTCACCATGGAGATGTGGAGTGGTTGCCATTGGAGCCATCTGCTAGCTGACAGTCAGTATACGCCACCTTAAAAAGCCTCCGTGCTTTCTCTGGTTGGTCGGGAAATTCTGCCTGTAAATTCAATTACCTATATGCGCAGCTACAATCTAAATGAATACTGATTCAATTCTTCCTTAATTATACATGTCCTTTATGCAAGGGTTACAGCTCGACGAAGAAAGTGCCCGATGAACGCTCCGCGAAGGGCACGTGCGTCTTCGCATCGGCGGTAAATGGATGAGAGAAACGGGCGAAACAGCTAAACAACGCTATTGGTTTGTGGAATTAGATATACGTTGTGCGAAAACTGTTGCGCTGATGCCGACTCACATTCCTCAGGCGAAACGTTGTAATAATAGCATGGGTAGTGAAAGCAATTGTTTTAATGAGCTGGCATTCTTAGGATACCTCGCGCACTTCCCAAGGTTATCTATCTATCTGTCTGTCTGTCTGTCTGTCTGTCTGTCTGTCTGTCTGTCTGTCTGTCTGTCTGTCTGTCTGTCTGTCTGTCTGTCTGTCTGTCTGTCTGTCTGTCTGTCTGTCTGTCTGTCTGTCTGTCTGTCTGTCTGTCTGTTTTCTCCCTTACCTCAGTCACTGTGTAGTCAGTGGTCGAATGGGTAGGGCATGGGGCTGCTGTGTTGAGATAACAGGCTTCCAGAGCCACAATGGGGCCAACTTGGGTCACTGATTTAGTGCCTATTGTGTACCTTGGTCAATGAAGACGCGGGACTGGGCAGATGCCGCTCTTTGAAAAAGCTCTTTGATGCCGACTTTGATAACGGTCTCTTTTAGAAGTCGCCTGCCAATTAACCGTGACATTTTTCTGGTGGAGGCTCGGAGTATTTTCGACTGATGCAACAGACCCCTCCTAGCAGAAGGAACGCTAGACCGATACTGGAGCTCACGTCAGTACACTGCGCCAGTCGGAGACTCTAGGGATCGGCTCCGGAGTTTGAGCTTTTACCTGCGAGGACAACGACGGCAGGTATGGATGCGACATCCCATACTACCACTACTAACCCTACGACGGCTGCTCCCTCCTGTACCTCCTCATTACACGCTGCAAAAACCGTGCGTGGCGGGTCCCTTCCATACCGATCTTCTTGAAGACTTGGAAGACTTGCTGGCGTACGTCGAGCGCGTGGCGGAGTTCAGTGGATGGGACGGCGAATCTAAGCCCCGAAACGTCTACATTAGCCTTTTGGATGGTGCTCGCACGTGGTTCTAGAACCGCGAAGATGTCCTGACATCATGGCGTGAGTTCTGTCGCAGCCTCTTCGACTGCCGATTGCCGAGAACGAGCAGAATGGGTCCTCTAATCTCGTATTATGAAACCCAGTGAGAGTGTGGCTATGTACCTGGAAGAGATGGTGTGTCTCTTCAGGAAAGCTCACCCAAGAATGTCGGAAGACAAGAAGCTGCGTCACTGGATGCGAGGTGTGAAAGAGCAGCTTTTTGGTGGACTCGTTCGTTGTGCGCCCCAAACGGTTGCGGAGTTTCTCACTCAAGCCGCCACCATGGAGAAGGCCCTGCACTAGCGCTCGCACCACAACGATGGGCAAGTGAATTTCTCCTCTGCTAACAGTGGCCTTGGAGCTCTCACGACTGACGTCGAGTCGCTTCTCGAGATTATTCGATCGGTATTTTTAGACGAGTTGCGACACCTGCATCAGCTACGGCAGCCTTCAGCCAACCTCATAGCTAGCGCCGTGGGTGACGAAGTGCAGCATGCGCTTGGTACACCAGGTTACGAAGCACCACTTCTGGTCACACCACCACTTCAGGCGTTCACAACTTCAAGTGAACCTCGATGCACAACTTACGCTGACGTTTTAAGAGGCGCGGTCCCGTCGCCGGCGATACCTCCTACCGTGAGCCTATGCCAGCGTGCGACTTATGCCTACGCATTGGGGCACCCTATCCCGGCACCAGTGCCGCTACCTGCCGTCACCCTGTATGCCATGCTTCAGTCAGCGCAGGCAATTACTTATTTTGGAGAGGCTCGTGCAGCCGTACGTAAATTGGACATTTAGCTCATGTCCGACCGACTACCGATGTTAACACTGTGATGAGGCGGGTCATGTCTACCAAGAGTGCCAGTACCACTGCCTTGGATTCCAGGTGTTTTCTATTAATTCATCCCGACCCCGTTTTGGACAACGGCCACCTCAGATTGAAGATTTTATCATCCGTCAGCGCGCGCCATCGTGACCAAGGCGCCAGTCGCAATCGCTGTCACCACGAGCATCCTGTTCAAGAGGTACAGGTCGGACGTCGCAAGGACGATATCCTAGCCGTAGCCTGGAAAGCTAATGTCAGCGACCTTCTGAGAGGAGGCCACTGACATTCGACATGTGGAAGACCTCCAATCGACGCGACCTGAGACCGACGGAGACTTGACGACACCGATGTCTCAGTCATGAGACAACTTTTCAATGAACATGCCTGTGCTGATCGACGATCGATATGTTACTGGTTTAATAGACACTGGTGCTGACTACTTACTGGATTATGAGCGGAAAACTGGCAAGCAGTTTAAAGAAAGTTGTTACGCCTTGGACAGGGGCGTACGTACGGACAGCTGGCGGACATGTCGTCAAACCACTTGGTGTGTGTACTTCTCGGGTGCAAATTAAAAACTCTACGTTTCCAATGAGTTCCCTTGTAGAATGCTCCAGTTAATTGATATTTGGAATATATTTTTTTTCTAGAGTATGACACCGTCATCGGTTTCTGTTGACGCTGTATTTCTTTCTCTACAAACAAAGCGACGACACGAGACGCCTGGCGCCACATAGCCGCTCTACGAATTTCAGACGGCAGCGTCACAATACCACCTCGTGCTAGCATAATGCTTCCGGTAACGTCCGAGGGCACATGCGAAGGCAAAGTACTCGCAGAGTGCAACGTCCCTCTTCTACTTACCCTCTGAATTAGGGTGGCTCGAGGAATCGTTGACTTTAGGGATGGCTAAGCTGACGTCTTGATCACTATAACTTCACAAATGAACACCGACACCACTTCCGTGTCACTGCCGTCGCTTACGCTGAAGCCTTGGAGGACGTCATTGAGTGTTTCGCTTGTGGAGAAAGCACAGCAATGAAGAATGGGTTACAAATATCGACATCAACAACGAGCTCTCGGAGGACAATAAGGAGGCACTGAAAGGGCTGTTTTGCGAGTTCATGGACTGCTTCGCTTGATCGTCCAAACTCAGTTAGACGCCAATCACGCAGCACAGGATAATTACTTACGACGATGCACGCGCTATTCACCAGCAGCCATATCGTGTTTCGCAGAAAGAACGCGAAGCAATTCAGCAACAAGTCAAGGAGATGATTGACGATGGCGTTATCCTACCTTCAAACAGTCCGTGGTTCTCACCGGTTGTTCTGGTAAACAAGCAAGGCGGCACTCTCCGCTTCTGTGTCGATTACAGAAATGTCAACAATGTCACAAGGAAATACGTCTATCCGTTGCCGCGCATAGATGATTCTCTCTACCGGCAACGGTGAGCCAAGTATTTTTCCTCCCTTGACTTGAAAAGTGGGTACTCGCAGATTGAGGCAGACGAGCGTGACGGGGAGAAAACAGCCTCTGTCACTCCAGATGGACTTTACGAGTAGCAAGTACTTCCGTTCGGGCTGTACACTGCTCCGGTAATTCTCGAACGGATGATGGACACTCTGCTAGCCGACGTAACATGGCAAGCCTTCCACGTCTACTTGGATGGCGTGGTCGCATTTTCAGCCAGCTTCTCCGGACATCTTAAGCGACTACGGCAAGTGCTCGAAGCAATCCGATCGGCCAACCTCACCTTAAAGCCTCAGAAATGTCACGTCAGTTATGAAGAAATGACGTTTCTTGGACATGTCATCAGCACGGAAGGCGTTCGTCCCAATGCCGAGAAAACTTCCACTGTAGCTGCTTTCCCGACTCCTACCGACAAGGAAAGCATTAGACGTTTTCTTGGACTGCGCACATACTACCGGTGCTTTATACACAATTTTTCTAAAATTTCAGAACCACTTACTCATCTCACTAGAGACGACACGCCGTTCATCTGGAGCTCTGAACAGGAAGCGGCTTTCACTGAGCTTCGACACCGCCTGGCATCGCCCCCTGTTCTTGGGCACTTCGACGAGGAAACCGAAATGGAAATTCATACCGACGCCAGTAACGTCGGTCTGGGTGCGGTGGTCCTACAGCGGCAGGAGAACGGCGAAAGTGTCATAGCTTACGCCAGTCGCACCTTATCACGACCTGAGTACAATTACACTACCACTATTACGAGAAAGCATTTGATTCACTCGAAACGTCAGCAGTCATGGAGGCATTACGGAATCATGGTGTAGACAAGCCGTATGTGAAAATACTGAAATATATCTATAGCGTATCCACAGCCATCGTAGTCCTACATCAAGAAAGCAACAAAATCCCAAAAAGAAAGGCGTCAGGCAGGGCGATACTATCTCTCCAATGCTATTCACAGCGTGTTTCAATTGCAAACTGGTTCTTTACCCACCCCAGTATTAATGACTCATCTATACCCTAAATTATATGTGAGTGATGTGTGCCGCATGTGCCAGCGGGAGAGGGCCACCCTGACGCACATGCTATGGGATTGCACCAAGTTCCCCAATGAGGCTTCGACAAGTACAACGATTCCTCCGCGACTCGCGGCTGCGGCGGAATGCTACGACCACGAAAGCCAAACCTGGGCCGTCCAGCAGGTCTCGGCGGCTCTTGAAAGACAAAGGCCGAGCGAAACCGACGGAACGTTGCCCCACAGGGCGACCGACCGCGGGAGTAACACGCGCTGGAGTTGAGTAGAGACCACCCGCTGAGAAGACGTCAGGGCCCGCGTCACGGCGCCATTTAGTCATGGTGTCGTTCTGCAGGCGACTACATGAAGTCGTCTCTCTCTCTCACAGCGTGTTTACAGCAGGTATTCAGAGACCTGGAATGGGAAGAATTGGGGATAAGAATTAATGGAGAATACCTCAGTAACTTGAGATTCGCTGATGATATTGCCTTGCTTAGTAACTCGGGGGACCAAGTGCAATGCATGCTCACTGACTTGGAGAGACAAAGCAGAAGGGTGGGTCTAAAAATTAATCTGCAGATAGCTAAAGTAATGTTTAACAGTCTCGGAAGAGAACAGCACGTTATGATAGGTAGAGAGGTACTGGAAATGGTAAGGCAATACATCTACTTAAGACAGGTAGTTACTGCGGATCCGGATGATGAGACTGAAATAATCAGAAGAATAAGAATGGGCTGGGGTGCGTTTGGCAGGCATTCCCAGATCATGAACAGCAAGTTGCCATTATCCCTCAAGAGGAAAGTGCATAACAGCTGTGTCGTACCAGTACTCACCTACGGTGCAGAAACCTGGAGGCTTACGAAAAGGGTTCTACTTAAATTGAGGACGACGCAGCGAGCTATGTAAAGAAGAATGATGGGTGTAACGTTAAGGAATAAGAAAATAGCAGATTGGTTGAGGGAACAAACGCGAGGTAGAGATCTTAGTTGAAATCAAGAAAAAGAAATGGGCATGGGCAGGACATGTAATGAGGAGGGAAGATAACCGATGGTCATTAAGGGTTACGGACTGGATTCCAAAGGAAGGGAAGCGTAGCAGGGGGCGGCAGAAAGTTAAGTGGGCGGATGAGATTAAGAAGTTTGCAGGGACAACATGGCCACAATTAGTACAGGACCAGGGTAGTTGGATAACTATGGGAGAGGCCTTTGCCCAGCAGTGGGCATAACTAGGCTGATGATGATGATGATGATGATGATGATGATGGCACTACCATGGAGAAAGGGTCTCTTGCCATCGTATGGACAATTGCAAAGTTCCGCCCTTATCTCTATGGCCCCTCATTCCGGGTCGCGATGGATCATCCCTCCTTATGCTGGCTGGCAAACGTAAGAGATCTTTTGGACGGCTGGCACGGTGGAGCCTGCAAGAGTACGACATGATCATCGTGCAGAAGTCAGGCCGAACACAGGACGATGCCGAGACATTGTCGTGCGCGCCTGTTGAACTTGCCGATCAACACAACGAAGATTACAGTGCTTTCATCGGCGTCACAAGCGAGGCAGACATATCTACATGGCAGCGGGCAGATTGTGAATTGCGACCAATCATTGAGCATCTAGAAGGCCGCAACGTACGTCTGCCCAAAACATTGCTCGCGGATTGTCTTCGTTTAGTTTGACACAGGGAATCCTATACAAGAAGAATTCTGCTGCCAGCAACAAAACCTATCTCTTGGTCGTACCAGCAGAGCTTCGTGAAGAAATCCTGTTCGCATGCCACGACGAGCCTGCGTCTGGCCACTTGGATTTCACTCCAACCCTTGCTATGCTATGGAAATCCTACTACTGGCCGAAACTCGCCAGTTGGATTAAAAGATACGTCCAAGCCTGCAGTGAATGCCAACTCCAAAAGTCACCTAACGTGACACTTGCAGGCTTGCTGCATCCTATCGAGCCGCCTCGAGGGTCCTTCGATCAAGTCGGCATGGACCTCCTGAGTCTGTTTTCGTTGCCTACTTCCGGAAACACTGGATCATCATCGCCACATACTATTTAACCCGCTATGCTGAAACAAAGGCTCTTCCTGAAGGCACAGCTTCTCAGGTTGCACAGTTTTTCGTACTGAACATCGTACTACGTCATGGCGTCCCAACCTGTGTCATCACAGATCGACGGACGGCGTTTACGGCAAGGCTGCTTGAAGAAGATTTTCAAATGAGTTACACCACGCACCGAAAGACGGCTGCCTATCATCCGCAAGAAACTGGCTTGACCGAAAGGCTTAACAGAACGATGACCGACATGCTGTCGATGTACATAGACGTGCAGCATAAGACGTGCGACGAGGTACTACCGTACGTCGCGTTTGTGTACTGTACTGCTATGCAAGAGACCACATGCTTCAGGCCGTTTCTTTTGTTTATGATCGTGAAGTTCAGACAGTGTAAGAAGCCATGTTACTATGTGACAATTCTGGCCGTCTTCAAGAAGATACCGAGCGTTCTGTGCAGCGTGCCGAGGAGCATACCAACTGGCTCGCGTGAACATTAGGAAACAACAATGTATTGACGCCCGACACTACAACCTCCGCCGCGGACAAGTCGACTACCAACCGGGTGAACAAATGTTAGTCTGGACGCCCGTCCGCCGTAAAGGCCTTTAGGAAAAACTTCTCAGCCGGTACTTCGGCCCTTGCAAAGTGATTCGCCGAATGAGCGACCTCAATTATAAGGTTCCTCCGGATGATACCCAGCCAGCACGACGCCGAATACCGCGGCCTGAGATTGCGCACGTATCGCAGACCATATCGCAGACCATAATGGTCGTGGTTTTCGGGCCATTTCGTTTGTCCTGGAGGAACATTATAACGCGCTTGTGCCACGCGCTTAGGCCACCTGCTCCCAGAAGAAGACGAGGACGGGCTGGCTCAGGAGCTTGAGCCTTGGTCTTTTCTCGGTGCTGCGTTGCCCCTTCGACAACTCGGACTTTAACGGCCTCTTTTAGAAGTCGCCTCTCAATTAAACACGACAATATGACGAATACCACGTGACTGAGCTCCGACCCGCATTAGTGTCCTTGTATATGCTCACAGGAACAGTAATCCCCATCATCAAGCAGCGCCCTCTAACAGGCTCCTTGTGAGTTAGCCAGTACGAAATGAAGGATATAAAGAAAAAAATCACCGCCCAAGCACTCCTTACACATGGTTAACCAGCGAAGCTGAAACGTGCGTCCCGGAGTTTATAATTGGGTTAATCCCGACGGTTCATTGAACGACGGCTCGGTAGGCTGCCGGATTCTAGGCACGCAGTTGCTGCTTGCGCTCGACTGCACGAGCCTGTTCCTGTGCCCGGGCTGCAGCATTGCGACGGCGTAGACGAGCTCGTTCCCGGTTCTGCTCGCGGCGTTGCTGACCGAAAGCTGCCTTCTCTTCAGGACTACGTATGACGCGTGGCCTACCCATTTCGTAGCCGGTCAGAAACGGCTTGCCGCTCGCTCGGCTGCGACGGAGAGGAACGATACCACTACTGGCGCCGCCAATCGCGCGCCTCTGTTTCGCGTTCTTTTTTCGTGTATTCGCGTTGGGTTACTACGGAGGAGTTTTCGGCGTAAAGGTGCCAGATGGGCGGAGGGACGCACGGATGAATCGGCTAGCCATATAAGGCTTCGCTGTAAAACATCGTGATCGAGCTCGTGCCTTATCTGCCGCGCCTCGGGCGAAGTAACACGTCGCGCTTGGTGTTAGTTGGAAACAAGCTGTGACAGCTGTTATCTTAGCGTAGAGAAAGTGCAGGGATGGTTTTTTTTCCCACAATACCTAGCACCACAAAAGCGAATTGACAACGTCAGTGCGAATCTTTAAAGGTGCGTTTTGTTTCGTCCCAGTCGCCATGTCTTTCTCTAATGAGCAGAACGTAAAAATGGTCCTTGCCTTGGGAGCTGCAAATGACAACAAGAGGAAGGCCGCAAATGTATATCAGTCATGGAAGTGTGGCGGTAGACCAAACGCGTCGACTGTCATCAGAAAGCATCAAAACCTGAGCCAAACCGGCAGCTTCAAGAAACAGCGGCGTAGGACTCCATCTTTGAGTCCTAGCCTACGCACGGTTGTAGCATTTATGGCCTCAAAGCATCGTGCTAGCGTGCCGGACGTGGCCGCCCAGGTACCACTTTCCAAGTCATCCGTTTGGAGGATTCTTAACGACGGCCTTTCACCCGCACAATATTAACCAGCACCAATGCTTGGAAGATAGGGACGCGTAGAATCGTTTAGATTTCTCGTATTGGGACCTCACAAAAGCCGATGAGTCACCGGACGTATTGAGCAACATTCTTTACACAGATGAAGTCAATTTTGCTAGAAACGCCCTTGTGAATTTGCATAATGCATACTATTGAAGTGACTACAGTGCATACTGTGTAAAGCGCTATCAGCACCACTACCAGTGGTCGTTCAATGTGTGGTGAGGTTTTTACGCCGGTGCTATAATCAGTCCCATCGTCTTCGATCACACGCTGGCTGGACAGCGTTACGTGTGCGAAATCCTTCAATGAGTGGTGGTATGTTGTCACGTCTTCCACTTCTGTGGTATCAGCAAGATGGAACACCAGCACACAGCAGCAACCGAGCACGGAACTGGCTGGATGCGACTTTCCTGTGCAATAGATTGGAAGGCACGGATTTGTAAATTGGCCGGCTAGGTCAGCTGACTTCAGTACACTCGATTTCTTTCTTTATGGTTATGTGAAATATCGTGCTTACATGATCTAGATGACGTCAGATTAACCCAAGACAAGGATAACGAATGTCTGGCGTAGAATTCGAGCGTCGGACATAAAGAAAGCCACTGAAGATGTGACAAAGTGGACTCAGTACTGCGTAGCTGCAGAAGCAGACCTATTCGAACACGTCCTCCAGGCAGCAGCTGATGTCCAGCGGCACTTGCGAATTCATAGGTAATAAGGGCACACTGACATATGATGTATTTTTGCTTTCTTTGCAGGATTGCCAATTCGGATCATTTAGAAGTGGTTATTTACTTTCTCGAACGTAATAGTTTTGCCTTTTCTTAACACGCGGGCCGCTTCCCGTTCTGTTTATTTCGCATTTATTTTATACCATGAATCTGATTTTGCAGCATGTTTACACTTTCAAGAAAACTTAAACCGTCAGAAACTTGCTTTGGTCCGAAGCAAGTTTCTGGCGCGAAATATAGCTGCGCCCGAACTCTGTCGATGCGGTGCGAGCAATGCCGCGATTTTGAAACATGCTATGCCTATTACATTTCTTTTCACGTTTCGTGCCTGGTCAGAGCGGCGCTTCGGCCGCGTCATCGAGGAGATATTGTGGTCAATGTGATCAGAAGACGGCCACATGTCACATAGAGAGGAATAAATAGCTGCAAAGCCGCTAAACCTGGTGCTGGTGCTCCTTCCGTACTATTATCAATGTCGTGCGCTGTCTCTTCGGGTTTGCGACAGGCAATGCAGTTGCTTTCAATCAGCTTATTTGGGTGCGCTGCTTTATGATGCGGGTGAAGGCGCACACAAGCGGCATATTTCCTGTTTCGTGAGATTTGCCTGCCAGTCGGAAGAAATTGCACGCAGATAGTGGTGAGTTGTCAGCTTAGTCGCTCGTAAGAAATTTAGAAGCAAACTATAAACAGCGCACGTTCTAGCTTTAGGGCGTTCGACCTGTGCTCAGCGTCGCTAGTTTGTTTGAAAATACCGTACACACAGCTAAATTCCATTTCAGCAGGTTCAATTCGATTAAATGTGATGCATTTACACTATATTACGAGTAGGTTTGCCCAAAATGAAAACCACGCTAAATATGGAAATCTGTTGGAAGTAACTCAATTTGGTCCGATTGGTCGTTACTAACTTCTGGCGTTCGACCAGGGCCTGCGAATTCCTACGGGCGGCAGGTGTCTGCTGTGTTCGCAAGCCCGGACGTTACATCGAGCAGGGTGTCATGCGATCAGGAAGAAAGCGCCAGCCATCAGGTGCAGACGTCCTTATCTAACGCAACAGGTAAATATACAAAAAAGTGCACCACGACTCACAGGCGGAACTCTCGTTTTTTATCCCATGACGCATTGACGAGCTAGCATTACAGTTTTTTTCCTCGTTCTCTCGGTGCAGAATATCCGTATGTAGCTTCTCAAAGCACGGCAGGTGTTACTGCCACTATATTGTGCGACTATGTATCCTATATAGGATATAAAACAACTCGATTCCCAGTGCAGAGTTGCGTATGAAAGTCGAAAACAGTAATGTCAGCTGTACCAGGAGAGCAACGCCGTGAACAAGTGCTCCCACCTTTCGGAGGTGCTCACTGTGCACAATCACTTCCTTGTGTTTTAAAGGGCCCCTGAAACGGTTCGGACAAATTTTGTAGGCGCGTAGGGTACAGCTTAAGTAGAACATTCGCACCACAATTTAAGTGAAGCGTTACGTATTAATGGAGCTGCAAGCGATTAGAAGTTACCCTCCTCCCTAGCTATGCTTTTCCTCCTCAACTCGCTCGCCGAACGAGCGGCGCTAAGCTCCGCCTTCACTGGTTCAGCGTCACGATGCGACGTCACATCGCTCACTTGCGGTTGTTTAGGAGCACGCCCCCTCCCGCGCGAGACCTCTCCGCTAGCCGCTTGGCCGTCGACCGAGAGCTATCGAAGCAGCGTGCGTTGCGAGCATTCTGTCGTAGCGCCGAACGTGTGCGGTACTCCGCTAAAAACAGGCAAGCTGGTCATTTCGGCAAATGACTGGAGGCATAAACTCAAGCTGATGAAGGAACTTTAGCGTAGACGTACGTGAGCAGCCTGATCGGTCTGCACGGTCCAGACACTTGCTGGCGCAGCGCTTAACCAGTCAAACAAAGCGCTAATATTGCTCTAACCAAGTGTAAAACATTTTAAACATTTATAAATCAACGTGTTGATGATTACACTCCTGCGAAAAATACACACCAGCAGCAAAGAAGAATACACTTCGTTGCTGCTACTGTGTATGGTTGAGCTCTGTGCCACCAGGTGGCTGCACCGTGCAGACCATTCACATTTGCCCTTCTGCTCATCTCGTGGCTCATCCCGGCACAGTCAAGCGGCCAGACCCTGTCCCCTTGCGCTTGCGTTTGCCCTAATACTGGACTCGCGAAACGGTATTGCGTTAGTAATCTTCCGGTGTAAAGTGACGGCCAAAAACGCTCAAATCCTGGCGCCGATCGGATACCGGCAGTCCCATGCGCAGCAGCCAGTTCGCTTGTATACTGCCTTGCAGAGGGACACGATGTCGCAGCTTGACATATTGCCAGTCGCTAGGTTTGCAGTCCACAAGGCAACAAAGTCGAATCATAGTGCTCGCGAAAAGACTGAGACCGACTGTGACCGCGGAGCTCTCGTCAAAATGGAGTACGTTGTAACACAAACAGACGACACTTGCTGTGTGCCGGAAGTGCTGAAGTGTACTGAAAAATTGTTCTTGTGCATTCTCTTTATGTTACTTTCATTTTATAAAAACAAATGAACTAACATTCCAACTATTACGAAGATTATTTGTTTACCATACAGTTGGAAAAATTATCGACCACGCACACTGGTCAGCCAATCAGATAGCTCGCCCACGTGACGTCATATGGGTTATTTGCATCATATGGGTAGGGGCGGCTTAAAATTCCGCCGAGCAGTGCGCTACGATCGGCAGCGATGTGCATTTTTAAAACCTTATAATAAATTACACGCTTTACGCAGAGCACTTAGATGCATCAATTAATGATCAGAAGGACCTACTCTAACGACTCAGTACGTTTGTAGAAAATCGCCAAAATCGTTTCAGGGTCCCTTTAACCTCCGGCTCCCTTGAAAGGCGTTTTGCCTTTAAACAAACTAAGTAAAATGCTGGAAAAATTTTTTTTTTCTGAACATAAAAGTAAATTGTTCTTTGCATCATTTCTAGTATGATACTTCATCCTAGAATGGCTAAAAGAAAGAGGAAAAAATGCTGGCAGAGTGAAAAACGTGGCATTAAAGTTATTGAATGCTTTGCACTGAGTTTTCTTAAAACAAGATTTTCCCTTATGTCGGCACCATTATTGTCAATATGACAAAAAATAGCATGCTGACTTTTTCGGCGCATACTGAATGGTTATGTCGCTATATACTTAATCAAAATTAAGGCTATACGAAAAATAGTTTTTAAACAAAAATGTACAGAAATTCGTGTAAAATCATGTATGGGAAGAAAACATCGTTATTAATGCGCTTTTCTGCATAATAAAACACTCTTGGCTCAGTAGGCAGACGAAAAAATACTGAGCGAAATTATAACAAACATCTGACCGTTATCTCACTTATTTGCTGAGAAAAAGTGCAACACAAAATGTGCGAAATTACATGGGAATTATAGGGCTTACCCTGTCCCCTCAAAAAATATCTGACGTGGCTCGCTGGGCAAACCGGCCGTTTGCACACACAGCGCTGCTAGCTCCGTGGTCTCGTCGCTGAAATCTTTGAGACTGATCTAAGTAAGGTAATCTTATCCTTTTACGCACTACTGCAGTGCTTGCACTTGAATAGAACAAGTCATCCGACCAATAGAAGAGAATAGAATTCGACCAACTATTTCCAGGCAGTATCCGTCTTACACGCGGATTTACGATGTTCGCACCAGAGGGAGAGAGAGAGAGAGAGAGAGTAAGGCAAAGGAAAGGCAAATGAGAGGCAAGGAAGTTCACCACAGGTTATCTCCGGTTGGCTACCCTGTAACGGGGGAGGGGCAAAGGGTTGCGATAGCTGAGAGAGGCAAAAATTATGAAAAAAAGAAAGATAGACAAAAAGAAGCACTCACACAATACCGAACTGTTTCAGTGGGCACTGCCCACTGAAACCGTGTCAACGTCCCATCCTAGCTCACAGAGGGTACAGTCACAAGTTGCCACAAAATCCGGTTTCTTTTAAATAACGCAACAGTGCCTTTATAGCGGCTTGTGCTGATGCTCGCGTAGGCAAAGTTTCCAAGGATGTTGTTTTCCGTTATTGGGCGCTTGTTTAGTTTGTCTAGGGTGGCTCAGAGGGCTGCTCTTGGCGGGTTGAAACGAGGGAACTCACACAGAAGGTGCGCGATTGTCTCGTTGCACTTGCATAAGTCACAAACTGTGCTGTTGTTCATTCTAATAAGAAAGGAATGCGCATTTAAAGGTGCTACTCCAAGCCATAGACGGACTAGAAGGGTGTAATTACGTCATGGAGGGTCGGGCGGAATACTGAGCTTTAAATTAATGTCCAGGGTATGAAGGTGTGCACTTGTGAATCCGGATGAATTCCTGTGAGCTAAAGTTAGGTTACGCGCAAGCGTGGAAAGCTTTTTCGCTGCGTCGGCACTCGAAAGAGGAATGGCGACGCAGTTGCTGCCGTCATAGGTAGATCGCGCAGCTGCGTCAGCTTGATCATTGCCATGTATGCCAAAGTGACTAGACAACCACTGTATATTCTATCGTGTCTTTCGTCAACTATGTGATGGTGGACTTCTCTGTTCGACGAGCCGTTCATGTGGTCCATGGCGCAGTGCTGAGAGTACACTCTGTAGGGTTGCCTTGGAATCACAGAAGATTGACCATGCATGGGGCGGTTCCTCCTTAATGAAATGAAGAGTCACACGCCGGGCTACCATTTAAGCAGCTGGCGTTGATGATACATGTGACGTTTTTAGCCGTAATTTGACGGATTTTGTTGGTATCACCGCAGCGGCAGTTGAACTTGCAGGTGTGACTGAGCCATCGATGTAAACGTGTACACGGCCACTGTGCACCTCATGTGAAAGTACTAATGTGGCCTGCTTCAGGGCAAACGACGGCATGTTAGCTTTCTGCGTAATTCGTGGGATTGTGATGAGTATTTCAGGTTTGTACAGGCACCGTATAGGAGAAGGTGGTCTTGTTGCAGGCATGTGGCTCGATGGCAAAGAGGTACGAATGGCAGCAGTTATACGACTGAAAGTTGTGTGTGGCTTTCTGCAGGTAAACAAGCAAGATGGTAAGAAGGTACTCTGGTAACGTGCTCACTATACGCCCTAAGAACGTTGATGGCTAAGTACGTTGATATTGGGTGATCTCGAGCTATAGGTGACAATCGTTGCCGCTATAGATGCACACTTCAGAAGGCCGAGATACGTCCTTAGGGCTTGAGTTTGTAGTCCCTGGAGTACACGCAGGTTTGTTTTGCAGGTGTTACCAAGCACAGGGAGGCTGCATCTTGCAAAACCGAGGAACAAGGTGTTATAAAGCTGCAGCATTGGCCGCACAGATGTGCCTCATGACTTTCCGCCAAGAAATTTGAGGAGCTGTATTAGTGTCACTAACCCTCTTTAGGTATGAAATGTGCGGGCTCCATGATAGGTCGCGGTCGATAATCACCCCTAAAAAGCGGTGTTTCCGTGAGCTTGCAATTGCTTGTTCATTTGCACTTACAGAGTAAGGCCTCATTTCCTTCCGACTGAATGTAACAAGGCAGCATTTCTCTGAAGACAGCTATAAGTTCTGCTTTCGCAAGTACAGTGATGTTAACGTAGCTCTCTTTTGTAGCCTTGCTGGTACCTGCAGTCGTATTACAGCAGACGCCTAGATGGAGATGTCGTCAGCATAGATTGATTCTTGAAGTGCGATGGGCAAGCATCTGACTAGGCCAGCGAGCTCCAGGTTGAATAGCGCCGGCCTCAACACCCCACCTTGCGGTACTCCATGGAATGTTTGGTTGTTAGTCGTGGCGCCATCCCTGGTCACCTCGAAGAAATGCCTCTCGGTCAAATAACTGCAGAGCCACTGAAAAGTGCGGCCACTGATTCCAGCTTCAATCAGAGCCTCTATAATGGCATAACGTGCCAAGTTGTCGTAGGCGCCTTTCATGTCAAGTAAGAATGCCGCGGTGAATCGTTTCAGACATTCTTGATGTTGAACAAATCTGACCAGATCGATGACATTATCTATGAGTACACGTTCTGAGTACACGTTCTAATTTTCCAGGTACCATTCCAGGCACGCCAAAATTATTCTTTCCATTATTTTCCCGATGCAACTGGCCAGAGCGATGGGGCTGCACGATGAGAAATCCAACGGTGATTTATCAGGTTTTAGAAGTGGAACCAAGCGGCTGCATATCCATTCACGTGTAAGCGAACCGTTGCGCCAAGACGGGTTGTAATGGTTTAGCAGCGTGAGTCGTGTTTTTCGCCCAAGATTGCCGAGCGCCGTATACGTAACGTAATACGGCCCAGATGACGAAGAGCGCCTGCAAGTCGCGAGCGCTGCTTCAAGCTCTTCCGCCGAAAACATTACATCCATGCGGGAGTACCGAGGCACAGGAGTCACGGATGTTGTAAGTGCGCTTTGGGGCTGCAAGACGGTAAGTCTTGAGCGAAATTCGTCAGCAATGTCAATTTCTCTGCAACCTTGGCGCAAAGCGAGATATTTGAAAAGGACACGCTGTAGCGGTGATACGCGAAGCCCACGGACGTTTCTCCATATCTGAGATAAGCTCTGACATGGATCCAACGACTCACAGGGTCGTTTCCATCTTTGAGATTGTAGTGAATTCGGCGTTGAATCGTCTTTTGCATCCGCCTTGCCTCTCTGAGATCGTGGATGGATTTAGTTCTACATCTTCTTTCAGCCCGCCGGCGAATCGCTCGTAGTCGCTGCAGTTTTGCCTCAAATTCTTAATATTTCGGGAAAGGCTGATAACCGCGTGTACCCTTTTGCATAGCTTTTTCAATTTCGTGTTACAGACTAGAATGGTTCCCTTTCGGATATACTTTCTCCATGTGTGACCGAAACGCCAACCAGTCAATGTGTCAGAGAGTCGTGAAGGAGTATTTAAATAGTCCCTCGACCTTCAGGTATATGGCAATATGGTCGCTTCCATGTCATTCGATGAATAGGAACAGTTGCACGTTTCTTTCAAGACGCCTAGAGACCAGAGTCAAATCTAGGCAGCCGCTGCATGTAAGCCCTCGTAAATATGTCGGACTACCATCGTTGAGGCAAAAAAAAGGCAGTGCTGTGTGGAAAAGGATGCTAGCCTCCTTCCCCTAAAGTCCATCTTCGCACTCCCCCAATGCGGATGGTGAGCATTAAAATCTCCAGTGAGAACCGTGGTGCCGATTGTCGCTGATAACACGTCGTGCAGTCATTTAGAGTCGGAGTGGCTTGATGTAGCAATGTAGACAGTGACGAGAGTGAACGTAAGCTCCCTTGTTTTTACAATTAAACAAACATATTGGTTGTCGTCGTGAGGCGGGACTGAGGGCAACGCGTATGTCCATTCACATATAATACATACGATCCCCTTGTTCACATCGCCACAGGTAGAGGACATGAATACCTCATAGCCAGAAATACGAATCATATTGCGGACGTTCGGTTCGCAAATTACGAGGATGTGAAAAGGGTTGTTGAAGACAAAGTGTCTAAAATCCAAAATTCTTTATTTGAGCCGCGGCCAGTCCACTGCAATAGAGACGCTTTCTTGACTTCCTTGTGGAAGAGCAGCGAGGTCTGGGCCATGGTGCTATGCAAAGCTTTCAAGCCCTTGAGTCAGCGTGTCCAGTACTTGGAATGCGCTACAAGCAGCTGGAGTGTCCATGTTTGTCAGTAGCAGACGCATCACATTTGTTGGTGAATTAGCATAGCAATCACCTGTGAATCCTTGTCTCGCATGTGGTCAAGTGCAGCGACATTCTACTTTAAGAGGCGAGTCATTTGCTGTGGCTCTGGTGTGTGTCATGTCATGTCCTGCCTCAGTCCCTTGTTGATATCAATTTTCTCCTTGCTCGTCATCCCTTCCTATTCAACGAAAACGGTATTTTCTAGGTAAATCTCTCTCAAGAGCTGTAGCCAATGGTCACCTAAGCCTTCCCCTTCCAGAATATCCCACAAAATGTTGCAGTCTACGTTGTCATACGAGCCTGTAGTGTCGAAAAGGCCACATATAATGGCCTGCTTCCTACTGTTGATATTTCAATACACTGAGTAAGAACAAATAAGTTATCATCCAAACGCCTACCTATTCTGAAGCTATTCTGAAGTTCTCCCCAAATGCCATTATTATCTGCCCATGCTTGCAGCTTTAAGTTGATTGCCTGCATTGCTAGCCTGTATATTATCGATGTAATGGTCAACGGTCTATACAAGTGAATTCTATCTTTCTCCCCCTTACCTTTCTAAATTAAATTAATTCTACTTTGTCGCCAACTGTCTGGTATTCGTCTATCTTTTAAAGTTTTCCCCACTGTTTTCCCCAGAGCTTCCTTAGTATTTGGTCTTAGTTCATTAACCAGCTTAATGGGAACCTCGTCTAGCCCTGTGACTGTGCGCTTAGAGATTTTCTTTTCGGCTTTCTTCCATTTAAAATTTGTCAGCACCAGCTCCTTTCTATCTGGTTCTGTTTCGTGATCTTCTTTTATTAAAATACAACCTCGTCGTTGCAATGGAAAGATTCGGCTGTTATTTTTTGGATGTAATTTAATGCCGCTCCCCCTTCCAATCCGTTTCCATCTTCGTCTAGGATATGTTGTGTTGTTGACTTTCTGCTTAATATTTTTGCACTGAAATAAGTGCAAGAGGAGTTAACTACATCGAATATGGCCATCTTTACGGACTCCCGTGCTGCCTTTAGCAGGTTACAACGCAGTGAGATTGATTGTCTACTTGTGCGCAGCATTACTGACTCTGCGAGCAAAATTTCATCGCGTCGGGTATCTCTCGTTGCTCAGTGGATGCCTTCACACGTAGGAATCGCCGGAAATGAAGAGGCTTATCGGCTCACTTCAACTTGCGCTCATAACAACTGTGACTGCCCAGAAATTTTGTGCAAGCTTGATGACGCTCGTCTGCTTATTCGCCGCCGCCTACTCAAGCAGCATCCAGACCAGCGCGTCGCAAATGGAACGTTCCGTCCCCGTGTTCGCGGTCGAGGCTTGCCTCGTCGCGCTAGAGTACAACTACTCAAGCTGAGGGTTGGCTGCGTGACCGTGCACGAACGTTTATACAGACGAGGACGTGTGGCAAGTCCATCGTGCACGTCTTGTGGCTGCTGCGAGACACTTCAGCACCTTATATTTCAGTGTCCCGCTTTCAGTGCGCAGCGCATGTCGCTAGTGAGAGACTATAATCTCTTTGGCCTACGGTGTGCGACACTCGACGAATGTTCGTACCCCAGCGGTTGTGCGTCTAAACGTGATCAGGCTCATCGCGCTCTACTTACTTTTCTAGATTTAACTAATTTAGGTTCACGTTTGTAGCGTCGAAAGTATTCTATTCAACATTCTGTAGTAGCGTGACCTTCAGTGACCGGCCCTACTGTGTGTGATCTGTACTGTGTTCTACTTTATTCTTTAGATTTGTCCTGTTGCTCTTCCTTTCCTCTTTCCTCCCCTCCTTCCTATCTTCCATTTCTGTGTTGCTGTCACCTCCCTTCTGAAGAGTAGGCAGGCGTTGTACCCCTACCGGTGGCAGTTGCCAGTTTGCTCATCGGTTTCCCTTTCCTGTTAATGGTATATTAGTGCTCAAAAGAAATAATAATATTTTTAGGTGGTTCCAAAATATTTTAGGTGCGGCCTTCTTTTTCTCACGTATTTCTTACAACCAACGTTCACTTTCACCTTTTATCTTTGCTTGCACCAGTATTTGAACCATATACTTTTTCTCCCGGTATATTTCCCATTTACTGGCTACTTCATCCTGCAGCTACTGCGCCTTCTTTGCCTGCCTGTGCTCTCGGGATGCTTTCTGTCGTTCGCCGATCGCTTCTCGTATCTCCCTGTTCCCCCAGCTTTTCGGTTTCTTTTTTCCTTTCCAACGAACATGGTTTTTCTGTTTTCGTATTTTTGTCGTTATTACACTTGGAAGCTCACTATATTCCCACTCTTGGCCATTTGCCAAGTTCCTCCTCGACTGTAGTGACTAGATTTGTTATTTGTTCAGCGTTCAAAATTAAATTGGTCATTTTGCACTCCTTGCTCTCTTTCCCAACTGCACATCCCATGTTCAAAATGATACGTTTATGGTCACTACCTATGCTGCTATACCCTTCCTCATCAATGACCATTTCTCTCAACTTATCATGACCTCCTTCGGTCATCAGACACTAATCAATGGTTCATTGCCGGTTTCCCCCTTCTCCCGTGATCTCCCCTTCACACATAGGCCCTGTATTCACAATAACGAGGTTATGTTGCTCACAAACGTCCAGCATTGACTTCCAGTTGTTGTCGGTATAGCCATATAAATCCTGTATGTGGGCATTCATGTCACCTAATAGGATAATTTCAGCATCATTTCCGAAACCTATAATATCAGCACTGATGCATTCCACTAACTCTTTATTCCTCTCTGTGCAATTATTTCGGGCCCACAAATACGCAATGCCGAGCCAAGTCTATACCGACTCATAGCTTAGATGGCTATACACACTCATTTTACCTGATAACTAAAG